>NC_053393.1:518265306-518994990 GCF_905171765.1 Bufo bufo
TGTGTTTTACACCAAGACCGGTCTGTGTTGCCTCTATACTGCACTCGCTACCACTGCCTACCAGAGCGGATCCCCACACCCCATATACAGAGAGTGCCCCAGAGAACTTCTGTGCCAGCCTCTCCATCACTGCTGTACGCTGCCCGGGTTCATCCTACTAACTGTGAGTAACCCATAGCAACCCTCGTTCGCCTAAGTAACTGTGACCTCACATCGCTATACCCTGCAGGTCTGCGTACTGCATATTTTGGCGTCAAAAACAAGATTTACGGATTATTCCTACGCCATTCTGGAATTTAAAAACTGTGTGCTGTTATTTGCCTTTAAAGTGAAAAGCCCTACTTGTTTATTCGAAAAATTGCTGGGCCAAAGAACTGTAATAATCGCGGTGCGAAAACTGTATTTTATGGACTGTTTGCTGTTTTTAAAGTCACCGCTTGCTGTCAGTGAATAGACAGCGTTTGCTTAAAGATGGCCGCCTAAACTAACTGAAATTAATTGCTGCGCCATCACTGTATCTTATTGGCGGGAAAAATTGGCGCCTTCTGCTAAAAGTGCGGGAAAGACTGTATGTCCGCGCCACCGCCTTATCTTAGAATTTGCATGTCTGCTATGACGGACTCCGCCTCCCCCATGTTGGAGCACCTGGAGCAGTGGGAGGTCGCAGGCGAGATACTAAGTGCCGCCCTGTCGCTCTCCAGAGAAGGATCGGACATGTCGCCAAGTGGAGATTCTCCTACCGGAATGGTATTACCTGCGGACAAGACCCCGGAGCCCAAGATGGTCGGAGAGGGAGAGGAACCACCCACTTGTACTCCGGGACCGGAGAGACCACCTTGCTCCCCACCGTGGTCGCAGCCCGAGCCGTACCCTGGCTAGCGCCGAGGAAAAAGTCATGAGTCATCACCTGTAACTGCTGCGACAGTACCGGATCCCTGCAGCAGAACATCACCTGAGAGACTGGAGGATCAGATCGCCAGGCTAGAAATCCATCTTCATGGCCTGTGCCAGCTTGCCGCCTCCAAGATACCGTCTCCGCCACTTGAAAGAAAAAGTGCAACTAAGGACTCAGACGTCTCTGAGCCAGAGGTAAGGGTGCCTATCCCTACCAGCCGGTTATCCATCGTGACCGACGCTGCTGTTGCGGCGCCAAGGAGACTTACCTATGCCAGACACCATCGCGTGCAATCGGTGACACCTGAACCCACAGAGCCTTCTGCTGCGGTTGTACCTAGACCAGCGGGGCTTCCAACTGTAATCATGCCTGGGCCCATGCAGCCACTGACCATAATTACCCCTAGGCCTATCGGGGCTATACCAGTAAGGGGACCATTCATGCTTTAGCTGCCGCCCAATACTATTTTGTGGGCCCATCCTTATGTGGACCCTCGTGTCCGGCCCAGTTTGCAAGCAGAACCGGAATGTGGCACTGATGTACAAAGTGGAACTGATACACACCTGTGAGTAGGCCTGCCAGGCCATCATGCTAATTGCTTTTGCCAAGGGACCCTATTAAAGAGGATTTAACCCTTCCAGGACAGGAATCCTTTGTTTTGGCCCTATGTTTCTGCTGCCAGTTACCCACAGCTCAGTGGTGGTGGTAGGCCACTGAAATTACCAATTGCTACAAGGCCATCCAGTTTACAGGACCTCCTGCCTGCTTCAAAGAACTTAAAGCCAAGTTGTGCCTGTTTGATTTTGCACCTTAACCCTTTTAACCCCCTTTTCAGGTTGATTAAGGGACATTACAGCACTTATTTTATACGCCATTTAAAATAATGTGGACTTTTTATGTGCTGTGGCTTTTATAAGCAACTTTTACTTCAAGAAAATGTGCCCAGAGATGACTCTAATTTATGTGGGCCTCTGAGATGCTGTTTTATTATAGACAATTGTACTTCAATCTTATTATGGACTATCCTGGTACCCTTGATACGCTGCACCAGGTCAGCGCCCCCTGTTCCCTTATACTATCCTGAGAGAAGAGAACGATGCCCCTTTTCACCGGACTTGTTCCTTAGCCAGCGGAGCTGCCTGATATATATATATATATATATATATATATATATATATATATATATATATATATATATATATATGTCTATTTGCAAATGTAGATGTGTGTTCCTGCTTTGCATTATTTTTGTCTTTCAGGTTCAGTATCCAGCTGGGCAAGGCCCCTTGTGTTGCGCCGAGGACGGGCAACGTTACAGCAACGGGGTATGTAGTGTCCCACTAGGTAAATGTGGGCACTACACAAGGGTCAATTGGGCCACGTTGTTCTCCACCTCCTGTGGGACAGTGGCAATGTATTTCACAGTACATTTTAATGCATTTTAATATGTATTTTATGTGTATTTTCCCTGTGATATGTGCAGCAGGCCTATTATGGTGTAGTTTAGCATCCTAGGCACTAGAGGGAGCTAGGAAACACCTAGTATATATACTTAGACCCAGACAGGGAGGAGTTAGTCTGTGTAGTCAGGAGTCTGTGTAGAGACAGAAAGGAGTGTGCACCTTAGCCTGAGAGAAGCTGAGGGCCACATCCTGACATGCAGCTAGACAGTCCAGGCTTCTAGTTGACACCAGGAGGCTAGTGAGTGTGAAGATCAGCCTGCCTGAGGATATGGAGCCAGAGTTAGCTCAGAAGATTTGACACCAGGGGAAGAGTTGCCTCCTGAGAGAACCAAGTTCCCACAAGCCAAGCAGAGCCAGGATTCCAGCTAGACAAGTAAGCTGAAGGGCAGAAGGATTTATACTTGAGGCAAGGATATATACCTGAGGAAGTTTTCTACCAAGGATAAAGCCAGAATTAGGGCATACGGGCCTTGGGATCAAGACAGACAGGAGTTCTGAGGAACAGTGTACAGTATTTCTGAGGAGAAAGTACAGCCTGGTCTGTGAGTGTTGTTTTACCCTCTGAGTATCTTGCAAAAAACATTGTTGCCTGCCATTGATGTAAAAGCCTGCTTGTGATGTGATACTGCTGTGTGGAACTGAACTTATAAAAGACTGTACAAAGTTAACTGTTTCTAGTAAAGAAAGTTTGGTTCACCATAACAGCGTGTTCCTCACTTATTATTACTATCATCAATCGGTGTGCCACCATTACAGGCACTGGCGTCACAAACCTTAAAGGGACCTTGCCCTAGGCACATTAAACATCTGCAACATCCATGGCACCTCACCCACCATCAGGCCTGGTCCCCATATACAGAGAGTGCCCCAGAAGACTTCTGTGCCAGCCTCTCCATCACTGCTGTACGCTGCCCAGGGTCATCCTACTAACTGTGAGTAACCCATAGCAACCCTCGTTCACCTAAGTAACCGTGACCTCACATCGCTATACCCTGCAGGTCTGCGTACTGCACAAACATTAAATTAAATAGATTAAATATACCCGAACGAAGCCGGGTCCTTCAGGTAGTATATACACTCACCTAAAGAATTATTAGGAACACCATACTAATACGGTGTTGGACCCCCTTTTGCCTTCAGAACTGCCCGCATTCTACGTGGCATTGATTCAACAAGGTGCTGATAGCATTCTTTAGAAATGTTGGCCCATATTGATAGGATAGCATCTTGCAGTTGATGGAGATTTGAGGGATGCACATCCAGGGCACGAAGCTCCCGTTCCACCACATCCCAAAGATGCTCTATTGGGTTGAGATCTGGTGACTGTGGGGGCCATTTTAGTACAGTGAACTCATTGTCATGTTCAAGAAACCAATTTGAAATGATTCGAACTTTGTGACATGGTGCATTATCCTGCTGGAAGTAGCCATCAGAGGATGGATACATGTTCTCATTCTGTTTACGCCAAATTCGGACTCTACCATTTGAATGTCTCAACAGAAATCGAGACTCATCAGACCAGGCAACATTTTTCCAGTCTTCAACAGTCCAATTTTGGTGAGCTCGTGCAAATTGTAGCCTCTTTTTCCTATTTGTAGTGGAGATGAGTGGTACCCGGTGGGGTCTTCTGCTGTTGTAGCCCATCCGCCTCAAGGTTGTGCGTGTTGTGGCTTCACAAATGCTTTGCTGCATACCTCGGTTGTAACAATAGTCAACGTTGCTCTTCTATCAGCTTGAATCAGTCGGCCCATTCTCCTCTGACCTCTAGCATCCACAAGGCATTTTTGCCCACAGGACTGCCGCATACTGGATGTTTTTCCCTTTTCACACCATTCTTTGTAAACCCTAGAAATGGTTGTGCGTGAAAATCCCAGTAACTGAGCAGATTGTGAAATACTCAGACCGGCCCGTCTGGCACCAACAACCATGCCACGCTAAAAATTGCTTAAATCACCTTTCTTTCCCATTCTGACATTCAGTTTGGAGTTCAGGAGATTGTCTTGACCAGGAGCACACCCCTAAATGCATTGAAGCAACTGCCATGTGATTGGTTGACTAGATAATTGTATTAATGAGAAATAGAACAGGTGTTCCTAATAATTCTTTAGGTGAGTGTATATACAGTATATATATATATATATATATATATATATATATATATATATATATATGATAGAAAAAGAGAGGAGTGAGCACTCACACCATCTGGACCATAGGATAAATTTAATAAATGATATGCAATAAATCAATCACATCAACATTCAAATACAATACAATTTCATAAAATAATGGTTGGTACAACATAAAATACCACTGACGAATGGTAGTTGTGCAATCCTTGCGTACTTAGTATTTAAAACTAGCACTTTATACCGCGTAGAGTTGTATAGTAGAAGAACCACTCTGAATAGTGGTAATACCGCAGACCGCAGTCGGCAGTTCTAATATCCCAGTGAGAAGTACATATGACTCCAAGTTAATATTCAAGTGTCCTCGTGCATATAAATATGTCTTCCAGTATGACAGTCTCTCCACAATTGATCCGATATAACCGCACAGGGCTATAGATAGCACGCCACTAAGTATACAGTTCAGGTTCCTACCTTATCCCAATGATTGGAATGTTTATTTATATTTTTAGGTCTATTAATGTGTTTTTACATATATTAAAATGTTGTTTTAACTTATGATTGGGGTATTCGTCAATCCCACTGTGTTTTCAACCTAATTCATGAAAAAACGCAACTAGGTTGAAAAAACCGCAATGCTACCGCATGAAAACCGCAATGGAGTATATATGTCCAAAATCCGGATTTTTCGGAATACCGAATGGACTATAAAAGGTGGAGAAGGAGGACTTGCGCTTTTACCACTGAGGAAGGGGTGTAGACTCCCCGAAACGCGTCTGGTGACTGGAAGAGAAGCGCCCACCTAACCCACTGGATCCTGATGAAAGATATTGCATGGCCATGCGATAAAGGAATCCCAATAATACCGCTCTAGGATACAGGAGATAACTACAGGTTCCACCGACAATTTATTATTCCTATCAGCCGAATTTTGTGATCCCGCGATACCGTGACGTCAGCAACCCGAGATCTGCGACGTGAGACGCCGAAGCAGCCGGCATCACTCGCTTCTCGTGGTAGGACGGCTCAGCGTGGAACAATTTGGAACAATTTGGGATAAGGTAGGAACCTGAACTGTATACTTAGTGGCGTGCTATCTATAGCCCTGTGCGGTTATATCGGATCAATTGTGGAGAGACTGTCATACTGGAAGACATATTTATATGCACGAGGACACTTGAATATTAACTTGGAGTCATATGTACTTCTCACTGGGATATTAGAACTGCCGACTGCGGTCTGCGGTATTACCACTATTCAGAGTGGTTCTTCTACTATACAACTCTACGCGGTATAAAGTGCTAGTTTTAAATACTAAGTACGCAAGGATTGCACAACTACCATTCGTCAGTGGTATTTTATGTTGTACCAACCATTATTTTATGAAATTTTATTGTATTTGAATGTTGATGTGATTGATTTATTGCATATCATTTATTAAATTTATCCTATGGTCCAGATGGTGTGAGTGCTCACTCCTCTCTTTTTCTATCATTCACAAATCTTTTTGGGTCCGGGCACCCAAGTTGTGAGTTAGTAGCACCTGCCCATAACCACCTGAATGTGAGCCAACCATCAATCTATTATATATATATATATATATATATATATATATATATATAATATATATATATATAGAGAGAGAGAGAGGAAAGAGATGTATATTTATAATTATTATTTAATAATATACAGTGTTTATCTTCCCATATGCCTGCATTGTGCTTATGCCGCTGGAGTGCATGGTGGGGGCGTGTTTCGTTCGTTGTCCTGACATGCACCTGTATCTTAGTAACTGGGTGATACGAGCGGCCACGTGACCGGTCATCATGTGATCGATCCGCACTTCCGGTTCTGATGCAGGGGGCGCGTCAGATGACGAGGGTTTTGGCGCCGACCATGATGCTAGTACACAGTGGTATGGACTTTAAAAAGGACCTGTCACCAAAAAATGCAATGCAGCCTGAAGGCAGCATGTTATAGAGCAAGAGAAACTGAGCTGATTAATATATGTGGGAAAAGATTCAGTAACAATTGTAATTTTTAAATTTACATCCACAGCCCTGTGAACAGCTGGTACAGGGAGGAGGTGTTATCAGTGACTGACAGCTATCTCTATATGCACACAATACACACAATGCCATTAATCACTGATAACCCCTCCCTCCTGTACCGATAGCTCTTCACAGAAGGTAGAAAAAGCAGAGATGTAAATGTATAAATTACAGGTTTTACTGAATCTTTTTCCACAAAAATATATCCATCTGCTCGGCTTCTCCCGCTCTACAACATGGTGCTGTCAGATTGCATTGCATTTTTTGTGTGCATGGTCCTCTTCAATGATTAACTTTTTGATTGGTGGGCTCCCATTTAAATACTGCACATTCACTAGGAGAACTGTGTCCCCAGAGGAAGGTGTTCTGAAACACACATTGGGGTGTGTGTGGTTCTCCTGAGGTGAATTCTGATTATGGGTAAGGATGTATATGGCGCTTGGCCTCATATAATTTCACTAGAGTGCATATGTGTTTATATACATCAATGTGGGTAAATTATGGTTATTTATTATTATAGCCCTGCAATGACTAGTAACTGGTATGTTGGTGTGATGATAAGCCATGTGTGTTATATTTTGGCTTCGATATTTCTCTTTTTGACTTTTCAAACATCCATTTACTATAAACTTCATGCTCCAATTGCTATGCATTGTTTGTTACTATCCCTCAGGAAAACAGCACTGTTTATGTTGTAGTGAATCATCCATTTTTAAGTACTTATAGAAAAAGTGTGTTTTATTTATGCTTTGGCGACTTTTCTGTAGGTTGTAATAGCTCTGCAGAAAGCATTGGCGACACACAAATGAATACATTAATACTATGATAGACCTTTGTTACGAAGGGGATCTGCTGTGTCACTTGAAGAGATTTGGCTTGGGGCTAGTCCTAAGGACATTATCTTAGTGCCCCCCTCGTATTCACCCTTTAACCCCTATACAGAGATCTGGACTTCACTGCAGGGGAACCATCACAATGCCAACTCTTGAAGTAATCTCTGTTTAAAACAGGCAGAAGTGGGTACCCAGAAAATGTAGAAACAGCATACCTTTACAGAAAACTAGCAGTCTAGATCCTAATGCTCAGACACCCTAAGCACCTCAAGGTGCCCAGCCATTGGCTGGTGAAGATTAGGGTGCACACACGCTGGTATGCTTATGCATGGGCCCTACAGGCAGAGGGGGAGGCATGGCTAACAAGAAGCAGGCTGCAGCCTGTGTTGAAGAATAGAGCTACTCCAGCAGCCAGACTAGCCAGGAAAGAGGATCCACACCTCCAGAGCCCAGAGTGACGGGGCGGGTGAGCATAACAGCCTTCCAGGGCCACTATACATGTACTGTACATCAGAACCTGAGCCTTCCAGGGTTACTTAATGCTGGGATCATCAAGTCCTGATGTAAATGGATGGTGGCCCTGGAACATCTCCTAAAAGCAACAAGATGGGAGTGAGGAGGGTGATAGCAGGCCAGGCGGCACACTGGGTATTGGTCCACCTGGAGGTTTCTCAGTAGGGTGTATGGCCATCCCACTCCCACCAGTGGATCAGACTGGATTATAAATTTGGTTCATGGCTAGACAATTTTGTCTAACTTTATACTAAACATTGGTTAGCTTAGTTTGGGACTGAATTTTAAGCCCGAATTGCAACACAATTTTGGTGTCAAATGTTACACACTAGGACAAGCCAGTTTCTTATGAAGCCACCCCTCCATTTCCATTAAGACGCACCTCCTTGATGGATTAGGTGCAGATAAGTTCTCTACATGTTTAGTAGGTACGAAAAAGGGTGCCTGTACACCTTTGGTGGTCAGCCAAACACTCCATACACATACATGCTTGGCCAAGACAACATCTCTGCCCCAACATCTGTCATTGAGGGAGATTCAGGAGTTGCTCATGGACATTAGCTGTTCATCCAATCCAACTGAAATCGGAAATGTATCTAATGTATATGGCCATCTTAAGGGGGTTGCCTGACCCCCAAACCAAAATTAATTACAGTCAGAAATGTGTGTAATAGCCACTTACCTCTTAAAAACAGCTCTGTTGCTGCTGCTTCTGGTCCCCAGTGGACATGGGCGTTGGGATCAGTCATTGGCCTTATTGCTGATATTTGGTCATGTGGTTAGACGGCACATGATGGACTGCCAAAAAGTACACAGGGACTGGTGGCAGCTAGAGTATCAGTGAAGGGGAAGCTGAAACTCTAACGACGACAGAATGATCCATTTCGTCTCTGTTCAGTGAGTTAATACAGAGTTTTATATGTTTACTAGCAGAAAGTTATATTTCATCTATTTCATTTAATGTTTCTGTGTGTCATTAAAAGATATCAAAAGTATCTCCCATTAGAGTGACCTCTACAGCACCCCGCCCCCTTAACAATGAACTCCACAGCCCCCCACCTCTTAACACTGACCCCCCCAAAGTTCCCTGCCTCCTTAAAATGGGGCCTCCACAGCAGCCCGCCCCCTTAACTGACCTTCACAGCAGTCTGCCCCTATAACAATGAGTTCCATAGCACCCCACCCACTTGATAGGGACCTCCACAGGGGCCCGCCCCTTTAACAGTGACCTCTATAGCACCCAGCCCCTTAACACTGACCTCCATAGCAGACCGTTCCCTTACATGTGACATCCACCGTTCCCTGCCCCCTTAACAGAGACCTCCACAGCGTCCGCCGCTTTACAGTGACTGCCACAGTCCCTCTCTCTGTTAACAGTGACCTCCACAGTACCCCGCTCCCTTAACAGTGACCTCACAGTAACACGCTGCCTTAACAGTGACCTCCACAGCAGCTGCCACTTTAACAGTGCCCTCTCAGTCCCCTGTCCCTTTAACAGTAACATCCACAGCGAACATCCCTTTAACAGTGACCTCCACAGTGGACCCCCCTTTATTAGTGACCTCCACAGTACCTTGTCTCCTTAACAGTGATTTCCACAGTAACCCGCCCCCTTAACAGTGACCTCCACAGCAGCTGACCCTTAACAGTAACCTCCACAGCGCCCGCCACTTTAACAGTGATCTCCACAGCGGCCTGCCCTTTATTTGTGACCTCCACAGTACCCTATCTCGTTAACAGTGATTTCCATAATAACTTGCCCCCTTATACGGCTTTTATCTTAGCATCTGACGACAATCGTCCAATCAAATTCCTTTTCTTACGGCATTATTGTCTTTAATTGACAGTATATAAAACCCCACAGAATTAGTATACACTTAAAGTCATGTGAGTTACATCAGCCTCTACAACAACATTGGCTAAGTGTCGCAATCGAAATCATATTAACTCACACCCAAGCTGTCTTATACTAAGAATAACCTTCGATGCCTATGGCAACCAATGAGAGCTCATATTAAGCAAAATAGAAGCTGAGCTGTGATTGGTTGCAATATGCAACCTGATGAATATCCAGGCTAACTGCCACAACAGCCAACAGACAATGGCTCCTGTAGTTTGGCGGTTAGGTTACTAATAGTGTTGATTGAGCACCAAAGTGCTCGTGTGCTCTGGCCGAACACATCGGTATGCTGGAAAGCTCTACCGAGCACCCGAGCATAATGGAAGTCAATGGGAGAACCCCAGGCACCCCCTGCTCGGAAAAGAAGAGGGTGTCTGGTTCACAAAAATTGGTTAGAAAATGATGGAAAACCCATCAAAATGGTTTGGAAACAGCATTAAAAGGATGGCTGGATGCGTCTTGGACTCCTATTATCTATACCATACAATAGACAACCATACAAAGGCTATATGCCAAAAGCCTGGTATGTGGAAGCCAACAATCTATCCATGAGACAGATGCAGTCAGCATACCTTACAATGGCAGCCTTGTGCACTATGAGACATTCCAAACCAGCTCTCATCTGACTGAGAGCCAGTAAGCCTCAAAGTTGCTTCACATCTGTCGGATGGCTTGGGTGGACCTGCGCACCTAGATCAATATCATTAGGGTGACAAAAAGTTTTTTGATTGTCCTAACATAATATTCAATAACCTTTCTATACAGTTTTGTCATGTAAAAATTCATTTGCATAAACATGGGCATATGGGAAAAACCATTTGCATGGAAAATTTGCGATCTACACTACTAGTCTTGTCATAATACTATGAAACCAATAGATGGCGCTGTTCTTGAGTCATGAACAGCGCCATCTATTGGTTTCATAGTCTTATGACAAGATTATTAGTCTTGTCATAAGACCATGAAACCAATAGATGACGCTGTTCATCTTGTTGGGGCGCTAGTAAGTCGGACACCCTGATCAACAGGGTCCACATACCATGTAGCACTCAGCCTATAATAGCCTGCATTAACACTGAGGTGTATATCGGATTGCTGCTATCATTCACACATCTTCTAGCACTTTATCTGCAGTAATATAAGCTTGCTAGGGTATATCTGAGGACTATTGCCCTGCTTGCAATGACTTATGAACAGTGCCATCTATTGGTTTCATAGTCTTATGACAAGAATGTGAATCCAATAAATGGCACTGCTCATGAGTAGTGTAGATCACGAATATTCTAATCACAAATTTTTATCGCAAATTTTCCATGCAAAAGACTGAGTGCTACATGGTGTGTAGACTCTGTTAAGCAGGGTGCCCCACTTACTAGCACCCCAACAAGATGAACAGCGCCATCTATTGGTTTCATAGTCTTATGACAAGACTAATAGTCTTGTCATAAGACTATGAAACCAATAGACGGCACTGTTCATGACTCATGAACAGCACCATCTATTGGTTTCATAGTCTTATGACAAGACTATGAAACCAATAGATGGCGCTGTTGATGAGTAGTGTAGATCGCAAATTTTCCATGCAAATGGTTTTTCAGACAAAAAACAAGGCAGGTTCTGCTCATTTGCATGTCTTTCCCATATGCCCACATTTATGCAAATGAGTTTTTACATGACAAAACTGTATAGAAAGGTTATTGAATATTATGGTAGGACAATCAGAAAACTTTTTGTCACCCTAATGATATTGATCTAGGTGCGCAGGTCCACCCAAGTCATCCAACAGATGTGAAGCAACTTTGAGGCTTACTGGCTCTCAGTCAGATGAGAGTTGGTTTGGAATGTCTCATGGTACACAAGGCTCCCATTGTAAGGTATGCTGACTGTTATCTGTCTCATGGATAGATTGTTGGCTTCCACATACCTGGCTTTTGGCATATAGCCTTTGTGTGGTTGTCTATTGTATGTCATAGATAATAGGAGTCAAAGATGCATCCAGCCATCCTCTTAATGCTGTTTCCAAACCATTTTGATGGGATATCCATCAATTTCTAACGTTTTTTTGTGAACCAGACACCCGCTCTTCTTCAGAGCAGGGGGTGCCTGGTTTGATACTCGGGTCTCCCTATAAATTTCATTGTATTAAATTGTACTCGAGCACCCGCAGTATTCGGCCGAGCACTGTAATGTGCCGAGCATAGCTCAACACTAGTTAATAAGCGTATTTTTTGGTGAATAATTGGAAAACGCGGGGTGAAAATCTCCACTCAAAATATAGTCTATGACGTTCCCCGAGTCACAGGAGGCGGCTGTGCAACATTTTGTGATTGTAAATGCGACAGCGCGGATTCCTTTAGCAGACATACATACATACACACATACATACACTCAACTTTATATATTAAACTAGCGGAAGGACCCGGCTTCACACGGGTATATTTCATCTACAGTATTTCATTCAATGTTTGTGTGTGTCATTAAAAGATATCGACAGTATCCACTATAACAGTGACATCTACAGTACCCCGCCCCCTTAACAGTAATCTCCACAGTCCCCCACCCCTTAACAATGACCCCCCCACAGTGCCCTGTCTCTTTAAAATGGGACCTCCACAGCAGCCCACCCCCATAACGTTGACCTTCACAGCAGCCGCCCCTTTAACATTGAGTTCCACATCACCCCACCCCCTTGACAGTGACCTCCACAGGGGCCCGCCCCCTTAACAGTGACCTCTACAGCACCCTGCCCCTTAACACTGACCTCCACAGGAGATCGTCCCCTTAACTGTGACCTCCACCGTTCCCTGCCCCCTTAACAGAGACCTCCACAGCGCCTGCCCCTTTAACAGTGAACTCCACAGCAGCCGCCCCTTTATTAGTGACCTCCACAGTGCCCCATCTCCTTAACAGTGATTTCCACAACACCCTGCCCCCTTAACAGTGGCCTATACAGCAATCTACCCCTTAACACTGACCTCCATAGTGGATCGTCCCCTTAACTGTGACCTCCACAGCAGCCTGCCCCTAGGGTGGCCAGAGGTCTTGTTTTAGGGCAGACAGTCTGGCTTTTAGACTCCTTGTCCTCCATCCGGCGCAAGTCCTGCATGGACACAGGGATGTCCTTTTGAACAACTCACTCTCAGACAGCAGCACTGTGCTTATATAAATGAATAAAAATCCAGCTCACCAATTCAGTTGTGCGACGGAAAAGCCAGGTCAGCTCAGCGTAAACTTCATTCAAATAAACAGATTTCCAGCACGAAGGAGATAAAATCTTGCATGTTCTTTATTGAATATTCCAAATGTACACACGGTGCAGTGAAAAAGGTCCCTCCGTGTCCCTGGTCAGACCGACATGTTTCAAGCCAGACAGCTCTTAGTCATGATCTACAAGCTGTATGGGTCTGGACACACATATGGGACCCCACCTCCAATCAGGTGCATGGGAAGGGGAAAGGGGGGATGAGAAACAGTATGCAGGTGATCGGAGGGGGGCCGCAAATGGAAACCATTTGCAAGATTTTATCTCCTTCGTGCTGGAAATCTTTTTTTTTTAAATAAAGCAGCACTGTGCTGTCTGAGCATGAGCTGCAGGGAGAAAGTCACCGTTCCTCCCACCCCTGCAGCTGACAGAATTAGATTTTTACCTTAATTTTTTCAATCCATGTCGACTGCGGAGTAGAAGTGGGCACGGCCTAACCGGGTCTGGGGTATGGCTTATAGGGACTGGGGGCGGGATTTTTAAGGTCCGTCTTTTGAGGGAGGCCTGAATGGCCACCTTACCTGCCCCTGAACTGTGACTTTCTTAACAGTGTCATCTACAGCTCCCTGCAGCAGTGAAGAAAAATGGCTTGGTTTTTATGGAAACCTGGTTTAAAACTGTGTGCGTGTGGAGACTAAGGGCCTGCGAGCTTCTATTGGCTGATAAGGGTCATGTGACCAGGCTTCTATTGGCTATTGCATTTTTTGGAAATATCTCAGGAATGGTACGAGCTAGAGAGACCCGGTCTAAAACCTTCCCGGACAAATTTTGTGATTGTAAATGCGACGGTGCGGATTCCTTTAGCGGACATACATACACACACACACACACATACATACATACAATCAGCTTTATACAGTGGATATAAAAAGTCTACACACCCCTGTTAAAATGTCAGGTTTCTGTGCTGTAGAAAAATGAGACAAAGATAAATCATTTCAGAACTTTTTACACCTTTAATATGACCTATAAACTGTACCGGTCAATTGAAAAACAAACTGAAATCTTTTAGGTGGAGGGAAGAAAACAAAAAAAAAACTAAAATAATGTGATTGCATAAGTGTGCACGCCCTCTTCTAACTGGGGATGTAGCTGTGTTCAGAATTAAGCAATCACATTCAGAATCCTGTTCAATAGGAGTCAGCATGCACCTGCCATCATGTAAAGTGCCTCTGATTAACCCCAAATAAAGTTCAGCTGCTCTAGTTGGTCTTTCCTGAAATTTTCTTAGTCGCATCCCACAGCAGAAGCCATGGTCCACAGAGAGCTTCCAAAGCATCAGAGGGATCTCATTGTTAGAAGGTATCAGTCAGGAGAAGGGTACAAAAGAATTTCCAAGGCATTAGATATACCATGGAACACAGTGAAGACCGTCATCATCAAGTGGAGAAAATATGGCAACAGCAGTGACATTACCTAGAACTGGACGTCCCTGCCCCTTTACAAAAACATCCACAGCGCCCTCCCCTTTAACAATGACCTTTACAGTATCCTGCCCCCTTAACAGTGTCCATGGGTTGTTTTTGGTATTGCAGCTCCACTGAAATCATTGGGGCTGAACTGCAATACCGTACACAACCCGTAGACAGGTGTGGCACTTGACTTGTTGTTGAGAAAACAGCCCTGTTTTTCTAATACTGTATGGTCCCTTTAAATTCTAGACATATCACAGGTGAATTGTGGGTGATTGCCTCAAAAGACTAGACAAAGAGTCTTCTATATTTTTAGCCTGGTTTGAAAATTGACCCCAAGATGAGGGTGAAAGAAAATGGTACAACAGTCCGGCTCCCATCAAGACATATTCTGCTCCTAAGTCTCTTCTACAATTATCTCGACTTACTTAAAATATCTGAAGCAAAATGTGTCACAGATCAAGTGAGCAGCTTCTTCTCTTCTAATTGTTAAATCACCCTGTGTTTGGGTTGAGTGGAAATCTCTCCGAGCTCATTAGAGTCTTCTGAGGGACTCTCTCTCTTTCCACAAAGCTGATTGCTAAAAGTTCCCACGAGATACATTTTGCCGAAGACCTGTCCTTACTGTCATACAAGTCTATCAGTCATCTTGTGACCTCAGTAAAAGGAAGGGAGGCGAGGTGAACAGAGAACGCTTTCAATTACTATAGAGAAAGAATCACAGTATTCCCAGACTGCCTCTAGAAAAGATAGCTAAAAAAATATTCATATTAAAAAAGATAGCGGCCATTAGGGATACCTGGGAAATAGTCGCCTGCATTTTGCTGAGATCAGCAAAGTTTTATAACAAGCTGGTATTGTAAGATACGAGTTTATATAAACTGGTTACTACTGTATGCATGATGCACAGTGCACTCTACCACCAAGAATAATAAGCAGATCACCCTTTGTCAGGATCAGCTTGTTAGGGTGTTATTTAGCTCTTAGGAAGCAAGAAAGAGCTCTTTGCAGGTTTAGAAGTGTTGAAAAAAGTTCCTTAATCTGCAAAAGTGTTGTAATGTATTTTTCATTCAAAATGGGAGAAGAGAGGTGTTAAATCAGTGGCCCGTGTCCATCATTTCTCTGTTGCTTCTGTTGGGAACATCATACTTATTGAACAACTACTACTCTCATTTTTGCCTTCACAACCACTCCCCTCCTCGCCTTGCTCTGTGTGCTGCTGCATGGCTGCTCCTAATTATTAATCAATTTGTGCTATAACTCTGTGCTGACCTAATTTTCTTCCCTTGGCAATGAAGTTCCTAAATTGCTAAGTTCCTTGCTAAAGTGTGCTGTTTCCTGTTGTCTGCTCATGTACCGACCTGTGCCGGTTTACTGTTGTGACCCTCTGCTGCTAGCCCTGACCTAGGACCTGTTTTATGGAGTTGTACGAACTCTGCCTGCTTTGCCCTTGGACTGTTACTGACTATGTGTTTTTTCCTGTTCCCTCAGTTCCTTGCACTGGTGCTGACCCCTGTTGGGCAGGTCAACCACTTTGGGACTACTTCAGGAGGTAGCGGTCTGGTGGTTCCCTGCAGCAAAGTCCAGATCCCAATATAGGGTTTAAAGGGTGAATAACAGGAAACCGCCATGACAGCACCTTTAGGTTTAGCTCAAAGTCAAACTGATGGTTGACACAGTGGTTCCACACCGACTGCTAAACAGAAGGTTCCTCCTCCCTACCCAAGTATTTGTCTTCACACCACCTGTATCATCAGCCCTATTATGTTATCTTCATGTCTGACCACACTGGAGGAATTTAAGCATCTGTCCTAAGTCTTGTGTGAAGTGAATATAATACTGTATATAGGGTTAGGTTATTTAGGCTTTCTGAAACCACTGGTGGAAAAATGTATCATTCTCTGTTGGATAATGAATCTGAGCCATTTAAGAGTAAAAAATTGCAGTTAGGGTCTATCCACATTTAGTTTTCACTAACAGAAGGACCCGGCTTCGCACGGGTATATTTCATCTATTTCATTTAATGTTTGTGTGTGTCGTTAAAAGATATCAACAGTATCCCCTATAACAGTGACATCTACAGCACCCCACCCCTTTAACAGTGACCTCCACAGCGACCTGCCCTCTTAACACTAACATCCACAGCACACTCCCCTTTAACAGTGACCTCCACAGCGGCCACCCCTTTATTAGTGACCTCCACAGTACCCCATCTCGTTAACAGTGATTTCCACAGTAATCCGCCCCCTTAACAGTGACCTCTACAGAGCTCTGTTCCCTTAAAATGTGACCGCCACAGCACCAGCCCCTTTAACAGTGACCTCCACAGCATGCCGCCCCATTAACAGTGACCTCCACAGCAGTCCACCCCTTTAACAGTGACCACAGCGGCCACCCCTTTATTAGTGACCTTCACAGTACTCCATCTCCTTTACAGTGATTTCCACAGCACCCCGTCCCCTTAACAGTGACCTCTACAGCAATCTGCCCCTTAACACTGACCTCCATAGCGGACCGTCTCCTTAACTGTGACCTCCACAGCAGCCTCTCCCTACAGTGGCCAGAGGCCCGGTTTTAGGCCGGACAGTCCGACTTTCAGACTCCCTGTCCTCCGTCTGGATGGACTCAGGGATGTCCTTTTGAATAGCTCACTCTCAGACAGCAGCACTGTGCTGTCTGAGCGTGAGCTGTAGGGAGAAAGTAACCCTCCCTCCCACCCCTGCAGCTGACAGAAGTTGATTTTTACCTTTATTTTTTTAATCCCGTCAGCTGTGGAGTGGGAGGGGGCATGGCTTAGCGGGACCTGAGGGCAGGGTTTTTAAGTCCGTCTTTTGAGGGTGGCCTGAATGGCCACCCTACCTGCCCCCTGAACTGTTACCTCCACAGCACTCCGCTCCCTTAACAGTATCATCCACAGAGCCCTGCCCCTTTAAAGCTGACCTACAGCAGTGAAGAAAAATGTCTGGGTTGTTATGGAAATCTGGTGTAAAATTGTGTGTATGTGGAGACTAAGGGCCTGCGAGCTTCTATTGGCTGATAAGGGTCATGTGACCAGGCTTCTATTGGCTAATGCATTTTTTTGGGAATATCTCTCGCAGGCATGTCCTTTTGAATAGCTCACTCTCAGACAACAGCACTGGGCTGTCTGGGCGTGACCTGCAGGGAGAAAGTCACCGTTCCTCCCACCCCTGCAGCTAACAGAAGTTGATTTTTACCTTCATTTTTTCAATCCCTGTCAGCTACGGAGTGGGAGGGGGTGTGGTCTAACCGGATTGGGGGAGTAGCTTAGCGGGACCTGGGGGCAGGGTTTTAAGTCCATCTTTTGAGGGTAACCTGAATGGCCACCCTACCTGCCCCCTTAACTGTGACCTCCACAGCGCTCCGCTCCCTTAACAGTGTCATCCACAGCGCCCTGCCCCTTTAAAGATGACCTACAGCAGTGAAGAAAAATGGCTGAGATGTTATGGAAACCTGGTGTAAAACTGTGTGTATGTGGAGACTAAGGGCCTGCGAACTTCGATTGGCTGATAAGCGACATGTGACCGTGTGTATGGCAGTTGGGATATGAAGAGAAAGACCTGCAGGCTTCTATTGGCTAATGTAGGTCATGTGATGTGCTATATTTGCATTTTTTGGGAATATCTCAGGAACGGTACGTCATCACTCAACCTGCAGCCTGGAATTAATCATGAAGGGCTGGCCTTCAATTAGCCAAAGCAGTGTGCTACTTCATACAGTATATACTGTAGACTACTATCGTGGAGGGCCTAGCACAAACATGTATCATGTGGTCACCAATTCATTTGAATAGGTGCCATGTGATATTACTGCTGCAGGCGAAATGTGCTGCTGCTTGCAGCTTCCGCTGGCAATAACAGCTGGTGGCCAGGAGTGTCCGCTGTCACACACTCGGTTGTGATCACCCGATTGACATCAAATCCTCCTTGAGGGGAAGGCTTTTTATATTTGCATACATGATGAAGCCATCAAACACCACCTGCACCTGATTGACTCCATTGAGTTATAATGGAGTTAGTTTAATTGGAGTTCTGTTGTGATGTTCATCATGTTTGCAAAAAAAATAACGTTGCATGCATTACTATTGTAGTATCCCAGACCTGGGGGTTCTACAAATTGTATATTGTTATGTAATGTATTTCACTGTTTATTTACTGGCTGTTATTACCACCAAGGAAGGTTGGCAGGAACAGAGTTAACCACCCTGTTCCTCCCCTCTTGGTAGGAGTGGATCTCAGTAGAAAAGTCATGACCTTTATTTATTATTTGTGCACATAAAATCCAACAGGACAAAAGTACAGCGTCTACGTGTTTTCTATCGTGAGTGTAGGATCCCTACTTGGTCAAGAGCAAGGATCATACACGTAAGATCCGAAATGCGTAGATGCTGTACTTTCGTCCTGCTGTATTTTATGCGCACAAAGAATTAATAAAGGTCATCGCTTTTCTACTAAGAGCTGGAATCGTTCTCTTGTTTTCAAGATTTCCTGGTGCTCTTTTCCAAGCACGTTCCATGCCTTCAAGTGTGATTACTACAGGTGAGCGCGGCTTCATAGCTTTCATAGTAAGAGGTGACCATATTAATTATCAGTCATTTATATTTAAAAGGGTTTTTTGAGATTTTAATACTGATGACCTATCCTCTGGATAGAAAACCAGTATCTGAAAGGTGAGGTCTGACACCCGTGACCTCTGCCGATCAGCAGTTTGAGAAGGCACCAATGCTCCTGTGAGTGCTGTGGCCTTCACACAGCTTACAAAGCACAGCGCCTTGCATAGTATATTGGCTGTGCTTGGTATCACACTCAGAATGGGGCTGAGCTGCTCCTAGACCATGTGACCATTGAATGTGTCGTCACTGGCCCAGGAAAAGCTGGAGAAGGTGCCTTCTCAAACAGCTGATCCACGGGGGTCTCAGGTCCTGGACCCCCACCAATCAGTATTAAAATCCCGGAAAACCCCTTTAAGGTTGACTGGTCTTTGTAGTCTCGACCTGGCATCTCCACAGGTCTCTAGCTGCATCAGAGTGCAGAAGTTAGAAAGTGCAACCCGGCTACCCCTGCTCCAGGCTCCCCCTCTCCACTGCAATTCTCAGCTGCTCTGTGGCCCTATCTATGCCCTGAGGTGGGGCACTTTTATGACTAGTACCTCACACTTCCACTTGCTAGCTGACTAAAATGCAGGCGTTTTGCTGGATCTCTTTCCTGCATGCTACTGACATGAGCTCTGCAAGTCACCTCTACATATCATCTCACAGGCGTATGCAGCTCAAGGACCTGCCTAATCAGATCATGTAATCAAAAAGGTCCTGTGCCCCTAACAGACAGATATCATAAGACAGCTACCACCTGCACCCAATGGGTCCACTGACTTATATTTGGGGTTACTTGGGCTTCCATTGTGGTGGAAAGAATTTCCTTGCATGCATTGCTATTCCTGCAGTCAAAGAGAGGTTGTCATGTAGCTTTCCAGACCCTAGTACCCACAAAGTGACACATCACTTCCATATAGACAAACTCTAATTCAAGATTTTGGAAATTCTACATGACCACTACTATGTAGGTAGTATGTAATATGTAGTATGTAGGTAATATTGGTGGCCATATTGGTTGCCACTTATGTTATATTTATTGGTGACTCTTGGTTTTAAAGGGGAATGCACAGTAGAAATGTGGAATGAACGAGTAAAGAAATCAACGTAACTCAGTCGGCCAATTGCTGACTGAGTTATGGTCTGGCTTCTACCGCTGTATCTATCAGCCACAATGACAATGGAATTTCTTGCTATAAAAGTTAACCGAAATTGCAGTGCGGTTTCAAGAAAAAAAAGAAAAAATTACCAAGACAAGTGAGAATCGTCTTCCTTTGTTTCATCCGATATTATAAAAATGAACGAGTGCTATGTATTGCCATTTTAATCATTTCAAAACAGCGAAACATAGAATCTGACAGCAAATAATAAACCGTCTGCCCATTTCATTTTATCAAACACAACTTTCTAATATTCCTCATAAAGCACAGGGGAAATCTAGAAGATGATATAAAGCCCCATAAAAATGCCAAATAGGAAAACAAAGCGTAAACTTAAATAGTTGATTTCGATATGGCAAATAGGCAACAGGCTGATGAGCTTGATTTTTAGTTTTTTTGCATAATGAACCCTGTTGAACTGACCATATCATAATAACCTTATTACCGTCGTAAAAGTAAACTTTACACGGTCTTTCATTCAAAGAAGAATGGCGCTGCAGAATTTACAGGACGTCTCTATTGAAATGTATAAATCTTACCCCCAGGGGGATCGCTCGGCTGGAAACTGACAATGTCATTTCCTATTACATCGTGTCAGCTTTTAGTGTTACTTTTTCTCTCTCTTTTTTTTTTTTGTGACATGATAATAGAGCCGGTTGCGATTTCTATAACCTCCCAGAACAGATACATAAAAACGCCTAAAAATAAAATGTATATTGAATGTTAGATATTGGGCTATCCTTGTACTGCCCCCGGAGCCTTGGGAGATGAATGCTCTGCAATAGCTTATCTGGGGCTCATAAAACCCTTTTTCAGAAGATTGAAATAAAGTCACTTTTAGCAGAAGACAAATCAATTTTGACATTTCTGAATAGAACGCGATGCATTTAATTAGCCCAAGACATACTAGCAAGATCAGAATTACCCAATATATCACTGAAGGCCGGGACCCGTACAGAGACCAGGAATCAGCTGCCTGCCAAAACCTACAGCAAAGGATAATAAACCCATTTGCCCAATTCTTAAACTTTTCTACCCACATTCGGTTAAATTTCTCCTACTGTGACATTTATTTCCACCGCCGCCATTCTAATTATCTCCTAATTTTCTTGACGGGAAATTCTGCCATAGTCAGTACATCATGGCAACTACTGATAGGAGGATTGTGTATGATATAGAATTAGAGATATTGAGAATGAGTCAAGTGAAAAAATAGAAAATATGATGATTCGGCAGGAAACATCACCACAAAAGTCATAACTGTACTGTAGTATGGTTCACACTTAAAGGGACAATGCCAATAGAGATAGATGGATAGATAGATAGATAGATAGATAGATAGATAGATAGATAGATAGATAGATAGCTCTATGGGATCATCTTTCAGGACCAACTCTTGAAATCCTCTATCACCCTATGAAATCTTTGTTCCAAGAGCCTGAATTCCTACCCGGCCTTAAAGAGTTTATCCCATGAATAATGTAGAAAAATTGAGACATCAAATCAGAGACATCATATAGTACATGACAATCTCTTTCTAACAAAGCTAGAGCCAGGCCTGCACCTCCCATGGATCCAGAGATCTCCCCATTCATTGCTCCAATTACTATGCCATATTCTCTTTGGGCTGGCAGTTCAGGGATGTGTCCTTTCTCATGGGGTGTGTCCTCACCCAGGAGACATGCCGTTTCTGCTGTAGCTCTCTCCCTGTAACTGTCACAGCTTATAACAGTAGATACAGTTGGTGGCAATTGAAGGATGGAACTGAGCATGTGCGACCACCTCAGTGATGTTACCAAGGTGGACAGAAAAATAAGGAGTAGAAACAGCAGATGGTATTATACAGAAAAATAAATAAATACATTAAAAATCCTTTTTGCCCTCTACAGGTGAAACTCGAAAAATTTGAATATTGTGCAAAGTTCATTTATTTCAGTAATCCAACTTAAAAGGTGAAACTAACATATGAGATAGACTCATTACATGCAAAGCGAGATATTTCAAGCCTTTATTTGTTATAATTTGGATGATTATGGCTTATAGCTTTTAAAACCCCAAAGTCTCAATTTTGAGGTCCCCTTTGCTCAGGGGGTATAGATTAATTAGCTGACTAGAGTGTGACACTTTGAGCCTAGAATATTGAACCTTTTCACAAAATTCTAATTTTAAGCTGCATTAATGCAATTCCTTTTAATTTGCATTACTGAAATAAATGGACTTTTGCACAATATTCAAATTTTTTGAGTTTCACCTGTATAATCAGATTAATCTGCACAAATAGAACTTCAGGAAAGCTGGGAGACAGCCCCTTTAACACCTCTGCCGGTGTCCATGTTAGGTGACACCCAACGGAACAAATGGAACTGTTATTTGGCCCCATAGACATGTATTAGGACGGAGCAAAACAGAATGCCTCTTAAAAGCTTCTGTTTTGCATTCTTTCCTAGAATTTTGTTATATTCTGTTATAACTCTGTTATAATGTAACCTATAACGGAATTCCCTAACTCCCAACCGAACCCGCCTTTAGTAGTGCTTTGGGTGATGAGTGTCTAAGCTGTAGTCCCTCACCTTCCATCAGTGTCTATAATGCAGTATTTTGCTGTTCAGTCTGCTGTCTTGACTCACAAGTGCTTTCTTGAAGCTGAAAGGTGTTAGTCTCTCTGGAGAATCAAATATGGTTCCCAGGAGCAGGAGCTCTGATGTGTCCTTCCTCTCCTCTCTGATTGTATCCAGTCTAGACAATGCTCTGTGAGTTTAACAGCCTGGACATCAAACTGATACACTGTAGCAAATTACAGAACGTTGTCTGGACTTAATACAATTGTATCCCCTTCTAAGCTGAGAGCAGGACTAGCTATGTACAGGTTTACTGCCTCTGAACATAAACAACAGGGTCTCATTCCCTGAAAAAAAGCAAATATCTTGAAGAATGGAAGTAGAACTTTTTATTTATGTAGTAACGCTTTCTGAAAAGGAATCTGTCATAATAAATATCTAATATTTTGCCTTTGCAACTAATGCTAAGGTGCTAGTATGCACGTAAACGTTGTTTAAAGGCTATGTACACCTTTGGAGGCAATTTTTTTTAATGATTGCATTTTACTCATTTTGGGCTAAAAATAATTTTTTAGGGGGATATTTTTGTACTGCCACACATGGCGCACATTGCAAGTGGGAATATTTTACTGACAAACATTATAAGGGGTAATTTTTTGTACTGGCACATATTATAAGAAGAGATTGCCTTGCGGTGCGCCCGGCCGTTGTTTCACGGCGAACTTTGCTTGTTCGCGATTCGCCGAACATATGGCAATGTCCTCCGGCGCCATATTCTTTTGCATTGCACCAAACTTTGACCCATGACAAATCCATCAGGTGGGACAGGACAGCTAATTGAGACATTTCAGCACATGGCCATACCCCCACCCTATCAAAGAACCCGATCTGGCAGTCATTTTACATTCTGTGTTTTGCCAGTGTAGGGAGAGGTTGCTTTGTGGAGCAGGGACAGACTGTTAGGAACACCAAATGCTAGCTAATAGGGCCACAAAAGTCCTTTTAAGGACTGGTAAAGGTGTGCTATCGATAGGTGTGATATTCTGAGGGGTGTGATATACTTATAATATACTTTCTAACATAGAAAGTATACTATAGTGCATTTGTATTGTGCAGCAGTTGTGTGCGGTTCTGCTGCAATACCACAGCTATATAGAGGGACAAACGCTATTGGAACAACTAATTGCAACGAGTTTGATATACCTGTTGCCCCAAAAAAAATGATTAAGGGGTGTGATATACCTATAATATAATTTCTAACTTAGAAAGTATATATTGCATTTGTATTGTGCAGCAGTTGTGTGCGGTTCTGCTACGGTATAGAAGGACAAGCGCTATTGGAACAACTATTTGCAATGGGTGTGATATACCTGTGGCCCCAAAATAAACTGATTTGAGGGGTGTGATATACCTTCTTCCACAAAATACTTATTGAGAGCTGTGAAATACCTGTTGCCCCAAATAAACATGGTGGTGTGATATAACTGTTGTGGCAAAAAAATAATTGAGGGCTGCGATATACCTGCTTCCACAAAATACTGATTAAGGGGTTTGACATATCTGCTTCCACCAAATATTGATTGAGGGCTGCGATATACCTGCTTCCACAAAATACTGATTAAGGGGTTCTATATACCTGTTTCCATCAAATACTGATTGAGGCCTGCGATATACCTGCTTCCACAAAATACTGATTAAGGGGTTTGATATACCTGATTCCACAAAATACTGATTAAGGGGTTTGATATACCTGCTTCCACAAAATATTGATCGAGGGCTGCGATATACCTGCTTCCACAAAATACTGATTAAGGGGTTTGATATACCTGCTTCCACAAAATACTGATTGTGGGCTGCGATATACCTGCTTCCACAAAATACTAATTAAGGGTTTCGATATACCTGTTTCCACTAAATATTGATTGAGGCCTGCAATATACCTGCTTCCACAAAATACTGATTAAGGGGTTTAATATACCTGCTTCCACAAAATACTGATTGAGGGCTACGATATACCTGCTTCCACAAAATACTGATTAACGGGTTTGATATACCTGCTTCCACAAAATACTGATTGAGGGCTGTGATATACCTGCTTCCAAAAAATACTGATTAAGGGCTACGATATACCTGCTTCCACAAAATACTGATTAAGGGTTTGATATAACTGTTTCCACCAAATATTGATTGAGGCCTGTGATATACCTGCTTCCACAAAATACAGATTAAGAGGTTCGATATACCTGTTTCCACCAAATATTGATTGAGGCCTAAGATATACCAGCTTCCACAAAATACTGATTGAGGGCTGCGATATACCTTCTTCCACAAATTACTGATTAAAGGGTTTGATATACCTGTTTCCACCAAATATTGATTGAGGGCTGTGATATACCTGTTTCCACAAAATACTGATTAAGGGGTTTGATATACCTGCTTCCGCAAAATACTGATTTAGGGCTGCGATATACCTGCTTCCACAAAATACTGATTAAGGGTTTATATACATGCTTCCAGAAAATACTGATTGAGGGATGCGATATACCTGCTTCCACAAAATACTGATTAAAGGGTTTGATATACCTGTTTCCACCAAATATTGATTGAGGGCTGTGATATACCTGTTTCCACAAAATACTGATTAAGGGGTTTGATATATCTGCTTCCACAAAATACTGATTGAGGGCTGCGATATACCGGCTTCTACAAAATACTGATTAAAGGGTTTGATATACATGCTTCCACAAAATACTGAATGAGGGCTGCGATATACCTGCTTTCACAAAATACTGATTAAGGGGTTTGATATACCTGCTTCCACAAAATACCGATTAAGGGGTTTGATATACCTGCTTCCACAAAATACTGATTAAGCGGTTTGATATACCTGCTTCCACCGAAGATTGATTGAGGGCTGCAATATTCCTGCTTCCACAAAATACTGATTAAGGGGTTTGATATATCTGATTTTACAAAATACTGATTAAGGGGTTTGATATACCTGCTTCCACAAAATACTGATTAAAGGGTTTGATATCCCTGCTTGCATAAAATACTGATTGAGGGCTATGATAAGCCAACTTCCACAAAATACTGATTAAGGGGTTTGATATACCTGTTTCCACAAAATATTAATTGAGGCCTGTGATATACCTGTTTCCACAAAATACAGATTAAGGGGTTCGATATACCTGTTTCCACCAAATATTGATTGAGGCCTACGATATACCTGCTTCCACAAAATACTGATTAAGGGGTTTTATATACTTGCTTTCACAAAATACTGATTGAGGGCTGCGATATACCTTCTTCCACAAACTACTGATTAAGGGGTTTGATATACCTGTGTTCACCAAATATTGATTGAGGCCTGCGATATGCCTGCTTCTGCAAAATACTGATTAAGGGGTTCGATATACCTGCTTCCACAAAATACTGATTAAGGGGTTTGATATACCTGTTTCCACTAAATATTGATTGAGTGCTGCGATATACCTGTTTCCACAAAATACTGATTAAGGGGTTTGATATACCTGCGTCCGCAAAATACTGATTGAGGGCTGCGATATACCTGCTTCCACAAAATACTGATTAAGGGGTTTTATATACCTGTTTACACCAAATATTGATTGAGACCTGCGATATACCTGCTTCCACAAAATACTAATTAAGGGGTTTGATACACCTGCTTCCACAAAATACTGATTGAGGGCTGCGATATACCTGCTTCCACAAAATACTGAGTAAGGGGTTTGATATACCTGCTTCCACAAAATACTGATTGAGGGCTACGATATACCTGCTTCCACAAAATACTGATTAAGGGGTTTGATATACCTGCTTCCACCAAATATTGATTGAGGGCTGCAATATACTTGTTTCCACAAAATACTGATTAAGGGGTTTGATATGCCTGCTTCCTCAAAATACTGATTGAGGGCAGCGATATACCTGCTTCCACAAAATACTGATTAAGGAGTTTGATATACCTGCTTCCGCAAAATACTGATTGAGGGCAGTGATATACCTGCTTCCACAAAATACTGATTAAGGGGTTTGATATACCTGTTTACACCAAATATTGATTGAGACCTGCGATATACCTGCTTACACAAAATACTGCCAATGTTCGTCCATCACTAATTATAAGGAGTGTGGGGATTCGCTCTGGTAGGCAGATTAGCGGATGCAGTACAGAAGCAAAAACAAAGTCTTTGACATACACTCACCTAAAGAATTATTAGAAACACCATACTAATACGGTGTTGGACCCCCTTTTGCCTTCAGAACTGCCTTAATTCTACGTGGCATTGATTCAACAAGGTGCTGATAGCATTCTTTAGAAATGTTGGCCCATATTGATAGGATACCATCTTGCAGTTGATGGAGATTTGAGGGATGCACATCAAGGGCACGAAGCTCCCGTTCCACCACATCCCAAAGATGCTCTATTGGGTTGAGATCTGGTGACTGTGGGGGCCATTTTAGTACAGTGAACTCACTGTCATGTTCAAGAAACCAATTTGAAATGATTCAAGCTTTGTGACATGGTGCATTATCCTGCTGGAAGTAGCCATCAGAGGATGGATACATGTTCTTATTCTGTTTACGCCAAATTCGGACTCTAGCATTTGAATGTCTCAACAGAAATCGAGACTCATCAGACCAGGCAACATTTTTCCAGTCTTCAACAGTCCAATTTTGGTGAGCTTGTGCAAATTGTAGCCTCTTTTTCCTATTTGTAGTGGAGATGAGTGGTACCCGGTGGGGTCTTCTGCTGTTGTAGCCCATCCACCTCAAGGTTGTGCATGTTGTGGCTTCACAAATGCTTTGCTGCATACCTCGGTTGTAACGAATGGTTATTTCAGTCAACGTTGCTCTTCTAACAGCTTGAATCAGTCGGCTCATTCTCCTCTGACCTCTAGCATCCACAAGGCATTTTTGCCCACAGGACTGCCGCATACTGGATGTTTTTCCCTTTTCACACCATTCTTTGTAAACCCTAGAAATGGTTGTGCGTGAAAATCCCAGTAACTGAGCAGATTGTGAAATACTCAGACCGGCCCGTCTGGCACCAACAACCATGCCACGCTCAAAATTGCTTAAATCACCTTTATTTCCCATTCTGACATTCAGTTTGGAGTTCAGGAGATTGTCTTGACCAGGACCACACACCTAAATGAATTGAGGCAACTGCCATGTGATTGGTTGACTAGATAATTGCATTAATGAGAAATAGAACAGGTGTTCCTAATAATTCTTTAGGTGAGTGTAAACAGTGCAGTGTTTATTCACACATAAACAAAAATGACAATTTGTCGTCTTGGTGTTCATTCACACCATGGCAAGTCCACAGAACAAAAAGCATTCACCTTGTCAGCGGTTTTGGCAGTAGCAGTCCCCAACAGGCTTTAGGGCCTGCTTCCCAGCAATGCGGCTCTCAGCTCTTTAGTACGGCACACTTCATGCAGATCCCAAACCACAGAGACTCCACAGATATTCAATGTGAAATGGAGGATAATCCACACCCAGCTGAGACTGCTGGCTGAGTTTTACATCCCTAACCAAAATCCGGCCTGGAACGTGGGGAACAGCCACCCACCCTGCACTTTGGCTGCTCCCAGTAAGAACCGGCCCGGGTCGGCTTTACAGCCACACTAAATAACCAATAGTGTCAGTCAGCACTAGCTGCCGCTGACACTTAAAATTACCGGCTCTTACCTCACCGAGGCCAGGAACCTCGGTGACACATATCTTCCGTCAATGAAGGCCCCTTGCGCTTTCCTACAGGAGGTATTTTTTGTACATGCACACATTATAGGGGGAATTATTACTACTGGGGGCAAAATGAAGGATATTATTACTATTGGGTGCACTGTTACCAAATAGTGCACTCTGGCAGAGAATTACTACTATTGGTGGGACTTTTGGGAGGACTGTTACATTGGGGAGCACCCTGGCACAGTATTAGCTTAACACAATTGTTTTTGGAGGACAGTATGTTTACTGCACTATAAGTTTCAGGGACCCTATTTGCTGGGCACAGTTATTTTTTAAGGAACTGTGCCAATAATTATTGAAGGGGAACTATCTGTGTGGTACTAGTATTTTCAGGGGGATTATCTGTTTCTGAAGACTGCAGTATAGTATTGGGAAGCACAGCGGCACAGTATTAGAGGTTGCAGGATAGGGTGTTTAGAAGGTGGGAGGATGATGGAAAAGTAGGAAACTAAAATGCCTGTTTGTCAAACTTTGCAGAGAGAAGAGATGGCTGAAAGAAGTCATCATGGCAGTCTGGTCTGAAAGGAGAAGATAATGAAAGAGAATATCTACATCAGAGGACACGTCACTGGATAAGAGGTAGCTGTATTACCCTGTATGTTTTGTAGCTCTGTAAGTAATGTTTTCCAAGTATGTCTTTAACAGTAGGGCTGAAGGGAAAGGGTTAGGTTAAGAAATTGGCATTGGAGGGGGGAGTACATGCCGCTTCAGTTTTCGCCTCAGGCAGCAGAAAGGCTAGGTGCACCCATGTCCCCAGCATGTACGGCAGAGCGCAAGTCCAAGCAGACTGCAAGTCTGCGCCTGCACAGGATGCGGATTCAGCGAGAAGGTGTCCTCACATGCAGAGGGCATCATTGAGATTGCACAGAGTTAGAAGCATGAACAATGCTACTGGCTTTGTCTTTGCAGGACTGCTAGAAGTGGAATGCAAGCTATCTCTGCAGCCCCACTGTGAAGTCAGCGGTGCAGTACATACAGTGGGTCCCTAGCATATACGGCGGTGCCAAGCCCAGGAAGACTGCCAGTCTGCGCCTGCTCAGGATGTGGACTAAGCAAGTAGGTGTCCTCACAGGCAGAGGGCATCCATGAGGTTGCATGGAGTTAGAAGCGCACAGAGGAGATACTGAATTCTTTGATGAGGAAGGCTTGGGCATCTTGAAAGATTGGAAATGCCCTGCTGGGCACAAACTTTATTTTCTTGAGATCAGAAATGCACGTAAATATACCAAGGGTATGTTGGAGTGAACAACAGCACCTTAGCATTAGTTGCATAGGAGAAATATTGGTGACTAATTCCCGTTAAACAAAAATGGAAAACCTATAAAATAGCAACTTGGCTCAGAAATGCAATATTAGCAGTACTCATATTGCTTACGATAGGCAGCTGTGGAACTAAAAGTCCCAGCCAGTAAGCCTTAGGTCACCAGTCTGATTTGTGCCATACTGACTGTAACGGATCTCCTGGCACCCCGACCGGGTACCTCCGTCGATAGATGCTCCTAGTGCTTCCCGAGGACTCCAAGCACTCCACTTGACACCGTAAGCCCTTCAGACCCCACGAACCGCCGAAGCTTGGTTGAGGTCTCGCCGTCTTCTACCCACCCTGGACCTACGACAAGGCTCCAGGCTCCCAATACAGTGTCCTGCTGCTAGGGAAAGGAGACTGGGCTCTCTATTCCCTGCTGGACACTCTGCCGCTGGGGTGGAAGGACAAAGCTCTCCTCTCCCAATAAAGCCCTCTGCTGCTGGGGGACAGGACCGACTGTCTCTGCCCCCTGTAACTCAGCCTGCCGCTGGGGGATGGAGACTGGGCTCCCAATTCCCTGCATATTACACTGCCGCTGGGGGATGGAGACTGGGCTCCCAATTCCCTGCATATCACACGGCCGCTGGGGAATGGAGGCTGGGCTCCCAATTCCCTGTACATCACACGGCCGCTGGGGAATAGAGACTGGGCTCCCAATTCCCTGCATATCACACTGCTGCTGGGGGATGGAGACTGGGCTCTCCTCTCCCTGCAAACCATACTGCCGCTGGGGAGCAGGACCGACTGTCCCTACTCCCTGAAACTCCGGCTGCCGTTGGGGATCTGGGCCGACTGCCCAGCATCCCTGTAGGGCCGGTGGGGAGACCTCGGTCCCATCTCCACCTGCCATATGGGGTTCCCCCCAGGACAAGTCTATGAGGTCCCCTACCTGTGTAGCTGGTACTGAAGCAGGGGATACTTCAGTCAGGTCTTCTCAGTAAACCTCCACAATATCCTCCCAGCTGAAGGGCTCTGGACCTGGGTCTGACACTCTCCTCTCTCGCTGAGCCCTCTCAATGGAGTGGAAGAGATCTCGGTAGTCCTGCTCCAGTTCCCACTCCAGGGTTGCTAGGTGAGCCAGGTCTTTCTCTACCTCGTGGGGGTCATCCCAATCCTGCCTAGCCTCCCTCTCATAGAAAATGTTCTGAAGTCTGGACTGTGCAGGGCACCCGAAGTCAGGCTCTGCAAAGGACTCCCATAACAAGCCAGGACCATCAAACTCCTCTCCCTCTGGCTTGTCATGCTCAGCTGTTCAGGGTACATACTGTGCCATATACCACCAGAGCACCTGGTAGGCCTCCTCCAAACATAGCTCCTGCCATACCCGGTGCTCTAGTTCCTTCACCCATTCTTCCAGGGGCTGCTCTCCCAGGAAGGGCATCCGCAGGGCCACTTGCTTCTGCAATCTCTGCTCTACACTGGGGAGACTCTCACCTCGCTGGTATTGTACATTACCCAGGGCCTGGTACCAGATGCCTTTCCTTAATGCATCCCGGCCATCCAGGTCTTCCTCATCATATGCCACTGCTGGTTCCATCCTACTGCTGTAGCCAGGGGCGCTGTACGGATACTAGCGTTACCCTCAATATACTCCACGAATGGTGTCTCTGAGCTGCTTCTCCTCCCACGCCATCCCACTGCTTGCCACCAATGTAACGGATCTCCTGGCACCCCGACCGGGTACCTCCGTCGATGGATGCTCCTAGTGCTTCCTGAGGACTCCAAGCACTCCACTTGACACCGTAAGCACTGCAGACCCCATGAACCGCCGAAGCTTGGTTGAGGTCTCGCCGTCTCCTACCCACCCTGGACCTACGACAAGGCTCCAGGCTCCAGTGGGTGAACCTCTCCTAAATCCGGAGAGCAGGAACAGCTCTTACAACAGCTAGTAGTTATGGCCAAGGGAGTATAGTAAATCTTCAGCGTATAGCAATCCCCAGTGTCGATCAGTTACCCAAACACCAGCCTCAACATGATGAAGGGTAAAACAGGAACTCTTTATTGAACACACAGCATTGACTTATATACACATAACATACTGAGGACATGACATAGCAGCCAATCCTGTACAGTTTAAACACAAAACTAACCCTATTCAACAAACACAATGGCATTGTCTGTGACGCAATTAACAAACACACTGGCATTGTCTTTGACGCAATCAACAATTAACATGTAAACAGATATCTTCACCCCCTCCATAATGAATGAATAGGGGACGAGGAGACACATGTGATGGGATTATCTCCTGAGTGTATCATAGGAGTCGGCTGCTATTATAATCAACTATCTTAATCCCATCACTAACACAATCAGTGGGAGTCTCAGTGCAGAGCTAACCCTTTTTGTGTTGCTGAATCCACACCATGCCTTTTTAATGGGCCATAGGAAATATGTGGCATATAAATTACACACATAAATCAGGGTTCATAGTTCCTTGTAGCCCCAAAAGGTCTGAGGGGGTCTCCATTGTTCTCGGTCCATAGTCTGTAGGAAGGAGGCTGGCCCTCAGGCTCCTCCAGCAGCCCCAGTGACGGTTCAGTCCATCACACTGACCCTATGGGTAGAGCAATTTGTCTTGTATCCACTCGAAATCCTGCAATCACAATGCAGAGTGTTAGTGCTCTCTCATAGTCCGCGGTCAGTGTAGAAGTCTCTGCCAGGGTGTAAGACATTGGCCTGAGATTGTGAGCGCTCTCTTAGTGGCTGGGACCATAAGCGGCCAATTTCTATTTTCCTTGTAAACAGGACCCCAGGGAGGTTTTAATTAGAGCGATGCCTCAAAGCTGAAATGCGTTCTTATCGATTTAAATAATGAAAAGACATGTGAAGATCAGAGCGAGACATCAATCTCCAGCCGTAGCCACAATCCACACGCCTAAGAACAATTTGTTCCAGTCGTCGTATTAACTGCCTGTGTTGTAGCAGACAATTAAGGTCTCTTATCTCCCCGTTTGGTCTTCAAAACGCATTTCACATTCACGTAAACTTGCAATTTAACTGAGAATCACAAATTAAATTACAGAATCTGTACCATGGTGGCCCAAGTCACATAGTCATTAACCCAACCTTAATAAAATAAACACACAGACACAATCTATGTGGAAATAAATGGCCGTGATGTTTATTAAGGATAACCTTATAATAAATAAATAAATTACCATAATCAATTACCATAATCAATAATTAGCATACATTAATCAATTAAAATTCATACCATATAAAATCACCAATTAAACTTCCAGCAAAGCATAACTACCAGTCCACCCAGCATTAGCTGGGTGACAAACTCCCACTAATAAACATTGCGACAAACAAAATTAAGGGAGGGGGGTGTTGCGCTGATCCAGGTCTTCTTTTCTTCTTCACAGGCACGGACCCCAGCGGAACACTCCAATATAAAGAAGAATTTTCCCGCCGTTTACCTCCTGCACCAATCAGGAACACAGAATCTTCCCGCCTCAGAACTGGACAGGACCAGAATTGACCACTCGTGCCAAGCACAGTTGACCTCCAGATGACCAAGCCGGTAAGTACCACTGAAACACAAGAGGGTGGGAACGCACAAAAAATGGGGGAGACACCAAACCGGCCATATAGAATACATAGCTATATGGACCAAACCATTATACCTTCAATTTAACATGACAGTGACTAGGCCACCATGTGTCCCCCAAGCTATTTGCTCTGGGGGGCCCCTGACATTCTGTAAATTTAATGTCTTCCAACTGCATCACCCAAAATCAGGTGGTAGAGTCTTTTCAGAATAACATGGCTGCTTTATTCCAGAAACAGCGCCACACTTGTCCGTGGGTTGTGTCTGGTACTGCAGCTCGGCTCTATTGAAGTAAATCACAAAGCACCCATATACTGTTCCTTTAATTGTTTTATGAATCTGAGCTTTGTGACTCTGTTATTTGGGTGATGTGCGTCATTATTGCATGGGCATTGTATGGCATGACTTGACTTTTATTTGGGCAGTGTATAGCGCACTGGCTGCAATAATCATTCATAGTGGCAATCCTCACCTCGATGCAAGGGCTATTATAGGGGGACGCACCCTGATGTTGGGGATCCTGCCTAATGGTAGTTGGGGTGCCCTTAGTGTAGAGGGCCTGGATTATGTGCAAGGTAGGAGGTATAGGTGCAGTGGCCGGAGAATGGTACTGGAGTCAGTAACCATGCCAATTGTAGGAAATAAAGTTGCAGTACATTTAATGGTACATTCAAACACAGTTCCAAACAATTCTCAGCGCACGTCTTCCCAGATAGCAATGTATGGATATAGGCCAGGATGTTTAGGCATATTTCTGTTTCATAAGTGACCCCCTAAGTTCCTATGGAGCCCTGCCACAGACGGGCTCCTTAGGAACTAATGTGAGGCAGCCTCATGTCATTCAGGAGGATTGAGGGTGCCGCACACTACACCCGTCTCCCCCGATCCTCTCTAGGGGGAGCCGGTGGACGGCCAGGAGTGTGCGTTCCCGTTTTTTTTGTCCTTACAGATGTTGTGGTTACATTTGACCATGGCACCTGAGGGGTAAATGTGTGCGATCAATATTATAGCTTTTAAAACAGCAGGGACCCGGTGGCTTTGGCGCCCTCTGCACTTACGAGCGAGTGCCATATTTAAAGTCCAGACTGTGTAAGGCGTAAGTGTAAGGCCGTCAGGAATAATAATATTTTGCAAGTACCCAATTTTGGGGTACTGCATCTGAAGATGCCAGTCCAGTTCCACCGCTGTTTGCGGAGGAAGGACTTGTATGGACGGGTGCTCAGCTGGAAGCCTGGTCCTAGATAATACTGCTGAGATAGTGGCCGCAGTGCAGAAAAATTGTAGCTGTCTCCGCCTGAGGAGATACGGAGATGGAGTCTAAACTCAGTGGGTCAACAGCTTAGAGCGCCATTGTTACATGTGACATCATTGTAATGTGACACGATAGAAAGGTACCCAATGCAAATGCACCATTCGTCCTATGTCTAAGGTGGCCCTGGGTCCAACATACGCACTGCCACTCCACTCTGTCAGTCTATGAGAGACTATATGCATGACCATATTTGTCAGTCGCATAGACAGTGAATGGAGGGGTGGTATGCATGCTCGACCACTGCTCCATTCAAACAGGGAAGTTGGCATCCCCTTCTTTTGGAGTTGTTTGCGCTTTTACCAATCTAGTAGTTATCACCTATCTAGTGGACCCCTTTAAAGGGGTTGTTTACCCAAGAGGGCCTCTCAGGTAGACTTTCCTTGATCTCATGCTCCCCTGCTCTTCAGTCTCCCTGTGTCAACATCCAGTGACCCAGTTAAAAGATGCGGGAACACATAACCACTGGGACAGTCATTGGCTGGACGACCACATGACCTGCATCAAACCGGGAGACCGGAGAGCTGCAGGGGTGGTGGTGGAGTGAGGGATCTAGAACCAAGTGTTGGGGATCAGGTACTATAAGTATGAGTCCGTCTGCAGGTCTGGCCACATTGAAGGGGTCTGCCTGAAAATGCCTCTGGAAGTAAACAGGACAGGATTTTCTTGATGAGACAAAGCCTTTCATGAGTATGTACTACCCCAGACCTAGGGGCTACTACTATGGTATCTGTAACTATTTAACTGTTTATATGCATTGTGAGTGTAATGACAGGTAATACACTTTGTTCACCAGCAGATGGGGTATGGTTGGCAATGTTTGGTAACAGTAATGGAACTTCCCTTCCTCTCCTCTTGGTAGGAGCGGGCTGGTCCGAAACCCTGACAAGGGAGGGGCTGAGGAAGGGAGAGTCAGTCTAAGAATGTACAGTGAGGAGTGAGGCAGCATGCAATCCATCTCCCACTCCTCCAGGCGGGATGGTCCACAGAGGAGGCTAACTTAGGAGGATATAATTGCCCCAGGAGGCCCACAGATGCAGCTCACCTAGGAAGACGTATAACTGCCTGGAGACTGCAGGGTCCTAGGCCACGGAAGAATTGCAAGCTATGGCGTATTAGAGTCAGCAGAGTGATCAAGTGAATGAGCTACCAAGACTCTTCTGCAAAGTGGTGGGAAACATGTTAAGACACCATCGCGAGAGTTCAGGACAGGCATAGCTAGAGGTCTGCATCATAGAGTGGACACCTACAGTCACAGGTGCCAGAGTAAAGCCATAGGTAAAGAAATCCAGAGAGATAGATAGAGAGAGAGAGAGAGAGCGTCAGCTAGCAAGTTTCTGAGTGCCATCTTTGTCGCATTGCCAGCCACCATACTCTATCATCTGGGAGGTTAGAAATTGAACTTTGTATGAACTGCTGCTATCCTTTTTTGCACTCAGTAAAGAGGTATGTTATTTGTTCAACCATTTCTGCCTGGTTACTTTCATCCAGTGGCGTAGCGTGGGTTGCCAGCACCCGGGGCAAGCCAAGCATTGCGCCCCCCCCCCCCCAACCTGTGGTCACGCCCCTTTTTACAGATAATGTAGTAGATATCACCTGCAGTCCTATGTAACACCACAGATAACATGGTGATAACTCTGTGTACAGATAATGTAGTAGATGGGTGTGAGGCCCCAGATTTCAGAACACGCACAGTGTGACCTGAAGTCTGGGGCCAGGCTGCTACAGCCTCCCATCACTACAGAACATACATTTTAATACAACGCCCCATACCTCTTACATCCAGTGACGTATCTTTGATGTACTGTAGATGTTCTCTTTCCTCATCTTCTCCTTTCAGACCTTCAGACAAGACCACCATTTTTCAGCCATTTCTCAAAAAAATCTTAGTTTACTACTTTTCCATCATCCTCCCATCTTCTGGACAAATCATCCTACCATCCCCAATACACTGCCTGCCGTGCTCCCCAATATTATACTGCAGAAACAGATAAACCGCTGGATAATACTAGTACCATGCATAGAGTGCCCTTCAATAATTATTGGCACACAGTGCCCTAAAATAACTGCGCCCAGCAAATAGTGGCCCTGACACTCAAAGTGTAAACATAACGTCCCCCAAAAATTAATGTGGTAAGCTGATACTGTGCCAAGGGGCCCCAACAGCAATAATGCTCCCAAAAGTCCCACCAATAGGAATAATTCTCTGCTAGAGCACACATGGTAGTAATAGTGCTCCTACAGTGCCCCCAACATGTCCCCACTGTGCCCCAGAAGTAGTAATGCTCCCATAGTGCCCATACTAGTAATCATGTTCCCCCTAGACCCCCAGTAGTAATAAAGCCCACCATAATGCCCCCCAGTAGTAATAATTCTCCTTATAATGTGACAGTGCAAAAAATACCCCCTTTCAATGCCCCCAGTTGAGCTAATGCCCCCATAATGTGCCAGTATAAAATACCCCTATATAGTGCCCCCAGTAAATGCCCCCATAGTGCTTCTCTCCCCCCTTTCTCCTAGTGCCCCCCATAATGTACCAGAATAAAATGTCCCATATATAGTGCCCCTAGTAAATTACCCCATAGTACTCCTCTCCCCCCTTCTCCATAGTACCCACCATAATGTGTCCCAGTATAAAATGCCCCTATACAGAGCCCCCCATATAAAATACTCCTTCTTTGTGGCCTTAGTAGATGCCCCCATAGTTCCCCCAATAATGTGCCATTAAGAAGTGCCCCCATAGTGCCACCCAATAATGTGCCAGTAAAATATGCCCCCATAGTTGCCCCCCAATAATGTGCCAGGAAGTGCCCCCATAGATGCCCCCAATCATGTGCCAGTAACATGTGCCCCCCAATCGTGTGCCAGTAACAAGTGCCCCCCATAGATGGCTCCCCAATCATGTGCCAGTGGCAGCGATGAAGGTCTCTTACGGCCTGTGTCCCGCGCTGTACGGCTCAGGCGGCGCGATGATATCATCGCGTCGCCTGCAACGGCCTCTGATAGGCTGCAGGCACTAGGCCTGCAGCCTATCAGAGGAACGGGAAGGGAGACGCCTCTCCCCTGCCCCGCAGCAAATCCATCTGTATCGCTGTCCTGGAAGCGCTCATCTCCCTGTGCCCTGCCGCCGCTCCCCACTTGTGAGCAGGGCCGCGCCGCCTGGGGTGATCGCCTCACTTTCCCTAATTGGTAGTTCGGTCCCGTCCTCTCCCCCCCATGCTACGCCATTGCTTTCATCATCATCTTTTTACTGCATCAAATCCCAAGGAGCGACAGCTTGAGGTAGGACACCGTGACACAACACAACATCTCACCAGGGCCACTACCACTCCCATCCTCTGCAAAAGCTCCTCGGGGAGCTCACTGCAAGTGTTAGGGTTAATGCATATGCGTATATTATGATTGCATGGTACAACCTCAGGGCTGTATGGAGCTGTAATTTGGCGCATTCAGAAGCATACTAAGACCTGCTGTATCTCCGTATAGCTCCAATTTCATACATAGGCATATGGGGGTTACTTGTTCCTTCAGATACTATACAACTGAGCTGTCTCCATAATACAGTGCCATAGGGAGAATCCATAGGGATTCCTTGTGCTCTGTTATACCACCATGTGCAAGTGTTTTACTGCTACTGAACATCTCATTCTTTACAGTTACATTATTGATCGGATCATAAGGCATGAACATTTTGGAAACCGTGTTAATTTCCTTGCAGCAGAATGTATAAAAAAATTACCTTTGTACAAATAATAAATGAAGTCATTTTTCTTTCTGCTGCAGATTTGGTCGACATAAATCACAAACTAATACGTTTGGCCTTTTGCACCGCGCAGTATATTATTTTTATTATTATTATAAAAACTCAAACCTCTTAATGTCGCTTTATAAACTTGTAACCAAATCTGTCTTTACCCCAGCGCAATTGCTTTTCAAACGGAGGAAAACGATATAAATGCCGTAGCATTAACTGTTAATTGCAGAAATGCCGATCCCTAATAAGACGAAAAAAAAACTATTTTATGCTTTTGATCCTTTGTTTCGTGTGGGATTTCATCTTAAAGGGATTATCCAGGAATAGAAAAAAGGATCTGCTTGAATGGGTATATTCCGCAAGGACCTCTCTCCCCAGTCACTTGCTCACTAAACTTGTTTATTGTATTAGCTTGTTTTCATTGTTTGTTCATATTCTATGTATTAACTAGAGATGAGCGATGGCCATCTTCAGTAAACTTATGTCGGCAGCTGGGCATTTAAAAATGGTGCCTGCTGGCGCATGCAGCGGGTGGAATGGCCGCCAGGCGTCTGCTGTTTTAAAGAGCAGACACCCGGCACTAATGTCTGCAAGCGGTGGCAATGCCGGTTGCTGACTTTTAATCCTTCAGATGCCATGGTCATCCAGATCGGGGGAGCCGGAGCGTGTATTCCTGTCCTCCTGTGTGATGGTACCAGAAATGGTACACAGCATTGAGGCGGGAAAACCTTTCTCAAAGCAATAAAACTGAGGGATCCACAACAGGGCTGATCATAATCCCATGAGGATCTTTCCATAAGGTCTGGGATCCCTCTCTACTATGAACTTAGTTGCAAAATTGATATGTACGTACAGAGCAGGAAGTCTTTACATATTATTAGGCTTTTAGGATTTAAGGTTTTTTTAAATAAATATAGGCAGTAACATGGAAAGTTAGAAAAACTTACCAAAAATTGTAAAAAAAAAAATGTTTAACATAAAAATGTTGGAGTTAAACAAGAAGTCATTTTTCTCTTTAAGCGTTGGATACATACTGTAATGAAAAAGCCCCGGACTAGACGGACGTCTCATCTGATAGTACAATGTTCAGCGCTCTCTCTCTAGGCCCATCTGTTTACTTAAATCAGACCTGAAATGATGGGCAAACTCCTAGCCTTACGTAAAGCCCCCCTTGTTAAAACTTATTGGATCGAACATAGAAAATTTGCCCCTGGAGAAAAGACAAGTACAATATCAGTCGAACGCTTCATGTTAGATATTACGCTAAACAAGGGAAGTTTCCTTAGTCTTTTTAGGACACATGCCAAGAAGGCTTTTTGGAGTGTTTATGGATGAAGTCTTTAAAAAATCCAAACTTCTCCTCACCCTTTATATCTGTGATCTTCTTCTTTTTTCCGCTCCCACTACAAAAATTTAATTAACCCACCCATTGGGACCAGGGAGGGGTGTCCTCCACACTGTTTATAGTATCATTATCACAACTCCTTTTAAGTCTTCTCCTTAAAATTGTTACAATTTCTGTTCATGTGTTCAATTGTATGCTGTGTGGGCTGGTTGGCTTATACTGGTGTTCTCTGTCCAGTCCTTGCCAGTTTGTATGTCTGACCTGTTCCAGCCTGTGTTCCTGCTGTGGTCTGCCTGTGTTTTTTCCTGCTCTTGTTCCAGTCCTGCCTGTTATGGTGTTTCAGAGACCTGTGTTCTAGCCTTGGTTCTGGTCAGACTTTGCTGTGGTTTCGTGCAATTTCCCGATCCTGCCCGAGAGTCTGAGGGCCAGCTGACAAGTACACCAGACCATCACAGAGAGGTAGCGGTCTGGTTGCTAAACCCTCAGCAAAGTCCCACATCCCTGTATAGGGGATGAAGGGTAAATACTGGGAAGGCCACAGAATGACGCCCTTAGGGTTTTGCCCAACATCAAACCGGTTACTTGCCACTTGTTCCACATTAACACTGATCTGTCATGATCCGTAATCAGTGGATCCGTAACAAAAATCCAGTTTCACAAGTCAGAGGCATTGAATGTCAAAAGTTGACCCCCACCTTTCTGTCTTTCTTTCGAATTTTTCTCGCTGGTGGTTTTCTCTGCAAGACATAAAAAGTTCCTAATCTAATAAAAAATCCAACCACACCAAGTCTGGCCAATGTTATTTCACAAAATGTGTTTAGACCCTTCATCCAAAACTACAAAGTTTTGACTTTTCAATTACCTGCAAAAACAATAATCTGATCCTGGTTAGAAAACAAATGGATTTTACCATCACAAAATCCAAAAAGTTTAGCCGTCATTGGGAAAGTGAACTTCAATGTTCCCTCTCTCCAGGACAGAATTTATTTATAATCATCTTCAGGTGGTGACATAGATTAGGCCTTTTATCCTCTGATGTGTAATAGAGATGTGGGTTGGGACCAGGACTATCTCATGTTTTTGATGGGTTGCTCAAGTCACAAGGCAATTTAGGAATGAAGTCACATCCAAGATAAAAATTCTTTTTTCCGCTAATTGAAAAGGGTTTTCCATTACTTAATACTGATGACCTATCCTCTGGATAGAAAAATGCAGACGGTATCAGGCAGCATCTCACATCATCGACTTTATTCGGACTTCAAAGCAGTAATACAAATGGCAACGTTTCGGCTGATACACAGCCTTTGTCAAGCCTACTCACATTGTGTTACATACATAAATTTATATTAAAAAAACAAGTGCGCCCCCCCCCCCATCCGGATTATCCAATTGCAGGCAATGGCACAAATACACCAATGAGAATGCGTGTTCACTTTGTCTAATTCAAGCTATATGCCTCACCTGAGTATCCAACATCCTCCTGAAGGTTAACCCCATCATCGCATAACTCTGTAATTGGCTAAGTCTCAAATATAAAGCAAAAATAACACTTGCCATATCCGGCGTTCCTTACCGCACAGTGCGCATGTATACCAGCTGTCTAATCATTCACATCATCATTGATGGCCTACGTACTGCGTCCCGTCGGTCCGCCCCTAGCGTCATGTTCTCCGTCCTCTACTGCCGACGTCATCCGGTCCGTGACAAGTGCTCCCGATTACATCATCCTGGCGTCGACGCGCTACTTACCTGACCTCACAAAGGCGTCCCAGTGTTACCGCGGGCAACACACATAACACTGAAGGTATCCAGGGATCCAAAGAAGTCCCATACTTGTAAACAGTGATCAATCACATGCGTAAGGGAACTAGATGATCAATGATCCCAATCCACACAGGTATGGATTGTGGGGTAATGACCCCAGACTGTCCGGATGATGAATCTGCATATTACAATAAAATCAGATATGTATATGATCAGGTAACCCCTATATGTTCTAATCCACAGAGCATAATCTGATGTCACTATACACACTCCTCATCACCTAATTCTGTCCCCCCAACAACTCAAGCGGGCCTCAGCATATCTGCTCCGCCATTGTCAAAGGACAGAGATTGCCATATACAATCCCTCAGACAATCACGGATGGGGAAAAGGCCACTGTATCTAAAAACAATAATAGCATTGTACACCCACTAAGAAATCACACAACCCGACATAGTCTATTTTGGACAACATTGAACTCAATGTTTATTCCATAGGTTGGAGTGACTTCAGATTATATACCCATTTGAGTTCTTTTTTCCTCAAAATCTTATTCTTGTCCCCTCCCCTTCTGAGATAACCTACCCATCTATGCGAAACCGTAATTGATTTATGGAATGTCCACATTCAATAAAGTGCTTTGCTACAGGTTTGTCAATCATCCCTTTCCTTATTGTGCTCTTATGCTTATTGATCCGCTCCCTTAGTTCCATTGTCGTCTCACCAACATATGTAAAGCTGCATGGGCACTGGATCATATAAATGACATCTCTAGATCTGCATGTATAGTATCCCTTCAACTTAAATATTTTGCCACTGTATGGATGTGGGAAGCTATCACCTCTCATGATGCCACTGCAGTTGCAGCATGAGAGACAAGTGAAATTCCCATATTTTTGGGGGGCCAGGAGTAGTTGTCTATCTAGATTTTTTTCCTCCAACATCTGCCATGACGACTCGATCACGAATGTTGGGGGCCCCTTTTGTATGCCATCATGGGAGGTAATTCAAATTCCTTAATAGTGGGCAGTCCACGATGTAGGATCTGCCATTCTTCTCTAAGGATTGTGGCGATTTTGCCACTATCTTCCCCATATATGGACACAAAAGGGATCCTCGTCTCAATTCTATTGTGGGGCTCACATTTAGAGTCACCTTGTGCTCCGTGTCTCTAATCCTCTTCATAGTGCGTCCAATCAACCTCTTGGGATATTCCCTGTTTGTAAACTTCCTACACATCTCATCAATACGTTTTTCAAATGTATCATCCTCCGACACAATCCGGCGTACCCGCAACAACTGGCTCCATGGCAGCGAGTCAACTATCTTGTGTGGATGATTACTATCATACATAAACAGTGTGTTTTTTTCAGTGGGTTTCTGAAAGAGATCAGTTTTAAGTACCCCATCCTGCAGATACACCCTGACGGTCCAGAAACTGAACTCCCTGTCTGACATAGGTCACATTGAACTGGAGTCCCCGGACACCAGAGTTCAAATGTGGTGAAACTCCTCTAGTTTCAGTGGCGCTGCCTACCCAAATCATAAAGATGTCGTCGATGAGCGCCACAGCACAGGACTCTCTCATTGAAATTGGAGTGATATACAGTCGGTCCTCGACCACCACCATGAAGATGTTAGCGTAGGTCGGGGCCAGCATTGGACCCCATGGCCACTCCACGCTTCTGCTGTAGAAGTTGTCACCAAAGAGGAAATAATTCCTCCTCAGGACCACCTCCAGGAGGTCGAGGATCAGCCGGCACCGCCCTGGAAGAGAGGACCCGTGCTGGGCCAGGGCCACATCGACGACATAAGCCCATATGTATGGTCAATAGATGTTATATAATAATAACACATCAAAGCTGACTAGCAAAAACTCCTTAGATAATCTGATTTCACCTAATTTGGTCAGAAAGTGACCCGTGTCCCGTAATGTAGGATGGGCCGAGGTCGCATGGACACGCAAGATCTTGTCCAGAAAGATGGAGACAGTGTTGAAAATGGAACCCCTGCCCGAAACAATTGGGCCGGCCAGTGGGATCCACTAGTCTTTTATGGATCTTCGGTAGCACGTATTTCATGGGAGTGATGGGACGGCTGACTCGCAAGTAATTACTCAGGTCATCATTCAGGATACCCTCATCCACAGCCTTATCCAACATCACTCCCAAGATACCCGCTAGATCCCATTTAGGGATCCTTCATAAGGACCTCATACACTTCATTGTCATCCAACTGTCTGCATCTCTCCCAAATACTTGTCCATGTCCATCACGACCACGAGAACCACCCTTATTCCGCCGGCTTCACAGTCAGCTTTCTGTTACTTTCTAGATCCTGTATAGCCTGTCTTTCTATCACTGATAGATTATGGTTTGTTACATTTGCTCCTTCCGCATGTAATATTCAATACGTTTTTTTATGATCTCAATATATGCCTCTACAACATGATTGCTCTGGTGGTGGAGCAAATTGGCTCTTATTTTTTAAGCCCAATTTGTGACATGATAATGCAGTCCGAGAGTTACCAGCAATCTTCTTCTTGTTGATGTTCTCTTTTCCAGAGAAAAATGCTTTCAACCTAAGGCGTCTGAAGAACCTTTGCAGTTCCAGTTCCAATTCAAACCAGTCCGTAGGGGTATTGTCACAGTCGTTACCTCTGCAGTGACCTTCTGTCTATGCTCTCGCTGCAGCTCCGTTCCTGTGTGTTATTTGTCGGTTCTTTATGGGTTAACCCCTGTGTGCCTATTAGGAGTTAATCCTCTCTGTCTGCTCCATGGGTGTGCCTCTTCTGCTGCATGGAACCTGTATATAAGGCCTCATGCACACGACCGTTGTGTGCATCCGCGGCCGTTGTTCCGTTTTCAATGACTTTCAATGGGTCCGTGAAAAAAATCGAAAATGCACCGTTTTGCAGCCGCATCCGTGATCCGTGTTTCCTGTCCATCAAAAAAAAATGACCTGTCCTATTTTTTTGACGGACAACGGTTCACGGACCCATTCAAGTCAATGGGGTCCGTGAAAGAACACGGATGCGCACAAGATTGGCATCCGCGTCCCGTGGTCGTAGGCTACTTTCACACAGACGATCCGCAGATCAGTCTGCATATAAGCTTTTTCAGAGCTGAGTTTTCACTTTTGTGAAAACTCAGATCCGACAGTATATTCAAACACAGAGGCGTTCCCCATAGTGATGGGGACCGCTTCTAGTTAGAATAATACTTTGAACTGTGTACATGACTGCCCCCTGCTGCCTGCACCACATGATCTCTTATAGAAGGCTATGATACGCACAATTAACCCCTCAGGACCTGCACCTGAGGGGTTAATGTGCGTATCATAGATCCCTGTAAGAGATCGGTGCTGCCAGGCAGCAGGGGCAGTCATGTACACAGTTTCAAAGTATATTCTAACTTGAAGCGTCCCCTTCACTATGGGAACGCCTCGGTGTTAGAATACACTGTCGGATATGAGTTTCACGATCTAACTCAAATCCGATGGTATATTCTAACATAGAGCGTTCCCATGGTGATGAGGACGCTTCAAGTTAAAATATACCATCGGATTGGAGAAAACTCCGATCCGATGGTATAATAGGGACTCTCCTGACTTTACATTGAAAGTCAATGGGGGACGGATCCGTTTGCAATTGCACATATTGTGTCAACATCAAACGGATCCGTGCCCATTGACTTGCCATTGTAATTCAGGACGGATCCGTTTGGCTCCGCATGGCCAGGCGGACACCAAAACGACTTTTTTTTCATGTCCGTGATCCTCCAAAAATCAAGGAAGACCCACGGACGAAAAAACGGTCACGGATCATGAAACAACGGAAAACCGTTTTGCGAGACCGCAAAAAAAACGTCTGTGTGCATGTGGCCTTACGGATGTGTGAATGGACCTAAGGCTGAGGTTTCCTCAGTTCTGGGGTCAGCTCTCCTGGTGTGTGTTGTCTTGTCCTGCTCCTTGTTTGTACTCACTCTCCCATGCTGCTGTCCCATGGGATCCGTGTCTGTCTTTCTGTCTGTGCTCTGTGGGTTTCCTACTTGTTCATTCCAGTCCTCTTTCCTGTGTTTCTGTTATCTGTATTGCCAGTTATGTTTTAGTCACCTTGTGTGTTTTCATATGTCTCTGTTCAGCAAGCCCTTGCTGCACCTTTCTTTGCAGCAGAGTGCCATGGGCAAGGCCATGCAGTTTACTACTGGTGGAGCAAGTCCTTCTTCTGCTCATTGTCACTCCTGTTTCCTTGCTATGTACTCCTGCCTGTGTTATTAGTTGCCCTGTTTGTATTTGCCTGTCTGTTATGTTTGCCTATGTGCCGTCGGTACCTTCTGGTACCTGTTGTCCGTTTGCTCCTGTTGTCACTGTCTAGTTCACGCTCTGGAGTGGACTCTGGCAACTTCCTGCTGCAAAGTCTAACCCTACCATCTGGGGCCCTAGTGAATACCAGAAGTTGCTTAGTCACGCCCCTCTGGAGTATTACTAGACAGTGGCGCAGTGGGGGTTTTCTCCCACTGTGCTGACGGTACATAGAGCTCTTTTTGGTCTGTGCTGCCTTCCCTGGTTTTTGTTTGTGCAATAAACTCTTGTGTGTCTGTACCTGATTTCCATTTGTTTTTGTTTGACGACGCGGAGGTCTCTCTGGGACCTCCCAACTCGTGACAGAATGAACAAGTAGGAAACCCACAGAGCACCAGACAGAAAGACAGACACGGATCCCATGGGACAGCAGCATGGGAGAGTGAGTACAAACAAGGAGCAGGACAAGACAACACACACCCACAGGAGAGCTGACCCAGAACTGAGGAAACCTCAGCCTTATATACAGGTTCCATGGGTGCAGCAGAGAGGCCACACCCATGGAGCAGACAGAGAGGATTAACTCCTAATAGGCACACAGGGGAGTTAACCCATAAAGAACCACAAATAACACACAGGAAACTGAGCTGCAACGAGAGCATAGACAGAAGGTCACAGCCAGAGGTAACGATTGTGACAGGTATTTGGGCAGAAAGTTAATTCACGACTTAAGACTTGAATCTGTACTTCAATTAGCTGTATGGAGGAAATGTTAACAACCAGGTCTACTGTTTCCGACCCCCATCTTGTGACACGGCCCTGATGATGTTTCGGGGGACCCGATTGAATTGGTGGTAGATTATTTGTGGGTCGGTGATGTTTCCCACCGCCCCTTTGGTATCCGCCTCCCTCCACCTCTGCTGGCTCCTAAAAAAATTCAATGTGCCTGATCTCATCAGTTGAGTCAGAGTCCGCCGTAGTGAAGCCACATTTGCCCTGTTCAAAGCGTTTCCCTCTCCTCCGTCGGTTGTTTCTCTGAGTTTGAGTAGACTGCCAATATACTTTACTAGATTGATAATCGTCAAGATCTCTGTGCCACTTATCTCTTTCACACGCTCGACCTCCACTCTATGACGAGTCACATGCTGAGACATTTTATCCTGTTTATGGTATGATCTTCCACACTCAATAGGCCTTGGATTTGGGCATCCAGATCTCCAATCCACTTTTTTGAGGCTTTCCACCTCTTTCTGGAGAAATCTATATTCAAAAGCATCAGTTCAAAAGAGTATTTATTATTCACCGCTTCAAAGGCCTACAAAAGTCCCCATTGTTCGGGAACAAATTCGGGCGCAAATGGGACCTCAAGCTCCTCGGTATTCTCTGGTTCTTGTAATACACCCTTAAAAGTGATAAGGTGCAATTCCATTGTGCTCAACCTTTTAGTATCCTGTTCCACTTTACGTTTCAGAATGTCAATGGAGGGTGAACTTAAAAAGGTCACATCACACCCATCCACATCTATAAGTCCTCTAATGTCCTCATCGGTGTACAGATACATTTGCTTTGACGAAGTCTCAGTCATCTTACCTGACCTGGGGGACACTCCATCATGTATTCACACCACTAGGTCATTCAACCCTTGTGCACACTTCCCGAATCCCAATAGCAATAAACAAAATGTAGAAGCAGCACACTCGGTCCTTGTTGATGTATCCAAATAGATGCAACAGCCTCACCAATGGCCTTGGATCCAACGGCCAAATATGTAGAAAAATGCAGACGGTATCAGCAGCATCTCACATCATCGACTTTATTCGGACTTCAAAGCAGTAATACAAATGGCAACGTTTCGGCTGATACACAGCCTTTGTCAAGCCTACTCACATTGTGTTACATACATCAATTTATAATAAAAAAACAAGTGCGCCCCCCCCCATCCGGATTATCCAATTGCAGGCAATGGCACAAATACACCAATGAGAATGCGTGTTCACTTTGTCTAATTCAGCTATATGCCTCACCTGAGTATCCAACAATCCTCCTGAAGGTTAACCCCATCATCGCATAACGTCTGTAATTGCTAAGTCTCAAATATAAAGCAAAATAACACTTGCCATATCCGGCGTTCCTTACCGCTCAGTGCGCATGTATACCCAGCTGTCTAATCATTCACATCATCATTGATGGCCTACGTACTGCGTCCGTCGGTCCGCCCCTAAGCGTCATGTTGCTCCGTCCTCTACTGCCGACGTCATCCGGTCGTGACAAGTGCTCCCGATTACATCATCCTGGCGTCGACGCGCAACTTACTGACCTCACAAAGGGCGTCCCAGTGTTACCGCGGCAACACACAAAAACACTGAAGGTATCCAGGGATCCATAGAAGTCCCATACTTGTAAACAGTGATCAATCACATGCGTAAGGGGAACTAGATGATCAATGATCCCAATCCACACAGGTATGGATTGTGGGGTAATGACCCCAGACTGTCCGGATGATGAATCTGCATATTACAATAAAGTCAGATATGTATATGATCAGGGTAACCCCTATATGTTCTAATCCACAGAGGCATAATCTGATGTCACTATACACACTCCTCATCACCTAATTCTGTCCCCCCAACAACTCAAGCGGGCATCAGCATATCCTGCTCCGCCATTGTCAAAGGACAGAATTGCCATATACAATCCCTCAGACAATCACGGATGGGGAAAAGGCCACTGTATCTAAAAACAATAATAGCATTGTACACCCACAAAGAAATCACACAACCCGAACTTAGTCTATTGTGGCAACATTGAACTCAATGTTTAATCCATAGGGTTGGAGTGACTTCAGATTAAATACCCATTTGAGTTCTTTTTTCCTCAAAATCTTATTCTTGTCCCCTCCCCTTCTGAGATAACCTACCCCATCTATTGCACGAAACCGTAATTGATTTATGGAATGTCCACATTCAATAAAGTGCTTTGCTACAGGTTTGTCAATCATCCCTTTCCTTATTGTGCTCTTATGCTTATTGATCCGATCCCTTAGTTCCATTGTCGTCTCACCAACATATATAAAGCTGCATGGGCGCTGTATCATATAAATGACATCTCTAGATCTGCATGTATAGTATCCCTTCAACTTAAATATTTTGCCACTGTATGGATGTGGGAAGCTATCACCTCTCATGATGCCACTGCAGTTGCAGCATGAGAGACAAGGGAAATTCCCATATTTTTTGGGGGCCAGGAGTAGTTGTCTATCTAGATTTTTTCCTCCAACATCTGCCTTGACGACTCGATCACGAATGTTGGGGCCCCTTTTGTATGCCATCATGGGAGGTAATTCAAATTCCTTAATAGTGGGCAGTCCACGATGTAGGATCTGCCATTCTTCTCTAAGGATTGTGGCGATTTTGCCACTATCTTCCCCATAGTTGGACACAAAAGGGATCCTCGTCTCAATTCTATTGTGGGGGCTCACATTTAGAGTGTCCTTGTGCTCCGTGTCTCTAATCCTCTTCCTAATGCGTCCAATCAACCTCTTGGGATATCCCCTGTTTGTAAACTTCCTACACATCTCATCAATACGTTTTTCAAAAGTATCATCCTCCGACACAATCCGGCGTACCCGCAAAAACTGGCTCCATGGCAGCGAGTCAACCATCTTGTGTGGATGATTACTATCATACATCAACAGTGTATTTTTGTCAGTGGGTTTCTGAAAGAGATCAGTTTTAACCATCTCCCGACCGTCTAACGCAGGGATGCGTCCTGCGGGCGGTCGGTTTGTTCCTCCTTGACGCTTCGGCGCGTCATCTCATGAGACGCGAGATTTCCTGTGAACGCGCGCACACAGGAGCGCGCGTTCACAGGATCGGAAGGTAAACAAACTGATCTACAGCCTGCCAGCGGCGATCATTCGCTGGCAGGCTGTAGATGCAATTTTTTTAACCCCTGAAGGGTATATCAGACGCTGTTTTGTTAACAGCGTCTGATATGCCTGCTACCTGGTCCTCTGGTGGTCCCTTATGCTTGGATCGACCAACAGAGGACACAGGCAGCACTGTTAAGTAGCACCAATCACCACACTACACTACACCCCCCCCTGTCACTTATTAACCCCTTATTAACCCCTGATCACCCCCCTTTCATTGATCACCCCCCTGTAAGGCTCCATTCAGACGTCCGTATGTGTTTTGCGGATCCACGGATCCTCAAAACACGGACACTGCGGATCCGCAAAACACGGACACCGGCAATGTGCTTTCCGCATTTTGCGGATCCGCACATTGCCGGAACTATATAAAAAATGCCTTTTCTTGTCCGCAATTGCAGACAAGAATAGGACATGTTCTATAGGCTCTACAAAAAACGCAGTGTTCGCCCGATCAGCCTGATCTTGTGCGCACATTTGCGTTCAGTCCGCCCCACCGCAGTGACAGAATTTTTTTTGCTCTGATCACTGCAAAAACACCATAAAATCACTGCGGCTCACTTTTGAGGGGCATGGCGAGTTCATAGATTCAAGATTTTTTTTTTTTTGGCACAAGTTAGCGGAAATTGATTTTTATTTTATTTTTTCTTACAATGTCTCATATTCCACTATCTTGTGACAAAAAATAAAAACTCACATGAACTCACCATACCCCTCACGGAATCCAAATGCGCAAAATTTTTTAGACATTTATATTCCAGACTTCTTCTCACGCTTTAGGGCCCCTAAAATGCCAGGGCAGTATAAATACCCCACATGTGACCCCATTTTGGAAAGAAGACACCCCAATGTATTTCGTGAGGGGCATGGCGAGTTCATGTAAAAAAAAATTTTTTGTCACAAGTTAGTGGAATATGAGACTTTGTAAGAGAATAAAAAATCTTTTTCCGCTAACTTCTGCCAAAAAAAAAATATTCTACGAACTTGCCATGCTCCTCACGGAATACCTTGGGGTGTCTTCTTTCCAAAATGGGGTCACTTGTGGGGTATTTATACTGCCCTGGCATTTTAGGGGCCCTAAAGCGTGAGAAGTAATTTGGAATCCAAATGCGTAAAAAATGCCCTGTGAAATCATAAAGATTCTCATTGGAATTTGGGCCCCTTTGCGCACCTAGGCTGCAAAAAAGTGTCACACATGTGGTATCGCCTTACTCAGGAGAAGTAGGGCAATGTGTTTTGGGGTGTATTTTTACATATATCCATACTGTGTGAGATAAATATCTCTGTAAAAGACAACTTTTCCCATTTTTTTATACAAAGTTGTCATTTTACAGAGATATTTCTCTCACCCAGCATGGGTATATGTAAAAATACACCCCAAAACACATTGTCCTACTTCTCCTGAGTACGGCGATACCACATGTGTGACACTTTTTTGCAGCCTAGGTGCGCAAAGGGGGCGAAAGTCCAACGAGTACCTTTAGGCTTTACAGGGTTGCTCACATTTTAGCCCCGCCCAAAATGCCAGAACAGTAAACACACCCCACAAATGACCCCATTTCAGAAAGTAAACACCCCAAGGTATTCGCTGAGGGGCATATTGAGTCCATGAAAGATTGAACTTTTTGTCACAAGTTAGCGGAAAGGGAGACTTTGTGAGAAAAAAAATAAAAAATCAATTTCTGCTAACTTGTGCCACCCAGCATGGGTATATGTAAAAATACACCCCAAAACACATTTCCCTACTTCTCCTGAGTACGGCGATACCACATGTGTGACACTTTTTTGCAGCCTAGGTGCACAAAGGGGCCGAAAGTCCAACGAGTACCTTTAGGCTTTACAGGGTTGCTCATATTTTAGCCCCGCCCAAAATGCCAGAACAGTAAACACAACCCACAAATGACCCCATTTCAGAAAGTAAACACCCCAAGGTATTCGCTGAGGGGCATATTGAGTCCATGAAAGATTGAATTTTTTGTCACAAGTTAGCGGAAAGGGAGACTTTGTGAGAAAAAAAATAAAAAATCAATTTCCGCTAACTTGTGCCAAAAAAATAATAAAAAATAATAACTTCTATGAACTCGCTATGCCCCTCACGGAATACCTTGGGGTGTCTTCTTTACAAAATGGGGTCACATGTGGGGTATTTATATTGCCCTGGCATTTTAGGGGCCCTAAAGCGTGAGAAGAAGTCTGGAATCCAAATGCCTAAAAATGCCCTCTTAAAAGGTACTCATTGGAATTTGGGCCTATTTGCGCACCTAGGCTGCAAAAAAGTGTCACACATGTGGTATCGCCGTACTCAGGAGAAGTAGGGCAATGTGTTTTGGGGTGTATTTTTACATATACCCATGCTGGGTGAGAGAAATATCTCTGTAAAATGACAACTTTGTATAAAAAAATGGGAAAAGTTGTCTTTTAGATATTTATCTCACATAGTATGGGTATATGTAAAAATACACCCCAAAACACATTGCCCTACTTCTCTTGAGTACGGCGATACCACATGTGACACTTTTTTGCAGCCTAGGTGCGCAAAGGGGCCCAAATTCCAATGAGAATCTTTACGATTTCACAGGGCATTTTTTACGCATTTGGATTCCAAACTACTTCTCACGCTTTAGGTCCCCTAAAATGCCAGGGCAGTATAAATACCCCATAAGTGACCTCATTTTGGAAAGAAGACACCCCAAGGTATTTTGTGAGGGGTATGGTGAGTTCATGTAAAATTTTATTTTTTGTCACAAGTTAGTGGAATATGAGACTTTGTAAGAAAAAAAAATATCATTTTCCGCTAACTTGTGACAAAAAATAAAAACTTCCATGAACTCACTATGCCCATCTGCGAATACCTTAGGGTGTCTACTTTCCGAAATGGGGTCATTTGTGGGGTGTTTCTACTGTCTGGGCATTGTAGAACCTCAGGAAACATGACAGGTGCTCAGAAAGTCAAAGTGCGTAAATTCACATTTTTGCACCATAGTTTGTAAACGCTATAACTTTTACCCAAACCAATAAATATACACTTATTGCATTTTTTTTTATCAAAGACATGTAGAACAATAAATTTAGAGAAAAATGTATATAGAAATGTAGTTATATTTGAAAAATTTTACAACAGAAAGTGAAAAATGAATTTTTTTTTGCAAAAATTTCGGTCAATTTTGATTAATATCAAAAAAAGTTAAAATGTCAGCAGCAATGAAATACCACCAAATGAAAGCTCTATTAGTGAGAAGAAAAGGAGGTAAAATTCATTTGGGTGGTAAGTTGTATGACCGAGCAATAAACCGTGAACGTAGTGTAGTGCAGAATTGTAAAAAGTGGTCTGGTCATTAAGGGGGTTTAAGCTAGGGGGGCTGAGGTGGTTAAGTACCCCATCCTGCAGATACACCCTGACGTCTAGAAACTGCAGCTCCCTGTCGTACATAGTCACAGTGAACTGGAGTCCCCGGACACCAGAGTTCGAATGTTGGTGAAACTCCTCTAGTTCAGTGGCGCTGCCTACCCAAATCATAAAGATGTCGTCGATGTAGCGCCACCAGCACAGGACTCTTATATTGAAATTGGAGTGATATACCAGTTGATCCTCGACCTCCGCCATGAAGATGTTAGCGTAGGTCGGGGCCACATTGGACCCCATGGCCACCCCACGCTTCTGCTGGTAGAAGGTGTCACCAAAGAGGAAATAATTCCTCCTCAGGATACCTCCAGGAGGTCGAGGATGAGCCGGCACGCCCCTGGAGAGAGACCCGTGCTGGCCAGGGCCACATCTACGACATTAAACCCATATGTATGGTCAATAGATGTATATAATGATACAACATCAAAGCTGACTAGCAAAAACTCCTTAGGTAATCTGATTTCACTTAATTTAATCAGAAAGTGACCCGTGTCCCTAATGTAGGATGGGGCCGAGGTCGCATGGATACGCAAGATATTTTTATTATAAATTGATGTATGTAACACAATGTGATTAGGCTTGACAAAGGCTGTGTATCAGCCGAAACGTTGCCATTTGTATTACTGCTTTGAAGTCCGAATAAAGTCGATGATGTGAGATGCTGCTGATACCGTCTGCACTTTTCTATATATTCTGGCCGTTGGATCCAAGGCCATCGGTTAGGCTGTTGCATCTATTTGGATACATCAACAAGGACCGAGTGGTGCTGCTTCTACATTTTGTTTATTGCTATCCTCTGGATAGGTCATCAGTATCTGATTAGTAGGGTCTGATCCCCACTGATTAGCTGCTTGAGAGGTCACCAGAGCTCCTGTGAGCAACGCTGCCTTCTTGCAGCTTGCTAAGCACAGTGCCGTACATTTTATAGAGGCTGTTCTTGGCATAGCGCTCAGCCCCACTGACTTCAAGGCCACGAGACCAATGAACTTGTCATCACTGGCCCAGGAAAAGTTGTGAGAATGTCAGGGGCCCCCCAGAGGGAATAGCTTGGGGGACACATGGTGGCCTAGTCACTGTCATGATAAATTGAAGGTATAATGGTTTGGTCCATATAGCTATGTATTCTATATGGCCGATTTGGTGTCCCCCCCTTTTTTGTGTGTTCCCCCCTCTTGTGTTTCAGTGGTACTTACCGGCCTGGTCATCGGGAGGTCAACTGTGCTTGGCATGAGTGGTTAATTCTGGTCCTGTCCAGTTCTGAGGCGGGAAGATTCTGTGTTCCTGATTGGTGCAGGAGGTAAACGGCGGGAAGATTCTCCTTTATATTGGAGTGCTCAGCTGGGGTCCCTGCCTGTGAAGAAAAGAAGAAGACCTGGATCAGCGCCCCACCCCCCTCCCTTAATTTTGTTTGTCGCGATGTTTATTAGTGGGAGTTTGTCGCCCAGCTAATTCTGGGTGGACTGGTAGTTATGGTTTGCTGGAAGTTTAATTGGTGATTTTATATGGGATGAATTTTAATTTATTAATTTATGCTAATTATTTATTATGGTAAGTTATTATGGTAATTTATTTATTTATTATAAGGTTATCCTTAATAAACATCGCGGCCATGTATTTCCACATAGATTGTGTCTGTGTGCTTATTTCATTAAGGTTGGGTTGATGACAATGTGACTTGGGCCACCATGCAGTGGCACTCACAGGAGCGCCAGGGCCTTCTCAAACAGCTGATCGGCGGGGATTCCAGGTCTCGGACCCCCACCATTCAGATACTGATGACCTATCCTGAATACCCCTTTAATGCTTTCTAAACCAGGACACTCTCAAACATGAGCTTACTCAACATTTTGATCTCTGCTTAACTTATTTATATGGAGAAACAAATCTCCCCCTACTATTGAGATATGACACTCGAAATGTCAACAAAATTGCCAGCTTGAGGAATTCGTGGCCTGGGAAAATAGGAACAGATACTTTTTCTTTTTTATGTGGCAGCTTTGGTTGGAATTCATTGGGTTGGGAAGAGCCAAGTTGGGTAGATATGTTATGGGCCACGCTACAGCTACTATTGTTATCCCACTTGGCTGTAGACTTTGCCTCCCATTATCACTGCTTTTTGTCATACTTTTCTGTTGATTTGTATTCATTGTGCCATCTCACTGGATTTACTTTTATGTTTTTTTCTGTTATACCACAGTGCACACCTGCAGCAAACAGGCCGCAGGGGCGTACGTTGGTGGCTGGATGGGTGTAGTAGTAGTTTTACTCATGGTTCTAAAGCTCCCAGGGCCGACTTGCAATCATGGGAAGGGCACACCTTTTCTTCCCTTCGGGGCACAGTCCCGTTCTGGGGTTCTCCTGCCTCTATTTGAATTAATCTTCCTCAATATGCACCTCATTAGCTGACTCTGACATAAACATCCAGACATGGGGTGTAGACTTTAAATAAATGCAATGCAACCAGAAGGGTGGTTTTACCTCATGCAGGCAAGCTCTTCTGCTCCATTCTTTGAACAGGTTGCGGTACTCACAGTACATTTCCATGAAATCCACCTTGGGATGTGCAGATGTTCACAGTGGGCCATACTGTGCATTGGTATGCTCCGGCACCAGAGGCAACACCTGAAATCAGGTGCCTTAGAGTCAATAAGTCCTTGTCAGACAAGTTATCTCTACTGGACTTTCTCTACACCTCACTCTCTTATATCTAGTCTACTTCTGTAATTTTTCTGGCACAGTCCTGGGTGGTATTACATCCAGGATGAGCTTGAGTGTCAGCTCCTTATATGAGCTTCCTCTTCCTAGCTAGGCTAGACTAGTTGATTAGACTCCCCAGAATGTTCCTACTCCTCTATTTATATAAAGGGTGACACTAGCCCCATGAAGTGGTGGCTATGAATATGGCCCGTAATTACCATGTGCACATACAGGAAATACAGTAAAAGCATACATCCTCAGAAATATATTTTCTTTGCAGTTTGCAGTATACTGTGCCTCGTGCATCTTGATACATCCATGTCCTCAGTGTTCTTCAGACTTATTATGTTTCTTTTAAACAAATCTCCCGCAGACTGTCCAGATGAAAAGCCTACCATGTTTTCTCGGATTTCATTTGAGATTTTATTTTAAGAATTTACAAAAAAATTGCTAAAAGGCCTTAAAAAATGGATGCTCTAAAAAGCCTTGTGAGCAAAAATGATTCTATAAAAAAGAGATCTGCCGGAAAATCAATATCCAACTTCTCTGTGGGTACCATCAGTAGAATGCCGTCACCATTTCTAGAAGTCTGCATGAGTGAAACATTCACAGAAGCTTCAACAATGCTAAGCAGCCCACCCTTGAGTGATTGAGCTTAGGCTATGGCCCACGTAGTTCTAGATAAGCCTTGTGTCAATGCATTTCCATGAGTGTTACATGACTGCATCTTGGCAGAGATTTCATCAAATCTTAAATAGGTTATCTCACGAAAGATATTTAGCATTTTTCAAACTAGTACTTAGATCCAAATTCTTTTGTAATTGCTTGTTATTATAAATGTATTAATTATAAAATGTATCTGTACAGCATCACCTGCTATTTGATATTTTCCTCATCTCTCTGTCCACTTAACTGAGGAGGACGCACATGCTCAGTTCCATCCTTCAACTGCCACCAGCCATATCTTCTGTTAGAAGCTGTGACAGTTACATGACATGCCCCCTGCGCTTCCAGATTGAGATAATCTAACAGAGGGATTGGAGCAGTGAACAGGGACATCTCTAGGTCCATGTGAGGTACAGGGCTGGTTCTATCTTTGTTAGAAAGAGATTGGCATGTACTATATGATGTTTAATCTTCTTTTTTTACATTTCTCATGGGATAACCCCTTTAAAGGTTTGAAGTTTGGTTCAGATCACAATATGGCTGCAATCCATTATGAGTCAACCTCTTCTATAGTCTGTAAAGTAGAACAAGTATTGGTACCAAGACGACACAAGGCTCTTGGTTTATTTTTATCTGCCCATAATTGCTCTAATGCTGCATTATACACCAGTTAATGGTAATTTAATTGGATACAACACTTCTCATCCTGTTGTACTGGGTGATCTCTCCTTGTTCCTTCTTAATTATTAACATGTTGCATACATAGCAGAGCCTTGAACCTATTAACACATCTCTCAGTTTCTCTCCGGTCGTAAGAATAGTCATATGTACCTATAAGTAATTAATCACTAGACACATTACTTGCAGTATATATATTTATATACACAGATCTATTGCAGATATATATTTATATATCTTGATAATTTTAGGATTTAAAGGGATATTTCCATCTGGATATTTATGGCATATCGATAGGATATGCTATAAATGTCCAAAAGGTGTGGATCCCACCTTTGGGACCTGCTCCAATCTCTTCACTAATTTGGGACTCCCAAAAATAGCCAAGCACTCACTGAACAACGGTATATTCGATGTCCAATAGCAGTGAATGAAGAGGATGCAGAGCGTGCACGGTGTGCTCTTCATTCACTGTGAGTTCCATTCTTGAGACAGAAGCTGGTCCCTGAGGTTTGAGAGGTTTGACCTGCACTTATTGGACATTTATGTCATATCCTACTGCAGCGAGCCGCAAGGGCGGTGTGTAGGATGGGAGTAGTGGTATTGACAGTTCTAGTTCTCTCTGGGCCTTTTCTCCTGCCTGGTGCTGTGCCCTTGGTGTTGACGGTTGATGTGAGGTGCAAGGCAGGGTCTCGTGGCAGCTGCAGATGTCGGTGCACTGTAAAGGTGCTGGAAACAATGGGATCGCATTAACAGCAGAATGGTTCTTTACTGAAGAATCACGTTCAAGCACATCAGATACAGTTCTCAGCATGCAAGAACTGGTAGTTCTCACACAATGTGCAATTTATACAAGTTACATGTCACGGACGTTGCCGCAACAGGTAGCAGGAGATCGGTGAGACTGGCAACACGTAGTTTGATCTGACAGGTTTTCCTTGTTGATCAATAGGTGTCTGTGTTGTTTCAGGTAAGGGCCCCACCCCTTTCCTCCAGGTGTTGCTTATGTGGTAATTTAACCTTCCTTATTTATAGTTGCTTCTCCCACTATGCTGTGCAGTTTATAGCTTCAGTTTCAGTTGTGGATTGCTGGTGTGTGATTCTCGACTGAGTTCCTGGTGCTTCCATTGCTACTTTGAAGTTAAGTCTTTCCTTTCCCTTTTGTATTTTGTTTGGGTTCTCTGTGTTGCATTTCCCTATTGTTTGTATAAGGCCTGTAGGAGACTCCTGTTCGTCCTTCCTTTTGGAGGAACAGGTAGTCTCGTCCCTGTGATTAGTACCAGGGTCCTATAGGGCTTAATAGGACTCTAGGTATTCCTGCGTATGAACTCACCTACCTTTGGGGTCTGTTCATACTGGTGGTCAGTCAGGATTTTGGTTAGGGTTTTCACTAGGAGATGTCCATCTTCTTTCCCTAGTTCTCAGGTCTGATTCCCTGTTCCCCCGTTCCCTCTTATGCTCGGTGTTTCCCTCCCACACCGAAGCGTGACATTACATGGCTGCAGTGGGTAGTTAGCAGGCCCAGGTCTTTCTCTGAAGCAACATTCCTCACGCTGCACTTCTCTGCTGACCATCCAGCAATAGGGATGCAACACTTCTCCTTCCCTAAAAAACCACCTCAACGTCAGACTAAGTTCGGCACTTTTTTCACAGGTTACACTACTCACAATACTTGTCACCAAAGGTTTCCTCTGCAGGATGTGGTGTAGTGGGCATATCCAGATTCTGCATTTTTTAAGTCAGTCCAGAGGACTTGAATCTCAGGTAGCTGTAGAACCAATAAGCCTCACTGAGACACTTTAAAGGTAACCTGTCACCTTCCAAATGCATGTAAACACGCCAGCAGTATCTCAGAGTAGCCCTCAGTGTGATATTAATCATATTTTTCATCCTGCAGTCCAATGCTGCATAAGGTCAGAAAATTATCTTTTATCCTCCGTCCGCACTATTTTGCATGTCACCTTGAAGTCAAGGGGGCAGCGGCCTCCTTGCTTCAAGTCAAGGTAACCACGCCCCCTCTTACCTTTGAGTGACAGCCCGCAGTTCGGCTTCGCTTTCCCATGTCTCGCGCATGCACGGTGCCCTCTGTTTTACCGCGCGATCCCATGTCAGGCAGCCACTGTTCGCAGTGTTTCAGCGGCTGCCTGACATCCATCCTCCATTGACTTTCAATGGAGTTCATGACAGATCCGTCTTGGCTATGTTAAAGATGATACAATCGGATCCATTCAACGGATGCAGATGGTTGCATTATCAGTAACGGAAGTGTTTTTTCTGAACCCTTCTGAATCCAGCAAAAACGCTAGTGTGAAAGTACCCTTAGGTGTACAAAATGATCTAAATCTATGGCAGCAAGGGACCTGGCATAGATTTAGTCCGGCGGTGGATGTGCAGCGTCCCACTACATGTGTGTGGGCACTGCTTAAAGAGGACCTTTCACCGATTCTTACCCTATGAACTAACTATACAGATATGTAGAGCGGCGCCCGGGGATCTCACTGCACTTACTATTATCCCCGGGCGCCGCTCCGTTCTCCTGCTATGCCCTCCGGTATCTCCGCTCACTAAGTTATAGTAGGCGGAGATACCAGTCCCTAAGTTATGGTAGGCGGAGTCTGCCCTAGCGCTGGCCAATCGCAGCGCAGAGCTCACAGCCTGGGAGGTTATTTTCTCCCAGGCTGTGAGCTCTGCAATGCGATTGGCCAGCGCTACAGAAGAACAAGGGCAGACTCCGCCTACCATAACTTAGGGAACGGAGATACCGGAGGGCATAGCAGGAGAACGGAGCGGCGCCCGGGGATAATAGTAAGTGCAGAGAGTTCCCCGGGCGCCGCTCTACATATCTGTATACTTAGTTCATAGTGTAACAATCGGTGAAAGGTCCTCTTTAAAAGCACTTTTTTTTCCTAAGAATTGTATTATGCTCTGCTATGTAATTTTGTACTAACTTATCTGCAAAATCCCTGTTACTGGGCAGATTAGGTGTAATTTATACATCCCACCACTAGATGGGATAACACTTAGGTTCTATAAATACTTAGGTCAGGCCTAGATAGTGAGTGAAGCTTAGACAGATAGTGAGTTAGTGGTTCCAACAGAGTTGAGAATGCAGAGTGAAGACTTCACACCACAGATTAGTGAGTGGAGACAACTTCGCTATGTGGTTAGTACCAAGGTGCTAGGCGCAGAAGAGTGTTTGCCTTCTGTGACCGGACTATATACTTGCATCCCTGACCAGTAGGAGAGAGTTTGCCACCCTGGAACAGACCCAAGCACCAGAAAGATTCATCGGTGATAATAGCCATTATTTAGGGCCACAGACACCTTTGCGCATGGTGCAAAGGTGTCTGTGGCCCTGTGTTTGCGACTTTTTAAATGCAACTTGCGACATTTCTACACTGCCCGTGCCATTCTCCCAAAAAGTGGGCATGGTGATGGCAGGGAGGGGCAAGTACATTTATCTTCTTTTACACCAGTTTTCAGTCTAGACGCACAGACTGCACCTAATTTATGGCAAGGTGGAGGATGCGCCTAATTTATGATGTAAAAACGCTGGTCTATGATAAATCTTCCCCTATATGTAGCAGCACACTTCTCAAAGTGCAAAGACACATGCAAACACTGGAAACATAGATTATTCTGAATTGCATCAGTGATATATATATACTTACTATACATGAAAATTTTGCATACATTTTTGAACAAAATTGTGTTGGGCCCATCTACCAGCGACAAGGTGCCTTTTGCAGAAGGGAAACTACTGCAACGGGCGCCTCACCCCAGGACCCTCTATATCGCGACCCAGGTTTAGTAGGAATGCAGAGTGGTGTAGTGCGGCCTAAATGTCTCTTAATGTGTCACGGTGCTCCTACCTGGATACTGCTGAACCCCAGGCTTGGGCTCCAAAGCAATAAATAAGGGGGTTAATTGAGGGATTGGAAAGAACTTGAGTCCAGACCTTGAGATGAAGTTCAATGGCAGCTTTACTTTGAATAAACGTTTCTTCAGTTTACAGGCTTGGTCTTAGTTCCAGCAGGCTTTAGTATTAAACTGGCAGGCAAACTCAACTCTGCTATATCTTTCTCTCACTCTGCTGTACTGACAAGCTGACTTGATAACTTGGCTTCTTCTCTATGCTACGCTTCACTCTGTAGTTGGACTTACACTGCTCAAAAAATAAAGGGAACACAAAAATAACACATCCTAGATATGAATTAATTAAATATTTTTCTGAAATACTTTGTTCTGTACATAGTTGAATGTGCTGACAACAAAATCACACAAAAATAAAAAAATGGAAATCAAATTTTTCAACCCATGGAGGTCTGGATTTGGAGTCACACTCAAAATTAAAGTGGAAAAACACACGACAGGCTGATCCAACTTTGATGTAATGTCCTTAAAACAAGTCAAAATGAGGCTCAGTAGTGTGTGTGGCCTCCACGTGCCTGTATGACCTCCCTACAACGCCTGTGCATGCTCCTGATGAGGTGGCGGACGGTCTCCTAAGGCATCTCCTCCCAGACCTGGACTAAAGCATCTGCCAACTCCTGGACAGTCTGTGGTGCAACGTGACGTTGGTGGATAGAGCGAGACATGATGTCCCAGATGTGCTCAATTGGATTCAGGTCTGGGGAACGGGCGGGCCAGTCCATAGCATCAATGCCTTCTTCTTGCAGGAACTGCTGACACACTCCAGCCACATGAGGTCTAGCATTGTCTTGGATTAGGAGGAACCCAGGGCCAACCGCACCAGCATATGGTCTCACAAGGGGTCTGAGGATCTCATCTCGGTACCTAATGGCAGTCAGGCTACCTCTGGCGAGCACATGGAGGGTTGTGCGGCCCTCCAAAGAAATGCCACCCCACACCATGACTGACCCAATGCCAAACCGGTCATGCTGGAGGATGTTTCAGGCAGCAGAACGTTCTCCACGGCGTCTCCAGACTCTGTCACGTCTGTCACATGTGCTCAGTGTGAACCTGCTTTCATCTGTGAAGAGCACAGGGCGCCAGTGGCGAATTTGCCAATCTTGGTGTCCTCTGGCAAATGCCAAACGTCCTGCACGGTGTTGGGCTGTAAGCACAACTCCCACCTGTGGACGTCGGGCCCTCATATCACCCTCATGGAGTCTGTTTCTGACCGTTTGAGCAGAACCATGCACATTTGTGGCCTGCTGGAAGTGATTTTTCAGGACTCTGGCAGTGCTCCTCCTGTCCCTCTTTGCACAAAGGCGGAGGTAGCGGTCCTGCTGCTGGGTTGTTGCCCTCCTACGGCCTCCTCCACGTCTCCAGATGTACTGGCCTGTCTCCTGGTAGCTCTGGACACTACGCTAACAGACACAGCAAACCTTCTTGCCACAGCTCGCATTGATGTGCCATCCTGGATAAGCTGCACTACCTGAGCCACTTGTGTGGGTTGTAGACTCCGTCTCATGCTACCACTAGAGTGAAAGCACCGCCAGCATTCAAAAGTGACCAAAACATCAGCCAGGAAGCATAGAAACTGAGAAGTGGTCTGTGGTCACTACCTGCAGAACCACTCCTTTATTGGGGGTGTCTTGCTAATTGCCTATAATTTCCACCTGTTGTCTATCCCATTTGCACAACAGCATGTGAAATTGATTGTCACTCAGTGTTGCTTCCTAAGTGGACAGTTTGATTTCACAGAAGTGTGATTGACTTGGAGTTACATTGTGTTGCTTAAGTGTTCCCTTTATTTTTTTGAGCAGTGTATCTTCAGCCAAGGAACTTTTCTCCTGGCTCCTGAGGCTTTAGGCTTCGGCCTCCATGACCAGCAGAGCTTAGGGTGCTCTGGCTGGCATTGGCACATCCAGCAGAGACGTGCCCCTGCACACTCTTTCCATTGCAGGGGGTAAACTAAAACTAACTCTAACTGGCCCCCACCCTTCCTTCAGGAAATAGGGCTAGCCCACTTCCCTAAGAGGGGGGTTAGAATTGAATGGAGCGCTCCGTTCTACCTACATAAAGCTCTGCCGTGTTTGCTGCCACCTGCTGGTGAAACAGACACATTACATGAACAGTTACATAACATTATTATGAATTCAGTGTTGAGGCACCTGGAAATAAATATATAGGTGACATAAAAGATAGTAGCAAGGTGCAGAAGTGGTGACACTACTCTGGGGTGTTACAAGTACATGATCAGAATTTCCTCTCCTGTGCCTAGAGCTGCACAATTCAGGGCAGAGTAGGATCCAACTATATTATGTGCTCATTAAAAGCCTTGAGCAGATGGGCAGGAGTGCACGGTCCTAATGGAGGCAGCCACTCCCTAAAATGTGTAATGCAAAAAAAACTGTTAGACCATCACCTCCGCTATACTGACTATACATGAAAATTAGAACCCCTTACGCATATTTTTGAACAAAATTTTCCAAAGAGCTTCTAATTTTCATATGTAGTAAGTAGATTCTGCAACTTTACCGAAGTTCACCAGGAAATTAGATTTCCTAAACTTCGGACGGAATTCAACTTTGCTTCACTCAACACTAGTACTAAGTATAACAGTAATGCAATTCAGATTAACCCATGTGTCTTTGTGCATGGAACAGTGTGCTGCTACATACAGAAGTAAGTTGATCATTCCTCCTAGGCTGCCGGTCTATAAATCTGCCTCATGGTTAATCCAGTTCAGCCTGTTATCCTGCAAAGTTGATCCAGAGGAAGGCAAAAAAACAAAACACACATGAGGTAGAAGCCTATTTTCCTCATTTTAGGGGAAAACAATTCTTCCCGACTCCAATCAGGCAATCAAAATAACTCCCTGGATCAACGACCCCTCTCTACTAACTATAGCCTGTAATATTATTACACTCCAGAAATAACTAGTGCCTTGCAAAAGTATTCACCCCCCCCCCAACTTTAAAGATGTTTTTTTTTTATTATTGAGAAGCAAACAACAAATTGGACAAAATAACAGAAAAAGTCAATGTGCATTACTATTCACCCCCCTAAAGTCAATACTTTGTAGAGCCACCTTTTGCGGCAATCACAGCTCGAAGTCGCTTTGGATAAGTCTCTATGAGCTTGCCACATCTTACCACTGGGATTTTTGCCCATTCTTTCTTGCAAAACTGCCCCAGCTCCTTCAAGTTGGATGTTTGCGCTTGAGAACAGCAATCTTAAAGTCTGACCACAGATTTTCTATTGGATTGAGATCTGGGCTTTGACTAGGCCATTCCAACACATTTACATGTTTCCCCTTAAACCACTCAAGTGTTGCTTTAGCCGTGTGTTTGGGGTCATTGTCCTGCTGGAAGGTGAACCTCCGTCCTAGCCTCAAATCACGCACAGAGTGGTACAGGTTTTGCTCAAGAATAAGCCTGTATTTAGCACCAACCATCTTTCCCTTAACTCTGACCAGTTTCCCAGTCCCGGCTGCTGAAAAACATCCCCACAGCATGATGCCACCACCACTATGTTTCACTGTGGGGATGGTGTTCTTTGGGTGATGTGATGTGTTGGGTTTGCGCCAGACACAGCGTTTTTTTTATTTTTTATAATTGTATATTTATTATTAAATAAAACAGAAATGAAAATACCCTTTTACAATAGAATAATGCACAAAAGTACAAAGTAAGGATGAAACATGAAATACATCACATACATACGGTTTGTATCACTTGATAATAGTCAGTGATGGAAAATGAGAGACCGAGCAGAAATAAAGCAATAAAGTGAACTAATGGAGACTGTGTATCTGTAATCAGTCTGAGGAAGGACTACTAAGCAGCGTATCCTAAACAAAAAGACATCAGGTAGTAGCAGGAGAGCCTTAAAGACCCAAAAGCCCGGAGCTTCTCAGCTAATAATGCTTAACCTAACAAATACCCAACAGACAAGACAAATAACATAGACAAAGACATAAGGGGGGGGGGGAGCATTCCATTCACATGAGGTCGTCAAGGTTGCCTAGTGGCCCAGTAATTATCCCATAGGTCCCATATGGCGTTGAAGAGTGCCATTTTGTCCTGAAACATAGCAGTGGAGTACTCCATTGTTTGGACCTCCATCACCCTAGCATACAAATCAGAGACCCGAGGTGGTTCGGAACTTTTCCAAGCTCGGGAGATTAGACAACGAGCTGCTGTTAGTATCAATAGCATTAGCTTGAGTGCATGTTTTTTAACTTGGATGGGGGCCACATTGCGCAGGAAGGACATAAAATCAGGTCGGATTTCAATTCCAAAGATATCACTCAGGAGGGCGCCTAATCCGTTCCAGTAGGGACATATCTTGGGCAATGAACCCCTATGTAAGCCGCATCTCCAGCAATCACCCGGGAATACTGGATTCATTCTATGGAGGAGGTCAGGAGTGTAATACCAGTACATTAAGATTTTATATTGGTTCTCCTATGAAGTACCGACATAGAGGATTTTGCTGCCCTCCTCCATATAAGGTGCCAGAGTGAGTCCAGTAAGGCCCTCCCCAGATACTCCTCCCACCGCACCATGTAGGAATGCCTTTGAACCCGATCAGGGAAGGGAGTCAGCAACATGGAGTAAATCTCAGAAATTAGACCTTTCGCATGTACCCCTTCCCAACAAAGGCGTTCAAAGGGAGGCGGAAGGGAAACTGTGACCCCTGAAAAAATGGACTGAGCGAAGTGACTAATCTGGATATAAAAGAAGTTGGAGGAGGGGGGAAGTTAATATTTAGTCTGCAGGGTAGAAAACGGCAGAAGGTCCCTAGTGAAGGGGTCCACAATATCAGCAAACCGAAACACCCCCCGCTGAAACCATGGTATCGTTGTGGACGTGGTAAGACTAGCAGGAAGCGTGGGGTGATATAAGAAGGAGGTCATGGAGGAGTGATTGGAAACCAGAGGGAATTTGCTACTGCACTGCTGCCAGATGCATCTGGTACAAGCCATGGGCCCTAGGAGATCCTTGGCTGGTAGGGTCCTGTCAGGTCCAGACCATAACATGGAGTTAGGATGTACAGGAGCTAGCCAGAGTCTTTCTACCTGCATCCAGACAGAGTATGGGTGCAAGGAAGCCCAGGCTGTGACAGAACGTAGCTGGGACGCCCAGTAATATTTGGACAGATCCGGGACCCCTAGACCGCCTTGGTGCCTACTAGATAGAAGGACCAACCGCGGGATTCTATGCCGCCTTCCCGCCCATATGAATCTAAGGAGGTGAGATTGAGTGGATCTTAGATCTTTAAGAGGAACTTTAATCGGTAAGGTCTCAAAAAGATACAGAAGTTTGGGCAAGATCGTCATTTTAGTCGCAGCAATACGGCCCATGAGAGAGAGTGGGAGAGGATGCCACTTATCTAGAAGACCCCTAATCTCAGCATATATACGTGGGAAGTTAGCTATGTAAAGCTCCCCATATCGGGGAGTGAGGTCAACACCCAAATATCGCAGTGAGTTCGTCTTCCAATGGAAAGGAAAGTTAACCCTGAGAGAGCCCAGGGCCGTCTAAGAAAGATTAAGAGGGAGGGCCTCAGTTTTATGGGTGTTGACCTTATACCCCGAGAGTCGACCAAACTCCTGTAGGATGGAGTGGAGGTTTGGTAGGGAAATGTGAAGCTTGGTAAGGGTTAGGAGGATATCGTCTGCATATAGCGATAGCTTAAACTCCCTGTCCTTGACCATAACACCTCTGATGTCTGGGCAAGCCCTGATCTTGGCCGCCAAGGGTTCGATACACATGGCAAAAAGTAGGGGAGATAGGGGGCAACCTTGTCTCGTTCCATTAGCAATGCGTATGGGTCGAGATGGAGTATGAGGTAGTCTGATTGTCGCTGTGGGGGAGGAGTATAGGCTATGAATGGCCCTAACGAAGGGACCAGAAAGGCCATAAGACTGCAGGGTAGCAAAAAGGAAAGGCCAACCCAAACGGTCGAATGCCTTTTCCGCATCTAAACTAAGAAGTAATGCTCCTCACCCGAGCGAGATATGACATCAAGTCAATGTTTCTTCGTGTGTTGTCGGCCCCCTGATAGCCCGGGACAAATCCCACCTGGTCTTTATGAATCAGGGAGGAGAGAAAGACGTTTAGTCGGGAAGCTAGGGCTTTGGTGTAAATCTTAAGGTCTGAGTTAAGTAGGGCAATGGGCCTATAGTTATGGCATTCGTGAGGATCTTTCCCAGGTTTCGGAATAATTGTGAGATACGAGTGAGACATTGGGGCAGGTACTGCGTTGCCAGCTAGAAACTGATTGAATAGGGTTACTAAGTGAGGGATTTGTTCAGTCCTAAAGGTCTTATAATATTTGTACTAAAAGCCATCAGGCCCTGGGGATTTACCCTCCGGTAGATGTTCCACCACTTCCCCAATCTCTTCCGGCGTGATCGGACTATTAAGGGCGGCAAGGGCGGAAGTCGATAGGGTAGGAAGGTGACAGGATGCCAAATAAGACCGGAGTTTACTATCTCTCAGTCCCTCATCTGTGGGGAGGTCGGAGGGTAAATTGTACAGGGAAGAGTAGTAGGTCGAGAACCTCTCCGCTTTCACCCTGGGGTCATAGTGGATTGTTCCATCAGCCCTCCTAATAGCACTCAGAGTTTTGATTCCTGAGTTGTCTGGCCAGCAAAGTGTGGGGCTTGTTCCCCCAAGCATAATAACGCTGTCGTGTGTAAAGTAATAACTTGCTGACACGACCTAGAGCTAGACTTTTCATTTGGGCCCTAGTATCAACAATTCGTCTCAGTGTGCAGCGTGAGGGGTGAGCAGCCATCTTGTCTTCTAGTGTTTGCAAGCGGGACGTAAGGGTCTTAACTAAGGCAGTCGAGACCTTTAATTTTGAGCTTATTGCAATACAATGACCCCTCATGACCGCTTTATGCGCTTCCCACAAAGGACGGACATCCCCTACTGATCCCTCATTTAGGTCAAAGTACATTTTCAGATGTTCGCGGAGTTCCTCCCTAATGATAGGCTGTTTCAGGAGGGAGTCATTAAGTCTCCAGTGGCAATGGCGAACATGGCCCGACTCACTACTAATGTCCACTAGTACAGGAGCATGGTCTGACCAGGTGATTTGGCCCATGTCCGCTCCTTCCAATAATCTGAGGGTCGAAATGGTACCAAAGAGGTAATCAATACGGGTGTGTGAACCATGTGGGGCAGAGTAAAAGCAGAAGGACCTATCAGTGGGATAAGTGAGACGCCAGAGGTCATACAGGGAGTATTTCCGCACTAGTTTACGAAAGTCCCTGGCTGAGCGCTGATGTGTCGAGTGTATTGGTCTGCCCGGGAGGGCCAGGCGATCCATCGATTCAGAGAACACTGCATTATAATCCCCACCTAGGAGGACTAGGGGCTCCGAAGAGTTCACTCCCTCAACAAAAACCTTGCGGAAGATTCCGCCGAGAAAGTGTATCTGGGACGTGTTTGGTGCATAAATGTTACATAAGGTGATGGGTTTATCCGCCAAACGGCCACGGAGAATAATATAACGGCCCTGTGGATCTATAATTGAAGATTCGATCCTGAGGGGACATCTTGCAGACACCAAGATGGCAACTCCCGCCCTCCGACGGATATGAGTAGCCGAATAAGCGGTAGGATACAGGTGGGAGGCAAAACGGAAGGAGGAGTTGCCATCAAAATGTGTTTCCTATAAGAACACAATGTCCGCTTTAAGGGATTGCAATTCCAAAAGCAAAAGTTTCCTCTTGGCGTTGGAGTTAAGCCCCTTGACATTGAAGGTTATGCACCGCATAATGTGAGTATGTGATGATACACAATGTATGCAGAGTACAGCTCACCGAGGGAGTCCGTATACGTCAGTAGATTCGCACTAGTCAGACAACGGATCTAAGGCAGAACTGAGGTATACAATCTAGACAGGCAAGGAAGTTCAGCCACCTACAACACAAGAGCGGGGAAAAGACAGGACAAACAGATAGCAGTAAACAACTATTCCCAGGGATATGATCCCTGTTAGGGGCAAATAAGAAGCCCCTTTGGGGGTGTAAGTGTCGGAGACCAACAAATTGAGGCTGGCCAAGGAGCCAACTACAATTATCTGAGAGAAACGAAAACAAGTAACGACTAGGTGGGCCCTTCAGACAGCCTGCACCGTGATGTAGCAACAAGAAAGCAATAACTGGGTTAACAGAGGTAATAAACGATCAATATGGGGGCCCTTCAGGGACTATCAATCCTGAGGGCGTAAAGGATTAAGGGCAAGTTCTGGACGACCAAGTCCCCCCATCTGTTGGCGGTCAAGCAGATGGACAATGCCCTCAGCGGTAGGCGATCTGGCGGTCCCTGAGTAATGTGAGGGGAGGCTGAAGATGTCGCCGTTTCTGGAGCGCGAACCAGGATAGGTCAGGAAACAATTGAACTGGAGTGCCATCAAAGTCAAAGTTGCTCAGAGATCTCGCCTTAGCCATGATGGATTCTTTAAGGGCGAAGTCGTGGACACAACAAATTACGTCCCTAGGACGTGCAGCAGAACCCTTAGGCTTGAGAGCTCTATGAGCTCTGTCCAACTTGATCTTATGCGAGGGTGGTTGCCTCAGGATCATGTTAAAAATGGCTTCCAGCGTAGCAAAGAGATCTTTGTCTCCAGTAGCCTCCGGAAGACCCCGTACTCGGATTTTATTCCGGCGCCCTCGGTTATCCAAGTCCTCTAAATGCCGTCCCATGCACCTGATCACAGCCGTTTGGGCAGAAATTGATTCATGAAGAGTGGATATATATTGCCTGGTGTCGTCATGAACATTTTCCAGGGAGTCAACCCGGTCCACCACATGTTTAATATCAGTGCGAACTGCCGCAATTTGAGCTCTATTGGCTTCTGTAACTTCATAGATAAGAACCCGAAAGTCCTCCTTTGTAGGAAAACAGCTAAAATAGCTCGCCCAGGGCTGTGGAGGTTCAGACAGGGGTGGGGGGTCCATAACAGCCAGTGATGGAGGGCTTGGGGATCCGGCCCAGGTGTCAGAAGGGAGAGGAGAGCTGCTGTCCCCTTGGTCCAGCAATGGTGGGGCTGGGGGCTGCTTAATTTGCCAGGGCTCATGTAGGGGGGTCCCAGGAAGGCTAGATGCAGGGTCCCCTGGGATTATATCCCTTCCCCTAAGAGCCAAAGTACCTTTACTTGATGTTGCCCTCTGAGAAGTGGGTCCAGGAGCCATCATGGCGGGATCCCTCCTTCCAGCAGCAGCAGGCTGAAAGTCCGGGGCGGCCGGTGAGAGCCCCAGCCCAGGAAATCCGTGCGTGGACACCGTCAGCGGCAATCCGGTTCCCTGGAGTGATCCAGCAGGGGTATGTAGCGCTGTGTCCTTCTCCCTGCTCAGAGCGCGAGAATCAGGCGGGGGGAGGGATGAATGGCGGGAGGCCCTCTGTGCCTTGGTGCTGCGTGGTGGAAGCACCGGACCCGGAGCGCAATCCCAGCACTGTTCAAGGGTCCTGGCAGGTGAGGGGGATCAGGGAGGAAGAGGGGTCTTCTTTGGAGCCACTTTTTTCCCCGAATGATCCAGAACAGAGGAGTCGCTGGCCAGTAAGTTGCGGTGCAGGCAGGAGCAGCTCTTTCAGGCAACCATCACCGTCAGCGTCCGGACACGCCCCGCCCCATAGCGTTTTTTTGGACAGACGAAAAGTTCAATTTTATTCTCATCAGACCAGAGCACCTTCCTCCATACATTTTGGGAGTCTCCCACATGCCTTTTCGAAAACTCACAACGTGCCTTTTTGCTGAAATTAATGGCTTTCTTCTGGCCACTCTGCCATAAAGCCCAACTCTATGGAGCGTATGGCTTATTGTCGTCCTATGTACAGATACTCCAGTCTCTGCTGTGGAACTCTGCAGCTCCTCCAGGGTTACCTTAGGTCTCTGTGCTGCCTCTGATTAATGCCCTCCTTTCCCAGTCCGTGAGTTTTGGTGGGCGGCCGTCTCTTGGCAGGTTTACTGTTGTGCCATGTTCTTTCCATTTGGTTATGATAGATTTGATAGTGCTCCTGGGGATCATCAAAGATTGGGATGTTTTTTTATAACCTAACCCTGACTTATACTTCTCAACAACATTGTTTCTTACTTGTTTGGAGAATTCCTTGGTCTTCATGGCAGTGTTTGGTTAGTGATGCCTCTTGCTTAGGTATTGCAGCCTCTGGGGCCTTTCAAAAAAAAGGTGTGTATATGTAATGACAGATCATGTGACACTTAGATTGCACACAGGTAGACATCACTAATTATGTGACTTCTGAAAGTAATTGGTTGCACCAGAGCTTTTATGGGCTTCCTAACAAAGGGGGTGAATACATAGGCACATGCCAATTTTTCTGTTTTCTATTTCTAAACAATAGTTTTATTTATATATTTTTCTCATTTCACTTCACCAACTTACACCAAATTAGATCCATCACATAAAATTCTGATTAATAAAACATGGAACTTAAAGATGTAATGTAACAAAACACAAAAAAAGTCAAGGGGGTGAATACATTTGTAAGGCACTGGTACATCGAGGCCCTTCTTGAACTTTTTTAGTGAACTCACCATCACCACCTCCTCAGACAGAGAGTTCCATAGTCTCACTGCTCTTAACGTAAAGAATCCTCTTCTATGTTTGTGTACAAACCTTCTTTCCTCCAGACGCAGAGGATGTCCCCTCGTCACAGTCACAGTCCTGGGGATAAATAGATGATGGGAGAGATCTCTGTACTAGATTTCCCCTCAGTAGTCTTTTTTCTAAATTGAAGAACCCTAATTTTGATAGTCTTTCTGGGTCCTGTAGTCCACCCATTCCAGTTATTACTTTAGTTGCCCTCCTCTGAACCCTCTCCAGCTCTGATATATCCGTCTTGTTCACAGGAGCCCAGAACTTACACAGTCCTACATGTGTGGTCTGACTAGTGATTTGTAAAGGGGCAGGACTATGTTCTCATCACAGGAATCTATGCCCCTTTTGATGCAACTCACTATCTTATTGGCCTTGGCAGCAGCTGCCTGACACTGGTTTCTACAGTTAAATTTACAGTCAAATAAAATTCCTAAGGTCATACAAGAACTTTTTGGGGACATTTAACTTCACATTTTTTATTGCTGATTTCCCGGTAACTGGGGCTGACATAGTAACCCCAGTATTAGGGGAATACAGCCCCCAGAGAAGTTATACAGGGCTACATATTTACTGCAGAGCTGATCTGGGTCTGCTAGCACCTAGCAGTTTGTGCAGACTCCTGGACCCTGGTTATCAAATGACTGCATGGACCAGAGCAAGAAGCAGCATATTCGCTTCCTGATCTCTATATGTAGTGCCCTGGAGCAAGTGTACTTTGAACTATAGGATTCGTGGATATTTCCCCCCATTGCTTCTATTGTTGAACTGCATTTAAATGTTTATTGTAATATATCCTGTTCATTTGCAGTTATTACACTATAGCTGCACTGCGCGGTGGAAAGGGTTAATGCACAGCCAGCTAATAATAGTTTTAGAGGTAAAAAACAAACACTCTAACCTTTTAACTGTCTGGTTTAGCTTTGTTGTTTATGTCTGGACTTGATTTTGTCTGAAAAAGCTGCTTAGTCATTCCCATATACTTGCATTAAAACTCTATACAAGTCTATGACAGACTAAAATTGTAGCATTGTTTCTGTTTAGGCTGTGCATCTCCAATCCACCCCTTCCACTAGAAGGTTATAGTTCAGCTAGAAACTATATATAAGGAAAGCAGTTAGAGCCCTTAGTTGTCTGCAGCTATGGACCACTGCTTTGTAGGAGAGACTCTGCTAGCTCCCGTTTACCAGGGAGCCAGCCAGATTACTGAGCCACAGACTTTGGGCCCATCAGCCTTTGGCCAGTGTACCAGCCTTCAGAGAGAGAGAGAGAATGACAGCTAGCTCAGGCCTTTCCTCAGCATGGAACCTTCTTCTGAGAGGGAGGAGACTGCAGAAGTCAGCTCAGTTCCTTGGCTGTACTGTTTTACACTTAAATTCCTCCAGTAAAGAAGCACCCTGGTATGTAATCTGCATGGGAATATACCTATATTGTGGGATGTACCCAGGGGGCATATAAGGCCGGTCACTATGTGTTATTTATGTTCTATAAGTGCACATATAGTGGATATAAAAAGTCTACACACCCCTGTTAATATAGGTTTCTGTGATGTAAAAAATAAGACAAAGATAAATCATTTCAGAACTTTTTCCACCTTTAATGTGACCTATAAACTGTACTCAACTGAAATCTTTTAGGTGGAGGGAAGAAAACAAAAAAAACTAAAATAATGTGGTTGCATAAGTCTGCACGTCCTCTTATAACTGGGGATGTAGCTGTGTTCAGAATTAAGCAATCACATTCAAAATCCTGTTAAATAGGAGTCAGCATACACCGGCCATCATGTAAAGTGCCTCTGATTAACCCCAAATAAAGTTCAGCTGCTCTAGTTGGTCTTTCCTGAAATTTTCTTAGTCGCATCCCACAGCAAAAGACATGGTCCACAGAGAGCTTCCAAAGCATCAGAGGGATCTCATTGTTAAAAGGTATCAGTCAGTAGAAGGGTACAAAAGAATTTCCAAGGCATTAGATATACCATGGAACACAGTGAAGACAGTCATCATCAAGTGGAGAAAATATGGTACAACAGTGACATTACCAAGAACTGGACGTCCCTCCAAAATTGATGAAAAGACGAGAAGAAAACTGGTCTGGGAGGGACCAAGAGGCCTACAGCAACATTAAAGGAGCTGAAGGAATATCTGGCAAGTGCTGGCTGTGTGGTACATGTGACAACAATCTCCCGTATTCTTCATATTTCTGGGCTATGGGGTAGAGTGGCAAGACGAAAGCCTTTTCTTACAAAGAAAAACGTCCGAGCAAGGCTACATTTTGCAAAAACACATCTGAAGTCTCCCAGAAGCATGTGGGAAAAGGTGTTATGGTCTGATGAAACCAAGGTTAAACTTTTTGGCCATAATTCCAAAAGATATGTTTGGCGCAAAAACAACACTGCGCATCACCAAAAGAACACCATACCCACAGTGAAGCATGGTGGTGGCAGCATCATGCCAAGGGGCTGTTTTTCTTCAGCTGAAACTGGGGCCTTAGTTAAGCTAGAGGGAATTATGAACAGTTTCAAATACCAGTCAATATTGGCACAAAACCTTCAGGCTTCTGCTAGAAAGCTGAACATGAAGAGGAACTTGATCTTTCAGCATGATAATGACCCAAAGCATACATCTAAATCAACAAAGGAATGGCTTCACCAGAAGAAGATTAAAGTTTTGGAATGGCCCAGCCAGAGCCCAGACCTGAATCAGATTGAAAATATGTGGGGTGATCTGAAGAGGGCTGTGCACAGGAGATGCCCTCGCAATCTGACAGATTTGGAGTGTTTTTGCAAAGAAGATTTTTTATTTTTTTTTATAAATAGAATCATTATAATAAATTATTATAATGATTCTATTTATAAAAAAAAACAAAAAAACAAAGTAATATAATCGCATAGCGAATTAAACTTAGCTGTCTCTATAGTCAACCTTCCTATTTGATTGCTAGAATTAGCGAAGTTGACGAATATGGAGCTAAAACGAAGATGTAGAATACTTCGTTATCTTCGTTTTGAGGAATATGACGAATACATTCGTCATATTCGCTAATTCTACCAAGCCAACCATAGTAAACCAGGTCCAAGTTGAAATCGCAATTTGATTAATTCAAGTTATAATAATCGAATTTCGATTTTAACTTAGCACTGCTATAGTCCATATTAGGCTAGAATTAACGAATATGGAATATAGCAGTGCTAAGTTAAAATCGAAATTCGATTATTATAACTTGAAATAATCGAATTGCGATTTCAAAGTAATTCTCAAATCCGACAGTACATTCTAGTATGGAGACGTTCCCATGGTGATGGGGATGCTCCATGAGCACGGAAGTCGTCAGAAGCGGCAACGGGCACTGACTGGAGCAGCCAGGAAGCCAGGAATCCTAAGGACAGGTAAGAACTACTTTTGGGAAGTGGGAAAGAAAAAAATATAACAATAAAAAAAAAAAAAAAAGAATATTCAAAATATCTAATTTATAGCACTATATTCGAAATATTCGCAAATTAGCGAAGTGCCGATATTCGCTAAAAAAATTCGATATTCGAATATTCGCGCTCAACACTATTGCTGACAGCCTCTCCTCTAAACGGGCTCAGGAGGCCAGGGAGTTCGTTAGTCGGAACATGGATGCACTTCCACAATCCAGCATGAAATTGTCACTAAGCCTCAGGCCAAAGTCCGGTTAAAACCATACCGCGTACCCAAGGCTCGGTGACAAGCCATCTCGAAGTGCAGTTAATGCTGCAACTAGATGTCATTGAGGAGTCTAAAAGTGAGTGGGCCAGTCCTATAGTCTTAATACCCAAGCCAGACAGGACATTATGGTTCTGTAACGATTTTCATAAACTGAACGAGATTTCCAAATTCGATGCGTATCCCATGCCCCGGGTGGATGAGCTTATCGAGAGCTTAGGACAAGCCCGGTATTTTTCTATTTTGGACCTCACGAAAGCATACTGGCAGGTGCCCTTAACGAAGGCTGCCAAAGAGAAAACTGCCTTCATCACACCTGAAGGGCTGTATCATTACAACGTGCTACCCTTTGGTGTACATGGTGCCCCCGCCACTTTTCAACGGCTAATGGACATTGTGCTGTGTCCACATCGTCTGCACGCTTCAGCTTACCTGGACGATATTGTCATCCACAGTACCAACTGGAAAGGTCACCTACCCAAAGTGCAGGCTGTAGTGGACTCCCTTCGGAAGGCGGGACTAACCGCTAACCCAAAAAAAGTGCGATAGGGTTAGAGGAGACTAATTACCCGGGGTATGTCATTGGGCGCGGAGTCAAACCCCAAGTGAACAAAATAGGGGCAATATGAAATTGGCCCCGACCTGTCACCACTAGGCAAGTATAGTAATTTCTGGGAATGGTGGGCTATTACATGAGGTTTGTCCCCCACTTTGCTATGGTGGCCGTGCCATTGACAGGGCTCTTGAAGAGACACAAGTCAGTGATGGTTCGCTGGGATGATCGGGCGGAAGAGGCTTTCTCCGCTTTGAAGTCAGCCCTGTGCGGGTCCCTGGTTTTGGTGACGCCCGACTTCAAAAGGGAGTTTATAGTACAGACCGATGCCTCCGAAGTAGGCCTCGGTGCTGTACTGTCTCAGGAAGTCAATGGGGAGGAGCATCTCGTTGTCTTCCTCAGCTGTAAACTCACCCCAGCCGAGACCCTGTATAGTATAGTGGAGAGAGAGTGCCTGGCTATCAAGTGGGCACTCGAGTCTCTCCGCTATTATTTGTTGGGGAGAACATTCCGCCTGGTGACTGACCACCCCCCTCTCAAGTGGATGAGCTAGGCCAAAGAGAGAAATGCCTGAGTCACCAGGTGGTTCCTGTCAATACAAAACTTTAAGTTCTCCGTACAACACAGGGCAGGCCGGTTGCAGGGAAACACGGATGCCCTGTCCCGAGTATACTGTATGGCATGTGTTCACCCCCTCAGGGTTGAACAAAGGGAGGAGGTATGTAAGAAGGTACAAGGAATCATTGTGGATGATAGGTACGTTTCACTGAGGTTCCAGTGCAGGCCGGAATTGGGGCTGCAAGCCTAGATGCAGGCCTGGCATGACCGGGGCTTGGAGGGAGCGGATTCCTGGGATATGAAGGGTTAAGGAAGGGGAATGGCGACAGGAGGGGTTAGGGGTGCAGTTTAGGGATTAAGAGGGTTAGTAAGGGTGGGAAAAGGGGCCATTTTGTAGGGACAGCAGTGTGGCAGCAGCCCAGGTCTGAGCTGCTGCAGTACCTCTTTTCAGTCGATCCTGTCCCACAATGTCTGAGGTGGAAGCGCCCCTGGCACAGCTCCGTGCGGCAGCGGAGTGCAGGGGAGCGGGATGGCTGAAGGCTACTGTCCAGGGCCTGCTCCCGGGGTGTGGGGAGACTGCAGCTTCGGTTCTTCCCTCCAGCCGGCCGTGGAGGACTAGGCCTCCGGTGCGTCTTAGTCCAGATATAACCCGGGGGTCCGGCGCCGGGTTAAAGAGCCCCTCTGTGGACCCGCCAGCACGCACTGCGGTGAGTAACAGGGCTTCCAGGCGGTCGCGTGCTGGGAGGAATCCTGTAGTGCGGTGGGGCCCTGGGAGGGGGGTGTGGGACCCCCCCTCCCCTGATGCAGGCAACGTGGGATCCGGAGCTGGTGTGGCGGGGGGGCCAGGCCCTGGTTTCCTTGCCCGGCGTGGGAGTGCGGTGCAGGCGGCATCGGCAAGACGGCGGGGTCATGTGGGCGGCCCTGTGCTGGTTTCCTTACCTGAGCAGCGCGGCGCTGGTTCTGTGTCGGCTCTTGATGACGGGCGACATCTAGTGGCGGGGCTGTGGAACTGCAGGCCTCTGGAGATTCAAGCGAGATGTGGGCGCCATCTGGTGGTGGGACTTCAATACTGCGGGCCTTAGTGTCTGCAAGTGCTTCAAGAGCTTCGTCAAGTGGCGCGGCTGCGGATTTGCAGGCTGCAAAATCGGTGGACGCAGGAAGAAGTGCGGGAGACGGCGAGCATCGGTGGACGACCGGAAGGATGAACGTCGCCAGTCAAGTTTCGGTGCCTCACGTTCCGGCTGGTTGATTCACAGCGTCCACGCAGCTAGGTGAGATGTGCGGGGATTACTCTTTAGTGATTGCTAATAGCGGGGGGCCCTGGGGGTTGTGGGGGGCTCGGGGGTGTCCGTTGCAGGGGGCTAGGGGAAATGTTGTTTGGGTTGAGGCATTTGGTGGCTGGATTGGCGAGTGTGGGGCCGATAGGGGGGTTGCCGTTGGCAGCATGGGTGGTGCAATGCTCGGGGTTGACGGGGACGAGTGCGGCTAGGGGTTTTGGTGGGGCGGGCATTGGAGAGGTCGGTGCGGGGGCTGGGGGCATGCTTGGGGCGACACCGCAAGGGGGGCAGATAAGGACGGGAGAAGGGAGGCGGACGGTGCCAAGGAGAAGGATGGGGAGGAGCCGCGTTTGGACAACGCGGAAAAAGGGGAGGTTTACGTGTGTTTTGAGGGCCCCCTGGGGGCGCACTTGAAGCACGAGGTTAGGGAAAAAATTTGGAAAGGGGAGTAAGTGGATATATTTTCGCTGCTTCCCCTGGAACGTTTTAATTTAGACAGGGATAGGCGGGAGGATAAGAAGAAGGAGGAGGAGGATAAGCGGCGTTCACGTTTGAATCCGCGGACCTTCTTAAACTGGTTGCAGGCCTTTGTGATTCTGGCCAGTGTTATCGGGGAGAAGGCGCCGGAAAATTGTTCCCCCCTTTTCTGTTATCTGGATGCCATAGGCGAGGCGTACCGCGTCTATGGGGGGCTGGGATGGTTGAGGTACGATGAACAGTTTCGGCAGCGAAAAGCGGTCCGGCCTAGTATGCGCTGGGACCATAAGGACATTGGCCTGTGGAGGAAGGTTATGACGCCAGTCAGGGCCGCGCAGCCCTTCCAAAGGGGCGCCGGGGGTTCTGGGCAGTCGGAGCGCTCGGCGGCCTCGGTTAAGGGACTCTGTTTTTTGTTTAATGAGGGGGGATGCAAATACGGGGACAAGTGCAAGTTTAAGCACGAATGCTCGGTGCTTCAGTGGGGGTAAGGGAAAAAATTGGGGCGATGCGTGGGTGGTACGCAAACGGTTAGGTTGGGGTTCTATCATTCATTATCTGGATGATTTTTTGTTTATCGGGGCGCCAAGTTCTAATGGCTGTTCTGTAATGCTGCATTCATTTGAAGCCATGTCCCGCCTTTTCGGGGTTCCTTTGGCATCTGAGAAGACGGAGGGCCCAACAACAGTAACTCAATTGCGGATGCTTTGTCTCGTTTCCAGTGGGAGCGTTTTCGGGAGTTTGCGCCGGAGGCAGAGACGGAAGGAACAAGATTTCCCCCGGAGCTGTGGAGTCTGCCTTTCGGTCGGTTGAAGATCTGGTGAGGGGTTCCTTGTCGGCAGGGACATGGGTGGCGTACGACAGGGCATGGGGTCTTTGGGAGGTTTGGAGGCAGCGTTTTCAGGGTTGTGGTTTGGAGGACAGAGTGTTGATGTTGCTTTGGGTGGGGCACTGCAGGGAGGAGGGGTGGTCATGTTCCAGATTGAATAAGTTTATGGCAGGTGTAGCTTTTGGTTGTCAGTGCCGGGGGGCGGTGGATGTGACTAAGTCCTTTTGGGTGGTGCAGGCTTTAAAGGGTTGGCGAAAGCGTTTAGCTGGGGTGGTTTCATTCGCTTTGTTATTGGATATGTTGGGACAATTGGAGGGGACTTGCGTGTTGGCAGGAGAAGTCCGGTTGTTCAAGTTGGCGTTTTCACTCGCCTTTTTTGGAGCCTTGAATATTGGGGAGTTGGTTAGTCCAAGTAAGGGTCGGGCCGGGGGCCTTTACGGACAGGATGTGGAATTATTTGAGGATAGATTGGAATTCTGCATCAGACGGTCCAAAACAGACCAACAGGGTCGGGGTTGCCGGGTGGTGTTGTACAAGGTGGAGGGGTCAGACGCGTGCCCGGTTCGTTGCCTTAGGGAGTTTTGGGGAAGAAACGAGGTCAGAGGGGCTGGCCCGTTGTTAGTCCACGTTGACGGGTCTTTTCTCTCTCGTTTTCAGTTTGTTTCCGGTTATGAGATCATGTTTGTTGGGATTGGGTAAGGACCCCTCGTTATATGGGGTCATTCATTTCGGATAGGTGCAGCCACGGAAGTGGCTCGGAGGGGGTTGGGTGAGGATGTCATTCGGTGCATTGGCCACTGGGAGTCCCTTTGGTTTCGGTCATACGTCAGGCCCGCATGGGCATGATGGTGGTGAACCTGGTGGGAGTGGGGGGGTGCAGGTGGCGAACAGTGGATGATATGTTTATTTTGTTTTTCTTTTTGTAGGGCTTCCACCGGGCTTGATTTAGATTATGGGGCACTCCTACGTGTTCTGGGGAGCGTTGAGAGTGGCGGTCAGGCCGGATGGAAGGCAGTTATCATTCTCGAGAGAGGTGGCCATAATCCAATGGCTGGGGATGTGGGGCATGCTGTGGAGTCGGGTCCTCCCTGAGTTTGACAGGTTTGTGCGTTTGGATAGGCCCCCCGGGGTTTGGTGTTGCATGTCGGGGGGAATGATTTGGGGGCGCGTCCCTTCAGGGAGTTGGTAAGGGACATTAAGTTTGACCTGCTACGCTTGTGGCCACTGTATCTGCAGCTGGTGACTGTTTGGTCGGACATGGTGCCGCGTCAGCACTGGAGGGAGGCGAGGTCTGTGGAGCGATTGAATAAGGCGAGGATAAAAGTGAACAGGGCTGTTGGTAGGTTTGTTGCACGGAACGGGGCACTGTGGTTCGGCATAGTGACTTGGAGTCGGGTGAGGGGGCATTTTGGAGGAGTGATGGGGTACACTTGAATGGGGTAGGGATAGATCTTTGGTGTAAGGGTTTACAGGACGGTATTGAATTGGCACTGCGGGTGTGGTGGGACGCAAGGAGGTGAGGTGTTCACCTTTTTGGGTCGTGGGCGGTGGGGGTCCTTGGAGTTGGTGGTTATGGTGGTTCTGGCGTGGTGGGGAGGGAGCCAAAAGGAGGCTCTGGACTCCCCAGTTACTGGTTTAAGGTGGGATATGGCGGGTAGCGGCCCACGTTGGTTGCCCTTGGTTACCGATTCCTGCCTCTGAGCTGGCGTTCATCAGCTAGAGGTAATTTAACGGAGGGTGGGGCCGTTATCCGTCATTTATGGGGCTCCAAGGACCCTCCCCGTGTTGTGATTTTCCTAGGTTATTGGAACGGTTCTTGGACGTGGCCTTCAGGTGGGAAGGCCTGGGTTTTCTGTATTATTTTTTTATTTATTTGTATTTATATTATTAATAAAAGGCTGCTGTGGCCTTAAAATCCACTTGCTGTGTCTGTCATTATTGGGGTAGGAGCGAGAATTGTGGGGGAGGGGGAAAGCGACTTGACAATACACCGGTCAAGTGCAGACCGGAATTGGGGCTGCAAGCCTGGATGCAGGCCTGGCATGACCGGGGCTTGAAGGGAGCGGAATCCTGGGATATGAAGGGTTAAGGAAGAGGAATGGCGACAGGAGGGGTTAGGGGTGCGGTTTAGGACTTAAGACGGTTAGTAAGGGCGGGAAAAGGGGCCATTTTGTAGGGACAGCAGCGTGGCAGCAGCCCCCACCCACCCTCCTCTTTTTTTTGGGCTGTTGTTGGTTTGGGTTAGGTAAAGGTCTTGGGGTGGTTGGGAGTGGATTTTTTGTTGGCCAGGCAGTAATTGCTTAGTGGGCTTTGTCATAGCGGCCTGGGGCGGTGGGAGGTCCCTGGAGTTGGTGGTTATGGTGGCTCTGGCGTGGTGGGGAGGGAGCCAAAAGGAGGCTCTGGACTCCCCAGGTACTGGTTTAAGGTGGGATATGGCGGGTAGCGGCCCACGTTGGTTGCCCTTGTTTACCGATTCCTCTGAGCTGGCGTTCATCAGCTAGAGGTAATTTAACGGAGGGTGGGGCCGTTATCCGTCATTTATGGGGCTCCAAGGACCCTCCCCGTGTTGTGATTTTCCTAGGTTATTGGTACGGTTCTTGGGCGTGGCCTTCAGGTGGGAAGGCCTGGGTTTTTAGTATTATTTATGTTATTTATTTGTATTTATATTATTAATAAAAGGCTGCTGTGGCCTTAAAATCCACTTGCTGTGTCATTATTGGGAGAAATAAATGCCCCCAGAGTGCCACCCCCAATAAAATGGGGCTGTAAGAAATGCCAGATGCCCCCATAGTGCCAGCTCCCCCCCCCCCCCCCCCAAAAAAAAAAATAACCACTAATACTTACCTTCATCAGCAGTGATGTGATGCAGACCTCTTCCGGCTGTGTGCTGCCCGGCTCAGGCGGCGCAATGATAATGACGTCATCGCGCCGCCCGAGCCAGCCTCTGATAGGCCGCAGGCATTAGTGCCTGCGGCCTATCAGAAGAACAGGGAAGGGAGACGCCTCTCCCTCCCCTGCCCCGCCAGGCCACCACAGCACAGCCATCTATATCGCTGTCCTGAGGAAGGTGATATAAATGAATATGGAGATGAGCGCTTCCACAATGGAAGCGCTCATCTCCTACTGCCCCCCCACCGCCGCTGGCAACTAGAACCAGGGCCGCGCCGCCTGTGGTGATCAGCGGTGCGGCCCTAAGGGATTAAAAATATATATATATATTCGTTGGTTGTTCTAGGGGGGTCCAGACCTGCTGGACCCCCCCTGTAGGTGTGCCCGTGTGTCAGGGGAACAGGCCGTCTAAAGCCTGTATTTGAACTTTCTGAAGCAGAACTGCCACCAAGGTGACTTTTGTTATATTAATTTGCCGTTGGGTGTGAAGTACCACCAACACTGCAAGAGTGACGTTTTGTTTTTGGCATCATGTGTGAATAAATACTGAAGTTTGAATTACGAACTTGTATTTTGCCTCTGTACTGTGCCCGCTTATCCTAACTACCAGAGCGAATCCCCACAATATATCCACTATATATATATATATATTCAACAGACTGCCAGAAATGGGTTAAAGACTTGACATCCATTGTAAATATATGGCAGACTTTGGAAGGGGTTAAGAAACTTTTAAGGAGGCAAAAAATGATCTAGCACTTTTCGATAACATGACTATTTATGATTGGAGCGATTCTGAATCTTTAATAATAAGCATATGAGTACCAACAGCTATAAAATGGGGTAACATGCCTCTTTCAGTACGGCTGCACATGCTGCTCATCCCTATGGTTGTATTCACATACTTGTGTAGGTTTTGTGCTGTGTTTTGTTATTACAAATTACAAAAATAAAAAACGATTATGACAAAATTGCTGCAAAATGCAGTTTTTCAAAAACCCTAATTTTTAGTAACTGTGGCGCAGAACACCACAAAACCTGTCTGCAAAACAATAATAAAAGAGCAAACATTTTTGTTATAGTTATGATGATGCCTGCTCGAGGCTTTTTTGTCAAAGGGGATGCCAATACTCGTTTATCTGACAGCTATCTTGCCCATTCCTCCCATCCACGTGCCTGCTCGGCAGGCACAGATGCCAAGCTACTCACCCAGTCTCTTCTGTTGCTTTCCAGTCCCACTCCTCTGTTAGCAGTGCCTCTGGACACTGGCACCGTGGATCATTGAAGGCTGCAGCCTACTTGGGTTCTGTGTAGGTTTTCTTGCCTTTTCCCCAGGGAGAGCCTGCTTGCGCTCAGCTTCTTAAAGCCCAGCACCACCTACTACTTAATTTATTCACTGCACTATCCTGACGTCATGTAATCTCTGCTCCATAGTCTCGCGTAGGCGCAGTGGACACTGTAGTCTGCTCCCGTGCGGACTACTGGCACCGGCTTCCACTTGTCCACTGCGCCTGCGCTGGCTCCCTGCGCACCCCGATCGGACCGGAAAAGACTCTTTCTCTGTGCAAGTCGGTCCTAGACGGAGGAATCTTCTGGCCGCAATCGCTCCTTTGACAACTTGACCGACTTGCGCAGAGAAAGAAAGTATTTTCCAGTCCGATCAGGGTGCGCAGGGAGCCGGCGCATGCGCAGTAGACAAGTTGAAGTCGGTGCCAGTAGTCTGCATGGGCGCAGACTACAGTGTCCACTGTGCCTGCGCGAGACTACGGAGCAGAGATTACATGACGTCAGGATAGTGCAGTGAATAAATTAAGTAGTAGGCAGTGCTGGGCTCCGGATCGATGGGCGGTGCTGGGCTCCAGGAGATCGTGGGACAACCCCTTGGGCTCCTGACAGAGGTGATTTACATATGAATAAGATCGCTTTTTATAAGAATATAAGGCACACAGAGCATAAACAGAGGTATCATTGTAAACACTGCATGAAGACTAATGGGCACATATAAATATCTACATATCGTTAATCCTGGTGACAGAATCCCTTTAAAGGGTCAGCGCATGCATCCAAATGTATCGCCAGCCAATGGCCAGCTGTTCCTGGTTATTTTAGGTGCCCTCCTCTGTAGGAGGGTGCCTGAGTTTTAGGTTTCTAGTGTCTGACTACCTATGTATCAAATGCCTGCCTGACTCCATGCCATCTGCTCTGTTGCATGTTCCTCATATGCTCCTGAGCCGCCTGCCCCAAGCTCGGATCTGTCTTCTGGTTAAGCTAGTACTTCACCTGCCCTGTCTTTGGCCTGTATTCAGACTATGCTTATTGCCTGACTCCTCGGTGCTGAGTACTGGTGTCTCTGACCGCCGTGAGTCAGCTGCCAACTGGGACTATCACAGGAGGTAGCAGCCTGGTAGCTCCCCCGCAGCGAAGTCCAGATCCCTGTTCAGAGGTTAAAGGGTAATTATCGGGGATCTGCCAGGATAACACCCTTAGTCCACAGCTAAACCAGTTGGTTGGTACAGTAAGTCCACACCCACTGATGTGACACATGCATATATTTTGTGTAACGGTCGCGTACACACACACACAGGGGGGAGGGAAGTGACCACTGCGCTCCACCCTTACCCCTGGCCCTGCCTACTTGCCTCGCGAGTCCTAATGACAGGGGACAACTGGACGGCAATCCCTAACTTGGAATAAGTGCAGGGATGACAGACAGACAAACAACAGGACGTTAACGGACCGAGTCAATACCAGGAAAGCTGCAAAGTACAAATGGAGCAAGCAGAGAATTGTCAGGAGAAGCCGGGGTCATAAATACCAGGAGAGACGTGAAGTACCAAAGGAGTCAGCAGAGGAACGTCAGGAGGAGGCCGGGGTCAGAATACCAAGATAGCAGCAAAGTACACAAGGAGCAGGCAGAGGATCGTCAGGAATTCAGCAGGAGGTAAGTACGCCAGGAAAGACCAAATCACAGGTGGAACCTAAATTAACAGGCAACCTGTGGCCAGCAGGCTGCCTGTATTTATAGTGGGGAGTGAGGGTCATGTGACGTGGCCAGCATCACATGACCGACAGACCAACCAGTCGAGCGCTGAGTGATCAGCTCGGCGCTCAAAGCAGACTAGGAGCAGGGAGCCACCCAGCTAGTAAAGCCGCCCTGGGAATGAGGTCAAACACAGATCCTCATTCCCAAAGCTAAGCAACAGGTCTGCGGGCAATGGGGGACCGAGTGCACCCTTGGAACCCCGTTACAGTACCCCCCCTTTTACGAGGGGCCACCGGACCCAAGACTTCAGGTGATGGCTTTTCAGGGTGTTCTAAATGAAATTTTCGAACAAGTCTAGGAGCATGAACCTCCCTGGCAGGTACCCAAGATCTCTCTTCAGGTCCATACCCCTTCCAGTGAATCAGGTACTGCAAGGAATTACGCACCTTCCTGACATCCACTATTTTAGACACCACATACTCGACAGCATCATTAACAAGAACCGGCGGAGGCAAGGCTTTTGATGGTACTACTGGTTCAAAATATTTTTTATGTAGAGACTTATGGAACACATTATGAATGTGGAATGACTCGGGCAGCTCCAACCTAAAAGATACCGGGTTAATCACCTCCGTGATCTTATATGGTCCAATAAAACGAGGAGCAAACTTTTTAGAATCTACCTTAAAGGGACACTGACAGGCCAAATCAGCATATATAGTTAGATATATCACATTACAGGTCTTATAGAGTCTTTTAAAAGCATATAACTATCCCCCCTGTCCACCTTATAAAGAGCGAAATATAAAGTTTTATAACCTGCTGCTGCGGTCAGCAATCTGCCCAAGGGGCGGCGTTTCATGTGAAAATGCGCCCAGCCAGCCTTCGCAACCGCCGTTTGTAGCCCCGCCCAGCTCATCATTATTCACTTCGCTGGGCGGGGCTAGAACTCTCCCCAGTCCCGATCCTGCGCCTGCGCAATTCAATCCTCCGGGCATCGTTCATGCCCAATCCGACGGCACAGCGGGGCGCAGGCGCAGAAGATTGGGCATGAACGATGCCCGGAGGATTGAATTGCGCAGGCGCAGGATCGGGACTGGGGAGAGTTCTAGCCCCGCCCAGCGAAGTGAATAATGATGAGCTGGGCGGGGCTACAAACGGCGGTTGGGAAGGCTGGCTGGGTGCATTTTCACATGAAACGCCGCCCCTTGGGCAGATTGCTGACCGCAGAAGCAGGTTATAAAACTTTATATTTCGCTCTTTATAAGGTGGACAGGGGGGATAGTTATATGCTTTTAAAAGACTCTATAAGACCTGTAATGTGATATATCTAACTATATATGCTGATTTGGCCTGTCAGTGTCCCTTTAAGAGAGAGATTCTTGGAGGACAACCATACCTTATCCCCAACCTGAAAATTTACCCCCCTTGAACGTCTCCTATCGGCCTTGAGTTTCTGAAAACTTTGAGCCTTTTCTAAGTTCGATTGAACCCGGGCCCAAACTGTGCACAGTTCAGAGGAGAGCCTATCCACCTCAGGGTTAGAGGAGGAGACGGATGACCCAGAATGAAAACGGGGATGGAAACCATGGTTACAAAAGAAAGGTGAAACCCCAGCAGAAGAATTGACATGGTTATTCAAAGCAAATTCAGCCAATGGAAGAAATTTCAACCATAATTGCTGGTCATCAGCAACATACGACCTCAAGAATTGTTCGACAGAATGATTAAGGCGTTCAGTCTGCCCATTACTCTCAGAGTGGTAGGCAGAGGAAAAAGACAATGAAATTTTACATCTTTGACAGAAGGCCCTCCAGAATGTGGACACAAACTGCACACCCCTGTCAGAAACAATATTTTCCGGGATACCATGCAATCGAACAATTTCTTTCACAAAAATAGACACCAGGGTTTTGGCATGCGGGAGTTTAGACAGGGGAATGAAATGGACCATCTTGCTAAACCTATCGACCACTACCCAAACTACAGTCTTACCCTCTGCCAGCGGTAGGTCAGTTATAAAGTCCATCGAGATATGGGACCAGGGTCTACTGGGAATGGGTAGGGGTCGTAGGTTACCAGCAGGGCGAGTCCTAGGTGTCTTGGACATGGCACAAACCTCACAGGCTGACACGTAGGACTTGACATCCCTAGTTAGAGTGGGCCACCAATAAGATCTAGAAACCAGATCCTTAGTGCCCTCAACACCCGGATGTCCACAAAAGGCAGAATCGTGACACTCACCCAACAGCTGGAGACGAAATTGTACGGGAACAAACAACTTATCTGTTGGGGTGGATACCGGTGGCAGATGTTGTTCAGACCTAATGCGAGCCGAGATATCCTGGGTTAGAGCTGCTAAGAAGATTTTTGCTGGTAGGATGGATTCAGGTGGTACCTCAGTAGGTTGAAAAGCCTGGAAGCTCCGAGATAATGCGTCCGCCTTCACATTTTTACTTCCCGGCCTGAACGTGATGGAAAAATCAAAACGAGTAAAAAACAGAGCCCATCTGGCTTGACGGGGATTCAACCTCTTAGCAGACTCGAGAAACATAAGGTTTTTATGGTCAGTGACAACAGTTACACAATGCCTTGCCCCCTCCAGAAAATGCCTCCACTGCTCAAATGCCCATTTAATGGCCAGCAGCTCCCTATTCCCTATGTCGTAGTTTCTCTCCGTGGGAGAGAATTTCCTGGAGAAGAAGGCACATGGTCTCAGGTTAGTGAGGCTAGCAGGACCTTGTGAAAGGACTGCTCCTGTGCCGTCCTCGGACGCATCCACCTCCACAATAAAAGGTTTCTCCTGATCAGGCTGGATCAGAATGGGAGCGCTACTGAATGCCTTTTTTAATTTTTCAAATGAAGAAATGGCCTCAGTAGACCAATTCTCCAAATCCGCCCCTTTCTTAGTAAGGTCGGTCAACGGTTTAGCAATTACGGAAAAATTCATAATAAATTTACGATAGTAATTGGCGAAACCTAAGAACCGTTGTAAGGCCTTTAAGGATGAAGGTCTTACCCATTCCTTAATTGCTAGTACCTTACCAGGATCCATCTTGAAGGCGTGAGGAGTCAGAACATGCCCTAGAAACAGAATCTCCTGTACACCAAAGACACATTTCTCTTGTTTAGCGGATAGCTGATTCTCCCTCAACACCTCTAATACTTGTTTAACATGAGACACATGGGATTCGAAGTCAGGAGAGAATATCAAAATGTCGTCAAGATAGACAATAACAAATTTACCTAAGAACTCCCTAAGAATGTCATTCATGAAGTTTTGGAACACAGCTGGGGCATTGCTGAGTCCAAAAGGCATCACCTGATATTCAAAGTGTCCTACCGGAGTATTGAACGCCGTCTTCCATTCGTCTCCCTCCTTGATTCGGATTAGATTGTATGCCCCTTTCAGGTCAATTTTGGAAAACCAGGTTGCCCCCAGAACCTGGTTAAATAAATCCGGAATCAATGGGAGGGAGTATCTATTCTGGACAGTGATTTTATTTAATCTCCGGTAATCGATACATGGCCTAAGACCACCATCTTTTTTCTTAACGAAGAAAAACCCCGCCCCCATAGGAGAGACAGAAGGTCTAATATGCCCTTTACCAAGGCTCTCCTTAATATAATCTTCCATGGCCTTGCGTTCGGGCATTGTCATGGTCTTATCTTCTTGCTGTTCTCCTTCGTTTGACATGTGCTGGCGGCCATCTTGGTTTCTGGGTTTCTTGTAGCCTTCCACCCTGCGGCTCCTCCTTCCCACTGGGAGGAGCTGGATGCCTAGCTCATATATATAGGAGGTCTGTGGCTTCAGTTCCTTGCTTGGTCCTCTTGTGTTCACATGCTTCCAAGACTGCTGCTGCTTCTGGTTCCTGATCCTGGCTTCGTCTGACTACCCTGCTGGTTCCTGATCCTGGCTTCGTCTGACTACCCTGCTGGTTCCTGATCCTGGCTTCGTCTGACTACCCTTCTGGTTCCTGACCTCTGGCTTCGCAAAGACTCTGCTCGGTTTCACCATCCGTTTGGACTTTTGCTTTACAGCTTTATTTTCAATAAAGCCTTCTTATTTTCACTTATCTCTTGTTGTACGTCTGGTTCATGGTTCCGTGACATTAGGACCAAGCCATGAATTCTGACGGTACAGGGCCATCCTCGCTACCCACGCTGGTTGCCAGACTTGATCAGCAGGATCACCTGTTGGGTCGGTTCACTGTGGCGTTGCAAACCCTGCTTGAACGCACGGCTCATTTCGCTCCCGTTGCCGATGGGTCGGTTGTCGCTCCTGGGCTCGCTCCTACTGCCGCTCCGGTTGTTGCGCCAGAGTCTACCCCGACACCTGTTGTTGCGCCTGCGGTGTTTCGGGGTATGACCGGTTCTGCCCCTCTTCCACAGCGCTTTGGGGGAGAGCCAACTCAGTGCCGAGGTTTCCTTAACCAGGTGGGCATTTATTTCGAGTTGCTGCCACATGCCTTTCCCACTGAGAGATCAAAGGTGGGCTTCTTGATCTCGCTGCTCTCGGACAAGGCCTTGGCCTGGGCCAGCCCTTTATGGGAGAACAACAATCCGGTGGTTGCCGAGTTTTCCGGTTTTATTGCTTCTCTTCGGAAGGTATTCGATGTGCCGGCTCGTGCTGCCTCTGCTGCGAAGCTCCTTATGTCCATCAGACAGGGTTCACGATCCGTAGCTGAATACGCCATTGAGTTTCGTACCCTGGCAGCAGAGGTGGGCTGGAATAATGAGGCTCTGGTCGCTGCTTTCTCTCATGGTCTCTCGGATGCCTTAAAGGATGAGCTTGCAGCTAAGGACCTACCAGTTGAGCTCGAGTCTCTTATTTCTTTCCTGATTTTGATTGACACCAGACTCAGGGAGAGACCTTCCTTTAAGGAGAACCTGCGGAGGTCTTCTAACAGATTGGTGCCTACGTTTGCTGTCCCACCCGTGCCTCCCTCTCCTCCCACGCCTCCTGGGGATGACATCTTGGTATATTCTGAATCCATGGAGGCCCACATTCTGGATGTCAGACGAGTGTTGCAACGGTTACGAGAGAACAAGCTGTTCGGTAAGCTTGAGAAATGCGAATTTCACCGATCCCAGGTAACCTTCTTAGGTTACATTATTTCCGCTGAGGGGTTCTCCATGGATCCTGAGAAGGTTTCGGCTGTCTTACAGTGGCCCCAGCCCAGTGGTCTTCGTTCCCTGCAGCGCTTTTTGGGCTTCGCCAATTATTATCGGAAGTTCATCAGGGACTTTTCCATGCTGGCCAAGCCTCTCACGGATCTGACCAGGAAGGGCAGTAATTCCCAGGTCTGGCCGCTCGAGGCCATCCGAGCTTTTGAGGCCCTAAAGTCCGCCTTTGTGTCGGCTCCGATTCTGTCGCATCCCAACCCTGGGTTGCCCTTTGTCCTCGAGGTGGACGCGTCTGAGACGGGAGTAGGCGCCCTTCTGTCTCAGCGTAGAACACCAGAGGGTCCTCTGCTTCCTTGTGGGTTTTACTCCCGGAAACTGTCTTCCGCGGAGTGCAACTATCAGATTGGTGACAGGGAGTTATTGGCCATCGTGCAGGCCCTTAAAGAATGGAGGCACTTGCTCGAGGGTTCAGTGGTTCCGGTTCTCATCCTGACGGACCACAAGAATCTGACCTACCTTTCTGAGGCCAAGAGATTGACACCACGTCAGGCCAGATGGGCTCTGTTCTTGTCACGTTTTAATTATGTGGTCTCCTACCTACCCGGTTCCAAGAACATCAGGGCGGATGCCTTATCACGGCAGTACTCCGAGCTGTCCAGGGAGGAGTCGATTCCGACTTCGGTCATACCTCCGAATCAGATCCTGGCCGCCATTCGCACCAGCCTGACCTCTCCCCTGGGTGAGCAGATTTTGGCGGCTCAATCTGGTGCTCCCTCTGGGAGACCCAACGGCAGATGTTTTGTGCCTGAGGAGTTGCGCACTCGGTTGTTGCGAACCTACCATAACTCCAAGACCGCGGGGCATCCTGGAAAGAATCAGCTGTCCTGGGCTGTTTCACGTCTGTTCTGGTGGCCTTCCCTACGTTCCGACATCGCCGCATATGTAGCGGCATGCTCCGTTTGTGCCCAGAGTAAGTCCCCTCGGCACCTTCCGTTGGGCCTTCTGCAACCCATAGCCACCGGGGAGCGCCCATGGTCACACCTGGGGATGGATTTCATTGTGGACCTTCCTGCATCCCGAGGCCATACGGTCATTCTCATGATTGTGGATCGGTTTTCCAAAATGTGCCACTGTGTTCCTCTCAAGAAGTTACCCTCTGCACAAGAGTTGGCCACGATTTTTGCCAGGGAGGTCTTCCGGTTGCACGGTTTAACCAAGGAGATTGTGTCGGATCGGGGGAGTCAGTTTGTGTCCAGGTTCTGGCGTGCCTTTTGCTCCCAGTTGGGGATTCATCTCTCCTTCTCCTCGGCCTACCACCCTCAGTCCAATGGGGCCGCAGAACGATCCAATCAGGCCTTGGAGCAATTCCTTCGTTGCTATGTCTCCGATCACAAAGACAATTGGGTTGACCTCCTGCCTTGGGCTGAGTTTGCCAGGAACACGGCGGTGAACTCTTCCTCTGGGACGTCTCCCTTCATGGCCAATTATGGGTTCCAACCTGCCGTGTTACCGGAGGTATTCTCTCCCCAGGATATTCCGGCTGTGGAGGATCACCTTTCCGTCCTACGTGCTTCTTGGGTACAGATCCAGAAGTCCCTTGAGGTCTCTGCGCAGCGCCAGAGACTCCAGGCTGATCGCAGACGAGCGCCTGCTCCTTCCTACCAGGTCGGAGACCGTGTATGGTTGTCCACCCGCAACCTCAACCTTCGAGTGCCCACTCCCAAGCTGGCGCCTCGCTTTGTTGGTCCCTTCCGAGTGCTTCGCAGGGTAAACCCGGTAGCCTATGCCCTTGCGCTTCCTCCTGGCATGCGGATCTCCAACGTGTTTCATGTCTCCCTGTTGAAGCCACTGGTGTGTAATCGTTTCACTTCCTCGGTTCCTCGGCCTCGTCCGGTCCAAGTGGGCAATCGTGAGGAATATGAGGTGAGCAATATCCTGGACTCACGCCTGGTCCGCGGTCGGTTGCAGTTTTTGGTCCATTGGCGTGGTTATGGTCCAGAGGAGCGTTCCTGGGTTCCCTCCGCAGATGTCCATGCTCCTGCCTTGCTCCGAGCCTTCCACGCACGCTTCCCTCAGAAACCATTTTGTGCTCCGCGGAGGAGGGGCCCTTGAGGGGGAGGTACTGTCATGGTCTTACCTTCTTGCTGTTCTCCTTCGTTTGACATGTGCTGGCGGCCATCTTGGTTTCTGGGTTTCTTGTAGCCTTCCACCCTGCGGCTCCTCCTTCCCACTGGGAGGAGCTGGATGCCTAGCTCATATATATAGGAGGTCTGTGGCTTCAGTTCCTTGCTTGGTCCTCTTGTGTTCACATGCTTCCAAGACTGCTGCTGCTTCTGGTTCCTGATCCTGGCTTCGTCTGACTACCCTGCTGGTTCCTGATCCTGGCTTCGTCTGACTACCCTGCTGGTTCCTGATCCTGGCTTCGTCTGACTACCCTTCTGGTTCCTGACCTCTGGCTTCGCAAAGACTCTGCTCGGTTTCACCATCCGTTTGGACTTTTGCTTTACAGCTTTATTTTCAATAAAGCCTTCTTATTTTCACTTATCTCTTGTTGTACGTCTGGTTCATGGTTCCGTGACATTAGGACCAAGCCATGAATTCTGACGGTACAGGGCCATCCTCGCTACCCACGCTGGTTGCCAGACTTGATCAGCAGGATCACCTGTTGGGTCGGTTCGCTGTGGCGTTGCAAACCCTGTTTGAACGCACGGCTCATTTCGCTCCCGTTGCCGATGGGTCGGTTGTCGCTCCTGGGCTCGCTCCTACTGCCGCTCCGGTTGTTGCGCCAGAGTCTACCCCGACACCTGTTGTTGCGCCTGCGGTGTTTCGGGGTATGACCGGTTCTGCCCCTCTTCCACAGCGCTTTGGGGGAGAGCCAACTCAGTGCCGAGGTTTCCTTAACCAGGTGGGCATTTATTTCGAGTTGCTGCCACATGCCTTTCCCACTGAGAGATCAAAGGTGGGCTTCTTGATCTCGCTGCTCTCGGACAAGGCCTTGGCCTGGGCCAGCCCTTTATGGGAGAACAACAATCCGGTGGTTGCCGAGTTTTCCGGTTTTGTTGCTTCTCTTCGGAAGGTATTCGATGTGCCGGCTCGTGCTGCCTCTGCTGCGAAGCTCCTTATGTCCATCAGACAGGGTTCACGATCCGTAGCTGAATACGCCATTGAGTTTCGTACCCTGGCAGCAGAGGTGGGCTGGAATAATGAGGCTCTGGTCGCTGCTTTCTCTCATGGTCTCTCGGATGCCTTAAAGGATGAGCTTGCAGCTAAGGACCTACCAGTTGAGCTCGAGTCTCTTATTTCTTTCCTGATTTTGATTGACACCAGACTCAGGGAGAGACCTTCCTTTAAGGAGAACCTGCGGAGGTCTTCTAACAGATTGGTGCCTACGTTTGCTGTCCCACCCGTGCCTCCCTCTCCTCCCACGCCTCCTGGGGATGACATCTTGGTATATTCTGAATCCATGGAGGCCCACATTCTGGATGTCAGACGAGTGTTGCAACGGTTACGAGAGAACAAGCTGTTCGGTAAGCTTGAGAAATGCGAATTTCACCGATCCCAGGTAACCTTCTTAGGTTACATTATTTCCGCTGAGGGGTTCTCCATGGATCCTGAGAAGGTTTCGGCTGTCTTACAGTGGCCCCAGCCCAGTGGTCTTCGTTCCCTGCAGCGCTTTTTGGGCTTCGCCAATTATTATCGGAAGTTCATCAGGGACTTTTCCATGCTGGCCAAGCCTCTCACGGATCTGACCAGGAAGGGCAGTAATTCCCAGGTCTGGCCGCTCGAGGCCATCCGAGCTTTTGAGGCCCTAAAGTCCGCCTTTGTGTCGGCTCCGATTCTGTCGCATCCCAACCCTGGGTTGCCCTTTGTCCTCGAGGTGGACGCGTCTGAGACGGGAGTAGGCGCCCTTCTGTCTCAGCGTAGAACACCAGAGGGTCCTCTGCTTCCTTGTGGGTTTTACTCCCGGAAACTGTCTTCCGCGGAGTGCAACTATCAGATTGGTGACAGGGAGTTATTGGCCATCGTGCAGGCCCTTAAAGAATGGAGGCACTTGCTCGAGGGTTCAGTGGTTCCGGTTCTCATCCTGACGGACCACAAGAATCTGACCTACCTTTCTGAGGCCAAGAGATTGACACCACGTCAGGCCAGATGGGCTCTGTTCTTGTCACGTTTTAATTACGTGGTCTCCTACCTACCCGGTTCCAAGAACATCAGGGCGGATGCCTTATCACGGCAGTACTCCGAGCTGTCCAGGGAGGAGTCGATTCCGACTTCGGTCATACCTCCGAATCAGATCCTGGCCGCCATTCGCACCAGCCTGACCTCTCCCCTGGGTGAGCAGATTTTGGCGGCTCAATCTGGTGCTCCCTCTGGGAGACCCAACGGCAGATGTTTTGTGCCTGAGGAGTTGCGCACTCGGTTGTTGCGAACCTACCATAACTCCAAGACCGCGGGGCATCCTGGAAAGAATCAGCTGTCCAGGGCTGTTTCACGTCTGTTCTGGTGGCCTTCCCTACGTTCCGACATCGCCGCATATGTAGCGGCATGCTCCGTTTGTACCCAGAGTAAGTCCCCTCGGCACCTTCCGTTGGGCCTTCTGCAACCCATAGCCACCGGGGAGCGCCCATGGTCACACCTGGGGATGGATTTCATTGTGGACCTTCCTGCATCCCGAGGCCATACGGTCATTCTCATGATTGTGGATCGGTTTTCCAAAATGTGCCACTGTGTTCCTCTCAAGAAGTTACCCTCTGCACAAGAGTTGGCCACGATTTTTGCCAGGGAGGTCTTCCGGTTGCACGGTTTAACCAAGGAGATTGTGTCGGATCGGGGGAGTCAGTTTGTGTCCAGGTTCTGGCGTGCCTTTTGCTCCCAGTTGGGGATTCATCTCTCCTTCTCCTCGGCCTACCACCCTCAGTCCAATGGGGCCGCAGAACGATCCAATCAGGCCTTGGAGCAATTCCTTCGTTGCTATGTCTCCGATCACCAAGACAATTGGGTTGACCTCCTGCCTTGGGCTGAGTTTGCCAGGAACACGGCGGTGAACTCTTCCTCTGGGACGTCTCCCTTCATGGCCAATTATGGGTTCCAACCTGCCGTGTTACCGGAGGTATTCTCTCCCCAGGATATTCCGGCTGTGGAGGATCACCTTTCCGTCCTACGTGCTTCTTGGGTACAGATCCAGAAGTCCCTTGAGGTCTCTGCGCAGCGCCAGAGACTCCAGGCTGATCGCAGACGAGCGCCTGCTCCTTCCTACCAGGTCGGAGACCGTGTATGGTTGTCCACCCGCAACCTCAACCTTCGAGTGCCCACTCCCAAGCTGGCGCCTCGCTTTGTTGGTCCCTTCCGAGTGCTTCGCAGGGTAAACCCGGTAGCCTATGCCCTTGCGCTTCCTCCTGGCATGCGGATCTCCAACGTGTTTCATGTCTCCCTGTTGAAGCCACTGGTGTGTAATCGTTTCACTTCCTCGGTTCCTCGGCCTCGTCCGGTCCAAGTGGGCAATCGTGAGGAATATGAGGTGAGCAATATCCTGGACTCACGCCTGGTCCGCGGTCGGTTGCAGTTTTTGGTCCATTGGCGTGGTTATGGTCCAGAGGAGCGTTCCTGGGTTCCCTCCGCAGATGTCCATGCTCCTGCCTTGCTCCGAGCCTTCCACGCACGCTTCCCTCAGAAACCGTTTTGTGCTCCGCGGAGGAGGGGCCCTTGAGGGGGAGGTACTGTCATGGTCTTACCTTCTTGCTGTTCTCCTTCGTTTGACATGTGCTGGCGGCCATCTTGGTTTCTGGGTTTCTTGTAGCCTTCCACCCTGCGGCTCCTCCTTCCCACTGGGAGGAGCTGGATGCCTAGCTCATATATATAGGAGGTCTGTGGCTTCAGTTCCTTGCTTGGTCCTCTTGTGTTCACATGCTTCCAAGACTGCTGCTGCTTCTGGTTCCTGATCCTGGCTTCGTCTGACTACCCTGCTGGTTCCTGATCCTGGCTTCGTCTGACTACCCTGCTGGTTCCTGATCCTGGCTTCGTCTGACTACCCTTCTGGTTCCTGACCTCTGGCTTCGCAAAGACTCTGCTCGGTTTCACCATCCGTTTGGACTTTTGCTTTACAGCTTTATTTTCAATAAAGCCTTCTTATTTTCACTTATCTCTTGTTGTACGTCTGGTTCATGGTTCCGTGACAGGCATAGAAAGATTATAAATTCGTCCTTTAGGAAACTTGGCCCCCTCAACTAGCTCTATGGTACAATCATAAGGTCTATGGGGGGGTAGAACCTCCGGGGTTGGTGATGAGAATACATCAGAATATTCTTTAACAACAGTGGGTAAAGTATCTGACTTTACTGAGACCCCAGCCTGTACCACGGACAAGCATGAGTCACACTTAGGCCCCCATCTCACCAACTCCCCATTGGACCAATCTACACTCACCTAAAGAATTATTAGGAACACCTGTTCTATTTCTCATTAATGCAATTATCTAGTCAACCAATCACATGGCAGTTGCTTCAACGCATTTAGGGGGGTGGTCCTGGTCAAGACAATCTCCTGAACTCCAAACTGAATGTCAGAATGGGAAAGAAAGGTGATTTAAGCAATTTTGAGCATGGTTGTTGGTGCCAGACGTGTGAGTATTTCACAATCTGCTCAGTTACTGGGATTTTCACGCACAACCATTTCTAGGGTTTACAAAGAATGGTGTGAAAAGGGAAAAACATCCAGTATGCGGCAGTCCTGTGGGCAAAAATGCCTTGTGGATGCTAGAGGTCAGAGGAGAATGGGCCGACTGATTCAAGCTGATAGAAGAGCAACGTTGACTGAAATAACCACTCGTTACAACCGAGGTATGCAGCAAAGCATTTGTGAAGCCACAACACGCACAACCTTGAGGCGGATGGGCTACAACAGCAGAAGACCCCACCGGGTACCACTCATCTCCACTACAAATAGGAAAAAGAGGCTACAATTTGCACGAGCTCACCAAAATTGGACTGTTGAAGACTGGAAAAATGTTGCCTGGTCTGATGAGTCTCAATTTCTGTTGAGACATTTAAATGGTAGAGTCCGAATTTGGCATAAACAGAATGAGAACATGTATCCATCCTCTGATGGCTACTTCCAGCAGGATAATGCACCATGTCACAAAGCTCGAATCATTTCAAATTGGTTTCTTGAACATGACAATGAGTTCACTGTACTAAAATGGCCCCCACAGTCACCAGATCTCAACCCAATAGAGCATCTTTGGGATGTGGTGGAACGGGAGCTTCGTGCCCTGGATGTGCATCCCTGAAATCTCTATCAACTGCAAGATGCTATCCTATCAATATGGGCCAACATTTCTAAAGAATGCTATCAGCACCTTGTTGAATCAATGCCACATAGAATTAAGGCAGTTCTGAAGGCAAAAGGGTGTCCAACACCGTATTTGTATGGTGTTCCTAATAATTCTTTAGGTGAGTGTATAGTGGGGTTATGTAGTCGGAGCCAAGGCAACCCTAGTACCACCTCAGCCGGTAGGTTCTCCAGGACTAGAAGCGAACATCTCTCTGAGTGGCACACACCCACGGTTAGAGAAATCTCTGAGGTACATAAGCTCACCGTACCACCAATAAGAGGAGTAGCATCAATAGCCATGACATGGATAGGAGTTGGTAAGGCAAACATAGGAATACCCAATCTTACAGCATACTCAGAGTCAATAAAGCTAGCCGCTGAGCCAGAATCAATAAAGGCCTTACCCGGCCATTTATCTACTCCCAGAGAAATCGTAATGGGTACCGAAAGCTTACATTTAGAAAATTCAGGGTGTACCTGGTCTTTAGGTTGCCTTGCCTTAGGAGACTTGACAGAGATGACCTTCTTAGGACACTGGTTGATCCAATGGTCAGGATCTCCACAGTAAAAGCATTCTCCACATCTGCGGCGAAGATTCCCTCGGGTCATGCCAACCTGCATGGGTTCCTCGGTGGAGACCTCAGCATTGTCTCTGGGATAGGCCTCTGGCTGGACCACCATCTGGGAAGAGAACTGTTGTTCCTGTCGTCTCTCTCTAACCCGTCGGTCAAGTCGGACTACAAGGGTCATCATCTCCTCTAAGGTCTCTGGAAGTTGATAACTGACCAGAAGATCCTTTAATTTATCAGACAGACCTGACCTGAACTGACTCTTCAGGGCTGGTTCGTTCCATCCTGAGGGGACACACCACCTTCTGAATTGGGTGCAATAATCCTCCGCTGGTAAATTGCCCTGAACCAGTGCCTTTAGAGCCGTCTCGGCGACTAGAACCCTGTCTGGTTCATCATAGAGGGTACCCAGGGCCTGAAAGAACCCCTCCACAGAATATAAACAACTGGCGCCAGCAGGTAAAGAGAACGCCCAGTCCTGGGGATCACCCTGTTATCGGGAAATGATAATGCCCACGCGTTGACTCTCGGGGCCAGAGGACACGGGGCGCAAACGGAAGTAAAGTTTGCAACTCTCCTTAAAAGAGAGAAACTTTTTCCGGTCTCCAGCAAAGGGTTCTGGGAGCTTAATCTGGGGCTCAAAATGCGGACTGGAGGCCTGAGGAGTGGAAGAACCTTGCCCTAACTCAAAAGAACTGAGTTTTTCCCCTAACTCCTGCACCCTCTGCGTCAGATTAGAGACATGGTCAGTCAGGGTCACCAGAGGATTCATAATACAGTGGTTATTGGGCCTGTTAATCTGTAACGGTCGCGTACACAAACACACAGGGGGGAGGGAAGTGACCACTGCGCTCCACCCTTACCCCTGGCCTTGCCTACTTGCCTCGCGAGTCCTAATGACAGGGGACAACTGGACGGCGATCCCTAACTTGGAATAAGTGCAAGGATGACAGACAGACAAACAACAGGACGTGAACGGACCGAGTCAATACCAGGAAAGCTACAAAGTACAAATGGAGCAAGCAGAGAATTGTCAGGAGAAGCCGGGGTCATAAATACCAGGAGAGACGTGAAGTACCAAAGGAGTCAGCAGAGGAACGTCAGGAGGAGGCCGGGGTCAGAATACCAGGATAGCAGCAAAGTACACAAGGAGCAGGCAGAGGATCGTCAGGAATTCAGCAGGAGGTAAGTACGCCAGGAAAGACCAAATCACAGGTGGAACCTAAATTAACAGGCAACCTGTGGCCAGCAGGCTGCCTGTATTTATAGTGGGGAGTGAGGGTCATGTGACGTGGCCAGCATCACATGACCGACAGACCAACCAGTTGAGCACTGAGTGATCAGCTCGGCGCTCAAGGCAGACTAGGAGCAGGGAGCCACCCAGCTAGTAAAGCCGCCCTGGGAATGAGGTCAAACACAGATCCTCATTCCCAAAGCTAAGCAACAGGTCTGCGGGCAATGGGGGACCGAGTGCACCCTCAGAACCCCGTTACATTTTGAATGAGAGAAGAACGCTACTGTCAAGCATCTCTTGCAAGTGGCTTATCTTCCAGACAGCAAAAGGATCAGGAAGGTTGAAATCCAACATGCCCAATGATCGATGAGTTGGAAGACACCTATACAAATTCGATGATCGGCCTATCCTGATGAAATTGGCAGCCTCAGCTGAGATGTGTGGCCACCAGCTTTAGAGAAGGAAGCACCAAATCAATTAATCTTTTTTAAATAAATTATTACCTTTTTAATTTGATCTCTATATATACTATTTTGTTGATCTCTATATATACTATCTGAATGATGATCAAATACTCATATGTCAGCAGATTTAAAAAACAAAAAACATAGCATGGTGTGTCCTTACGTTTGCTGACTGTATAGGTCTGTTGAGTCTGTACATTTATCCATAGCCCTTTACTAGTTGATTTACTTTTCCTTCTCATACTGTGTCCTGAATGAAGAAAATATCGCAGACAAAGGTTTCTCCATCAATTTCCTACCTGCTGTACACGACATCTGAGCAAGAAAGATATTCCTTGTTGTTGCAGTCTCCATTTCGTCTGCTACATGCCAAGAAGTAATAAAGAGGTTTCGGTATGCATGGTCATATAAACGCTTGCCCAGCTGTGTGAACGCAGGCTGTGGCATCCATTGTCACCATCGCATGTATACCGCGGCGTGAGTTGCATACATATTTTAGCATATATTTATAAAACTTCAGAAGGAAAATTTTTGCTTTGGAGGGGAAATGTGAAAAGCAAATTGTTCTGAAACACACAACGTAACAACATAACTATAAGGTTTGGTAGGACTAGAAATTGAAATCACAACAGTGCCCCCAAGGCTACGTAAAAAGAACAGAATCCTAAAAATATACCTTAAACCTGTTGTTTGTGCAAAAATGTATCCAAAACTAGAATCTTGCACCCCTTTATGGAAAAGGGTTGTCCTGGATCAAAATTAAAGGGGTATTCTCATCTGGTATATTTCTGGTATATTGATATCATATACAGAAGCGTTCACAGATCTGTTACGGCCCCATAGGCCCCCCTGCCCCACCAAGTTTCCCAGTATACGTGCCTCATTCACTCCCAGGCAATGCAGAATGCAAAGCACAATGCCCCAGATTTCTGATGAATTCATTTATTTTAAATTAATTTACAGTACTGAAGCTCGCCGGGCTGATGGATGCATGCGGAGTACAAATTCCACCAGCCCAGTACTGTACAGCGCATTTACTGATCAAAGAGACAAATGCACTGCCGTGAGATTTCAGAGCCAGCCATGATTACCGCTACACTGCCTGGTCCAGCCAATCAGAGAAGGAGGATTGTGGCCGGCACAGAAACTGACAGAAGCTCCGGGTGCAATGACAATGCCCTCATTGCACCAAAGGGACTAATTTGCATAATATAAAATCACTTACAGTCAGGTCCATAAATATTGGGACATCGACACAATTCTAACATTTCTGGCTCTATACACCACCACAATGCATTTGAAATGAAACGAACAAGATGTGCTTTAACTGCAGACTGTCAGCTTTAATTTGAGGTTATTTACATCTAAATCAGGTGAACGGTGTAGGAATTACAACAGTTTGAATATGTGCCTCCCACTTGTTAAGGGACCAAAAGTAATGGGACAATTGGCTTCTCAGCTGTTCCATGGCCAGGTGTGTGTTATTCCTTCATTATCCCAAATACAATGAGCAGATAAAAGGTCCAGAGTTCATTTCAAGTGTGCTATTTGCATTTGGAATTTGTGGCTGTCAACTCTCAAGATGAGATCCAAAGAGCTCTCACTATCAGTGAAGCAAGCCATCATTAGGCTGAAAAAACAAAATAAACCCATCAGAGAGATAGCAAAAACATTAGGCGCGGCCAAAACAACTGTTTGGAACATTCTTAAAAAGAAAGAACGCACCGGTGAGCTCAGCAACACCAAAAGACCCGAAAGACCACGGAAAACAACTGTGGTGGATGACTGAAGAATTCTTTGCCTGGTGAAGAAAACACCCTTCACAACAGTTGGCCAGATCAAGAACACTCTCCAGGATGTAGGTGTGTGTGTGTCAAAGTCAACAATCAAGAGAAGACTTCACCAGAGTGAATACAGAGGGTTCACCAAAAGATGTAAACCATTGGTGAGCCTCAAAAACAGGAAGGCCAGATTAGAGTTTGCCAAACGACATCTAAAAAAGCCTTCACAGTTCTGGAACAACATCCTATGGACAGATGAGACCAAGATCAACTTGTACCAGAGTGATGGGAAGAGAAGAGTATGGAGAAGGAAAGGAACTGCTCATGATCCTAAGCATACCACCTCATCAGTGAAGCATGGTGGTGGTAGTTTCATGGCGTGGGCATGTATGGCTGCCAATGGAACTGGTTCTCTTGTATTTATTGATGATGTGACTGCTGACAAAAGCAGCAGGATGAATTCTGAAGTGTTTCAGGCAATATTATCTGCTCATATTCAGCCAAATGCTTCAGAACTCATTGGACGGTGCTTCACAGTGCAGATGGACAATGACCCAAAGCATACTGCAAAAGCAACCAAAGAGTTTTTTAGGGGAAAGAAGTGGAATGTTATGCAATGGCCAAGTCAATCACCTGACCTGAATCCGATTGAGCATGCATTTCACTTGCTGAAGTCAAAACTGAAGGGAAAATGCCCCAAGAACAAGCAGGAACTGAAGACAGTTGCAGTAAAGGCCTGGCAGAGCATCACCAGGGATGAAACCCAGCGTCTGGTGATGTCTATGCGTTCCAGACTTCAGGCTGTAATTGACTGCAAAGGATTTGCAACCAAGTATTAAAAAGTGAAAGTTTGATTTATGATTATTATTCTGTCCCATTACTTTTGGTTCCTTAAAACTAGAATCTTGCACCCCTTTATGGAAAAGGGTTGTCCTGGATCAAAATTAAAGGGGTATTCTCATCTGGTATATTTCTGGTATATTGATATCATATACAGAAGCGTTCACAGATCTGTTACGGCCCCATAGGCCCCCCTGCCCCACCAAGTTTCCCAGTATACGTGCCTCATTCACTCCCAGGCAATGCAGAATGCAAAGCACAATGCCCCAGATTTCTGATGAATTCATTTATTTTAAATTAATTTACAGTACTGAAGCTCGCCGGGCTGATGGATGCATGCGGAGTACAAATTCCACCAGCCCAGTACTGTACAGCGCATTTACTGATCAAAGAGACAAATGCACTGCCGTGAGATTTCAGAGCCAGCCATGATTACCGCTACACTGCCTGGTCCAGCCACTCAGAGAAGGAGGATTGTGGCCGGCACAGAAACTGACAGAAGCTCCGGGTGCAATGACAATGCCCTCATTGCACCAAAGGGACTAATTTGCATAATATAAAATCACTTACAGTCAGGTCCATAAATATTGGGACATCGACACAATTCTAACATTTCTGGCTCTATACACCACCACAATGCATTTGAAATGAAACGAACAAGATGTGCTTTAACTGCAGACTGTCAGCTTTAATTTGAGGTTATTTACATCCAAATCAGGTGAACGGTGTAGGAATTACAACAGTTTGAATATGTGCCTCCCACTTGTTAAGGGACCAAAAGTAATGGGACAATTGGCTTCTCAGCTGTTCCATGGCCAGGTGTGTGTTTTTCCTTCATTATCCCAAATACAATGAGCAGATAAAAGGTCCAGAGTTCATTTCAAGTGTGCTATTTGCATTTGGAATTTGTGGCTGTCAACTCTCAAGATGAGATCCAAAGAGCTCTCACTATCAGTGAAGCAAGCCATCATTAGGCTGAAAAAACAAAATAAACCCATCAGAGAGATAGCAAAAACATTAGGCGCGGCCAAAACAACTGTTTGGAACATTCTTAAAAAGAAAGAACGCACCGGTGAGCTCAGCAACACCAAAAGACCCGAAAGACCACGGAAAACAACTGTGGTGGATGACTGAAGAATTCTTTGCCTGGTGAAGAAAACACCCTTCACAACAGTTGGCCAGATCAAGAACACTCTCCAGGATGTAGGTGTGTGTGTGTCAAAGTCAACAATCAAGAGAAGACTTCACCAGAGTGAATACAGAGGGTTCACCAAAAGATGTAAACCATTGGTGAGCCTCAAAAACAGGAAGGCCAGATTAGAGTTTGCCAAACGACATCTAAAAAAGCCTTCACAGTTCTGGAACAACATCCTATGGACAGATGAGACCAAGATCAACTTGTACCAGAGTGATGGGAAGAGAAGAGTATGGAGAAGGAAAGGAACTGCTCATGATCCTAAGCATACCACCTCATCAGTGAAGCATGGTGGTGGTAGTTTCATGGTGTGGGCATGTATGGCTGCCAATGGAACTGGTTCTCTTGTATTTATTGATGATGTGACTGCTGACAAAAGCAGCAGGATGAATTCTGAAGTGTTTCAGGCAATATTATCTGCTCATATTCAGCCAAATGCTTCAGAACTCATTGGACGGTGCTTCACAGTGCAGATGGACAATGACCCAAAGCATACTGCAAAAGCAACCAAAGAGTTTTTTAAGGGAAAGAAGTGGAATGTTATGCAATGGCCAAGTCAATCACCTGACCTGAATCCGATTGAGCATGCATTTCACTTGTTGAAGTCAAAACTGAAGGGAAAATGCCCCAAGAACAAGCAGGAACTGAAGACAGTTGCAGTAAAGGCCTGGCAGAGCATCACCAGGGATGAAACCCAGCGTCTGGTGATGTCTATGCGTTCCAGACTTCAGGCTGTAATTGACTGCAAAGGATTTGCAACCAAGTATTAAAAAGTGAAAGTTTGATTTATGATTATTATTCTGTCCCATTACTTTTGGTTCCTTAAAACTAGAATCTTGCACCCCTTTATGGAAAAGGGTTGTCCTGGATCAAAATTAAAGGGGTATTCTCATCTGGTATATTTCTGGTATATTGATATCATATACAGAAGCGTTGACAGATCTGTTACGGCCCCATAGGCCCCCCTGCCCCACCAAGTTTCCCAGTATACGTGCCTCATTCACTCCCAGGCAATGCAGAATGCAAAGCACAATGCCCCAGATTTCTGATGAATTCATTTATTTTAAATTAATTTACAGTACTGAAGCTCGCCGGGCTGAAGGATGCATGCGGAGTACAAATTCCACCAGCCCAGTACTGTACAGCGCATTTACTGATCAAAGAGACAAATGCACTGCCGTGAGATTTCAGAGCCAGCCATGATTACCGCTACACTGCCTGGTCCAGCCACTCAGAGAAGGAGGATTGTGGCCGGCACAGAAACTGACAGAAGCTCCGGGTGCAATGACAATGCCCTCATTGCACCAAAGGGACTAATTTGCATAATATAAAATCACTTACAGTCAGGTCCATAAATATTGGGACATCGACACATTTCTGGCTCTATACACCACCACAATGCATTTGAAATGAAACGAACAAGATGTGCTTTACCTGCAGACTGTCAGCTTTAATTTGAGGGTATTTACATCCAAATCAGGTGAACGGTGTAGGAATTACAACAGTTTGCATATGTGCCTCCCACTTGTTAAGGGACCAAAAGTAATGGGACAATTGGCTTCTCAGCTGTTCCATGGCCAGGTGTGTGTTATTCCTTCATTATCCCAAATACAATGAGCAGATAAAAGGTCCAGTGTTCATTTCAAGTGTGCTATTTGCATTTGTAATTTGTGGCTGTCAACTCTCAAGATGAGATCCAAAGAGCTCTCACTATCAGTGAAGCAAGCCATCATTAGGCTGAAAAAACAAAATAAACCCATCAGAGAGATAGCAAAAACATTAGGCGCGGCCAAAACAACTGTTTGGAACATTCTTAAAAAGAAAGAACGCACCGGTGAGCTCAGCAACACCAAAAGACCCGAAAGACCACGGAAAACAACTGTGGTGGATGACTGAAGAATTCTTTGCCTGGTGAAGAAAACACCCTTCACAACAGTTGGCCAGATCAAGAACACTCTCCAGGATGTAGGTGTGTGTGTGTCAAAGTCAACAATCAAGAGAAGACTTCACCAGAGTGAATACAGAGGGTTCACCAAAAGATGTAAACCATTGGTGAGCCTCAAAAACAGGAAGGCCAGATTAGAGTTTGCCAAACGACATCTAAAAAAGCCTTCACAGTTCTGGAACAACATCCTATGGACAGATGAGACCAAGATCAACTTGTACCAGAGTGATGGGAAGAGTATGGCGAAGGAAAGGAACTGCTCATGATCCTAAGCATACCACCTCATCAGTGAAGCATGGTGGTGGTAGTGTCATGGCGTGGGCATGTATGGCTGCCAATGGAACTGGTTCTCTTGTATTTATTGATGATGTGACTGCTGACAAAAGCAGCAGGATGAATTCTGAAGTGTTTCGGGCAATATTATCTGCTCATATTCAGCCAAATGCTTCAGAACTCATTGGACGGTGCTTCACAGTGCAGATGGACAATGACCCAAAGCATACTGCAAAAGCAACCAAAGAGTTTTTTAAGGGAAAGAAGTGGAATGTTATGCAATGGCCAAGTCAATCACCTGACCTGAATCCGATTGAGCATGCATTTCACTTGCTGAAGTCAAAACTGAAGGGAAAATGCCCCAAGAACAAGCAGGAACTGAAGACAGTTGCAGTAAAGGCCTGGCAGAGCATCACCAGGGATGAAACCCAGCGTCTGGTGATGTCTATGCGTTCCAGACTTCAGGCTGTAATTGACTGCAAAGGATTTGCAACCAAGTATTAAAAAGTGAAAGTTTGATTTATGATTATTATTCTGTCCCATTACTTTTGGTTCCTTAACAAGTGGGAGGCACATATGCAAACTGTTGTAATTCCTACACCGTTCACCTGATTTGTATGTAAATAACCTCAAATTAAAGCTGACAGTCTGCAGTTAAAGCACATCTTGTTTGTTTCATTTCAAATCCATTGTGGTGGTGTATAGAGCAAAAATATTAGAATTGTGTCGGTGTCCCAATATTTATGGACCTGACTGTATAACTTTGGATTTGTACCACCTATCTATGTGGGACAAATGAGGTTGGATTCGGCTGTTAAAGGGGTTGTCCAGGTTTAGAGCTGAACCTGGACATACCCAGAATTTCACCCAGGCAGCCCCTGTTATGAGCATCGGAGTAGGGCTGAAACGATTACTCGATTGAATCGAATAATTCGACACAAAAAAATCATTGATGCAAATTTTTTGCATCAAGGATTCGTTTGGGTCATGTGACCACGGAGCGGGAGTGAAGCACTTGCTATTACTTACCGCTGCATGGTCACCCGCCGGCCCGTACAGCACTGCACTGGATCCTGACACATCGTCAGGTCATAGTGCATGTAACAGCGCACTATGACACGACGCTGTGTGACGTCAGGATTATGTGCAGCGAGCGGAGAAGAAAAAGAAGGAGCTGTGGAACAGTGCCCATACAGGAAAGGTATTTTATTTCACTGGTGCTGGGGACATAGCACTGAAGGGGGACAGCCGGCAATGGATGGCATGGAGGGGCAGATGGGAGTGGAGGGCATGGAGGGGCTGACTGATGGCACTGGTGGACATGGAGGGGCTGATCTAATGGCACTGGGGGACATGGAGGGGCTGATCTGATGGCACTGGGGGACATGGAGGGGCTGATCTGATGGCACTGGGGGACATGGAGTGGCTGATCTGATGGCACTGGGGGACATGGAGGGGCTGATCTGATGGCACTGGGGGACATGGAGCGGCTGATCTAATGGCACTGGGGGACATGGCGGGGCTAATCTGATGGCACTGGGGGACATGGAGAGGCTGATCTGATGGCAATCTGGGGGAGTGGGGGACATGGCACTGGGGGAGTGGGGGACATGGCAATGGATGGCATGGAGGGGCTGATGGCACTGGGGCAGTGCAGCTGAAGGCACTGGGGTGGGGGACAGCTGAAGGCACTGGGGGAACGGAGCTGATGGCACTGGGGTGGGGGGAAGCTGATGGCACTCGGGGAACTGATGCACTTGGGCTGATCGCACAGTAGCAACGAAGGGTGTTGGGGACTGATGGCAGGGGGTCTGATGAGTTTTTATAAAGGAAAACAGTCTATTAATTCATTTTTTCTTATTAGATTACTCGATTAATTGTAAAAAATAATCGATAGAATACTTGATTACTGAAATGATCGTTTACTGCAGACCTACATCGAAGCATTTCATGCTCCGATGCTGTCCTTTGCCCTGCACTATATCTCGTAGGGCAAAGGCATTTTATGGAGTTCCTGTGATGTGCCAGGCTCCATAAGGACTGCTAGGTGGAGGCTTCTGCCCAGCAGTGAGCCCGGTGACGTCACTGACTCTGATGGGTGGGCTTTAGCGCTGCCCTAGCCTGTAAAATGGCTAGGGCAGCAATAAAGCTCGTCCATCAGAGCTGGTGACATCACTGGGAACACTGGTGGGTGGAAGCCTCCTAGCAGTGTGTTGTTATAAACAAAAAAGCCCTTTCCATGCGCAATTCACGCTATAGCACGATGATTGCTGTAGCATGATTGCACAAAAATGCACCAGTGAATCTAGCTAAAAAGATTAGCTATTAAAAGGAGTGGGCGTGGTGTATCAGTAACAGAACTGATGTGTGGACATGCTCAAGTCTTGTACAGATGTACCTATCCTTACCTTGGCTTTGACTTGATGTATTCCAAGATGAGTAGTGTGAGATGATCAGCTTGGAAAAAGTTGGTAGACTGTTATCAATGATCTGTGCAGCAATGGCTATGATACTGTGTTTCGGTGGAATTACAGCAGCCGTTTACTTCTTCCCGCTAATGGAGAGATTTATAGTGAGAGATAGTGAAAACACTTGAAAACATTTTACTGAAATATAGAATTACAAGCTGTCTGTGTGTCTATATGGGAACTAGCTAATTAAGACATGTGATCACAGCAGCCTCTGCACTATTTTAAAGCAGCTCTGTCACCTGATCACCCCTATTAAACCAGGCACAAAGCCTGGTAGGGGTGATCCTGCAGTTTAAAATAATACCTTTCTCCTTATTGTTAGTAAATTAGGAAGGAGAGATCTGCACAAACTGCAGCGTTTTGAAGGACAGGATACACCGGGGTACTGTACATGAGGCTTTATGAGCAATGTGTTTTGTTTTTTTTCTATTGTAGTTTAAAAGAAATCGATCCCTTTAATTTAGGACAAATTATGAAGTATGAGTAACTGTGACAGATCTGATTGAACATCTTTCCAATGGGGCTGTTATATTTGTATCAAAACAAAGCGTTTCTCTTATTATAGGCAATTACACAGGCAGCGTGAGTTCATGTCGGCAAATTTATTGCTCAAACACAAACAAGAAGTGAAATTAATACTAATGGAATGTGATTAACAATGTCATCAGGATTGTTCAACTAATATAATTTTGCATCAAATTCCATGAAATTGCTAGTTTTGATGTGGATTTCAGTTTTGTTTTTTGTTTTATTGGAAGGCAATTTACTTTTTTATTACCGAACGATATGTGCTTCTGATGTTTACAAGATTTAGAGTATTAATATTCTTGTCTGATTGTGTTTTTTCTTTTTGGCATGTTGGTCTTCATGATATTCTCTTATCACTGTGTCATGTCTTCCATTTGCAGATGAAGCAGCCATTGGAAGAACAGCCACGGCACACCATGGTACGCCTCACTTTTTGCATAGCACGCTGCTCATTCTTTTCGTTTTGGAGTGGCCACGCCATGCAAATAGCGCACAAAGGTTTGGTGCACAAAGCTACTAATGTAGTGCACTGAACAGTTGCCTGGTGGCTTCTACATCCGTCTAATAGACGCCACAACAATGTGTTAGATCTGTTGTATGATGGGTCCAAAAAGAATCCAGTGGATCACATTGACTTATAATTGGGATTCGGTCAAGATTTCCAGCACATTGATGGTAAAAATAGCATGGCATGCTGTAGTAATCAATCAAATGTATCTATGTCCTCACGATGGGGATACAGTTGAATGCTTTGGTGGCTCACTGTCCTGATGTTCACCTTCATAAGCTACACACCCCTTTAGTCCTATCAGAAGGAAGATCTGCAGCACTAGAGGAAGCGACCTGTGGCCTGCACCGAATTGCGCTTCAGAAGGTGACAAAGCAAGGGATTAGGGTCTTAAAGGGGTCGGGATTTTTTAACTGATGACCTATCCACTGCATAGATCACCAATATTTGATTGGTGGGGTCGAGGGTGCCTTCGCAAATAGATGAATAGATGATCAGCGGGGTTCCCAGGTGTCAGACCCCACCAATCAGATACTGATGACTTATCTGGAGGATAGCACATCAGCTAAAAAAAAGTTGGAAAACCCCTTTAAGGCATCAGCTTCCTTTGAAGAAAAGTAAATTATCTCTTGGGGGCACTATGGTGAAGCAATACTACTAACGGGGGCACTATAGGGGGAAAGTTATTAATTTGGGGAGCATTATGACTTATAGGGTCACATTACTTAAGGGGTCACTCTGGAGGAACACTGTTACTTATGGGATTACTCAGGGGGGAGCATTATTACTATTTAGGTCAATATGGGGAAGCACTTTTACTAATATTTGGCAATTTGGAGGAGAATTATTACTATTGCTGGCAATTGTAGAAGCACCATTACTATAGAGGCACCCTGTAACAGTAACTTTTGGGGGCACTATGACTGTTAAGGGCATTATTTTTGACACTGTTTCTTTTGGGAGCATTTTAGAGGAAATCTATTACTATTGGGGAAAAAATTACTTTGAGTTTACTAGATGAGAATCATTCTTATCGGGGCACAGTCTCCAACAGGCACTCCCAGGTAGCGGTATCTCCATCCCTGCAGCTGCTGCGCAGTCCCTGTTTTAACCTAGCAAAGCCCCTGGCGTTCTGTTCAGCTCAGTTTTGCCCCCATTGACAATGAATGGGTACAAAGCGGAAGTGTTTTCCTCCGGTATTGAGATCCTATGACGGATCTCGATACCCGAAAGGAAAAATGCTAATGTGAAAGTAGCCTAACTGAGATTAGAGGAGAGTGAAAAAAGGAATAGTTAAGATAAAGGGAATTGATGTGTACATTCTGTGTCCGTACATCTGCATGGCCATTCCGTAAAAAAATAGAACATGTCCTATAGGGTGTTTCATTTTGTAATGGAAATTTTTTTTATTTTTGAAGACTTTGCATACTCCCCGAGTCCCAGTGATGTAAAAGATATATATGCCAAATTTTAAGACGATTGGGTAATATTTAGAGGTTGCACACTGATCAGTTTTGTAAAAGTTGGCAAAAAATAAGATTTTTCAATGTGAATAACTTTTATTGGGAAAACTAAAAATCACAAACTTAAAATAATAAATCTAGAATACTAAGATTAATAGGTAGAATGATAGGCAAAACATGTGTTATATTAATCAATAGTGATGGACGAACATCTGCTGGGACTGTTTGCGAACGCGATCGCGCAAACGCGATCGAACCACAGGTTCGCGACGGGTCCCATTCATTTTAATGGCAGGCGAACCTTAAAAACCTCCAGGTCATATTTGCAGCCACAAAATACTTAGTAGATGTGCACACATAGTCCCACAACATGGACACTGACCTACCAGAAGTATTAAGCAAATCTGCGATCGACAAGCATTATTTTTTTATAGGCGTGGCCTACAGCAACTGGTTGGACACTGGGGGACATGGAGGGACATGGAGGGGGTGATCTGATGGCACTGGGGGACATGGAGGGGGTGATCTGATGGCACTGGGGGACATGGAGGGGCTAATCTGATGGCACTGGGGGACATGGAGGGGCTGATCTGATGGCACTGTGGGAGTGGGGGACATGGCAATGGATGGCATGGAGGGGCTGATGGCACTGGGGCAGTGCAGCTGAAGGCACTGGGGTGGGGGACAGCTGAAGGCACTGGGGGAACGGAGCTGATGGCACTGGGGGAACTGATGCACTTGGGCTGATCGCACAGTGGCAACGAAGGGTGTTGGGGACTGATGGCAGGGGGTCTGATGAGTTTTTATAAAGGAAAACAGTCTATTTATTCATTTTTTCTTATTAGATTACTCGATTAATCGTACAAAATAATCGATAGAATACTTGATTACTGAAATGATCGTTTACTGCAGCCCTACATCGGAGTATTTCATGCTCCGAGGCTGTCCTTTGCCCTGCGCTATATCTCGTAGGGCAAAGGCATTTTATGGAGTTCCTGTGATGTGCCGGGCTCCATAAGGACTGCTAGGTGGAGGCTTCTGCCCAGCAGTGAGCCCGGTAACATCACCGACTCTGATGGGTGGGCTTTAGCGCTGCCCTAGCCTGTAAAATGGCTAGGGCAGCGATAAAGCCCGCCCATCAGAGCTGGTGACATCACTGGGAACACTGGTGGGTGGAAGCCTCCGCCTAGCAGTGTGTTGTTATAAACAAAAAAGCCCTTTCAATGCGCAATTCAAGCTATAGCGCGATGATTTCCTGCAGCATGATTGCACAAAAATGCACCAGTGAATCTAGCTAAAAAGATTAGCTATTAAAAGGAGTGGGCGTGGTGTATCACTAACAGAACTGATGTGTGGACATGCTCAAGTCTTGTACAGATGTACCTATCCTTACCTTGGCTTTGACTTGATGTATTCCAAGATGAATAGTGTGAGATGATCAGCTTTGGAAAAAAAAAGTTGGTAGACTGTTATCAATGATCTGTGCAGCAATGGCTATGATACTGTGTTTCGGTGGAATTACAGCAGCCGTTTACTTCTTCCCGCTGATGGAGAGATTTATAGTGAGAGATAGTGAAAACACTTGAAAACATTTTACTGAAATATAGAATGACAAGCTGTCTGTGTGTCTATATGGGAACTAGCTAATTAAGACATGTGATCACAGCACTGAAATATCACTAACTAATAAACTATATAATCATCATAAATATCAATAACTAAGGCTACTTTCACACTTGCGGCAGTGTGATCCGGCGGGCAGTTCCGTCGTCGCTACTACCCGCCGTATATCCACCGATCTGCATGTGTCTGAAAGCATTTGTGAGACGCATCCGGATGTGGATGCGTCTCACAAATGCATTGCAAGAACGGATCCGTCTCTCCGCTTGTCATGCGGACAGACGGATCCGTCTTGTATCTTTTTTCACATTTTGAATGCCTAATACATTCCTATGGGGAAAAATGCCGGATCCGGCATTCCGGCAAGTCTACGGTTTTATCTTTTGCCTGATCAGTCAAAATGACTGAGCTGAAGACATTCGGATTACTCTCTATTCAGGATGCATGGGGATAAAACTGATCAGTTCTTTTCCGGTATAGAGCCCCTGTGACGAAACTCTATGCCAGAAAAGAAAAACGCTAGTGCGAAAGTACCCTAACGTATTGAGATTTAAATCGTCAATGTGTATAAAGACTTTAAATAAATAAATTTTAAAAAAGTAAAAAATAGACAAACAGACATATTTGTACCGCCGTGTACATATTGACCGTCTTTATAAAAATATCCTATGACCTAACTCCTCAGGTGAACACTGTAAAAAATAAATAAATAGAAACAATAAAAAAAAATTGTCACCTAACATCACTAAAAGTGCAACACCAAGCTATCAAAAAAGGCATATGCCCCCCAAAATAGTAGAAATCTGTCATTTCATTCGGACAAAAATGAGACCCTACCATTAGACAATCGCCGAATAAAAATAATTATATCGCTCTCAAACTATGGAGACAGTAAAACATGAATTGTTTTTGGTTCAACAATGCTTTTATTGTGTAAAACAGAAATAACTAAAAAATAAGGAAACATATTAGGTCTTGCCGCATCTGTAACAACCAGCCGTATAAAAATATCATACCAAGTAACCCCTCAGGTGGACACCTTTCAAAACAAAAAATAAAAAGGCATTTTCTGGACAACTTTTATCACAAAAAGGTGTAATAGCAAGCCATCAAAAAGTCATATGCACCACAAAATAAAGGTTTAAAGGTTTAATAAGAATTGCAAATAATGTTCATATTATTTTTTTTCCAACAGTACTGAAGACATTGAAGGCCAAAGTGGCAAAAATGCAGAAGGAGCACCGCCAGGATATGCGGGCCATTCAGGAGCGGATGAAGGCCATGGAGCAGAGGCACCGCCAGGCCATGAAGGGGGTGCAGGAGATGCTCCGGCTATTGGAAAAGTTGCCTTAAAAATGTAACTTTTTTTTCTAATAAGTTATATAAATCGCTTGTACAGTTAGAACATGTATTTTGGTTTTTGTAATATTGCTCTGTTTTAGTGTAATAGCTCGGCCTAAATCAGCCAGAACTGACAGCAGCCGGTAAATACATGTCAAATACATATAGGGTCCATTCACACGTCTGTAAAATGGATCAGCATCCATTCCGCAATTTAGCGGAACGGTTACAGACCCATTGATTTTCAATTCCAGTCAGCAAAATTAGCCATTCACAGGATAAATAAGTAAGTGTCGGCCAGTACAGGCCCCAAAAAATAGCTTACAGGCATTCACCTGCAGCAAAGAACTTTGTATTCTGTGGCTGGAGGTACATTAGCAGTTCACAGGATAAATAAGTAAGTGTCGGCCACTAGTACAAGCCCCAAAAATTAGGCATTCAACGGACATAAAAGGCCTTTTATGCCGCTGTATTTACCTAAGACAGGTACCATGAATTGTTATGGGTGGTGGCGTATATTTGTGGGCTGTCATGAGGAATTTGAATCAAACATGGTCTACGGGTCACATGTGAATTCCTCCGAGATCCATGCCTCATTCATTTTTAGAAATGTGAGGTAGTCAACACTGTCGTGAGCTAGGCAAGTGCGCTTATCGGTCACGATCCCCTCTGCTGGGCTGAACGTCCTTTCGGACAGGACACTGGATGAGGGGCAAGCCAACAGTTCTGGCCAGCTCTGGCCAGAGGTCAAGCCTTCCCACCCAATAGTCCAGGGGTTCATCGCTTCTCAGAGCGTCCACATCGGCCGTTAACCCGATGTAGTCGGACACCTGTCGGTCTAGGCGTTCCCTGATGCTGGATCCGGAGGACAGCTGTCGATGGGTCGGCTGAAAGAATGATCTCATATCAGAAGTGATCAACACATCTTCAAACTGCCCTCTTCTTGCATGCGCTGTTGTATTGGTACCTGCAACTGTTTCTCTGTGAGTGGAAATTCCTCTGCCAGCGCTCGCAAAAGCAGAATGCAGCATTTCTCGAAGCAAGGCCTTGAAGTGCTGCATTCTGACAGCCCTCCTGTAATGGTCACATACACACACACACAGGGGGGAGGATGATGACCACTGCGCACCAACCTCACCCCTGGCCCTGACTACTTGCCTCACGAGTCCTGATGACAGGGGACAACTGGATGGCAGTCCCTAACTTAGGATACGTGCGGGAAGGACAGACAAGACAAATAACGGATAGTGAACGGACTGGGTCAAAACCAAGACAACGCAGTACAGAGGGATAAGCAAAGAATGGTCAGGAGAAGCCGGGGTCATAAATACCAGGAGAGTCGAGAAGTACCAAAGGAGTCCGCAAAGAATAGTCAGGTGGAAGCCGAGGTCAAAAAACCAGGAGGGATGCGCAGTACAGGAGGAGCAGGCAAAGGGAACAGGATCAGGTAAGTAAGTATACAGGTATCCAACAAAAGCCAGGAACCTAAATTAACAGGCAACCTGTGGCCAGCAGGCCGCCTGTATTTATAGTGGGGAGTGAGAGTCATGTGACGTGGCCAGCGTCACATGACCGACAGACCGACCAGTCAAGCACCGAGTGATCAGCTCGGCGCTCAAGGCAGACCTTGGAGCAGGGAGCCTCCCAGCTAGCAAAGCCGCCCTGGGAACAAGGTCAAACACAGATCCTCGCTCCCGAAGCTAAGCAGCAGGTCTGCGGCTGATGGGAGACCGAGTGCGCCTTCGGCACACCGTTACACCTCTGTGATGGTGGTAACATTTCCGCCATTTTTTGTTTGTACCGGGGGTCTAAGTACGTTGCCACCCAGTACTGGTCCTTGCCCTTTATGCTTTTTATACAGGGGTCCCTCTTAAAACACTGGAGCATGAAGGCCCCCATTTGCACTAAATTGGAAGCGGTATAGTGGCCTGGCTCCTGCTCATCATCCAGTATAATGTCGTCCTCGTTTTCCTCCCCCCATCCACAGACAACACCAGGGATCACAGAAATGTTTAAAGCATGCTCTTCTTGCTCCTCCTCATCCTTCCCGACACCATCCTCCTCTGACTCCTCTTCAGACTCCTGTTGTTGACTTGTCTCAGATGGAGTAGCCCCCCCCCCCCCCGGGAATTCATCCAGCATTGCGACTTCCTCATCTTCCTGCTTCTGCTCCTCGACGGCTTGATCAATGACACAACGCAATGCACGCTCTAGAAAGAAGGCGTAAGGTATGATGGCACCCTGGCTGCGACTGGTGATCTCATCAAATGGCCGCAGAAGTCTGCATGAATCGCGCATGAACAGCCACTGGCGAGGTTAAAAAAAATCAAGCTCCCAGAACCTGTCCTGCCGCAGAGTTCGTACAGGTAGTCATTAACTGCACGTTTCTGCTGGAGCAGCCTATCAAGCATATACAAGGTGGAGTTCCAGCTCGTCGGGCAGTCACAAATCAGACGTCTGACGGGCAGGTTGTGTCGCTGCTGAATGTCAGCAAGGCAAGCCATGGCCGTGTAAGATCTTCTGAAATGGCCAGAGATTTTCCTAGCCTGCCGCAAGACGTCTTGAACCCTGGGGTATTTGGTAACGAATCGCTGCATGACTAAGTTCAGGACGTGTGCCATGCACGGCACGTGTGTCATTTTGCCCTGTTTCAGTGCGCTCAGCAAATTGGCACCACCACTTTACCAACTGTCAAATTGAGCGGGGTTAGCCACTGATCTGCCCGTGAACGCAAAGCTGAAAGGAGTGCAGGATCGGTGTGGCTCTTGGCTTCCAGGCACAACAGACACAGCACAGCATGGCAACGTCTCACCTGGCATGTCAAATAAGTTCTGGGGATCTTGGGGGCGCAGAGGAAGAGACGGTAGCAGCGGAAAAGGAGAAGTCAGCCGTGGAGGAGAGGGAGGATGGAGTAGGAGGAGGAGAAGAAGAGGCAGGCTTGCATGCTATCCATGGTGGTAACACCAAATCTACACGGGTGCTACGGGTTGCATGCTTGACGGCCGTCAGAAGGTTCACCGAGTGGGCAGTAAAAGTTATGTACCTTTCCTGCCCGTGTTTGCTAGACCACGTGTCTGTGGTCAGATTTATCTTGGCACCGACACTGTGTGCCAGAGATACATTTACTTGCCGCTAAACGTGGCCATATAGCTCCGGGATGCCCTTCTGGGAGAAATATTTCCTTCCTGGGACCTTCCATTGCGGTGTTCCAATGGCCACAAATTTTCTAAAGGCCTCCGAGTCCACCAGTTTATATGGCAGTAGTTGGCGGGCTAGCAGTTCCGACAAGCCAGCGGTCAACCGTTGGGCAAGAGGGTTATCTGGCGTCATCATCTTTTTACGCTCGAACATTTGGGCCACGAAAGCCTGCCTTTTGCCAGATAAACGTGAGGACAGCACGATGGAAGGTGGAGTGGAGGACAATTGGGAGGAGAGAGCAGAAGGAGAAGAGGCTGGACGGTGAGAGCCTGGAGTGTGGCTTTGTGGGTTCTCACAGCTTTGCTCCCACTGGGCTCGGTGATGGGATGCCAGGTGCCTTCTTAAGGCGGTCGTCCCTAGGTTAGTGTTGGGCTTACCGCGACTTATGCGTTGACAGCAAAGGCTGCAGATGGCAGCACTATTGTCAGCAGCGGACACGTTAAAAAAAAAGCCCACACTGCGGAGCGCCAGATGTGACCGTGCATGGTAGATGGCTCGCTCCTGGTACATTAGCAGTCTGCTTTTTGCCTCCTGTGCAATGTAAGTTCTGCCTGCTTCTCCTCCATATCTGCTGGTCCATCTCTCCCTCTGAACTCCCCTCCTCTTCCTCTCTTGTGGGCACCCACATGACGTCCATAGACACGTCATCATCAACGTCACCTTCCCCACCACTAACATTAGAGATCTCGGAGTAGGCAGCAACAGCGGGGACCAACCTCCTTGGGCTGATCTGGGTACTGTTGTCAGACTGCTAAGTGGCGGCCGTTGCGACCTCCTCTTCCTGATCCGATGCCAAGAATGGTTGCGCATCGTAAATGTCTTGTAATGGATCGGAAAATAATTCCTGTGACTCAGGCGGAGGTATATGGTGGTGGTGGTGTTGATGGTGATGTCTTTGGGGGTGCACACAGCAGAGAGTGAAGAGGGTGCAGATACAGAGGATGAGGAGGGTGCAGTACCCAAATACACTATTATGAAAGTATATTTGTACAGTACAGACCAAAAGTTTGGACACACCTTCTCATTCAAAGAGTTTTCTTTATTTTCATGACTATGAAAATTGTAGATTCACACTGAAGGCATCAAAACTATGAATTAACACATGTGGAATTATATACATAACAAACAAGTGTGAAACAACTGAAAATATGTCATATTCTAGGTTCTTCAAAGCAGCCACCTTTTGCTTTGATTACTGCTTTGCACACTCTTGGCATTCTCTTGATGAGCTTCAAGAGGTAGTCCCCTGAAATGGTTTTCACTTCACAGGTGTGCCCTGTCAGGTTTAATAAGTGGGATTTCTTGCCTTATAAATGGGGTTGGGACCATCAGTTGCGTTGAGGAGAAGTCAGGTGGATACACAGTTGATAGTCCTACTGAATAGACTGTTAGAATTTGTATTATGGCAAGAAAAAAGCAGCTAAGTAAAGAAAAACGAGTGGCCATCATTACTTTAAGAAATGAAGGTCAGTCAGTCAGCCGAAAAATTGGGAAAACTTTGAAAGTAAGGGCTATTTGACCATGAAGGAGAGTGATGGGGTGCTGCGCCAGATGACCTGGCCTCCACAGTCACCGGACCTGAACCCAATCGAGATGGTTTGGGGTGAGTTGGACCGCAGAGTGAAGGCAAAAGGGCCAACAAGTGCTAAGCATCTCTGGGAACTCCTTCAAGACTGTTGGAAGACCATTTCAGGGGACTACCTCTTGAAGCTCATCAAGAGAATGGCAAGAGTGTGCAAAACAGTAATCAAAGCAAAAGGTGGCTACTTTGAAGAACCTGGAATATGACATTTTCAGTTGTTTCACACTTGTTTGTTATGTATATAATTCCACATGTGTTAATTCATAGTTTTGATGCCTTCATAGTCATGAAAATAAAGAAAACTCTTTGAATGAGAAGGTGTGTCCAAACTTTTGGTCTGTACTGTATATAACACCCCGCTTCAATTTGTCGTTTTGGGGGGCGACTGGTATATCACACCAGTTATAATAATTTTTTTCCAGTACCATTTGTCACTGTGTGTAGCAGAGGGAACGCAGCAAAACAGCAAACAAATGCTGCAGTACCCAAATACACTATTATGAAAGTATATTGGTATATAACACCCCGCTTCAATCTGTCGTTTTGGGGGGCGACTGGTATATCACATCAGTTATAATTATTTTTTCTAATTGCTTTGTCACTCTTGGTAGTTGTAGTATCACTGCAGAACCGATCACCAGTCACAATGCTGCACTATACAAATCCACTATAATATGCTTTCTATGTTAGAAAGTATATTATAAGTGTATTACACCCCTCTGTACGGCACACCTATCAATACTACAACTATTCCAGTCCTTAAAAGGACTTTTGTGGCCCTATTAGCTAGCGATTTGTGTCCCTAACAGCCTGTCCCTGCTCCACACAGCAACCTCCCCCTACACTGACAAAAGACAAAATGTAAAATGGCGGACAGATCAGGTCTATTTATAAGGTAGGGGGTATATCCATGTGCTGAAACGTCTCAGTTGGCTGTCCTGTACCACCTGATGGATGTGTCATGGGTCAAACTTCTTCACAATGTAAAAGAATATGGCGGGCGCGAATATCGCCATATGTTCGGCGAATCGCGAACGAGCAAAGTTCACCGCGAACCGACTGCCGGGCGAACCGCAAAGCCATCTCTATTAATCAACTTTGAACTATGCAATCCCTTCTTTTGTTAGCTTGGTAGAGATTTTTCTGTGATACTCGACTACCCTCAACAAGAATTGTATCATTGACCACCTCAAGAGCGTTCACATGGCTTCTTAGAGAATCACTGCAGTATTCTGTCACGTTGTGGATCCCAAACAATTCAAAGAACGTCTTTGTTTTATTAGTAACAAAATGTCTCAGGTCTTTTCCTTCAAAAACTAGGTTTTTACCCTCTAATCGTTTCATTTCCTTTTTCTTTGCAGGTTTGGTTTCTAAATTTTTAGTCATATTTTCCTTAACAGCCTGAGTAATACGTTCGTCCAAAAAAGCCAATCCTACGTTTGTTTCTCACAGATACCAAAGGTGTCTCTTAGCAACTGTGAGAGCACTTTTTTTTACGTCTGCATCTGGGTAAGTGCTCAGAAGCTGTAGCATATCCAAATCATTCTTTGGAGCCCATCGACTTACAATTGCCTCGTGCAAAAAGCGAACATATATGAGGCTGACAAAATGTGCAACGTGTTTCATTCCTTTCAATTCTCGTTGAGGAATATTCAACTGTTTAGTGAAGAGGACAATTTTAAGTGCATATATTGCCTTTGCCATCCGTCTTGCTTGATGCAGAGCCCCTGGGATCCAGAAACTGAAGTCGTTTTTAGACCAACTTCTTAGGTACAGAAGTGAGAGTAGTAATAAAAGTGATCAATGTGTGCAACCCCTAAATATTATCCAATCTTCTTGAAATTTGGTATATATATCTATAGATTCTTGGCAGCTATTTATAGATGGACAGAGGTCACAGTCACACCAGTCATGCCCCAGAAGAAGCCACAAGAGAGACAAGATGGTCCAAGCAGAAGGTTGGGGAGCCACAGTTTTTATTATTTGATAAGCTTGGATGTTCTTAACCCTTGTAGGTGCAATAAAAGTGGAATTCTTTTAAGAGTTTGTCAGATCTCACGCTATATCAGATTATTCTTATTACCATCCTCTAGCATCTGTGTGGGAGAGGTCCATGGGATAACCTTGTTATTTTCTTTCCATGGAACATGAGGGGCCAAGAGATCCAAGTCTGTTACTGTGAGACTTACAAATGGTGAATGTTAAAGTGATATTCCAGTATTTTAGTATTGATGGCCTGTGTTATACCCCAAACCCCGGCCAATCAGCTGTTTCAGAGTGGCTCCAGTACTAGAAGTCGACGTTGGAACTACACAGTTCAGTCCATTGTGCAGTGGATGGTTCTGCTTACTGCAGTATTCACTTCAATGGACACAATAATGCAGTTACCAGCTTTGACCACTGCACAATGGATGGAGCTGTGTAGTTAAAGTGTCAACTTTCAGCCCCAGGCCTACCAGTTGTTACAAGTTATTGCCTATACACAGGATAGGGGATAACTATGAGATTGTGGGGATCCTATCACTGGGACCCCTACTAATTACAAGAATTGGGGCCTGTAGCTTTTGCAGCCCCCCTGAAATGAACGGAGTGGGCAATTGCACATGCATGGAGCTGCTCCATTAATTTCTATGGCAGTTATGGAGATAGCCGAGTACAGCGCTTGACTATCTCGGGAACTCCTATAGAAATGAATAAAGCAGCTGCGTGCATGTCCGTCATTTGAGGGGGGCTGCAGGGGGTACGGGGTTCCCGCTCTCGTGATTGGTGGAGGTCCCAGCAGTAGGACCCTGACCAATCTAATATTTATCCCCTTTGGATAGGGGATAACTTGTAACAACCAGAATACCCCTTTAAGTGTTTGTATGGGTGCAAGGCAGGGTGTGTAGCGTGCAATGGTCGGTGTATGGTGTAACCAGGCCAGATTAAACAGAATAAATGTCTCTCTTTGCTGTACTGCAAAATAAGAGTTGTGGAACATCAAAGGACAGCAAAAACACAGATCCCACAATATACAGTGCACATCTCCCCAGATGATTTTGTATGGATCTGACCAAGGATGGAAATTATTGTACTCCTTCCTCTCTATCTTTTTCAAGTCCCTTCCTATCTATGACTGGCAATCTCACTTTTGCAATTACGCCTGTAATTCGCAACTGAGGCATACAGGTTTTAGAGATACGACTGGCCAAGTAGTGTCCAAGTGTGAAGGGTGTCTTAACAGTATTCCCCTCATTACAGTAAAGTCTATATAGCTTAGGTAGCTGGATACCTTGCTGACTAATTTCTAAACCTTTAAGTCCTCCCTTACTTTCATCAGATCATGCAGAGATCATTGAGTCTCTGTAGCTTTAGTCCAGTCTTGAGAGGAATTGAGCACATGGAGTTGCTTCCTCACTCTTACTCTACTTGAGGAACTCGCTAGATTCAGGAAGGGGTGGATCTAGGATTCACACCCAAGCTTCCTTTAGGGGTCTATGCCAGAGTTCATTAACTCTTTTACTTCTATCCATAACCATACTGGGTATACATGGAATTAAATGGCATTAAGCATCATGACAAGCATTAAACAGCAAACAATTTAGAAGCACCCCCTTTCTGGGGTATGGCATGTACATGCATCATACTTGAACAATCACGAGATTAAGTTCATCTTCCTGAATGATATTTGGCTAGGCATCTGCAATTAGCAAACTGTGTGGAATAATTCCATTAGCTGCATTCCTAATTAGCATCCAGAATAGTTTTTTTGTAATAATGAGCTAGGCACCATTAGCCTGCAAAGCATATTAATTAGCTGTGGGAAGTATGTTGTTTACGTTAGTTAAAGTGCATTAGTGATAATATCCACTTAATTAATTAAAGCACGATCGTTCGTTAGATTGCTCTGACAAGGTAATAATCACTACATAAATTAGCATGTAATTGAATAAAAAATGCATATCTTATATATCCCCCTGTTTTTACTAGTATCAATCAAAGTATATTAGTTTTAGCGTCCCAATTTTCCGTGATAGTAGCTTCAACTGAGACGTATACCTAAAAAATCCTTTCAAACTGTGAATTAAAAATGCATATCTTACCTACGGTTCAGATCATGTTCTCTGCCCTGCTAGATCTGAGTGTCATCATACAATAAAAGCATGCAAACAGAACTTATGTAAAAATAATAGTAACCAATATACACAAGCTATGCAGTAGACATACAATACAGAATATGCTTTATGTCATAAACGGTATCATTTATTAGGTGCAATTACCAGTATATACTGAATAATATTTACTAATTTTACATAAAATTATTACAAATTAAAAGGTGTATTCTGGTTTTTACTGCAAGGCATTAAAACATAATTGTCTATCTTCACAAATATTTTCTTTATGTTGTCCCAATGTTTCTAAAATGAAGGATCAAGCAACTTTGCAATAGAGCTTGACCACCATGCAAACCAGGCGTGGGGTCCACAGGGCACTGGAGGCTGCGATGTGGTGCGATGACATCTGTAATAATACAGAGGACACTGTGGGGGACATTATAATAACACAGGGGCACTAATGGGGGTAGTACAGAGGGAGGATTTACATATATAGGATATAGTGGGCACAGTATGGCAGCAGGATAACAATGTTTGGGCACCCAGAGGGTGAGCATGATGAAAAAGTGTGAGACTTGTCTGGATGGCAAACTCTGCAGAGACCAGATGTGGTTGAAATAATTTGTCACTTTGGTCTGGTCCGAATGGAGAAGACGAAGGAAGAGAACATCTACATCAGAGGAGACATTACTGGATGTAAGAGGTATGTAGTGTTGTAGGTAATGTCCAATTCACATATGTCTTTAGCAGTAGGACTGGGAAAGGGGTTAAATTGAGAATTTGGCATGGGGTAGGGGGCACTATTTTAATTTTCACCTCAGGCAGCAGAAGAGGTAGAATCGTCCCTGACAGCTTTCAGATGTATCTGCGTCTTTGCAACAAATACAGTTGTGGACAGACAGGGAATCCCTGCCGGGAATACCGATTCCTGGCTGGGTATCTTGATTACGGCCCCTGGAAATAACTTTGCCTGAAGCCCCAGAAATGCCAAGCATGCCTCTATCCACAGGATATGCCATAAATGTCTGATAAATGGAAATCCCATTTCTGAAACATTTACTGATCTCTACAATGGTGTTCCACCAATACTGTCCCACCCAGATACTAGAGTTGGTCAGGCCATGTGAAAGGACCTTTAAATGAGCACTGATTGACTTGAATTGGGAGGACTCCCCTGCATAACGGAAACGGGACGGATCCATTTTGCAGCCCATAGACTTCTATTATGACGGAATGAATAACTGAATGCCTCTAAAGGCATTGCGTTATGTTCCGTGGTAACGGAATCCATAACGCAATTCACCTTTTGCCAGTAAACGAAGCGTGAACGAATTTCAAAATATGAAATTCACTCATCTCTAGTCTCAATCAATTTGGACATGGCGTCAGTGCTACAATTGCCCTGAAAAGCTGTGGATGATGTTCTGCTCTCTCTCTCTTTCCAAATTCTTCTGAATAAAATCACCTAAAATTCAAATTCTAAAAAATCTGAATTTTTTTAAAAATTTGGGTAAAATTCTGTTTCTATAGAATTATTTACAATATAGTCCATTAGATAGAATCCAGCTCACCTCACAATCCACCGCTCTGTGCACGGAAAGAGCCAAGCAAATCGCTCTTGTAGAGAATAGAAGAAAATGGTTCCAACACTTGAAATAAAACTCAGTTGCAATTTATTTCTTCTTGTAGCATATAACTCACATGGACACAAACCTTCATCCTAGCATGGTTGACACGTTTCGAACACAGGTGTGTTCTTAGTCGTAACCTAATGAGACTATCCTTCCTGGGCTTTAAATACACTTCACACCCCCTATCAAGTCAGCGGTGGGGATATACAAACCCCTTGCTAAGGAATGCTCATTAACTTGCCACACATAACAAATAGAATCCACATATAAAATTACATCAAATACGACATTTCATGCCGTGAGGTAACAACCAATATATAATCCCAACCAAAAATTAGGTCCACAACATGAAAAAAAGCACAATGTGAACGAAATAAAAAGGAAAAATTGTACAATTAATTTCCTTAGTTTACATTGTCAAAATTAAAATAATAAAAAGTATTAATACTCTTTTGACAACATATAATTGAATTTGATTTGTGTTGCAGAAGGGAAACATGAGAGAAGTAAAAAAAATATATAATTTTTTTATTCTTCTACATATATACTGATATTATTAATTAATTGTAATATAACTTAATAATAATAATACATAAGCTCTTTTCTCATGTTTAATCCCATTGAAGATCTGGTGTTCAGCCTAAAATTCCAGAATGCCTCTCTCTGTAGAATCATTTTTTTAATATCTCCACCTCATCTCTAGGGGGGCCACCACTTTTTCTATTGCAAATGTTTGGAAGCTTTTCAAGCTGCGGTCATGTGAGGATATAAAGTGTTTGGCTGCGTTTGATGTACCCAGGGAGGAAAGATTAGTTATGTAATTAATATGTTCTAATATTCTAATTGCCTACGTACATCAAATCGCAGTCAGCACACCGTATAATATGAACTATACCCACTGTATTACTATACAATACTAATGTGGGTGAAATAACATTATTTTTACCTTCCTCTATGTACTTATTTTGATTTTCTCTTGTCACGGATCAGCGAGTGGGCCACTGACTGGCTATACTCTGGAGGGGCGTGTCTAAGCAACTACCTGGTTTTCACCGGAGCCTCAGATAATGAGCATAGACTTGAGCCGTTAGGGTAGTTGCCAGGGGCTACTCCAGAGCAATCCCCGAGTCAGTGGCAGCTGGTCCAGGCGGACCAGGAGATACCTGGGTAGGTACCAAAAGTACAAGCGTAGTCAGGCAGGCGGGGTCATTACCAGGAGCAACAGTGCAGGTACCGGAGGATGAGGCAGAGACGTAGTCAGACAGGGGAAAGGTCAGGGCATGCAGCACAGGTACAGGTCAGGCAATCCAGGTCGGCAACAGGAGAGACAAGGCAAGCAGACAGGAATCAGACGATAAGCAAAGTCCAGGAACTAAGTATAAATCAGGAGCACGCGAGAGTATCAGGAACCAGCAAACTCAAGGACCTTGACACTGAGGCATCTGGGAAGAGGGCTGAGCCACCTAAATACCTGCAGGAGAGCCAGGGTTGGTCAGCGAGGTCACCTGACCTAACCCCCACAGCCCAGGGAGTGATGAGTTCCGACCTTAGAGCAGTGTAACATTAAACCAGCCGACCTCATGCTGAGTCCAGGGCTGAGTGGAAGCTGTGGAGCGGAATCCTCAAAAGCAATACCACCTACAGAAACAGAGCAGGCAGGAATTGCAGTACAGATGTTTCTTTTAATAGGGAATGTGGTGAAATCATTTCACATTTACAGGACAGAGGATAACCTCAATGGATGCTGATTAGAGCCCTCAGTATCGCACAAAATAAACTTTTTAGGACAGAAAAAAAGATCCAATACAGAGAAAATCAAAATCAAAAGAAATACAGAGAGGAAGGTAAAAATTATTTTGTTTCACCCACATTAGAATTGACTTACAGTCGATAATTCTCCCAGATAAAGGATGTTATACTGAAATGTTTCCCCATCTTATATCAGGATGACATTTTATATGAAGTATTAAAAAGTGGTTGTAGGGTAGTATCAAGACGTTCACGAACATTAGCTAACACTTTTTCCCCTTCATTTTTTTCTAATGTGACCAAAAACAAGGAAGTCATCCATGTGAAACGTGTAAATATACCGTGATTAAAAACATAGCTTGGAGTTTCCAATTAAAAGTTACATTCATTGTAATACAGTGGGTATAGTTTATATTATACGGTGTGCTAACTGCGATTTGATGTACGTAGGCAGTTAGAATATTAGAACATATTAATATCATAACTAATCTTTCCTCCCTGGGTACATCAAACGCTGCCAAACACTTTATATCCTCACATGACCACAGCTTGAAAAGCTTCCAAACATTCGCAATAGAAAAACTTGTGGCCCCCATAGAGGTGGAGATATTTAAAAAATTATTCTACAGAGAGAGGCATTCTGGATTTTTAGGCTGAACACCAGATATCCAATGGGATTAAACATGAGAAAAGAGCTTATGTATTATTATTAAGTTATATTAACCCCTTCCCGACCAGCACCGTAATAGTACGGCGCAGCGGGACGTGACTTGCCGCCCAGCGCCGTACCATTACAGCCCGCTGATAGGGCGGGTGCAGGAGATGCGCCCGCCCGATCAGCTGCAGGGGACCTGCATCGATGAAAACACTGATGCCGGCGCATTAACCCCTTCTATGCCGCGGTCAGCGCTGACAGCGACATAGAAAGGGTTTGCTGCGGGTGAGGGAGCCCATCGGGTCTCCGCGCTGCTGTGTCGTGCAGAGGCTACCCAATGCCTTGCACGGCATTGGGACCTTCCTCCGAAAAGCAATGGAGCGGGGCGCAGCCGTAGCGAATTGTGGCTTGACTATGGTGGAAGGTTGTGGCACGTAGGGTTAATAGTTGGTCAGTCTGGGGGTGGAGTTGTGGTGGGGGGTGTAGCGGGGATTCGCGCCAGGGATATATGGCCTTAGGGGAGGGGTTTGTAGGGGAGTTGGATCCGTGAGGAAACGAGTCGCCATCATCATGTCCGGCTTGGAACTTTTAATTGCTCAGGTTAGGGCCGCTGCCGCCAGTAATGGTGAGCAGTGGGTTCAGGAGACCCTGCAAGCAGCTCTGCAGGGCAGCGGGCGGAGGTGGCTCCGGTCAGCAGGGAGCGAGCGAGGAGATCTAGGCCCCTAGAGCGGTTTAGCCCAGATTATGCTCCGCATGTCCGGCGTCGCCTAAGGAGCCCCCTCAGGGACCCTCCAGCACGTTTGCAGGGCAGTGGAGCCAGCGGCCGCGCTGGGAGGAATCCTGCATATCAGTCGGGCACAGCGGGAGAAGGAAAGGTTAACCCCCTGACTTGCTCTCTGTCAGCAGGTGCGGCGCTAGGCGATGGAGCGGTGGCTTCTGAACAGCTTACCTATGGCGGGATACTGAGCAGGAGGACATCAGGAGACAGTGTCACAGCGCAGGGCCGGTGGGCGGGATCCAAGTAGGGTTGCCACCCGTACGGGAATGACCCGGACAGTCCGGGTTTGCAATCCTGTGCCCGGGTACAAGCCTTTCTCCGACCCGGGCACAGGATCAGCTGTGAATGATGGCGGCGGTGGCTGGGCACAGGGAGATGAGCGCTTCCATTGTGGAAGCGCTCATCTCCATACTCATCTGTATCGCTGTCCTCAGGACAGCGATACAGACGGCTGTGCTGCGGCAGGGGAGGGAGGTGCGTCTCCCTATCCTGTTCCTCTGATAAGCTGCGGGCCTTGTGCCTGCAGCCTATCAGAGGCCGGTGCAGGTGGCGCGAGGACATCATCACGCCTTATACTGGCACATATTTGGGGGGGGGAGAAAAGAGCTACTTGAAATTGGCACATATAGGGGAAGGGGTGGAAAGAGGCACCTTATACTGGCACATATTGGGGGGGGGGGATGAGGCACTTGAAACTGCCACATATGGGGGAAGGGGGGGGGAGAGGCACCTCATACTGGCACATATTGGGGGGGGGGAGAATGAGGCACTTTATACTGGCACATATAAGGGAAGGGGGGAAGAGGCATTTTATACTGGCACATATTGGGGGGGGAGAGAAATGAGGCACTTGATACTGACACATATAAGGGAAGGGGGGAGGCACCTTATACTGGCACATATTGGGGGGGAGAAAAGAGGCACTTCTTACTGACATATGGGGGGGCATCTATGGGGGGCACTTCTTACTGGCACATTATTTGGGGGCTTCTACTGAGTCCACAAAGAAGGGGTATTTTATATGGGGGGCTCTGCATTGTACTAGTATTATCAGGGGGTTTATCTGTTTCTGCAGTTTAGTATTGGGGAGCACAGCGGCACAGTATTGGGGGTAGTAGGATGATTTGTCCAGAAGATGGGAGGATGATCATGGAAAAGTAGTAAAAAAATAATACCATAACTCCATTCTTGTACTTCTTGTACCTATAAGTAAAATGGGTTAGGCAAACATATCTCAGGCAACAACGAAATGTGACAAATGGGGCAATAATTTCCTTTGAAGACTGGAGATGTATTGGAAAACCAAAATAGTCCATGTTGATGAAGAAAAAAAAAAAAACATCTCAGGAGGCTCACAGGGTATCAGTCCGTTCACTGGGCACAGGAAAAATGTCAAAATAATATATCACGGAGGCTCAGGTGCGTGAAAGTCTATCTCCGGGTGCAGGCTTGAACGTTACAAAACGGATGTAAGATAAAAAGTCCTTTAAGGAAAATAGAACATAATAAATGTAGATTAGTCTCTTTCTTAAATTCTGGAACTCCAGACAAGGTAAGGATGTATTCAATGTTGAATTGGCAGAGCTGGAAGTTGCCTTCTCGGATGCTGGGGCAGGAAATCTCTGTAACGGACAGGTGGTTGTCCTCTTGTAATCCTGTCGGATCTACGAAGCGGCTGATACTCTGCAGGCCTTGTTTCAAGGGAACTTGGTGTTTCCTGAGCTGTAGTAGTTACACCTTCTGCTTGAAGTGTGCTGGTGTTGGTCTTAGCAGGCACTAAGATGTTGAGCCAGGGAGTTAAGAACCATTGTAACGGATCAGCGTCTAATAAGGTTTTTCCAAAATACTGCATTGATTCTTCTGAATCAGATGATTTTACAGGCTCTGGTTCTACGGATTGAAGAGTTTCTTCCTTGAGACACAATTTAAGACGATTTCGATGCACTACACGTGATTTGTCCTCTTGGGTAATCTCATAAGTAAAGTTTTCTCTCCCATTTGCTATCTTACTTGCTGGCACGATGGTTTTTCTTCAACCACACACGATCACCAATTTTGAGAGGCTCTGCTCTGGCAGATTGGTTATAATCTCTCTGCTGTTTTTCATGAGAATGTTCCATACGTCGTTGAGCAATTTCTTGGGCATCGATTAAACGTCTTTGGTGCTCACTCACCCAATCAGTCTTTGGTAGAGGGTTGATTGCATCAGGCACTTGTACGCCCAAAGTATGATCAGCAGGTATTGTACCTTGTCGGCCAAACATAAGGTAGTAAGGTGTAAACCCAGTAGAACAATGAATAGTGTTAATGTAGGTATACATCAATTGAGGCAGTAGAGTAGGCCATATCTTTTCTTGTAACAGGTGGTACTGCTCTTAACATCTCAATTAAAGTTTGGTTCATTTTTTCACAAAGCCCATTCCCTTGGGGATGGTATGCTGTGGTCCTGATTTTCTGACAGTTGTGAAAAGTACATAATTCTTTAAAGAGTTGCGACTCAAAGGCAGATCCCTGATCTGTGAGGATTCTTTCTGGGCATCCATATGGCAACAAGAAATGTTTCCAGAAAGCATCTGCAGTTGTTTTAGCGGTCAAGTCCTTGACAGGTACGGCTACAACAAATTTAGTGTAATGATCAATGATTGTCATAGCATATGTGTAACCTGAGCGACATGGTCAATTGCAACTATTTCTAGCGGTGTTCGGCTTAAAATGGGATGTAAGGGTGCTTTTTGGTCATGTTTCTCATTCCTTCCAACAGCACCGGTGGAACATTCTCGACACCATTTTTCAATGTCTCCTCTCATCCCGATCCAGTAGAATCTTCTACGGATGGTGGCTTCTGTTTTCTGCACGCCAAAGTGTCCTGATTGATCATGGTACATCTCAAGAATTATTCTTGCATCTCAGCGCGGTATTAAGATTTGATACAGACGATCCCAGGTAATTGGGTCTAAAGTTCTTCTTAATAGTAGGCCCTTCTGTAGAAAGAGGTGTTTTTGTGTCTCCATTGTTTTGACAATTCTGGATCAGCATTTCTCCTGCGGATTCTTTCTGGTGTTCTTCCACTGGTGAAGAAATCTTGCAGTTCACCTAACACAGTGGTTCTCAACCTTTCTAAAGCCGTGACCCCTTAATACAGTTCCTCATGTTGTGGTGACCCCCAACCATTGCATTTTTTTCCTTGCTACGTCATAACTAATTTTGCTACTGTTATGAATTGTAATGTAAATATCTGATATGCAGGATGTATTTTTATTGCTACAAATTGAACATAATTAAAGCAGAGTAATTAATCACAAAGACATCCACAGATCCCCCCCTAAACAGTGCCATCCACAGATCCCCCTAAATAGTGCCATCCACAGATCCCCCTCCCCTAAACAGTGCCATCCACAGATCTCCCCCCTAAACAGTGCCATCCACAGATCCCTCCTCCCCTAAACAGTGCCATCCACAGATCCCCCCTCCCCTAAACAGTGCCATCCACAGATCTCCGCCCTAAACAGTGCCATCCACAGATCCCCCCTAAACAGTGCCATCCACAGATCCCCCCCTAAACAGTGCCATCCACAGCGCTGACGATATGCCCTAAGTATTTAACTTCTGGCTTCAGTAGATAACACTTAGATGGTTTGACTTTGAGTCCATGTTTAATGAGAACTTGAAAAACTTCGGCCAGATGTTTCAAGTGATCTTCATAAGATTAGGAGTAGATGATAACATCGTCTAAGTCAGGGGCGTAACTAGAAGTGACTGGGCCCCACAGCAAATATTTGTAAGGGCCCCTCCAGCGCGCTTCGCACCTCCCTCCTCCTGTGTAAACCCCACTCCTTTGGCACAGTGTAGTGGTATACTGTATATTGTGTGGCACAGTGTAGGCTATATGTGTATAACAAACATATTTCATATGAAAACTTACAGTTACTTGACCCTCGGGGATCTCGGACACCACTTCAACACTTTGGCCGGGGGCTCGGCAGAGCTGATGTTGTGCTTTATCCTAATGAGAAAGATTTCATAATAAGGATTTGGAGAAGGGGCAGAGGGATAGCAGAGCAGGGGGAGGCTGGTGCTGCTACTAGGGGGTCATACCATGGGGGAGTAATAAAGCCCACTATAATTCCCCCCCCCAGTAGTAATAATTCTCCTTATAATGTGACAGTGCAAAAATACCCCCTTGTAATGCCCCCAGTTGAGCTAATGTCCCCATAGTGCCCCCATAGTGCCCCCATAATGTCCCAGTATAAAATACCCCTATATAGTGCCCCCAGTAAATTCCCCCATAGTGCTCCTCTCCCCCCTTCCTGCTAGTCCCCCATAATGTACCAGTATAAAATGCCCCATATATAGTGCCCCAGTAGATGCCCCTCAGTGTCCGGCCTCTGATAGACTGCCGGCCTAGTGTCCCCCATAATGCCCCCCAATAATGTGCCAGTAAGTGTCCCCATAGATGCCCCCCATCATGTGCCAGTATCAAGTGCCTCTCTCCTCCCCCCCACATGTCCCAGTATCATAGTGCCATCTCCCCCCCCAATGTGCCAGTATCAAGTGCCTCTCTCCTTCCCACCTCCCATGTGCCAGTATCATAGTGCCAAACCCCCCCATGTGCCAGTATCAAGTGCCTCTCTCTTCCCCCCCATGTCCCAGTATCATAGTGCCATCTCCCCCCCCCCCAAAAAAAAGTGCCAGTATCAAGTGCCTCTCTCTCCCCCATGTGCCAGTATCATAGTGCCAAACCCACCCATGTGCCAGTATCAAGTGCCAACCCCCCCCCCCTCACATGCCAGTATCAAGTGCCTCTCTCCTCCCCCCATGTCCCAGTATCATAGTGCCATCTCCCCCCCCCACAAAAAAAGTGACAGTATCAAGTGCCTCTCCCCCCCCCATGTGCCAGTATCAAGTGCCAACCCCTCTCCCTTCCCATGTGCCAGTATCAGGTGGCTCTCTCCCCCCCCAGGTGCCAGTATCAGGTGCCAACCCCCCTCCCCCCCAGGTGCCAGTATCAGATGCCTCTCTAACCCCCCATGTGCCAGTATCAGGTGCCAACCCCCCCTCCCCCCCCAGGTGTCAGTATCAAGTGCCTCTCTCCTCCCCCCCCATGTCCCAGTATCATAGTGCCATCTCCCCCCCCACAAAAAAAGTGCCAGTATCAAGTACCTCTCTCCCTCCCTCCCATGTGCCAGTATCAGGTGCCTCCCCCTCCCATGTGCCAGTATCAGGTGCCAACCCCCCCAGGTGCCAGTATCAGGTGCCAACCTCTCTCCCCCCATGTGCCAGTATCAGCTGCCTCTCTCCCCCCCATGTGCCAGTATCAGGTGCCAACCCCCCCAGGTGCCAGTATCAGGTGCCAACCCCCCCAGGTGCCAGTATCAGGTGCCAACCCCCCTCCCCCCATGTGCCAGTATCAAGTGCTCCCCCCATGGCAGTAACAGTCGGGTATTTAAAAAAAAAAATAAACACTTCTACTTACCTCCATGTCAGCGATGCGATGCAGTCTCTTCCTGTGTCCCGCCCTGTATGGAGTCAGTGCTTGTATTTCAGAAAAGTTTCTGCTGGGATTCGAACCCACGACCTTCTGTATCAGAGGCAAAGCACCTAACCACAAGACCATAAGAGCTGCCTTGCTGCTGACTGAAAAAATATGAGACTTCTACTGTTATAGCTGGCTAAGTGTACATCTATACACATGACAGCTGCTCATATATAGAGATATAGCAGAGCTGAGTGTGCTGGGACAGCTGTCATATAGAGATATAGTAGTGCTGGGTGTGTTGGGGCAGCTGTCATGTGTATAGATGTACACTTAGCCAGCTATAACAGTAGAAGTCTCATATTTTTTCAATCAGTTTCAATCCGTTTCAATCCGTTTCAATCCATTTCAATCCGTTTCAATGCCTCCTTTGTGGCTGTGAGGGTAAATGCTTTGCCATTGATACATTGGAGGTTGTGGGTTTGAATCCCAGACACATCAGGAGACTTTAGGAGACAGTAAGATTAGATCACATTAGCGAGCGCTGCTGAGCAGCTGCTTCCCTGGTAGTTATGCCAGTGTGTGTTATTAAAAAAACAGAATGCGGTCCAGACAGGACTCTATAGCCGTTGCTATGGCGATCCCTACGCCACTGGTCTAAGTATAACAGTTTAAAAAATTTTGTGGCCCAGACAACGCTCCATTAATCTTTGAAAAGTTCCAGGCGCATTGCAGAGTCCAAAAGGCATGCAGTTAAACTCAAATAGGTAAATGCAGTTTTCTCACGATCTTCAGGTGCCATTGGTACTTGCCAGTATCCACTAGTTAAATCAAGAGTAGAAAAGTAGGCTGAAGATCCTAAAGCTGTCAAGGATTCCTCTATGCGTGGTAAAGGGTAAGCATCTTTGTGAGTGATTTAAATGATTTTTCTGTAGTCCGCACAGAATCTGGTGTTGCCGTCTTTTTTACAGCGGTGCAGCCCATGGGCTATGGCTGTCTTTGATGATATTGGAGTCTTTCATCTCCTGGATCATTTGCTTTACAGATTGATACATAGTTGGTGGTATAGGCCGATACCTCTCCTTGATCGGTGGATATGAACCTATAGGGATGGAGTGTTTTATGATATCTACTTCTCCATAGTCTGTAGATTTCTTACTGAAGGCATGGTGATGCTCCTTCATGATTTTCAGTACTCCGTCCAATTGGTGTTCTGGTGTTGAAGCATCTCCCACATGTTCTTTCCACCAGGGGGTGCTTAAATTTTGGTCCTGTGGGTACTGTTTCTTAGTAAGTTGATCTTTGGTATCTGTAGCCACACTGATAGCATCTTGAAATGTAACTTGGATCAGCTGTGCAATGGGACGGTACTTTGTTAATATTACACTGTGATCACTCAAGTTTAGGAGACGAATAGGCACTTTACCTTCAGAGACGGTATCTAGTCTTCTTGCAGCTCTAACTAGAGGATAGTCTTCCAAAACAACCGGCTCTACCAGGGCTTGGTAGTCTTGACCTTGAATTCCGACTGCAGCTCGGAACCACAAGAGGGTTTCGGTGTTGGGTTTGAGAATCACAGGTTGATTATCTCGGATGCGGACACAGCAGATTTCTCCTTTTTCATTGACGAATCTCTGTTGCGCATTTAGCACACGGATGGTTTGTTGGATCACCTTCTTAGAAGCAGAAGAAGCAGTAGGCACTGACTGGTGCAAGGCTTCCAGCATTTCAACATAACAGTTCCTAAGGACATTCATTCCTAGGACTATTAACATAGTAACATAGTATCATAGTAACATAGTACATAAGGCCGAAAAAAGACATTTGTCCATCCAGTTCGCCCTGTTAACCTGCAAGTTGATCCAGAGGAAGGCAAAAAAGAAACCTGTGAGGTAGAAGCCAATTTTCCCCACTTTAGGGGAATAAAAAATTCCTTCCCGACTCCAATCAGGCAATCAGAATAACTCACTGGATCAACGACCCCTCTCTAGTAGCTATAGCCTGTAATATTATTATGCTCCAGAAATACATCCAGGCCCCTCTTGAATTCCTTTAGTGAACTCACCATCACCACCTCCTCAGGCAGAGAGTTCCATAGTCTCACTGCTCTTACCGTAAAGAATCCTCTTCTATGTTTGTGTACAAACCTTCTTTCCTCCAGACGCAGAGGATGTCCCCTCGTCACAGTCACAGTCCTGGGGATAAATAGATGATGGGATAGATCTCTGTACTGACCCCTGATATATTTATACATATAATTAGATCTCCCCTCAGTCGTCTTTTTTCTAAAGTGAATAACCCTAATTTTGATAATCTTTCAGGGTACTGTAGTTGCCCCATTCCAGTTATTACTTTAGTTGCCCTCCTCTGAACAATCTCCAGCTCTGCTATGTCTGCCTTGTTTACAGGAGCCCAGAACTGTACACAGTACTCCATGTGTGGTCTGACTAGCGATGTGTAAAGTGGTAGGACTATGTTCTTATCACGGGCATCTATGCCCCTTCTGATGCAACCCATTATCTTATTGGCCTTGGCAGCAGCTGCCTGACACTGTTTTTTGCAGCTTAGTTTGCTGTTTATTAAAATTACTAGATTCTTTTCCATGTCAGTGTTACCGAGTGTTTTATCATTTAGTATGTACGGGTGACTTGCATTATTCCTTCCCATGTGCATAACTTTACATTTGTCAGTGGAGGGTTATTGTTATTTTCTTTGACTTGTACCACAATAATGCCTTGTTGGGATAGTGTAGTTCCTCCTACTTGAATGTTAGGTTCCCAATAACCAAGTATTGGTACAGGTTTGCCGTTACTGGCTATGAGACTCAGCCAGGATTCAGAGGGCTCGGTAAGCTGATTTTGGTCCCAGTATTTTTCAAATGCTGTTTGTTGAATGGTAGTGACTTGGGATCCTGTGTCAACTAGGGCAACAAAAGGAACTCCATTTATTTGAAGTGTCACTTCTGGACGGGATCCTACGTATCTTGGCATCCAATAGGGATCTTCTGGACCTATTGATTTACCTCCCGAGGGGTGGTCCTTGGCCTCGGGGGTCGCCCGTTTAACTGCCAGCAGGTTGCTTCAGTATGGCCTGGCTTGTGATAGTAGGTGCAAATAGGCTGCTTAGGGGTACTAGTGCGGTCAGGTGGGCGTCCACCCGAATTTCTGGAATAAGTCTCTTTATAGTCAGGAGAGAAGAACCTTCTGGACACAGGTTTCTCATCCTCCAGCAATAATGGTTTTTCCCACTGTTCCAACTTTTGGTGGACTTTCTCCAGACTTTTAGTCAGGAATTGAACTTGCTCAGTAAGGGCAGCAACTGCGTCAGGAATTGGGGCTTGGGTTGCCTGACTGACGACAGGTAAAGGTTTTACAGGGGTGACCAGCTGTGCTACTGGCACTGCAGCGGATCCAACAGGTTCTGTTGGTGGACTTTTTCCCAGTATACTGATTGCTAATTCTTTAAAGTCTAAGAAAGCAGCACTTGGATGCTGGGCGGCTAACATTCATAGCTGGCTCTTTAAATTGTCTGTATTGATGCCTTCAATAAATTGTTCTTTCAGGGTTTTGTCCTGATTCTCTGCCTCACGGGGGTCTACTTGGACAACAGCTCTAAGGGCTTCCTGTAAAGATAATGAGTCTCTGAGTGACTCACCCGATTGCTGTTTCTTGCTGAAGAACCTCATCTTGACCTCGGACACGGTTCTGGGTTCAAAGGTGGTGTAGAGACGTTCAAATATCTGCTCCAGTGTCCTCCTCTCTGAGCTTGGCCAGGATTTAACTTCTCTGAGAGCAGCTCCTTCCAATTGCGCAAGGAGAATCTCCATCTGCTGTTCTGGGGATACAGGGTACAATCTGAACACAGCAAAAATTTTCTCTTTAAAGTCCCTTAAAGTATGAACTTCTCCAGAATACCGTGGGAACCAGGGGGCCCCAAAATAATAAGGCATGTTTAAAGGCATTAAGCTTGGTGCTGCAGCAGTTGGTATTGCGTTGGGACCGGCTGTGGCTACCGCAGGGGGTCCACGGAGGTCAGGTTGCACATTATCTTCCTGCACAGACATGGTAACAGCAGGTGAATTATGATTAGATGAATTAACTGTGGCTGTAGACACTTTTTGTGCGGCGCTGCTATGGGCAACCTCTATCTTGCGGGTGTATGCCCCTTTAAGGAACTTGGTGCCGGCTGAATACAGTGTTTAAACAGCGCTAGTTTAAGTCTCTGACAGCGCTCGAGGCTATCGATGCTCCCTTATGGTTAGTAGGGACAAATCGGAGTACTCACAGGTTGTGGTTTCTACTTGGGGGACGGCAAGCAATGCGACCCTCTCCGCTAACTCGCATGTGAAGTCTCGCAATGTTTTGGATACACGCACGTCACACTCTCCTCCCGTGCGCGGCGTCTCACTTTGATGTGGCTACAGGCAGAGGAGGCGGCGCTGCGTTTGCATACAGGGTTGGCCTCTCTGAATTGACACAGTAAAGGTAGGACGGGCTTGGCCAGATAATTTTGCATAAATGGGCGGCACTAGGTTTTCCCGCTCTTCAGGGGGTGTCGCTAACTTATCCACAGTGATGGCGCAGTATTTTTTTTTCAAACAAGGCCTCCCGCGGCCATCTTAAATGCATATAGACAGTCTATTCAATGACAGCAAGCCGTTTTAGTGACACACAAATGTCCTCTTTTCTCACTTTTAACACTTTAACAGCTTATTCACATGCGCCAGTCTTTCAAATATGGCGCAGGGGTTAACATCCTGTTTGTGACGCCAATAAAAGATATGCAGCCAGCCAGAACCGCAGGGGCAACACGTGAGGTGCACGGTGGGCCGATGTGGGGCCAAACAATAACACAGTTCATCGGTTTACTCATGGTTAGCAGAAAGCCTCCTTGGGCTGGCAGCACAGTGTTGAGGAAGACAGCACGAAATCCTCCGGGGCACGCTCTGTGGTAGGGAAGCACCAGCCTAGATGGAGGTTGAGGTGCCCTTGGTGGCAGTGGTGTTTAGGGTGCTTATGGCGGCTGGGTCCCTTGGTGTTATTTGTTGTGACGCCAGTACCGTTAATGGTGGTACAACCAGTGGTAAGAATGAAGTAGACAGTGGTAGGATACAACTCACAACTTTTACTGATGTTGGTTCCAGTTGCAGCATTATCATCCGGACAGTCTTTTGCAATTTAGAGGAATTCTGTTGATCCACTGTTAATAGGTTTGGCTGGGTTTAGCTTAGCTTGAAGGTTCTGTATCAGTGCTTCTGGTAAGTGACTCTGCTTCAGGTCCCTAGTAAACCAGAGTTATTTGGTGAGGTTGCCTGTGGCTTAAAGCGAACCTTTCACCTGCATTTCACTTAATAAACTATCAAAAGTACCTTATAGATCATCCTCATTGTGTTAGCACACGGTCTTGTCCCGCTTTTCTGTCATGTATATGCATGAAAAAAATCGCCTTATAAAGTACTCTTCTCCAGCTCCACAAGTCAAGATAGAAGTCAAGGGGGTAACCCTTCCCTCACTCCAGGCTGTTCTCTATAGGTGAAAGATCTGGACTGCAGACTGGCCATTTCAGTCCCCGGATCCTTCTCCTACGCAGCCATGATGTTGTGATTGATGCAGAATGTGGTCTGGCATTATCTTGTTGAAAAATGCAGGGTCTTCCCTGAAAGAGATGACGCCTGGATGGGAGCATATGTTGTTCTAGAACCTGAATATATTTTTCTGCATTGATGGTGCCTTTCCAGACATGCAAGCTGCCCATGCCACACGCACTCATGCAACCCCATACCATCAGAGATGCAGGCTTCTGAACTGAGCGTTGATAACAACTTGGGTTGTCCTTGTCCTCTTTGGTCCGGATGACATGGCGTCCCAGATTTCCAAAAAGAACTTTGAATCGTGACTCGTCTGACCACAGAACAGTCTTCCATTTTGCCACACTCCATTTTAAATGATCCCTGGCCCAGTGAAAACGCCTGAGCTTGTGGATCTTGCTTAGAAATGGCTTCTTTTGCACTGTAGAGTTTCAGCTGGCAACGGCGGATGGTGCGGTGGATTGTGTTCACTGACAATGGTTTCTGGAAGTATTCCTGAGCCCATTCTGTGATTTCCTTTACAGTAGCATTCCTGTTTGTGGTGCAGTGTCGTTTAAGGGCCCGGAGATCACGGGCATCCAGTATGGTTTTACGGCCTTGACCCTTACGCACAGAGATTGTTCCAGATTCTCTGAATCTTCGGATGATGTTATGCACAGTTGATGATGATAGATGCAAAGTCTTTGCAATTTTCCGCTGGGTAACACCTTTCTGATATTGCTCCACTATCTTTCTGCGCAACATTGTGGGAATTGGTGATCCTCTACCCATCTTGGCTTCTGAGAGACACTGCCACTCTGAGAAGCTCTTTTTATACCCAATCATGTTGCCAATTGACCTAATTAGTGTTAATTGGTCTTCCAGCTCTTCGTTATGCTCAAATTTACTTTTCCAGCCTCTTATTGCTACTTGTCCCAACTTTTTGGGGATTTGTTGACACCGTGAAATTTTGAATCAACGTATTTTTCCTTTAAAATGATACATTTACTCGGATTAAACTTTTGATCTGTCATCTACGTTCTATTACAAATAAAATATTGACATTTGCCATCTCCTCATCATTGCATTCAGTTTTTATTCACAATTTGTTTAGTGTCCCAACTTTTTTGGAATCCGGTTTGTATTTCAAACTTGTATTTTACACTGAAAAATGCAGCAAAGGCCCCAGATGTAGGGTATGGCGAAAAATATATATATTTTTTAAACCCAGAATATTATTGCAGCATTTCAAGCTTGTATTTCACACTAACATGCAGCATAGGCCCCAGATTTAGGGTATTGCCAAAAATGGGTGTTTGTTTTAACCCAGAATATTATTGGCCAATCACAGCCATGCCATTAGTAGGCCTGGCTGTGATGGCTTCTAAGGGCACACAAGTTAAACGCTTGTTGATTGGCTGCTCTGCGGTCTTTCAAAAAGAGCCATTAACTTGCCGAACACCGAATCCGAACCCGAACCTGAACCTGAACTTTTACAGAAAAGTTTGGGGTCCAAAAATCCTAAAGTTCGGTACGAACCCGAACTTTACAGTTCGGATTCGCTCAACCCTACATATGATCTACCCTGTCAGATGAATGTTGTAAAAAAATAAAAACGGTGCCAAAAACGTAATATAGAGCAATTAAAAATCATATGTACCCCAAAATAGTAACAATAAAACTGGCACCCTATCCTCTAGTTTCCAAAATGGGTTCACTTTTTGGGAGTTTCTACTGTAAGGGTGCATCAGGCGGGCTTAAAATGGGACATGGCATCTAAAAACCAGTCCAGCAAAATCTGCCTTCCAAAAACCATATGGCGTTTCTTTCCTTCTGCACCCTGCCATATGCCCTTACATCAGTTTACGACCACATGTGGGGTGTTTCTGTAAACCTCAGAATAAGAGTAATAAATATTGAGTTTTGTTTCGCTGTTATCCCTCGATGTGTTAAAGAAAATAATGGATTAAAATAGAAAATCTGCCAAATTTAGAAATTTCATCTCCATTTTTCTTTAATTCTTGTGGAACACCTAAAGGGTTAACAAAGTCAGTTTTGAGTAGCTTGAGGGGTGTAGTTTCTACAATGGGTTAATTTATGGGTGGTTTCCACTATGTAAGCTCCACAAAGTGACTTCAGACCTGAACTGGTCCTTAAAAAGTGGGTTTTGGAAATTTTCTTAAAAATTTTAAGAATTGCTTCTAAAATTCTAAGCCTTCTAACGTCCTAAAAAAATAAAATACATTTACAAAATGATGCCAACATAAAGTAGACATATGGGGAATGTTAATTAATAAATATTTAAAGGTGTTCTGCACTTTCATTTAACTGATGATCTCTTCTCTGGATCTCTTCGCTGTTTGAAAAGTGTTCCAGTTATTACCACATAAAGTGACACATGTCAGATTTGCAAAAAATGGCCTGTCAGAAGGGTGAAAACTGGCCCGGGGTAGAAAGGGTTAAAACTAATTAATATCAGTATATATGTAGAAGAATAAAAAAATATATATATATTTATATACTCACCTAAAGAATTATTAGGAACACCATATTAATACGGTGTTGGACCCCCTTTTGCCTTCAGAACTGCCTTAATTCTACGTGGCATTCATTCAACAAGGTGCTGATAGCATTCTTTAGAAATGTTGGCCCATATTGATAGGATAGCATCTTGCAGTTGATGGAGATTTGAGGGATGCACATCCAGGGCACGAAGCTCCTGTTCCACCACATCCCAAAGATACTCTATTGGGTTGAGATCTGGTGACTGTGGGGGCCATTTTAGTACAGTGAACTCATTGTCATGTTCAAGAAACCAATTTGAAATGATTCGAGCTTTGTGACATGGTGCATTATCCTGCTGGAAGTAGCCATCAGAGGATGGATACATGTTCTCATTCTGTTTACGCCAAATTCGGACTCTACTATTTGAATGTCTCAACAGAAATCGAGACTCATCAGACCAGGCAACATTTTTCCAGTCTTCAACAGTCCAATTTTGGTGAGCTCGTGCAAATTGTAGCCTCTTTTTCCTATTTGTGGAGATGAGTGGTACCCGGTGGGGTCCTCTGCTGTTGTAGCCCATCCGCCTCAAGGTTGTGCGTGTTGTGGCTTCACAAATGCTTTGCTGCATACCTCGGTTGTAACGAGTGGTTATTTCAGTCAACGTTGCTCTTCTATCAGCTTGAATCAGTCGGCCCATTCTCCTCTGACCTCTAGGACTGCCGCATACTGGATGTTTTTCCCTTTTCACACCATTCTTTGTAAACCCTAGAAATGGTTGTGCGTGAAAATCCCAGTAACTGAGCAGATTGTGAAATACTCAGACCGGCCCGTCTGGCACCAACAACCATGCCACGCTCAAAATTGCTTAAATCACCTTTCTTTCCCATTCTGACATTCAGTTTGGAGTTCAGGAGATTGTCTTGACCAGGACCACCCCCCTAAATGCATTGAAGCAACTGCCATGTGATTGGTTGACTAGATAATTGCATTAATGAGAAATAGAACAGGTGTTCCTAATAATTCTTTAGGTGAGTGTATATATATATTTTTTTTTTTACTTCTCTTATGTTCCCCTTTGCAAACACAAATTCCATTATATGTTGTCAAAAGAGTATTAATACTTTTTTATTATTTTCATTTTGACAATGTAAACTAAGGAAATTCAGTGTACAATTTTTACTTTTTATTTCTTTCACATTGTGCGTTTTTTCATGTTGTGGACCTAATTTTTGGTTAGGATTATATATTGGATTTTACCTCACAGCATGAAATGTTGCATAGTAATGAATGGCGAACGCCTGCGCATGCAAAGTGTGTTCTCCCTTACTTCGGGGTCCTGTTCTGGAGATAAGAGCAGGTCCTAGAGGTGAGACCCGCACTTATCTAATGACATATCCTAGCGATATGCCATCAAAGTCTGAGATGCTTTAAGAGCAGCTCAGTTTTTAGAATCACGTGGTGAGCACGGTGACGTCACCGCAGGTCCTTCTATCTTCATTCAGCAGGACCTGCAGAAAGAAGAAAGAAGAGGATACCGGCTGTGCAATCAAGTGGATGAGGTGATTTTTTAAAATTATTTTTAACCCCTCAATGGCCATTTTATTTAATATTCTGTCTTAAGAATGGTATTATTTTCTGTTATAACCATGTTATAACGGAAAATAATAATGTGAAGTTCGGGTCCCCATTGCCCGGCAAACATGAACTTCCACGGGTTCGCTCATCCCTAACTATGATGACTCATTATTTCTGCTCTCAAGTCTGAAACTGTCATCTGTTTATATGAAGAAACTACAAGCACTGAGGATTTATACCACGAAGAAGAAAACAGCCCTTTGACAGAGCTGATAAAAATAGACTAAAAATTCTGCCAAAAGAAGGAAATATACTTAAAAAGAAATTGTTTACAAAAAGCACAGATTGATTATGCACTTAAGGATGGCGATATATCTTAAAGCTGCGCAGGATTGGCCCCATAAACAACACCTAATGAAATGCATTGAAGCCCTCGATCTCGCATTGTCTTGGCGCGGGGAATATTTAGACAGCCAAGTAACAGACAAGATTGAAATTGTCCAGGATGGGACTGAGATAACAAATCTTTGAACGCCCAGTCTGAGACATACGTTTGCTTGGTAGACCGCAGTCTGTTCTCTGGTCGTGGCATCTGCCATGCAATATGGGGATGACATGTCTCATAAATATGTCTGCTCCGTGGACATGTCATCTGCCGGAAATCTTTGGACTGACTGCTTAGAACTTAACGAAATTTGTCTATGGCTTATGTTTCAACAATAAATCACGTGCATAATTTTTTTGGGCGTATAGACAGCACATCAAAGATATACAGTTTAACTCCTTGACTGTTAAGAGGTGCAAACCATCTTCTATGCCAATATCGGGCCTGCACCTTCTAAAATAACTAATTATTTGCATTAAAGAGGTTAGCCCATCTCAGACATTGGCAGGATACCGCTAGGATGTCGCTACAGTCTGCTTTTAGACTGTTCTAACTCCTCATCTTTCTGGGGCAGCACCACCTAGTGGTGACAATAAAGTCCTGTTAACTGCCTATTATGCAGAAAAATGCATCTTGACCTTCTGGTAGCGTACATACAGGAAATGCACATTAAATTTTTTTTTCAGTGCCATAGCAGTGGGACACTGTATACTGAGGGCGTGCCAAAGCCATTCTATGCACCCTTGCTCCTCCTGATTCCTCTGCCAGCCCCTCCCTCTTCTTCTTCTTCATTGATAGGGCCAGGTACCTGCTTAGTCATCTTGTCTGGCTTGTCAATTAGGAAGCAGAGGGAGGGTCTGACAGGGGAAGCAGAAGGAGGAAGGGTGCACACTGCATCTATTATAACTTGTACCTCACATATCAGTACACTGCTGTATATACTATATATCTGTACATATTACATCTATAATACTGTGTAATATATGCAATGTGTATATATATATATATATATATATATATATAGTTGCAAGAAAAAGTATGTGAACCCTTTGGAAGGATATGGATTTCTGCACAAATTGGTCATAAAATGTGATCTGATCTTCATCTAAGTCACAACAATAGACAATCACAGTCTGCTTAAACTAATAACACACAAAAAATTTAATGTTACCATGTTTTTATTGAACACACCATGTAAACATTCACAGTGCAGGTAGAAAAAGTATGTGAACCCCTAGACTAATGACATCTCTAAGAGCTAATTGGAGTGAGGTGTCAGCCAACTGGGGTCCAATCAATGAGCAGAGATTGGAGGTGTTGGTTACAGCTATCCTGCCCTATAAAAAACACACACCAGTTCTGGGTTTGCTTTTCACAAGAAGCATTGCGTCATGTAAATGATGCCTCGCACAAAAGAGCTCTCAGAAGACCTACGATTAAGAATTGTTGACTTGCATAAAGCTGGAAAGGGTTATAAAAGTATCTCCAAAAGCCTTGCTGTTCATCAGTCCACGGTAAGACAAATTGTCTATAAGTTCTGCACTGCTGCTACTCTCCCTAGGAGTGGCCGTCCTGTAAAGATGACTGCAAGAGCACAGCGCAGACTGCTCAATGAGGTGAAGAAGAATCCTAGCGTGTCAGCTAAAGACTTACAAAAGTCTCTGGCATATGCTAACATCCCTGTTAGCGAATCTACGATACGTAAAACACTAACCAAGAATGGATTTCATGGGAGGATACCACAGAGGAAGCCACTGCTGTCCAAAAAAAACATTGCTGCACGTTTACAGTTTGCATAAGAGCACCTGGATGTTCCACAGCAGTACTGGCAAAATATTCTGTGGACAGATGAAACCAAAGTTGAGTTGTTTGGAATAAACACACAACACTATGTGTGGAGAAAAAGAGGCACAGCACACCAACATCAAAACCTCATCCCAACTGTGAAGTATGGTGGTGGGGGCATCATGGTTTGGGGCTGCTTTGCTGCGTCAGGGCCTGGACGGATTGCTATCATGGATGAAGGGAAAAAGGAATTCCCAAGTTTATCAAGAGATTTTGCAGGAGAACTTAAGGCCATCTGTCCACCAGCTGAAGCTCAACAGAAGATGGGTGTTGCAACAGGACAACGCCCCAAATCATAGAAGTAAATCAACAACAGAATGGCTTAAACAGAAGAAAATACGCCTTCTGGAGTGGCCCAGTCAGAGTCCTGACCTCAACCTGATTAAGATACTGTGGCATGACCTCAAGAAAGCGATTCACACCAGACTTTCCAAGAATATTGCTGAACTGAAATAGTTCTGTAAAGAGGAATGGTCAAGAATTACTCCTGACCGTTGTGCACGTCTGATCTGCAACTACAGGAAATGTTTGGTTGAAGTTATTGCTACCAAAGGAAGTTCAACCAGTTATTAAATCCAAGGGTTCACATACTTTTTCCACCTGCACTGTGAATGTTTACATGGTGTGTTCAATAAATAGATGGTAACATTTAATTCTTTGTGTGTTATTAGTTTAGGCAGACTGTGATTGTCTATTGTTGTGACTTAGATGAAGATCAGATCACATTTTATGACCAATTTGTGCAGAAATCCATATCATTCCAAAGGGTTCACATACTTTTTCTGGCAACTGTGTGTGTGTATATATATATATATATATATATATACACACACAGAGCAGTGTATTGATATACAAGGTATAATACTGTTGATGCAGTGTTTACAGAAATATGTGTACACAAACATAGAAGAGGATTCTTTACGGTAAGAGCAGTGAGACTATGGAACTCTCTGCCTGAGGAGGTGGTGATGGTGAGTACAATAAAGGAATTCAAGAGGGGCCTGGATGTATTTCTGGAGCGTAATAATATTACAGGCTATAGCTACTAGAGAGTAGTTGATCCAGGGAGTTATTCTGATTGCCTGATTGGAGTCGGGAAGGAATTTTTTATTCCCCTAAAGTGGGGAAAATTGACTTCTACCTCACAGTTTTTTTTTTTCCTTCCTTTGGATCAACTTGCAGGATGACAGGCCGAACTGGATGGACAAATGTATTTTTTCGGCCTTATGTACTATGTTACTATGTGGTCAGTTATGCATTATGGTCACTGTGTGTGTGAGGTACATGAGTTAGTGGTCACTGTAACTGTCTGAAGTATTATACATGAGTGAGCAATGAGTAAAAACAGGGCGGGCGTAAATGACGAGAAGTGAAACACCTCCTTTTACCATTCCATTCTAGTCTAGTCTGTATGGACCAATGCAGAGCTGATTGTGAACTTCTAATACTTGCTGTTAGGGGTTTAAGGACCTGTGATGATGTCATCACAGGTCCTGGCAGATGTACCTTTCAAACCTAGGAACTACACCATTTTTGGTGCAGTTCCTTTTCTAGATTCTGCAGGTCCTGTGATGTTGAAGATGATGTCATCACAGGTCCTGGCAGATGCACTGTTCTAACCTGGGAACTACACTTTACAGGACCTGTGATGACATCATCAAAGGTCCTTTAGCTTTAGAAAGATAGACAGGAGCAATTAGGGGGCGGGGCCTCTCCTCCACTTCGAGACCCTCTTTCCCACGGGCCCAATAGCAGCTGTGTGGTCTGCCTATATGGTAGGTACGCCACTGATACTAGCAGAAGGACCCGGCTTCGCACTGGTAGATTTCATCTATTTCATTCAATGTTTCTGTGTCGTTAAAAGATACCAACAGTATCCCCCTTAACAGTGACCTCTACCCCCCACAGTTCCCCGCCTCCTTAAAATGGGACCTCCACAGCAGCCCACCCCCTTAACTTTGACTTTCACAGCAGCCTGCCCCTTTAACAGTGACTTCCACAGCACCCCACCCATTGACAGTAGCCTCCACAGGTGCCCGCCCCCTTAACAGTGACCTCTACAGCACCCGCCCCTTAACACTGACCATAGGTTACAGTCCCTTTAACTGTGACCTCCACCATTCCCGGCCCCCTTAACAGAGACCTCCACAGCGACTGCCCATTAACAGTGACTGCCACAGTACCCTTAACAGTGACCCCACTGTACACTGCTTCCTTAACAGTGACCTCACAGAACCCCACTCCCTTACAGTGACCTCAAAATACCCCGTTCCCCTTTAATAGCCCACAGTCCCCCAGCCCCATAACAGTAACCTCCACAGCGCCCGCCCCTTTAATAGTGACCTCCACAGAGGCCAGCCCTTTATTTATTTTCTCCATAGTACCCCGTCTCGTTAACAGTGATTTCCACAATAACCTGCATCCTTAACAGTGACCCCCACAGAGCTCTGTTCCCTTAAAATGTGACCTTCACAACACCCCGCCCCCTTAAAAGTGACCTCTACAGCACTCCGCCCCTTAACACTGACCTCCTAGCGGACTGTCCCTTAACTGTGACCTACACCGTTCCCTGCCTCCGTAACAGAGACCTCCACAGTGCCTGCCCTTTTAACAATGACTGCCACAGTACCCCACTCCCTTAAAAGTGACCCCCACAGTGGCTACCTCTTTAATAGTGACCTCCACAGTCCCCTGCCTCCTTAACAGTAACCTCCATAGTGCCAGCTCCTTAACAGTGACCTCCACAGTGGCCGCCCCTTTATTAGTGACCTCCACAGTACCCCATCTCCTTAACAGTGATTTCAACAACACCCCGTCCCCTTAACAGAGGCCTCTAGAGCATTCTGCCCCTTAACACTGACCTCCATAGTGCACCGTCCTCTTAACTGTGACCTCCACAGCAGCCTGCCTCCTTAACTGTGACCTCCACAGCAGCCTGCCCCCTTAACTGTGACCTCCGCAGCACTCTGCTCCCTTAACAGTGTCATCCACAGCGCCCTGCCCCTTTAAAGCTGACCTACAGTAGTGAAAAACAATTACTGGTTTATTATGGAAACCTGGTGTAAAACTGTGTACGTAGAGACTAAGGGCCTGCGAAATTCTATTGGCTGATAAAGATCATGTGACCGTGTGTATGGCAGTTGGGATATGTGTGAAAGACCTGCAGGCTTCTATTGGCTAATGTAGGTCATGTGATGTGCCATATTTGCATTTTTTTGTGAATATCTCAAGAACGGTACGTGCTAGAGAGCTGAGACCCGGTCTAAAACCTTCCTGCACACCTGGTGTACCTGTGTGCGAAATTTCATGATTGTAAATGCAAGGGTGCGGAATCATTTAGTGGACATACATACATACATACACTCAGCTTTATATATTAGATATATATATATGGAGGGGAAACTTTTACATATCACAGAGAGCAGATCGTGACAAGCAACTTATCATTGGATGTCGCGATCTGCTCTGCCCTGCTATCCCAGAGGCGGATACAGAATCTCCTACTGTGACAGCCTCGGGAACGAGCACACACAGGCAAGGAAGGGGTTACTTCCTCCCTGCCTGGCTTGCCTTGGTTTGCATCAGAGCGTTTAGCTCCGCCCCCAGCAAGCAGGGAAGAGAGGCCCCGAGAGCAGCGAGGCACCCAGCAACTAGGGAGCTGAGACAACCCCTTTAAGTTAAATAATCTGGACTGACATTTTGTTGTTTGACCACAAGATGCCGCTGTTTCCTAAACACAGCTAACAGACTGCATATATTTCCATATTCATAAGAGGTGGAGTTACAAAAGCCTGGAGAGGAAGAGATAGAGCAGCCATCTTGGGGAGAGTTTGGAAGAGGATCCAGGGGCTGTGTGTGAGAGATTTCATCAACATCCAGGTGTGGGAGCACCCTTCAGTGACCAGAACTACAGCCCTGTGAAAATGATTGTGTCCACCGCATGCTTGTTGGAGAGGCATTTGTTCAGTCCACAGTCACCAGCGGATGCAGAGCAGACCTGGGTCGGTAAGATTGTGCACGCACCTCATCACAGTGTTGGCACCTGAAATCCTAGAGACTGAGACCAGGCCTGTAGTTAGATAGGATTTCTGCTCGTGTCAGGCCACAAGTGTTGCTGGCTGTTCATTGCAAGGACTCCATAATTTAAAGTGACATTTCACATTGGAGAGCTGATAAACTTCCCCACAAACTGAAGCCAGGCTGGCGTTTTGCTCAGAAGGAATACTCAGGCATGTGCTACAAGACCAGTTATGGGAGGAAAATACTGTAGAGCTTTGTAAGTTGTTGTGCTGCACCACAGGCTAGCCATTACCACACACCCAAACAATTTAGATTTTTTTAGGGTGATAACAGGTAAGGCTTGGCTGTTTAACTGTGCCCGCCAGTAAGTAAACTACCGCACTTTCCTCCTGAATTGGAGGGCGCCGCGCTGTGCAGAACAAGGGTCTCAGCCTTCGGGCTGGGTGTACTGTATGTAAATGTATTGTGTGTTCCCAGCATTTGTGGTTGTGTGCATTACCACGTTGGCAAAAGCTGGTGTTGGAGTTGCTTTCCTCGTTCGTGTCTTCGCTTTATCCTGGGGAGGCTACCCCGGTACACGTCTTACAACTGTATGCATTACATGCAGATTTCGTTGTGGATTTTGCCCAATGAAATCTGCAGTGAAAACCAGCATAAAATATTGACACGCTGTGGATTTATTCGGGATGGACATAACAGAGCGGATAAATAGATCTGGACACTAAGGGAGTCATTTATTAAGACCGGCGTCTAAGTAGCCGGCCTTAATATCCCCTATAGCTGGCGGTTGATCTGCCGAAGTTATGAAGAGGCGTCGCTTCTAAATGTAAGACAACTTCCTTGCTGTCTTACATTTCGACCATTTTCCACGTCTAAACCAGGCATAGAAAATGGTAAATGGGACAGGCCTGCAGGTCCATCTCCTTTCCCGCCCACATCACGCCCACTTTTTTTAAACCTGGCGTGAGCGGGGAAGTCGCAGATTCAGCGCAAAGGACCTTTGCACCGCAATCTGCACCAGAAATACGACTAATATGGGTGTATTTCGGGTTAGTAAATGACCCCCTAAATACCCAGCTCACATGGAACTAGTACTAAAAAGATGGATCACCAGACACTCATGGGCATTGCCTTAATGGGTGGATCTTTTCAGAAGCTATTATTGCCAATTCATTTAACGTATGAACAAATCCCTGGAATAATTGACAGAAGACAATAATCAGTAATCTGACTGGTTGGAAGGCTGGGTTGAAAAGCTGCCCAATATCCTTGCTCCGCCAAGATATGCATTGCCGATGTCTAACATGTCAATTCACAATTTATGTTGAATTGTGATTACATTTGCATTTACAGCCAATTGTGTAAGAGCAGTGATTCCAAAGATTAACTGCTCCAACTGTAAAGAACCCTTTCCTATGTTAACAATAGATAACGTAAGTGAGGAAAATGTGACACTGGTGAATACATTCAGTTCAGTAATTTTATATGCAAAGAAGACGGTTAGATAATCCGCTTATTGATTCAGGTTTTTCCAAATACCAACTCTGGCCCCTACTTATTGAACTCCTGTGACCATTCTTCTTCCAGGGCAACCATTCAAGTTGATGGGAGTTCATGTATTTATTTTCCCTTTATTGCTCCTATCTCCCGTTCTGGGCTGTGGTCACATGACCATGTCCATGCAGCTCTTTCCTATTTCCTTCAACGTTATGTCCATGGGTAGGGCAGTGATAGGGGAGTGTCTATGTAACTAGCTGGGTGGGAGGAGCCATAAACTAGCTGGGCATTGTTAGTGGCAGAGGAAGGAGAAGTGCATCATGGGTTTGGTTGGATATGGCAACAGGAAGTGCTACATACAGAATGGAAACAAACCGGAGGAATTGGTTTACATGATGAAAACGGGCCAGGGTGTACAAAATAAAACAAAAAAAATAAGGAAGATGTACACTGTACATGAAGCAAGCAACTACATGAGCATAAAGTAATCATGGAAAACCCCTTGAAGTTACAGTCAACACCAGAGCCATAGACAATTATTGGCTGAATGTAAATTGGCTCTACTTGTCAAGCACACATTTTCTACGGCACATTGAGCAAGAAAAATGGTGGGTGTGTAAGCATGCTCACTTAGGCTACTTTCACACTAGCGTTTTTGCTGATTCCGGCAGGATACAGCAAAAACGCTTCCGTTACTGATAATACAACCATCTTCATCCATTATGACCGGATCCGGTTGTATTATCTTTAACAAAGCCAAGACAAATCCGTCATGAACTCCATCGAAAGTCAATGGGGGACAGATCCAGTTTCTATTGTGGCAGATCCGTCCCCATTGACTTGCATTGTGGGTCATGACGGATCCATCTTGCTCCACATTCCATCCAGGATGGAAAGCAAATCGGAATCGTTTTTTCCGGTATTGAGACCTTATGACGGATCTCAATACCGGAAAATATTAACGCTAGTGTGAGAGTAGCCGTATATGGGAACTGCAGGATAAGGAATGCTACCGATACAAACAACTGCATGTCCATTACACAAAACCAAAATATGCTACTTCATAGTCATAACACTTTTTATATTGTTGTAAATGTTTTATTTCGAATGCTTCCATCCGCAGCCCGTTCATCCGAATATCTAGACGCCCTCCTCCATGCAGCCCTTTCTTTTCTCATTTTATTCCAAGATCAAAGTATAAAACAAAGTCTCGCCATTATAGACGCTAATATGCCTGATCTTGGAGCCTCAATATTTCTCAGATATCTTTAATATCATAGAAAATCCAATATATAACTCGGATTTATGCTTAATTTCTTCTTCTCTGCTGGTAGCAAGTAAAATGTCATTTCCTCTCTGTTGTTTCGAACTTTTCTATCTCTCACGTTTCAGCCACGGCATTTTCACATTCAAACTTTATATTTTGTTTCAGCTATTTTATACACAATATCCAATCCCTAATGAGGTTCTTGCAGGTGGACTTAAAAAGGAACGCCAACCCTGTACCCACACTGAGGCTGAAATCTCTCAATATATGGCCTCATCCAGACAATGATCATGCTGGACAACACTTGTTACACATGTGACATTCAGATACCCCCACAACTTTTACTGATCTGAACTTACCTCCTCAAAATAGTTATGGTATGTAAAAAGGAGTCTGTAAGCAGTTTTGACCATGCTAAACTACTGGCATGCACTAGGTAGGGGGTGGGAAAAACAGGACAAATATTACTTTTTGTGGAGTTTTTGTTATAAGGAGTGTGAATATGCAGTTTTAGTTTGCCAGGTTCTGTTCCTGCAAGTGCACTGGAGGTGGAGCTTCATTGTGAAGTGCTGCTTCAAAGCCCCTCCCCTCAGCTCTGAGTGACAGCTATACAATCCAACCAGGAGACCATTACAGATTTCACTCAGAGCAGAGGGTAGGGGCTGTGAAGAAGCTGAAAGCAGAAAGCACTTCACAATGAAGCTCGGCCTCCAGTGCACTTGCAGAACCTGGCAGAATAAGGGTAAATGCACTGTCAGCAGTTTAGCATGGTCAGAACTGCTGACTGATTCCCTTAAAGGATTATTCCTCTCTCAACAATTCGTAGCTTATCAGAGTGGATCCAACTTCCAGCTTTAACACCTCAGCCCCTAAAATGTCTCGTCTTTGGTGTTTCTGGCTGCTGCCACCTCGATCTCAGGATCACTGGATATCCTAGAAGTCGGGACATGTCTCTATTTTCTCAGATGAGAATAACCATTTAAGTACTGACTGGAGTTACTTGGATCCACCAGAGGAAATAATTCTGAAGGTCCATCTACAGTATATAGAACATTTACGTGTCTTTAATTACACTGTAGACTTACTTACTGTTGTTCTCATTGTGCTCAACGGACAAAAAAATGTTTTTCTTTACTGTGATTTTATTAAATACACTATAAAAAAAATTTTAGCTATTTTTTAGGCCCACAAGGGACTTCACAATGTGATTCACTTCCATAATGCTTTGGTATACTCAGTAACAAACTGACAATTTATTAGGCTTTTAGCTATGGCCTCCATTGTGGCGTAGGGTGCTGATGGGGTGTCAGCAGCGCCACAAGGCCCCAGCACTGTCCAACTTCAGCTACCATATAAGAACTCCACTGAAGAGATAGCAGTAGACTGCTCCAATGTAATTGAGTGGGTGTCAAGTGGATCAGAGGGTTGTGCATTAAGGAATTTGAAGTTAACAGAAGGGTGTCCTCTTTCAGGACCTTCATCTCTTGGCCAGAGCGGAGATCAGTTACGAAGATCAAGTCTCCTCCTGGAGAATCTGTCCTGTATTACACAGACAAGCCATTGATTTGCAGTGCTTAAAGAGGTTTTCCATGATTACTATGGTGATATGCTGATATAGTTGCTTACTCTGATACTTCGCGATTTAAGCAATATGAAGAAATTGCTAATGCGTCCGGTTTTAAAATCACAAAAAATTACAAGAGCCCTCTCCTGCACACAAAGAGTTTAAAAAAAAAATTTCAACCCAGAAGTAATTCACCCTGCTAGCACAGCTCACAGATCAGAGTCAATTAGCACCTCTGTGCCAAAAGAATCTTACTGGACAGAGGAGCACCCCCTGCCAGGTTATGTATCCATCACTGTGATATCATCATGACAAAACCTCATAAAAAGTGCATCTTCCCAGTCTGTGTGGCTCCTGCATCGCAGGAGGTCTCACACCTTTAGCATGGGCAGTGAAATTCAGAAGAAAAGGACAGATCCTTATCACACAGCTGGTTGGTACAAGAAGGAAGATGACCTGAAAGTCACCTCCAATCCATAGACTTCCTATTTTTCCCATATTTTCCTCATATTTTATAGGTTAGAAAAATATGAAAGGAACCATCTCTTCAGAGGTTGTTCGGGTTATCCTAACACAGCTTCCTGGAAATCCGCAAATAAATCGGAAATTCCCTCTCTGAGATATGACGGTTCTCAGGCACACTGTATTGTCTTCCAGTCATATTTGATATCAGATGATGCGCAAAATTGTCCTGATTATAAATATGAACTTTATTTCCTAATTTGACCTACGGGTACAGGCAATGATGCTGCCGATTTTCTCCCTCTCAGGACAAGGACTGCCCCTCTTCCAATTACACAAGGCTGAACTTGTACGTGTCACAGCCACTCCCAGTTCCAGAGTGGGTAAAACAGAGTTACCCACGCAGATCCTGGTCCTTCATCTAACATCTGACGTTGACTAACATCACGACCACCCGCTGGACACGGGCACCCTGCCATCTTGAATTATTCCTTACAAAGACTTTATCTTTTACTGGACTCTACCACAGTAATTCTGAACTTACAGGCATTCTATTCCCTTCCACCTCTTACCTATTTCCATCCAACCAATCTGTTTGACTGGCAGGTATATTTGTCTGTCAGTTTTAATGTATATATTTTTTGTGTATAGTTTTTAGAATAAAACTAACGATTTAATCGTTCCAGTTTAACTGGTCTATGCTAAGAACTCTGTCCTCAGAAGAGACATACTATCACATTGTCTTATTTCTATAAATTGTTATTTGGTTAGCTAGGTTGCAAATAACAGTTTTGTTCCTATAGGATTAGTTAGCCGGGGTCTCTTCGCCCCGATTCAATACGAAGAGTGGTGGCAGCAAATGAATTTGATTTCCAGCGCGAAATCAATCATTTTATTTTACCGATTGTACATACAAACGCGATTGTATCATGTATGGGCACACCAACCAATCTTAAACGTCTACTGTGCTCACAGTGGATTCGCCTCCAGAAGTCTCTAGTGGACGAGACCTGTATGGCAACTGTGGCATAGTACGATGGGGTTGGCGGGTGGTTGTCACACTTACCTAATGTAAATGTTCCCTATGCTTTTTTATTTGGACTCCCCTGACCATTTTTCTCCATATAAACCAATCCCTCTGGTTGTTTCCATCCTATATGTAGCACTTCCTGTATCCAACCAAACCCATGATGCGCTTGTCCTTTCTCTGCCACACCTCCAGCACCGCCCCTAACAAAGCTCAGCTATTTTATAGCCCCTCCCACCCAGCTAGTCTCATAGACATTCCTCTATCACTGCACCACCCATGGACATGACATTACAGGAAATGAAGAGCTGCTTGGACATGGTCATGTGACCAGAGCCCAGAACAGGAGATAGGAGAGAATAGAGGTAAAATAAATACATTACAGAATTACAGCAACCTTCATAAATGGTTATTTTAAAGGCTGCAAACTGTAAACCCCCTTTAGTGCCCTGAGGTTGCGCTGCATGGAAACTAAACAGTTACTGAATTGTCAAAGGACCCTTCTAACAGTTAGGATTGTCTAAAGTGGAGAATCCCTTTAAGCCATTAGCCCACATGTAATGTCCACTTTTAGTATTTGATCTCTTGGGTCAGTAGTGGACCCAGGTCCATTAGGTTCTTCGGAGGAGATGATTCTGATGCCCATCCTCGATCAATTGTGTTCCGTAATTTACGCTATCATGTTGGATTCATGATGATGTACCACTTCCTAAATATGCTTTTCCTGATTATGCGGTATTCTTTAGAGTTGTTATAATTGTGATCCTTAAAAAATTTTATTTTATTTTTTTATGTTATTGAAGAAAAATGTTATTTTTCAAAGAGAAAAAAAAAAGAAGAAACTGTATTTTGGATTTTATCCACTGCATCGCAGAGCAACAGGTGCAGACGGGTGATTGCCGTCACCGCGGTGCGTCCAGAATGTGAAGTTTTACCGCATATGAGTTCAAAACACTCAGGCGCAATCATCTTCCTTGAATGCTGTAATGCCGGGCCACAGAGTTCAAGTGCAAGCATTGTTTTAACATTTGTCATTCTCGAGTTGGTCCCTAAATTAATAAGAATGCCAGGCTGCTTGCCATTAATCTCAATCTGTGCTCGGCGTTCGTGCACATTCTCTCCCACAGTGAAGATGTTCTATTTATCATACAATAAGGTGTCACCGCGTGTGCTCATTTCTATGCGACGTGTGATGCTCCAATTTTTCTTCTTTCTTTTGTCGGTTGCCTGGATTTAAGGTAAAAATATATGAAACAAAACTTATAAAGAACCAGAACAATAACGAGAAAGGACAAACATTTTACAGCAATTCCATATGGCCTGGAAGTAGAGGATCCCTGTACAAAAAATTGTATGTGGGCTCCTTGCTGTTTAAAGGGATTGTGCTGCCAGAGGATGCAACAAATTGATATTGTAGCGCAGGCCTCTCATGGATTTTTTTTGCCTCCTCCGGCAGTCTGTGCAACACACTTAAAGGAGTTGTCCCTTTTTTACTATTCATGACCTATCCTCAGATTAGGGGGGTGGGTGTTCCTACTCCCGGCACCGCCGCTGATCAGCTGTTTGAAGAGAAGGCAGTGCTCCTACGAGTGCTGCCTTCTCTGCTCTGTTCACCTGCTCGCCGAGGTCATTTCAGTGGTGAGCAGGTGTTATGACAAGTATGGCGTCCCCATTCACTTCTAGTAGAAGAGAAAAGAGAAGGACCGCGCCCCCTGTGTGTGAACTGTTTTTTGGAGAGTGCCCCTAAATTGTTGGGGATCGCAACTCACCAGATACGGTTGTGCACGCCAGGCATAACACCAGGAAGCGTATGTAGAATAACTTGCGCGGTATCAAAGCAGCTCCCTTGAGCTCCGGGCATCAAGAATAGGTCCCGATAATCAGAGGTAAGATTAGGGAAAAAAATGGCAGTACTGCCGGGGCGCTAAGATATAGCCACACTTTATTTTAGTATAAAACTAGACATAAGTGACCGGGTCTTAGTTTAGCTACACGTTTCAACGACGCTCCGTCAGCTTCTTCGGGGCTAAGATACGCCCCCATTGTCTTATAGGTGCGAGTCCCACCGCTGGGACCCGCACCTATATCGTGAACGGAGCCCTGGAAAGTGGTGGCTGGAGGACTCTGGTCTGACCACCACCAAGCGCTGTCCCCATAAACGTGAATGGGAGCGCACCGCGCATGACCGGCCACTGCTCTCATTCACTTCTATGGGTCCGACGGAAATAGCCGAGCGGCTCCATAGAAAATGAATGGAGGGCGGCTGCGAATGCGCAGTGCACCCTCCTCCACTTTCAGGGCTCCGTTCTCGATATAGGTGCACCTATCAGACAATGGGGGCATATCCTAGCGATATGCTCCCATTGTCTGAGATGAGATAACCCCTTTAATGGGTTAACAAACTTCCTAAATGTCAATTTGAATACTTTGAGGGCTGTAGTTTTTAAAATGCAGTGTTTTATGGGAGATTCTTATATATTAGCCTCTCAAAGCCACTTCAGAGCTGCATTGATCGCTAAAAAAATAGGATTTGGAAATTTTATTGAAAGTTTGTAAAATTGCTTTTCTTTATCTTTAGCTTGCAAGCAAAATTCTCCCCCAACTTCATCAAACGCGTTTCACTGATAAAGGGACTACGGGTCCCGAAACGCGTTTGAGGGAAGTTGGGGTGAATTTTGCTTGCAAGATAAAGATAAAGAACTTTTGGATTGTTTCTTAACTTTATAAGTATAAAGCGCATGGATGCATTAATGTGACTAGCCATATACAGGTATTCCATTGAACTCAGCGCACCGCTCCTTGATATTCGAATGACGTGTAAGAGGAAATCCCAGTGTCACCGCTGACGTCAGGACTACGCTGAAGTGCTCCATTGAATCAAACCCACGAGCACTATCCTACTCCACGTGAGACGCCGAGAAAGCCCGCACACAGATACAGACAACATACAGGATCAACGGGACTGCAGAGGGAAAACTTCTGGAGAGGTAAGCGCCGGGAAAAATACAGAAGAGCACGCGGGACGCCGCACTGAGGTATACCGGCTTGAGATTCTCTTACCCTCATTTGCAAGGTCCTTCATTAACTATTTGTTGCTGAGGCTTTGTTATATGGCAAATTGAATCAAATCTTCATAAGCGCTGATACTGGTAGACACTTACCAACCACTATCACCCCGATCATACTGCAACAAATTGCCTTGAATTTGGATACATTTTGATATTCATTCTGTGCTGTCACAATCATCAACCAGATTATTAATTTGAACTGGAACTTGTTTTTATCCCTTTTCTTGAATTGGAACATTCATTAACTCTGTTGCTGCTATATAGAAATCCTGATGTTATGAGTTACTAGTATATCTATCTATTTATTTATGTATGCTCCTGGATTTATAACTATTACTATTGCTTAACTCACATATGCTGCTATTTTTATATTTATTTCAATCACTGCTATCGGCCAGTTTAATTTTAGACATCTGTCCTGATTTTAGATATTAAATACGTGCTCCATATGTAAGTGTTGCCTGCTACTATTTATTTATTTATATTTACAAATTTAGATTGGGTGAGTCTTTTAGCAGTTGCACCTACCCATTAGTACTCCTGGTTGAGCAACCCAATATCTCCTTTGTTTTTATTAACTATTTTGTACTATACTGTATGACTATTTGTCTTAGGGCTCATGCACATGAACGTATTATTTGTCCTCATCCAATCTGCATTTTTTAATAATCGGAAACACACCCAATCTCTTCAGTGGTGCCGTAAAAGATGCGGACAGCACACGGTGTCCGTTCTGTGGCATCCACAAAAAATTAGAACATGTCCTATTCTTGTCCGCATGCGGAATTCACACGGCCAGTATACGTGTTTTGCACATCTGCAATTTGCGGACCTCAAAACAGGTTACGGTCGTGTGCATGAGCCCTTAATAGCAGAGAAATTCAAATTTCAAATTTAGTCAAATTATTACGATATTACATTTTAGATTTTCTTTATAAATAAAAAAAATTAAATATATCAACAGAAATTTACCAGTAAAATAAAGTACAATGTGTCATGATAAAACTGTCTCAGAATTGGTCGAATACGTAAACGCATTCCAAAGTTCTTACCCCATAAAGTGACACGTGTCCGATTTGAAAAATGGGACTGCGTCTTTAATACCAAAAAAGCTTCATCTTATGGCCTATCCTCGGGATAGGTCATCAGTATCAGATCGGCCTGGGTCCTTTAAGGGGTTAATGAGTGGTGAGAACCTGTGCAGGAACCCACTGATATTTAATGAGCAACACTTTTGGGGGCTCCAGTTTGTTGGTCACCAAGCTCATAAATTGGGGCCTCTTGTAATAAAGGCAGACATAACAAATAGTTTGTACAAGTGTAGACTTTGGCATGGTCGGCATCACGCGGTGACAGCTGTACAATCATTATTCAGAAATGAATGCGTTATACATGTAAATGATTTGCCGAAAGAACATTTGCAAAAACATTTAGTCCTGGTGGATTTACTTTCTACACAAGGTGCTCTCATCATTGTTTGATGACTCTTTCACCTGAGCTGTAATAATCGGCGGCTTCTACTTATCCGTTCCTAATAAATAATGCAGATTTGTTCCAAATATTCTCATCTGGGATCCGTTTATTGACAATATCATCTTGTATTCTGATATGTTTTTTCATGTTTTAATACATTTCATGGCAGGTTACCGCATTAGAAGGTATTGGGAATATCGGACTATAGATATTGTGGCACTGGACGAAAAACAAAAATCCACATGATTGTCGTATTCTTTATTCTTGTGGGTTTTGTAATTACTAGTGTTCTATCGACACACGGTGGACACTGACTTCTCAGTCATTCTATGATATCTATAAATAATGCACCAACTATTTGTACTAAAGGAACTTTCTTAATAAAGAATCAACTCTGAAAAGTTTAAAGGGGTTTATTATACAGAGAAAGTTTCCATGGTTACGACCACACTGCAGTCCAGCATCGGTGGCCGTGCTTGCGCACTATAGAAAAAAGCACCAGCCCATGTGAGCTCCCACGGTCTCGGCCACCAGAGAGGCTGGAATTTTATTTTTATAGTGCGCAAGCATGGCCACCGCTACCGGAGTACAGGGTGGTCATAACCCCTGTGTATAATGTGATGGAAAAATGAATCCAGCCAGCAAAGGAGGCAATATGGACAATCACAATACATTAGTAAGTGCCTTGTATTAACGTTCTCTACATGGTGAATGGATGCGGACAGCACACATATAACATTTGTGCGCTGTCCACATTTTTTTGCGGCCCCATAGAAATGAACGAGTCCACATTTGATCCATAAAAAATTCAAACCCGAAAATACGTTTGTGTGCAGGAGGCCTGTGTGTGTATACATATGTACATATCTCTCAGTCACTGATAGATGACCGGGGGCGATCTTAAAGGACTGTCTCATTTCAGCAAGAGGCATTTATCATGTAGAGGAAGTTAATACAAGCCATTTACTAAGGGCTCATTCATGCGGTGGGTGCACAATACAACTGATCGTGGGGGTGTTAGGTGTTGAACCCCCACAATCTGATATTAATGATGCAAAAGTAAAATAGATTTGCCGTTCAGCGGTGCAGTTAGTTGTTCTAAAGCCTTTTGTGGCGTGTTTTAGTGGCAAAAGTAAAATATATTTTCCGTTCAGCGGTGCAGTTATATGTTCTAAATAGTGTTGATCAAGCACCATAGTGCTCGGGTCGAAACATTGGAATGTTCGGGTGCTCGACCGAGCACCCGAGTATAATGGAAGTCAATTGGAGAACCCGAGAATTAAACCAGGTATCCCCTGCTCTGAAGAGGGGAGGGTGCCTGATTCATAGGAAATGTCAGAAATTGATGATAACACCACCAAAATGGTTCTGGAACAGCATGTAGAGGATGTATGGATGCATCTTGCACTCGCAGGTCGCTGCTGGGAACGATGTTGTCCGAATAGTACGCCACTTTTACAGACTGAGGCAAAAATGTTAAGAAACATTCTTTCCTGTATATTTACTTGTATATAAAGTGCAAGTGCTGCCAAAATTACAAGGAAGAGGTACTCCGATACAACCTGTATATTACTTAATAGAGGGCCTCATTCACATTGTGGTACAATAGTTCAGGTAGTGGGACTCCTACACTTGTAAGGCCTATGGACTAAGTGAAAGGGCTGCCAAAAATTACAAGGAACCAACACTCCAATACACCCTTTGTTACACATAAAGGAGGGCATCATACACACCCTTGAAAAGTTATGATTGATGGCCTGCTGGTGACCCTCAAAAACATTTGGAGCAAGGGCCTGCTGATCTGACCATCTAAAACATTAGGAGCGAGGGCCTGCTGCCGCATTGGTGACTCTAGATAACCTCTGGGCGATTGCACATCCCCGTGACGGCGACGATCCATTTGCATGTCTGCCCTATCAACTTTTGATGTTCTTTTCTGCGCTACCATGGTGATCATGGGTAACGGGGAATCAGGGTTCGATGACGGAGAGGGAGCCTGAGAAAAGGGCTACCACATCCAAGGGAGGTCAATGGCGTAAATCTGATTGGCTGTTGTTGCCTTGTCCCTTTTTTTTCTAATTGTGAACCACCCAGAGAGGGTGGGTGTCACGGCCTTTGGTTTGCGCTGTGACACTGTTGCCACACTTGCGGTTGCCCGCGCCAACGTGTTGCTGTGAGAGCATGCTGTGGCAGTGTCTCGGCCTTCTGGGTGATTGCCGTGACATGGTTGCCACGCATGCTGTTGTCGGTGGTTACGTGGTTTGGCATGCTTGTGTGTGCACTTCCCCTTTAAGTGGTTTCCTTCCTCTGTCTGGTGTTGGAAGGGTTAACTCCCTTCCTAGTGTTTTGTGAACACTGGGTTTGTGTTAGTGTGGGTGTGGCTGCTTGGGCTATTTAGCCTCTGCTGGATACCTGAAGCTCTGGGTTCCTCCAGCCTTGGTGTATGCTGGTGGTTCTCTGTTCCTGGCTTTTTCCATCTGTCCAGTGAGGGCCACCCTTGTGGTCATCAATGTTATCCCGGTGTCTCCTTCCCTTCCTGTCCCTATTTGTATGGAGTGGGTTAAGTTCAGGGTGTTTTTATGTCTAGTTTGGTGTTACATGTCTGGTGGTGTTTCGTGTCATGTTTACTTGACATTCCCCTGTCTTATGTTTATTGCAGCTATGGGTGTCCTGGGTGCCTGTTTGGTTTGTGGTGTGTGCTGTGTCCTTTTATGTTGGTGTGGACACCAGCACTTGTGCACGGGTTCCAGTCAGTGTGTCTGTGGCAGGTAAGTGTTTTATGGGTGTCGCTTACCTGCCATCTCCATATGCTGTATGTGTTCCCCTCTCCTTGCAGCCTGACCTCAGATAGAGACTCATGTTCCTCCATGACTGGGATGAACAGGTCGTCTCTTCCCTGCTCCTTGGTGAGGGATTACCAGGGCGACTTAAGGTCTCTAGGAATCCTGAGTATGAGTCGTCCTACCATCGGGGTCCGCTCATATGGTGAGGAGTCAGGGAGAGGATTAGGGATGTTGTAGGAGGTGACCTGCTCCCTTATTACTTTTTTTTGGCCAGGCTGATCCCCTTTTACCCTTTGACACCGCACGGTGGGGGGTTTCCCCCACTCCCCGCCGTGACAGTGGGACAAATGATTAAAGTACAAGCGTCTAAGGAAGGCAGCAGGCACGCGGCAATTTCCCACTCCCGCACCTCCAAGGCGTAGAGCGCTAGTGATGAGCGGCAGGGGTCATATTCAAATTTACTATATATCGCAAATATTTTGTTGAATATTCGTCGAATATTCGCGAATTCGAATATTCATTATATTCTAAATTTTTTTACTCAAAATATCGCCAAGGTAATGATCACGTAATATGCGAATATTACGCGATCAATACAGACGTGGGTCAAAAACGAATATATAGCACTATAGAAATTAGTGCTATATATTATTTTTGTAGAATATTCGTCATTTTTCTTCCATCTGAAGTTATGATTCCTCCCTGCTTAAGTTACTTAAGCAGGGAGGAATCAAGACTTCAGATGGAAAAAAATGCAATATAGCTAATATAGTGCTATATTAGTTTTTCTGAATATTCGTAATATTCTAAAACAAGAATATATAGCAATATAGTGAATATTCGAAAAAAATAACGAATATAGAGTAATTTAGCTAATATAGCGCTATAATCTTTTTTTTTTTTACTTCAGATGAGAAAAAAATTACATCTATTAGACAAAGAAGATTATAGCACTATATTAGCTAAATTGCTCTATATATTCGGTTTTTTTTCTGAATATTCGCTATATTGATATATTCTCTGGTTTTAGAATATTACAAATATTCTAAAAAACAAATATATAACACTATATCGAATATATTCGTTTTTTAGAATATTCATCTTTTTTGTTTCAATCTGTACAGTTGTTCCACTTCGACATACTCCTCCTCGACAAGCGTCCCCGTCACCATGGGAACGCCTGTGGGTTAGAATATACAATAGGATCTGAGTTTTCACTATATATTCGATATAGTGCTATATATAGATTTTTTATAATATTCGTCATTTTTCCCAACTAAAGCCATGATTCATCCCTGCTTAAGTTGCTTGTGGGCCAATGACTGATGAATCATGTTTTCAGATGTTAAGAAAACAACGAATATTCGATATAGTGAATATATAGCACTATATTCAAAATATTAGCAAATTCTCGAAGTTGCGATATTCGAGATAAATATTCGAATATTCGCGCTCAACACTACAGAGCGCCAGTTCGTGCCACGTGTCCAGCTTGGACACCTAGTAGTTGTAAGGCACTGAGGGATCACTGAGGACGCTGACACAGTCTGCTATGTACTCCTTCACCATCTTCCAAAACATTTCCCTCCTTGTGACACTAGGCCACGCATCAGGGTGAGGGTGCTGGCAGGGTGTCATGAAACTGTCCCAGGCCTTGGAGAGTGTTGCCCTGCCTCTGTTGGAACTGCTGTGTGTTCCCATTGTCTCCCCGAGAATTAAACCAGGACTCTGCCGCCAGCGTTGTCAGATGGAAATTTTTGGAGCAATTTTTCAACAAGGACCTTCTGGTATTGCACCATTTTGCTCGTCCTCTTTGCCTAAAGAATGAGAGATGAGAAGTTCTCTTTGTAGCGGGTGTCGAGAAGGGTGAACACTCAGTAATCTGTGTTGTCTAAAATGCGTATAACGCGTGAGTCGCGTGAAAGGCAGCCTAACATGAAGTCAGCCATGTGTGCCAGAGTACCAACAGGCAAGACTTTGCTGTCGTCATCAGGAGGATGACTGTCCATCTCCTCATCCTCTTCCTCCTCTTCTGCCCACCCACGCTGAACAGATGGAATTAAACTTCCATGGGTACTACCCTCTGTAGTGGAGGAAACCGTCTCCTGCTCTTCCTCCTCCTCCTCTCCATCGTCCAATTCGCGCTGAGAAGACAGACAGAGGGTGGTCTGGCTATCACCCTGTGTAATGTCTTCTGCCCCCATTTCCACCTCTTCCACATGCAAAGCGGCATCCTTAATTGTGAGCAGCGAGCGTTTGAGTAGACACAGAAGTGGGATGGTTACGCTGATAATAGCGTTATCGCGGCTCACCATCTGTGTTGATTCCTCAAAGTTTCTAAAAACTCACAAAGGTCAGACATCCATGCCCACTCCTCACTTCTGATTAGCGGAAGCTGACTGGAAAGGCAACGACCATGTTGCAGCTGGTATTCCACTACTGCCCACTGCTGCTCATAAAGCCTGGCCAACATGTGGAACGTGGAGTTCCAGCACATGCTCACGTCGCACAACAGCCGCTGAGCTGGCAAGTTTAAGCGTTTCTGAAGCGTTGACAGACCGGCTGAAGCTGTCGATGACTTGCGGAAATGTGCACACACACGGCGCACCTTCACCAGTAGCTCAGGCAAATTGGGGTAGGTTTTGAGAAACCGCTGAACCACTAAGGTTAAGACGTGGGCTAGGCATGGGATGTGTCTGAGCTTACCGAGCTCCAAAGTCGCCACCAAGATAGGTCCATTATCACACACAACCATGCCTGGTTATAGGTTGAGTGGCAAGAGCCACAGCTCAGTCTGGTCTCTTACCCCCTGCAACAGCTCTGCGGCGGTGTGCTGTTTATCCCCTAAACATATCAGCTTCTGCACGGCCTGTTGACGCTTCACCACTGCAGTGCTGCACTGCTTCCAGCTACCGGCTGATGGCTGACTAGTGCTGCACGCGGATAATTCGGAGGTGGAAGTGGAGGAAGAGGAGAAGTGCTGGCGGAAACCCTGATGGAATTAGGGCCCGCAATCCTTGGCGTCGGTAGCACCTGTGCCATCCCAGGGTACAACTCGCTCACAGCCTTCCCAATGTTCACCCAGTATGCCGTCAGGGAAATGTAGCGTCCCTGGCCACAAGCACTTGTCCATGTGTCCGTGGTTAAGTGGACCTTCCCAGTAACTGCGTTGGTCAGGGCACCGTACATCTTGAAAAATAGTGGCGGCTGGGGACAGAGTAGCGCGGGATGGCCGTCTACTTCAGGCTGCGGAAGGCCTCAGTGTCTACAAGCCTAAATGGCAACATTTTCAGGGCCAGTAATTTTGAAAGGTGCGCATTTAGTGCTATGGCCTGTGGGTGGGTGGCTGGGTATTTGCGCTTGCGTTTCAAATGCCTGGGGTAATGACATTTGGACACTGCACTGAAACAGGGAAGTGGATGTGGTCGCTGATGGTGCTTGCGAAGGTCCAGGTGCAGGGCAGGAGGCATCCTCGCCTGCGCCTTCGACAGGCGATTGGCCAGCATGTACCATAGGGGAAGAGGAGGCAGTGGTGTGACTTGCAGACACAGATTGTGGATCCAGGCGTTCGTCCCACTTATTACGGTGCTTGGATGCCATGTGGCGGATCATGCTGGTGGTGGTGAGGTTGCTAGTGTTCACACGCTCATTTTGGTGTCGCACAAGTTGCAAACTACTATTCTTTTATCATCCGCACTTTCCTCAAAAAAGCGCAATACTGCGGAACACCTACCCCCTGGCAAGGGAGATTTACGCAAGGGGGTGCTCTGTGGAACATTTGTGGGCCTGTTTGGTGTGGCTCGCCTTCTCCCTTTTGCCACCTGTTAAAGGGGATATTAATTATTGATATTTATGCAGATCTCAATAATTAATATTCATAAATAGGCGTGAGTCGTCTTATGATAGCTTCGCCTATTTATGCCTTACTTAACAACAAATCGCTACTGATTGCCCTACGCTACTCACTAAACTAGCTGCATGCGCCTTACTAACTCGCTACCGCTAACAAGTACACGCTACACAAAGGGTATAAATAATACCGTATTTATTAATTCTTACAGAACATAACACATGTACTGTAATACACTGATAATACAGTACAACAATACACTACAACTATTGCTGAGGCAACTTACATATACAAGGAATATAAAGGTTTATAACTATATATTTCTATATCAAGGGTATAGACTTATATAGTTACAGCGGCCCACAGCAATATGAATACACACACTATTACAACACACTAATACGGTTCTGACTACACTAACGCAGCCCCAAGTCCTCCCCAAAATCTAACTACAATTGCACTAATACACATACATACACTTTACCTGCAACCCACCCAATCCTGACAATATACTATCCCTACGGGGAATGACCAGAGGTTATTACGGGCAAGGAGGGATGTCCTAGGGGAACACAGGGGATAGAAAAGGGGGGACTCAGGGCAGGAGAAGGTAAGGGTAACCAAGGGATCAGGGGGTGTATGTATATGTGGTAACCAAAGGGATAAGGGGTGTTTCAAGGGTCCAGGGGGGCGGGGGGTATGTTGCAAGGGTTAACAGGATTGTATGGGGGGAAATAGGGTGTAGCAGGGGGGTATATAGATATACCAAGAGACTTAGGGTAGCAGGGGGGATATATACTTAGGGTAGCAGGGGGGAAATATATATACTTATATATAGCAGGGGAGTAGCAGGGGAGTATATATACAGTATAGATAGTATATATGGATAGCAGGGGAGTATGTCGTTGGTGGTATAGGGTAGGGTTAAATGCAGGGAATATAGCCGGGGATCGTTGGTGGTATAGGGTAGGGTTAATGATACTTAGCGGTATAATGCTCGTTGTCCAGGGGGGCTCGTTTGTCCAGGGATGATGCTCTCCGCCTGGGGCTCCGTACAGAAGTGCCTCAGCGTAGCGCCGCCGGACTATTTAAGTTTGGCGGCGCTCGCTCCCGAGGCAGCACGTCCAGACGTGCACGTGCGCGCCACCGGCCAGAACACGTGGGCCGGCGCGGTGATATGACGTCACCGCGCCGGCCCGCGCATCCCGGAGCGTGCTTTCAGGCGGAGGGTTCCTTTGATCCTCCGCCTGTAGCGCATCTGCATACCATGCGGTGCAATAATTAGGTGTGCAGATAACAGAGGGAGGGACGTTTGTTTCCCTCTCTCTGTTATGTTAACTATCCAATGGCTGGGGATAGTTACATACCAAAAGGCATCGGATCTTTATTGATCCCATGCCTTTTGAGGTTATCAGAGGCTGGACATAATTGTCCAGCCATCTGGAGACCTTCTCATCCCCTGCAGGGATGCATGAGGAGGGGGGGGGGCACGTCTTGTTCCTATACTATATGTGTATGGATGCTTGGGGCACATCCATACACATATATATATATATATATATATATATATATATATACACATATAGTTATATTTATAAGTATATGCACATTCATGGATGTTTGGGGCACATCCATAAATATGCATACACACACACATAAGGGACAATAAGCCCATCCACATATATATATACATAGAGATGTATGCCTGTCAAGGAGGCCTACATACATCTCCATGTATATCCACTGGTCCCACCTGGACGGGCCCACAGTCAAGGGCCAATATACATGTATATATGTCAAGGCATATATACATATATATTTAAATATAACACTTCCTTCAACAATCCCCCTGTTGTCGGGAATACGACAATAAACATTTTGGGGGAAGGGTTGGGAGGTATTTACCCCCTCTCAATCGCACTCTAGGTGACAATTCAGGAAGGACTGAAGTAGTATGACCCTTAGGTACCTAGACATCACCTATCATGACTAACATCTCCGACCTGCCCTTCACCAACGTCTCCGTCCACCGAATACACCGTCTTCTCTTTGGATAACTTCCTCGGCATCTTACATTATGTTCCTCAGGTGTCAGCCACTCCCTATGTAGTCTATTTCTGACTCCGTAATGGCTTCACCCTTGCCGTATTTAGGTCACTCCACTCGGTGATCGTGTTCTCTCTCTTTGCCAGTGTTGTTCTTCTGGTGTCCGTTACCCCCCAATGTTAGTGCCGGTAATTCATGTAGCACCTCCTTATGGGGTACGGACGGCCGTACCTTTTAACACCAGTATGATTTTCATCTTAATTGAAGACTCAGTTGTTGGAGAGGTTCTCCCATGGACAGATACATAGGTTTTTACAAGGCAGGTCAGATTTTCTGGGGGGGAGGTGATGTCATAGTACCTAAATTCTACCTGCGGGAAGGAACCCCGCACTACCATCATTCAGTCCAACCCTTACAAAAAGTCACCATTGTCGATATTGAAGCGGCAAATACCTTAGTAAATGAGGGGCCTGACCCTAGGGAATCTACTCTACCCCACTCACACAAACATGTCATATCCCTCCCAATACAGCCCAATTCAATTCAGTGTGTACCCACAGAGACTCATGCCACCTGGCCTACTCTCTATACCTCCCAAGACACTGGTAGTTAACAGACCTTTGTGTCCTTGGGGAAATGATTATAGGATGCAAGTGTGCGTCCAGCCATATTGTAGTATGGCTGTCGCCCATTTGCACCTAGAGTGTCCATGGGTACATGAGGAACTCACATGCAAATAAATCTATACACAATATGATGAGGTCACAGGGTGGCCTATGCTTATACCCCGAACCTTCTTACGAAAATCTACTACAATACGTGATATACATACACATAATGCTATGGAGGTCACAGGATGGCTTTGGATGTTCACCCTGAACCCTCATAGGAAAAACCTACTACAACACAATATTTATATACACCCACCCCCACACACAATACTATGAGGTCACAGGATGGCTTTTGGATTTTCATCCCGACCCTCATAGGAAACAGTATGTCCATGCGATCTCTGGCTCCAGGACTTTGTTGGAGTTAAGTCCTGAGCCTCCTACGATTAACTTCGTGAAGTTCTGTCTGGTTCTGGTTTAGTTGGTCCGCAAGTCTCTTGACCCTCCTGTAGATTAGACACAGTCCCGTGTACATGACGATTACCAGAACCAGAAGAACTATCACCGGATGAATCAATAGGTTGAAGAAGGATGTTGCCTTTGGACTGTAGCCAAACAGACTTTCCCACCAGGAGACCTTGGAGTCTTTGTCCAAAGCGGTAGTGATTGCTGTTATTTTATTCTTGTCGTGCGTCAGTTGGATGGTGGCCTGTTCCTCTGTTTCTCGAAGATTCCTAAGTATTTCATCTTCTTGGCTGAAGTCCAGCAGGAGATGTTTGAGTTCTAGCCCAAAGCCAAGAGGAATCTTCTGGAGTCTCACGGGTACGTCAGGGCGGATGTCGAGTCTTTTCTCCGGGGTGATTGGTGTCCTTCCTTGTAGCTCTGCGACATCTAAACCTAGGACGGGACTAAGGGTGCAATACGCTCCAGGGAGGAGTTCTCCTCTCTCAGTGCAGTTAGTTCCATAGATTGTATAAGACATGTTTTGCCTTTGGTACCAGCACCAATACCCCTGTCCCAAGTATTTAAGGGAGGAGGGTATTGGGCTGGCCTTCATCTCACAGGACCCCTCGGTGCTCCAACACTGGTGTCTTAACACCCGATCCTGACTACCTTGACAGAGGATAGCATCCTCTTTCTTCCAACATCCCTCTGTGTCTAACAGATAAGGATGGCCTCTCTCATAGGTTAGAACGCCCGGGGGGAGCTGTGGATGAAGCACCGTCTGGTTATTTATGACAATCCCTAAGTTAATTGCACTGTAACCCTGTCTAAGATGGCCAGATACACGAGCCAATGACGAAGCAGTGCAAGTGAGATTCCTACAGCCGTGCCACTGGACTACCCACCAGTTGGTGTGATTGGCTGCAAAAGGAGATATAAGAGGACTTACCCGTTGGCGGAGGTTAAATGGGAAGTGGCCGCCGTACAATGATGATACAATATGTTTAAGGTTGCCTGAGAGTTCACTCTGGACTTGCGTACACGCCAGAGCGAGCTGAGCTCTATCCTGTTCTTCCAAGAGACCCACAACTAACCTTCTAAACTTCTCTCGTAAAGCAGAAGATAGAGAGGTAGTGGCATCTATGTGTGAATGTTGCAAACCCTCTAAGACGTGGTTTACATCAAGCTGGGTCTCGAATCCTTCTCCGGCGTGTCGCGCAACATCCCCAAGTTTACCTCTCAGGACTTCCATATCCATAGTGTTCAGGGCGCCCACTCCCAATGCACCTCCGCCTAGTCCCATGGCTATCAGATCTCTTCTTCCCCTGTGATTTCTATGTATGAGATCGTCCTTTCTTACCTCTTGCCCCGCCTCTATCCAACCTCTTATCATGTCAATTTGGTTCCTCACAAATTCCCCACATCTGTGATCCTACTGGTCGACTCGGAAGTCATCTACGGAAATTCTCCAAGTAAATAGGACAAATTTTGTCCCCGTGATGATCTTCCATGGGGATGACAGTTGAGGAGCTATAGGATCTGCCAATTGATGGATAGGGGCGGTACAAGAGTCTAAATGCATTTTTACAGGTTGGAGACCTGTCGCTTCATAGGGGATCCTCACCACCGTTACACAAACTTGCCCTCTACCTCTGAACGGATACCATTGGTCACTTTCTCCAACCTGTAGCACTAGTTTTCCTACGGGTTTGGATTTAGACAGATAGACCCATTGTGTAAATGTCCAGCACCCTTCATCTACTGCCACACAAAAAGGCCATCTAAACGAACCATCTATATTGATGTCAAAGTTAATATCCCTGCCACTGGGGTCTTTCCAATCGGAAGACACATACCTACCCCGGTATTCCTCATTCATAGGGGTACCGTCCATCCATACATCCACTGTAGGGGTATCCACCCCATTGCACACTAAATCCCAACTCCAGGGATTAGTGTCCAAGGTTACCATCTGGGTATCTTGTTCCCAGTGGGCATAGGTGATGAAATAATATCCAGTCACCTCCTGAACACCATTGTCTCTCATGATGGTGATCATAAAAGACCGTATGGATGGAGATCCCTTTGACTGAGCATACCTGGGATCCTTGGCATCTGTCTGTACTTTTAAAACGGTGGCTCGGTAAAAGCCTTCCAGTTTCACCGGACCACTCTGGTCATTCCATAGGGCCTGGCCAGAGTTACTGCAGTTTAACTTTAGCATCACTATACTGGTTCGTATGTAATCTGTGGACACATGTCCCTGAACATAACTGGATTCCCTGGTGATAATCATCTGGGAATCTCTTAACATACAATAAGCTTTTAGGGTGCCCTTTACCGGAATGGGTCTGTCAAAATATGTCCTTACCCTCAGCCCATCTTGGCTATCCCTCCTTATGAAGGTAGCTTTAAGGATATACCAGCCACTATACTCTGCACCCGTGACATCTTCGGGACTCAGAACCCCCTCTTTGGTACACAACACTGTGGTAGTGTTGGCTTCCACTTGTTTGTAAGGATGTAAGTGAGGGTCCTTGGACACCCAACGTAAGGATCTCATAGGAGTAGGGTCAGAGTCCCGAAAATGTCTGAATTCTTTGAGGCAGAGGGCATGTAAATCATGTTGTATGGCAGACACATTCTCCACAGGGGTATAATGTTGAATTACACCTTGGGCAAAACTCTCCCTCTGGAAACCATACAGATACCACTGTCCTGGTGTAAATGAAAAGTTCTCGTATGGTTTCAGGATTTTGCCCTCCAAACATTCCACCATTAAAAGGCCGGGTTTATTCATAGATATGTCAGCCATATCTATATTAACTCCCAGGCCCTCCCCCGAAGAGGCTGAGCCCGCCATCATCATGCTTACCACCAGTGCCACAAGTTGGGGATATGCCATGTTCAGAGGATTTCTATATCTTTTCAGGCTAGTCGTACCTTGGTGAGTCTCCCTCCCGTGATCTGTTAATTCAATGTGAATGTAATTAGTTTCATGGATCCACCCTCGACCCACCAAACCCTCCCCCCCCCCCGGTCACCCAACTCTGTGAGGGTTCATGTTATTGAGTTGGGGAGGCTCGGGTGGCCTTGGCCTGGTCGATATGGATCCATAAAACTCCCTGCCGCCTACGTGACTTTTTCTTGGTAGTCATCGGCCTTTGCACCTTTAGCATGGTATCACCCATTACTTCAAGGACCTGATAGGGTCCTTCCCAGTTTGCATCCCAGGGGCCGGCCCGACGGAAGATTTTCACCATCACTAGCTCTCCTACAGAGGGCATTGGCGTTTCCCCCTGTAGATACGGTCTGTGTAGCCGTATCGCTGCATGAGGCAATAACTCCTTCAGGTTTAGTTGTACCTGTTGGAGAAACAGGTCTCTGGCGATGGCGTTCTTCACTGGTTCTGACACTAGGGGTTCATTGGGTAGGCATAGGGGCATTTTGCGTCCGGTCATTAGTTCAAATGGGGTGATACCGGTACTGGTAGCCTCAGTAGCTCGGATTCCCATTAGCACGGCTGGCAGAGAGGTTACCCATGAGGAACCTTTCTCCAGTAGTGCTTTAGAAAGTCGTGTTTTTATGGTCTGGTTCATCCACTCCACGATGCCCGCAGACTGAGGGTGGTAAGGCACATGAAACCTTTGCTTTATATCTAAAAGACCACAAAGTGCTTTCATTACCTTACCCGTGAAATGGGTCCCTCTGTCCGACTCTATCAATCTGGGGATACCCCATCGTGACAGAACCTGTTCCCAGAGAACACGGGCAGTGGTTGTAGCCGAATAATTAACCGTGGGGATGGCTTCTACCCATTTAGAGAAGACATCCACTACCACCAGTGCGTAACGATAGTTACGACTTCCTGTTGGTAAAGGTCCTATAAAATCTATTTGTAGTGCGGACCATGGACCATCTGCAGGACGAACTCGCTGCAACACCGGCTTCAGAGCTGACGCCCTTGGGTTAACCTGAGCACATACCAGGCACTGTTGTGTTACTTCCTCTACTGTGTTGGACATTCCCGGCCAGTATAATTTGTCTCTCAGGAGAGACAAGAGTTTATCCCGGCCCAGGTGTCCAAACAGTTGGTGGTTCAATCTGGTTAGCTCTGCTTGCAGATGCTGTAGAACCACGGGAAGAGGAAGTTGCTGTGTACCGGTATCGTAACACAGGATCCCTTGCTGTATTGACCAGGGATGCTGTGGAGATGTGAGGTGTGTCATTAGAAGAGGATCTTTTGCTTGTTCCTCCTCAAATGACACCGGGCCTTTACTCAGGTTGGTACGAACTGCAATCTGGTAGGCCGGTAACGGCTCAGTGTCTGTTTCCTGAAGGATCCCAGCCACTGCCGCTAGTTTGGCCAATTCATCCGCCTTGTTGTTACCCAACGTCAAAGGCTCATCCCCTTTCTGATGCGCAGGGATTTTTATGATGGCTGCTTCCGCCGTGTGTGCCATGCCCCATTCCCAAAGTTCTTTCAGGACCGACAAATGAGCCAGAGGTTTGTTTTGGCTATCCACAAATCCTCGTCTTTTCCATGTGTCCAGGTGCAGGGTGAGAGAACGAACTACATATGAACTGTCGCTATATATAGTTCGTTTCCCTGGGGGTTGAAGAAGCAAGGCTTCCTTGACCGCCTCCAGTTCCGCCCGCTGTGCCGACATGTGACCTGGTAACTTGACAAGATTCTGGGTACCTGTGGTCTCATCCAGCACAGCAAAACCTGTAACATAGGTCCCATCCATGAAAAATCGAGAGCCATCAACAAAGATGACTCTGTCTTCTGGATGTTTATCGGTCCTGAAAATTTGTGGTGCGTTGATATGCGCTGGTTGGCCACAGTCATGTTCGGTGCCAGTTAGGTTCAATAACTGGGACAGAACATACTTGGCTTTGTGGTTCACCTGCAGACTCCGGCCACTGAGATCCATAATCCACCTCCCGAATCTCTGTTGGGAGACTCCAGGGAGTGTATCACGGAGCAAGAGGGCCAATGGAGAGTGTGGAGTCTGTAAAGTGAGGGGCCTGAAGCCTACAATATGCTCAGTGGTTTTGACGGCATAGTGTATGGCTGCCAGTTGTTTGGCACACTCATCGAACCCTCGTTCAACAGGCGAAAGTAACCTGGAGAAGTATCCCAGCGGTCTAGTGTCATACCCTATCTGCTGTAGGAGGACCGCTGAGATAGACTCCGTCCCTGCATGCGCATGTATGGCTATTTCCCCTTCAGGATGGGGAGTGGCCAATACAGGGGCAGAGGAGAGGTCCCTTTTCAAAGTAGAAAAGGCCTCTTCCTGTGCATCAGACCAACCTTTGATTGAGGGGTCTTCTCCTCTGAGGAGTTCATAGAGGGGTTTTGCTTTGGCAGCAAAATCCTCTATGAATTCCCTCATAAAATTAGCAACTCCCAGGAATTTTCTCAAATCCTGTAGAGTGCCCGGTCTAGGTAACTTTACCATGGCTTCCACTCTGGCTGCCACGATTCCTTTGGCTCCAAAAGAAATTTGGACTCCAAGGAAAGTCACCTCTGTTCTGGCCAAATTTGCCTTGTGGGGACTCAGCTTGAGTCCTGACTTGGCCAGGAGTCCCAATAGCTCTTTTAACAGAACCAAGTGTTCTTCTATGGTTTCTGTGTGTAAGAGCAGGTCATCCACGTATTGCAGAAGGCATTCCGGCCGTGAGAATACACTCAGAATGGCCGCCAATGCCTGGTGAAAATACGTGGGACTACTGTGGAACCCCTGGGGGAGTACACCGAACATGTACTGTTTGTCCCCTACTGTAAAGGCAAATTTGTACCTACAGTTTTCAGTGAGTTCAATTGAGAAGAACCCATTGGCAACATCTATGGTTGAAAATATGCGACTTTTGTCGCTTATTCTGGCCATGATGTCGGGAGTCTGTGCCACCACTGGAGCGGACATTGGGGTATATTTGTTGAGGACCCGGAGGTCTATGGTGAGCCTCCATGCATTGGTGTCCTTTTTCTTTACTGGCCAGAGGGCATTGTTGCATTTAGAATTGCCCTCTATGACCACCCCCCTAGTTTTCAATTCTTGGACGGTGTCCAAAATTGAATGGGTGGCTTCTGACGGAAAGCGGTATTGGCGTTGAGGTGGAGGGTCGGGACCTTGTATGTCCACCTGAACACCAATCAGTCTGCCACAATCGTTTTTTCCCTGGGCCCACAGATCGGGGTACTCATACACAATAGGCTCAAGGTCTGGATTATGCGAGATCTCAGGCCATTTGTGTTCAAGTACTTCAGTAGAGTCATCTATTGTTGGCAATGGTGGTCCCAGAGACTGGCGTTGGATGACAAACACCTTGGATTGTCTGGGACCCTTCCATACAATACTATTTGCCAGATCTAGGATCCACCCATTTTGTGTCATTACGTCGGTTCCAATAATGTTGTCAGAACCGGGGTAATACCACATGGGGATCCTAAGGATTGTGTGACTGGTAATCTGGACAATTACTTCTTCTATTCTGTGGGCCCTCACCCCCCCTTGTTGGTGATCAAATCCGATCACCACACACTGAGGGCTGTTGGGATGTAAATCATGTTTGACATTGGTAATGGAAATTTCCGCACCAGTGTCAAGCATGATTTCGGCGTCCTGATTTTTGATTTTGGCCTTTATGTGGGGTCTCCCTGAAGAATCCAGTATGATGGGACATACTGGCGCCAGATCTTTAGGGATCCCTCATCTTCAATCAATTTCTACCAGACTCCCAGTAGGTACCTGTGAGGTACATGCTGCCACTTGTGGGTTCTTGCTATGGACCCTTCGTGTGGATTCCAGGGATTCCACACTCATTACCGAACGCGCTGGGTCATTCACAACAGTCACACGTTTTGGTGTCTGGACCTGTGAATGTCCCAGATATTCCCCCACTGGTTTGGCATAATTAGGTTTCATCTTGAAACCGTTATTATTGCCTGTTCTCTCAGGATTTGTCCGGTTACTACGTGACCATTGTGGACAATTCCTCTTTATGTGCCCGTATTGTAAGCATCGAATGCCTCCCATCCTTTCCAATGGCGGGGCTGTGGGGCGAATAGCCGAGTTACCTTTTGTGTGCTGTACCCGTTCATCTTGAGATGTATCGTGTACAGGCGCACGCTCCGTCACTTTGACGGATTTCTTATTGAGCAGTGTATCCTGTCTGCACTGCTCAATAATCATAGCAGCATCCGTGAGGGATGGCTCCCTAGCTGCACTCAACCGGATTGCAGTGTCAAGGTATGGGAATTTTTCCACAAACATACGTATCATACCCTGTGGAATTCCGATACCGTGATCTTTTGTAACCCTTCTGTACATTGCTTCAAACCGACTACACATAGACAGAGGTTCGTCATGTATAGTGGGTTTGAACTTGGACAGGATATCCGGAGTGACGTCCCAATGGCCCGTTGCCAGTCTCATGAGTATGGAGAGACGTTCCTCCTTGTCATAAAACTGTCCATTTATGGGTTGCGTCCTCCCCGTTACCTCATACCTTTGGTTTAGGTGTGTAGGTAACCATAACTTGAATAACTCCATGCGATATTCGTGAGCCACTGAATACTTGTTACAGTGACCCTCGAAGATATCACATGAAGTAAACGGATCTACACTGGGATCATATTTTGGGATCTCCTTGCAGATCCGTAACAGGAAGTTTATCCTTTCCATACTGGAATGGTTAGGATAAAAATCTTCCTGTCTTTCCGGACCCGTTGGCGGATTGGAAGTGGTAAATGGCCAACCACTTTCCTCTCTCCAATCGTTGCCCTGTTCCTGGGATCGGTTGCTACTATTCTCCCTGGGTGTGTGGGTGAAATGTTGCGTCCGTTCCACCTGTCCCCTAGTGTCTACTGTATCGGATGTTTGATCCGTGGAAGATCTTGGCGCTGTCGCCGCTATCTCCCCCTGTGCCGTTTCCGAAACACAAACCTGTTTCGTGGGCACCATACTGTTAGCACCAGGCCGTGACAGATTCGAGATGACCTGCTGCAAATCCGCAATGGTTTGCGTTTTTGCAGCCAGGTCCTCTCGAAGTTGAACAATCATGTTATCCATAGATACCGTATTGTTCCTGAACTGGTTTATCTCAGTGTACAGTCTGAGCAGTTCCTTATCCATGTCAGAGTAGAAACTCTCCTTGTCCGAGAGTCTAGACTCTAACACGCAAATTTCCCTGCCCCTCTCGACCGTACACTAGGATTTCTCTTGTAGTTGTGTTTGTAATGTGTGTAACTGTTTAATGTTCTCAACACAACAATTGCAGTGGAAGTTTGCAGTGTTGGAAACTTCCTCTGCCTTTGCCGTGCTGTTAAGTGTTTCCAGATGTTCCGGCTTCCAAATGATATCCTCAAAGGTGTGAACCAATTTGGCTAACATTTGGAGCCGTTTTTTGGTTTTTTTAAACATGCTGCGATTAATGCAGAGTTTGTCATGAGCGTATGCCTGGTCCAATAAAGTGGACCATAGCAGCTCAGTGGATTTGTACGTGGTGGGGATGATGGGGTTGTATGTGCTATGTTTGCTGAGGTGTTGCAGTGTGGCGAAGTTCATACTTACTTTTTAACGAGAGGCCATCTTCATTGGTGTCGTTTGTTGTGCTGTGTTGCTGCGTGGAGGAGGTCCTTCAATATTCGGAACGCCTTCTCCCGACCAGCCAGATGACTTATGTTCGACTTCAATGACGACGGTTCTCTCTTCAGTGGTGTAGGTGATGACTTCTCTCCAGTGGGCGTGTAAGGGAATCAGAAAATATTAATACAGAAAAATCAGAAAAGATTTTAGATTCTCTGCTATAGAGATTGCTCTGTGTCTGGTTCGGTTTGAACAAACCGCTTTACCTGTACGAACTATCAGGCAATGGACGCTCAGAATCCACTGACCGCGTCCCTCCCGCCTGACTAGTTCACAGCGTAAGCGATTCTTTTCACCAAAACCAAACACAGAAAACAAATTCTTAGCAGTGGGCCTGGCTCGCCAATGTTAAAGGGGATATTAATTATTGATATTTATGCAGATCTCAATAATTAATATTCATAAATAGGCGTGAGTCGTCTTATGATAGCTCCGCCTATTTATGCCTTACTTAACAACAAATCGCTACTGATTGCCCTACGCTACTCACTAAACTAGCTGCATGCACCTTACTAACTCGCTACCGCTAACAAGTACACGCTACACAAAGGGTATAAATAATACCGTATTTATTAATTCTTACAGAACATAACACATGTAATACACTGATAATACAGTACAACAATACACTACAACTATTGCTGAGGCAACTTACATATACAAGGAATATAAAGGTTTATAACTATATATTTCTATATCAAGGGTATAGACTTATATTGTTACAGCGGCCCACAGCAATATGAATACACACACTATTACAACACACTAATACGGTTCTGACTACACTAACGCAGCCCCAAGTCCTCCCCAAAATCTAACTACAATTGCACTAATACACATACATACACTTTACCTGCAACCCACCCAATCCTGACAATATACTATCCCTACGGGGAATGACCAGAGGTTATTACGGGCAAGGAGGGATGTCCTAGGGGAACACAGGGGATAGAAAAGGGGGGACTCAGGGCAGGAGAAGGTAAGGGTAACCAAGGGATCAGGGGGTGTATGTATATGTGGTAACCAAAGGGATAAGGGGTGTTTCAAGGGTCCAGGGGGGGGGTATGTTGCAAGGGTTAACAGGATTGTATGGGGGGAAATAGGGTGTAGCAGGGGGGTATATAGATATACCAAGAGACTTAGGGTAGCAGGGGGGATATATACTTAGGGTAGCAGGGGGGAAATATATATTCTTATATATAGCAGGGGAGTAGCAGGGGAGTATATATATAGATAGTATATATGGATAGCAGGGGAGTATGTCGTTGGTGGTATAGGGTAGGGTTAAATGCAGGGAATATAGCCGGGAATCGTTGGTGGTATAGGGTAGGGTTAATGATACTTAGCGGTATAATGCTCGTTGTCCAGGGGGGCTCGTTTGTCCAGGGATGATCCTCTCTGGCTGGGGCTCCGTACAGAAGTGCCTCAGCGTAGCGCCGCCGGACTATTTAAGTTTGGCAGCGCTCGCTCCCGAGGCAGCACGTCCGGACGTGCACGTGCGCGCCACCGGCCAGAACACGTGGGCCAGCGCGGTGATATGACGTCACCGCGCCGGCCCGCGCATCCCGGAGCGTGCTTTCAGGCGGAGGGTTCCTTTGATCCTCCGCCTGTAGCGCATCTGCATACCATGCGGTGCGATAATTATCGCGCCGGAGGTGTGCAGATAACAGAGGGAGGGACGTTTGTTTCCCTCTCTCTGTTATGTTAACTATCCAACGGCTGGGGATAGTTACATACCAAAAGGCATCGGATCTTTATTGATCCCATGCCTTTTGAGGTTACCAGAGGCTGGACATAATTGTCCAGCCATCTGGAGACCTTCTCATCCCCTGCAGGGATGCATGAGGAGGGGGGGGGGGCACGTCTTGTTCCTATACTATATGTGTATGGATGCTTGGGGCACATCCATACACACATATATATATATATATATATATATATATATATACACATATAGTTATATTTATAAGTATATGCACATTCATGGATGTTTGGGGCACATCCATAAATATGCATACACACACACATAAGGGACAATAAGCCCATCCACATATATATATACATAGAGATGTATGCTTGTCAAGGAGGCCTACATACATCTCCATGTATATCCACTGGTCCCACCTGGACGGGCCCACAGTCAAGGGCAAATATACATTTATATATGTCAGGGCATATATACATATATATTTAAATATAACACTTCCTTCAACACCACCTCACTGCCTCTTCCAGCCTGTAGCAGTGCTGCAGATCCCTCCCCCTCTGTACTGCTGTCCTCGCTTGGCTTTCCACCTTCCCAGGTTGGGTCAGTGACCTCATCGTCCACCACCTCCTCTTCCACTTCCTGTGTCTCATCCTCTTCATCAACCTCTTGAAACAGTAATTGAGGTTAATTCATTGGCAACTGTGTCTCATCATCATCCACCTCATTAAACACTAATTGCTATTCCCCACCGTCATGTTCTTGTGACTGTGGATGCTCAAAAGGTTGGGAATCAGGGCACAAGATCTCATGTCCCTCTTCAAGCGTGCTTGGCGAGAGGGCCAAATTAAGTAATGGCGATGAAAAGAGCTCCTCGGAATTTCCGAGTGTGGGATCACTTGTTTGGCCAGACTCTCCATGGTGGGAGGAAGGAGGATCAGGGAGAGGATTCTGTTGACCAGACTCTTGGCTACCGAGACTGGACTTGGTGGAAGACAGGGTGGTGCTTAACCGACTGGAAGCATTATCTGCTGCAATCCAACCGACCAACTGGTCGCAATCATCTAACTTCAAGAGTTTTGTCCTGCGACGCCCTGCAAACTGGGACATGAAGCTAGGTATCGGGGATGATTGTTTTTCTTGTGCTCTGGCAGCAGGCACAGTTTCAACGCGCCCAGGGCCACGGCCTCTGCGTGAACCATCAGCATCACGGCGACATCCCTTAGTGCTCGCCTTCTTCATATTAAATGTTATATGCACGCTTGACACACAAGATGTGGCACGGATGTCACAGTTCACAGCAAGCACAGTATATTGAAATAGTACGTAAAAGTATGGAAAAAGGAAAATAGATTTCACTTATATTTCTCCAATCTCTGGCCCTGACACACAGAAGGTATTGGACAGATGTCACAAGTCACTGCAGACACTCTCTATAGAAAAAGTATTGAAAATGATGGAGAAAATATATTAATTTTCACGTATATTTCTCCAATCTCTGGCCCTGACACACAGAAGGCATTGGACAGATGTCACAAGTCACTGCAGACACCCTCTATATAAAAAGTATTGAAAATGCTGGAAAAAAATAATTGGTACTGTAGCTATAAAATACTGCCAGCCTGCCACCACACATAATAGTCCTTAAAAGGACTTTTGGGTCTTTGAAACGTTTTTGTGCTAAATATATTGCGATTACACTCCCTACACTATCTGTGGCTTCTAAAGCGCAGCTCTCCCTGACTACAAATTAGTCGAACATGCATTATCGGGTGCTATATAGCACCTGATGACGTGTTCCGGCCAGCCTATCACTGTAATGCCAGTAGTCAACATGTCTACTGGCATTACAGTGATGGCAGTACTTACCTGCATGTTTATTGGCTGCATAGCAGCCACGAAACGTGCGAGGAGGAGACATGAGCATGGCGCTCGAGCACATGCGGTACTCGGCCGAGCACCGCCATGTGCCGAGCATAGCGATACTCGAGCTGAACAGCAGTTCGGCCGAGCATGCTTGCTTAACACTAGTTCTAAAACTTTTTGTGGCATGCATAAGTGAAAAAAGAAAAATATATATTTGCCGTTCAGCGGTGCAGTTATATGTTATAAAGCCCTTTTTGTTGTGTAATAGTGGCAAAATAAATATATATTTGCCGTTCAGTGGTGCAGTTATATGTTCTAAAGCCTTTTGTGGCATGTATAAGTGGAAAAAGAAAAATATATTTGCCGTTCAGCAGTGCAGTTATATATTTCTAAAGTATGGAAAAAGGAAAATAGAAAATATATTTGCCGTTTAGGGGTGCAGTTATTTGTTCTAAAGCTTTTTGTGGCGTGTATTAGTGGCAAAAGTTAAATATATTTGCCGTTCAGCGGTGCAGTTATGTTATAAAGCCCCTTTTTTGTGTTTATTAGTGTGAAAAAAAGGGCTTATTAGCCGTTGTGTGACTAAGTGAGAAAATTACAGTATTTTTCTGTTCCCTCAGCTCTACTATACAGTGAGGATGAGCTACTAGATGACAGTCAGCAGCTACTGCAAGCCAAGATGTGGAGGAGACATCCGCTGCTTCCTCCACTAGGTGAGCAAGTAGTGATGAGGAGAGTGGCGTGGGAGCTGGTGTTGCAAGCAGTCAGGCTCCTGACCCAGAGAGACGGTTGAGGAGGACATCAGTGACGTGCATACAGTACTTAATGATGATGATGATGTACCTGATCGCACTTGGGAGCCAGGTGACGCAGGGGCTTCATCATCATCTTGAGAAGAGGGTGGCAGCTTGCCCGTGAGGCGTCAACGGAGCCAGCAAGTGTCACGGCGGGCGTGCACTCAGTCTAACAGATAACGCACCAACCAGGCTCTGGACGAGAAACAGGGGAAGGGTCACCTCCTAACGAATCCCTGACCTCTTTCCCTGCACTGCTCAAGCCACCTACAGACCTTTAAGGTAGGTATGAGGTGTCCCCGTGCCTGGGCTGACAAAACCCTGAATTCCCTGAGATGGTGAAGTAGGGAAATAGGAGCAGCCTGCTCACACAGAACCTGGATGGGATAGATGACACAAAACAACCAAACTTGAAATAACACTTATCTTCCTGAGCTGGAGCAGACAGCCAATCTTCCTTCCTAGCTTCCAAGACCACAATGATTAGTATAATCCGCCCAGAGCACTGGACTGGTGTACTATTTAAACTAATGACCCCACCCAGTGCACTTGATGAGAGGCGGATCCAGCATGGCTCCAAAACAAACACTAAACTCGTGCTGCTATCCTGGCCGACCTCCGCACATCGTCAGAGTGGGGCATGACAGCAAGTCACTAGCGTGGCCAGGAGTCAGCAGGGTGGCAGCAGTGGGAGGTCGGGAGCCAAACGTGCCCGGGGTAGACCACCCGCTTCACAGGAGCCTAACTGCCTGGGAAGTAGCGGTGCACGGATTCACGGAGGCAGCGGTGTTAGCAGTCAGTCAGTGCATAGTGTTGGGGGTAAAATCACCTACTCGGAGAAGGTTAACATGGCCATTTGTAGAATCTGTGGGCAGAAGGTTAAGCGTGGCCAGGCTGTCAATGTTGGCACCACGGCTCTGCGTCAATATATGCAGCATCACCATAAAGTGGCCTGGGAGAACTGTGGCCTAGATGTGGTGGTCCAGCCTGCCACATCAACCGCTGCATACCCCGTGGCACGAAGCCAATTTCAGGCAGTCAAGACTCCACCACCTCAGCCGAAGGGAGCTGTCTGTCCTTCCCATCATCTGGTGGTCCTGATGCTCCTGCTCCTCACCCTTCTACTCCTCGTTAGTCATTCCGTGAGCAATCCATTACCGAAGCGATTGCCAAGAGACAACAGTATGTGTGCACTCATCCAATGGCGCAGAAGCTGAAGGTGCTCCTGTCCAAGTTGCTGCAGTCCCTACCTTTCCAAGTGGTGGACTCTGCACCTTTCAGAGAACTGATGGCTTGTGCCAAGCTGAGGTGGAGCGTCCCAAGCCGTCATTTCTTTGCAAAAAAGGCAGTACCAGCCCTGCACACACATGTAGAACAGAAGGTGGGCCAGTCCTTGAGCCTGTCGGTGTCTGCCAAAGTGCACAGCAGCACCGACGTCTGGAGCTGTAACTACGGTCAGGGACAATACATGTCCTTTACGGCCCACTGGGTGAATGTGGTTCCTGTACAGCCACACCAGCAACTTCCGCAGGTGACGCCTCTTCCGCCTCTACGTTCTCAAAGGGATGACTTCTGGCTCTCCACCTTATTGAACCCTCCCTACTGGTCAAAAATTGGGGCCTTTTTTACACCAGCTGAGAGGGAGAACAAACTGAACTACTATAGAGACATCCTATGTAGTCAGTTGGCCGCCGCCTATCTGCGCCATCGTCCATGCTCTCGCAGGTCTCACCGGGGGGGCCCTCTGCGCTCACGTTCCACTGCCATGGATGCTGGGTAGGGGTGGTAGGAGCAGTACCAGCTCCATCAGCAGCAGCCTGATTCTAGAGTCGCTGATGAGCAGCTGTCTTCACTCGCATAGTGAAGAAACTACTCACCAGCAGCTAGACATAGAGCAGAACCTGAACCAGGAGGTGGTGGCATACTTGGAGTGCACCCTGCCAGCCGTCATTGTAGATCCTCAGGACTACTGGGCAGCCAAACTGGATTTGTGGCCCCAACTGGCCGAGTTTGCCCTGGAAATCTGTCCTGCCTGGCCAGTAGTGTGGCATCAGAGCGGGTGTTTAGTGCAGTGGGGGCCATAGTTACCCCAAAAAGAACTCGACTATTCACCCAAAATGTGGAGAGACTGACCTTTGTCAAGATGAATCAGGTGTGGATAAGCCAGGATTTCCACCCACCAATGCCTGATGCATCAGACTAGATCATCTATGGTGCCACACAAAACTTTGACAAAAGAGACCAGTTTCTTCTGGCTACCTGCCAGCTACTATTCTGATGCTGCCACCCACCTGATGCCACACATCTCATGCCAAGTGCTCTTTCTTTCACCCACCATCTTCAGCTGGGACTGGTATTGCCACCCACCTCCCCACTCTGTCACCGGGTCACTCTGTGGTCTCTTAATGCTGCTGCCACCTACATACTATGTCACCTTACCACTTTGTGGTCTCCTCATGCTGCTGCAACCTCCACACTATGTCATCTTGCCACTCTGTGGTCTTCTGATGCTGCTGCCACCTCCACACTATGTCATTGTGCCGCTCTGTGGCCTCCTGATGCTGCCGCCACCTTCACACTGTCATTGTGCCACTCTGTGGCCTCCTTCTGATGCTGCTTCTGCCGCCACCTCCACACTGTCATTGTGCCACTCTGTGGTCTCCTGATGCTGCTGCCACCTCAACATTATGTCACCTTGCCACTCTGTGGTCTCCTCATGCTGATGCCACCTCCACACTATGTCACCTTGCCAATCTGTGGTCTTCTGATGCTGCTGCCACCTCCACATTATGTCACCTTGCCACTCTGTGGTCTCCTCATGCTGCTGCCACCTCCACACTATGTCACCTTGCCACTCTGTGGCCTCCTGATGCTGCCGCCTCCTTGACACTATCATTGTGCCACTCTGCGGCCTCCTGATGCTGCCGCCACCTCCACACTCTGTCATTGTATCGCTCGGTGACTTCCTGATGCTGCCGCCATAGCCACACTGTTATTGTGCCACTCTGTGGCCTGCTGCTGCTGCCAACACCTCCACACTCTGTCATTGTGTCGCTCTGTGGTCTCCTGATGCTGCCGCCATCTCCACACTGTCATCGTGCCACTCTGTGGCCTCCTGATGCTGCTTCCACCTCACAACTATGTTATAGGGCCACTCTGTGGACATCTCATGCTGTTCCCACCCTCCCCACTTCATGACTGGGCCACTATTTTGCCCTTCGGTCTGGCTGACATCATTTATTTGACCCTTCTTCTGATCTGTCAGAAGGAAGGAAAAATGAGACGTACAACGGATCCTGTCTGTGTAGCAGCTGTAAGGCTTGAATGGTCCCATCAGAATTGGCTTGTGATTTGGTAGCCAAAAGCAGGAGTGGGTACAAAACACAGAAGACATGCAAATATTCCATTCAAGTGTCATCTCTGTTTTGGATCCACTCCTGTTTTTTTGGCATTAGCAATACTGATGGATTACTGACCAAATGCTGATCGAGTGAAGGCGAATGCTCAACAAAAAGGATCCCTTTTTTGGGGGTTATTGTTCTGACGGATCATAGGGAGGGGAAAATAATTAGTGACGTCAACACATACTTACAGCTTACACCCTCTCTACTCTGTCGGGGGGCTCTACTCGTATAAACGTTTAATAGAACATCTTTGTGGAATCAGCTGACGATGGTGTAAAAGAAGTGCGCTTCTTCTTGGCGCTAACATCAACCTGTAAGGCGGAGTTCATACTTTAGTTATTTGGTCAGTTTTGGCCCCGTGACTGCCCAAATAAGTGAAGTGTTCAGTGATTCTAAGAGCGACGCCTGTCATCTGCATGTCATACGGACTCACAGTATTATTTCACTACCAAAGCAGACTCTCTATGCGTGTTACTACAAGGCACAGTGTTCTACAACACTATAAAGGCTTTCTGCAGCCAGGAAATAGCCGTTTTTTAACGAGATTAGCCTCGAATAAATTGGGATGGAACCGAAAAATTTGCTCATCTCTAACGCCGATCTTAATAAATGAGCCCCGTATATGATTTACTAACGTATACAATTTACATTGGGATGTGACATACGGGATGATATATGAGTTCATTTTTTAAGAAGATTGGTTAATGAAGACACTTAATTGAAATGCACTTTTGTTAGATGTTCCCCACAGAATTAATTCTCCAGCTTAATGATTATGATGATCACATATTTAGGTTCGGATGAATTAAATTCCCATTAGGTACCTTTCATTATAGAGGAGGATTTTGCTGACTTGCCGCATATGTGTTTAGGTTTTGTAAAAAATAATGTCTCTGGGTTAATTCTCAATATTTTTATATAGCGAAAATACATTTAAAGGAACATTCCATTTAGGAGAACATTTCTCATAGAAGAATGCAGTCCTTCTTTAATTGCTATGTACATAACACAATTATTTTTTATCTTGTTTTACCCCATGTACATATGCTGTGCTTAACCCTTTGTTCACCGACATTACCTTAGGACTGCTTTTCCATACTGGCAGGAGTAAGGGTTTACTTAAAGTGGTTGGTCACAAAACATATTCTACAATTTTCAAACCAGCACCTGGATCTGAATACTTTTGTAATTACATGTAATTAAAAATTTTGTATAGCCAGTCAGTTATTCAATAAAATGTATCTGTATAGCGCCACCTGCTGTTTGTTCTGTTCATTATTTTTTGTCCGTCTCACTGAGCTGGTCGAACATGCTCAGTTTAAATCTTCAACTGCCACTGGGCATTTGTTCTGTTAGAAGCTGTGGCAGTTACAGTTAGAGAGCTGCAGTAGAAAGGACACGCTCCCTGAGCTGTCAGGCTGAAGATAATCTAGCAGGGCAACTGGAACAGTGAATGTGGAGACCTCTGGATCCATGTGAGGTACAGGGCTGGTTCTAGCATTGTTAGAAAGAGATTGTCATGTACTTTATGATGTCTGGTTTTAATTTTTTACATCAATCATGGGATAACCCCTTTAAAAGGGTTATCCTACGAATAAAAAAAAAAAATCTAAATATCTGAGGCAATGCACACCATGATTTTCACTATATCAATGTAGAAAATTCTTCTCTTCAGGCCTTCGGTGCGCCTAGGGGTGAGGCCTATCCCCTCAGGCCACCTCAACTCCTCTGCTTTCCTGAGCTGTCCCCACCCCTGAATATCTCAATTGCATAAAGAATAAAAGTATTTTCCTTGGAAACGCCACAATCAATTTTCAAAAGACAGGTATCATTTTAATCAGCAGGATCAACCCTACCAGACAGTATGTCTGGTTTGTAAAGGTTGATCCTGCTGACTACTGCTCTTTAAGGAGTTTGTCCAGTGGAAAAAAAATATGTTTAAAACTGCTCAGCATGGCATAAATACATAAAAAAGTCATACCTCACCGATCCCCCATCGCTCCCATCACAAGGCTGCCTGGTCCCCCCGCCATTCTCTAATGCCTTCTGTAGTGATGACATCTCGACCCAGAGATGTGACTGCTCCAGCCCAACTCTGGCAGCCAATTACTGAGGAGTGAAACATGAGGACTGTGAGAAATGCAGTGCAGTTAAGTATATAGATTGCTAACCAATTTTTTTAATTTTTTTTATTCTTCGAAAACTCTTTTCAAACAGCGTCAATGACAAACACTGCCATGAGAATTGTATGTGTGAAGTGAGGGGACAAGGTTAATAAAATTTTGTTCTGAGACACGTGCATTGAATTTGTAAAGGGGTATATTCTCTTGAAGACATTGGGAGAGATTTATCAAACTGGTGTAAAGTAGAACTGGCTTAGTTGCCCATAGCAACCAATCAGATTCCACCTTTCATTTTTGCCAGCTCCGTGCAAAATGAAAGGTGGAATCTGATTGGTTGCTATGGGCAATTAAGCCAGTTCTACTTTACACCAGTTTGATAAATCTCCCCCACTTTCTTTTTACATCCACCTTCTCTTTCACCACTACTATTATATTTCTGTGGGAAGATGCCCATACACTGTAGTCGCTGCTGCAAAAATATGGCATTACATGGATCCTTCAAACGAATGGACTCTCCTGACCAGTTTTTACCATATAAACCAATCACGTTGGTTTGTTTCCATCCTGTATGTAGCACTTCCTGTTTCTGTATCCAACCAAACCCATGATGCACTTCTCCTTTCTCTGCCACACCTCCAGCACCGCCCCTAACAACGCCCAGCTAGTTTATAGCTCCTCCCACCCACTTAGTTACATAGACACTCCCCTATCACTGCCCCTAATCATACCCAGCTAGTTTCTAGCTCCTCCCACCTAGCTAGTTACATAGACCCTCCTACCACTGTCCCTGGTGCTGCTTTGACATGAACATGGACATAACATCACAGATTGATGAAGGAACAATACTCAACAATACTCAACACCTCTTCCCATCAGCTGATTGAAGGGGTAAGTATTGCACTTTTCACTGTTTTACAGACACAACTCTGTACTTTTAGCAGTGACTGTGCTTGGTATGGCAGCTTAGTCCCAAACACATAAATGGGAATGAGCTGCTTAGAGCTGTAATACCAAGCATGACCACTACTAAAAGTATGGAGCTGTGCCTGATCAACAGGCCCTGCTGCCCCATCAATCAACTGATCATGAAGTTTCTGAGAGTTGGATCCCCACTGATCTGATATTAATTGCCTAACCCGAGGATTATCAATTTTCTAGAACCAGAGAAGAGCATTTGGATACATAAGGCAAATTCTGATGAGTGTAAAATAAAGTTTGGCTTTGGGCTACTCCTAAAGGTGTTATTCTGTCAGTCCCCTAGTTGTCACCATTTAACCCCTGGTCAGGGATCTGGACTTAACTGCAGGAGAACCACTAGGTTGCTACCCCCTGAAGTAGTCCCTGTGTGATTCACAGGTCACCTATAGGAGTCAGAGACACAGGTGAAAAGCACAGAGGGGTCAGCCAAAATCATAGTCCGGGACAAGCCGAGGTCATGGCAAGCGGAGTACGTGCTATACGGTAAATGATCTTATGTCAGGGCAGGCAGTGAAGGATCAATACAGAGGTCAGGCACAGGTCTGGTCAGGCAGTGATGGGTCGAAATCCAGGAATCAGGCAGAGAGTTGGTACACAGGCAGACAACAGAACAGCACACCTTCGCATGATACAAGAGGGCTAGAGAACCTCTCCCACATGGGAAGGTGCGTTAAGTTCCCTGAGGTGGCCACCCATAGCCTGGAGCAGATTAGTGTGCTGACCCTTTAAGAGCTGGTGGGAGCTCATACACACCCTACAGCCAGAGGAGGGGAGGTTTTGTCGGCGAGCAGGATTCAGCCTGTGTGGAAGGGAAAAGCAGGTAGCAGGTCCCATAAAGCCAGGACTGGTGAGCAGAGCAATCGTTTTCTTGGGTCTGTTCAATAAGACACTGGCAAAACTGAATGTGACACAAGATTTCATATAGCAATCAAGGACCTTAGGGACTAACAAGGCACTGAAAGGCACAATAATCTTATTACAAACCAGAATAATAGCACTTTTCTGCTATACAATAAAGACTTGACAGCGTGGGATCATGAGTGTGGGATCATAGAGAAAGATCATACAAAATGCGAGACAGGACATATTTCCTCTTCTGTATTTAGATCCAGACACCACTCTTAATTACCATTATGTAATATTCTATAATAACAACAGTAACCTTTTTACTACCCTGAGGACATATACAAAAGTTTAATTACTAGGTTCCACAAAGCTGTCATCATATTCTCTTCTAGTCAGTTCTCGGGGTAAGTCTTAAAAACAAGCATCAGCAGGTCAGCTCCCATGACTCTGGTACACTCTTGTGTTGTGTACTTTTCCATGGCTTCCTGTACTGCAGGTATGTACCGTATATAATAACTGTAATATGAAGTCATACAAAGTAAATATCTCCAGAAGGAAGATAAAATTTGTAAGCATTCAACAATATCTTGTATATTTTTCCCAAAAGATATTCCAACAAAAAGCACTTATGAATAGAGATGAGGGAATTTCTGGAAATTTGTTTCGGGTCCGATTCCCATAAGTCGGTCATCAGATTTGATCCAGGTCCAAATACATTTGGTCCGAATAGAAAGTGCTCAGATTGCCTTAAAAAAGTCACGTATGACACTCTGGGGTCTCCTAGGACTGTATCCGATCCCTTTTAACCTCTTCCGGTACGCCCTGATGTCCTGGTACTTAAGGACGCCCTGTGTATTTCCGATCACCGCCACGGCGGGCGGTGATCAAAACCCGGTGCCTGCTCAAATCATTGAGCAGGCACCTGGGGACAATGCGCTAGGGGGTCCTGTAACCCCCCCCCCCCCCCACCGTGTAGGCGATCGCAGCAAACCGCAGGTCAATTCAGACCTGCGGTTTGCTGCGTTTCCAGGTTATTCGGGTCTCTGAGGACACGATAACCCGGAACAGGATGGTGTGATATTACACCACCAATCACCATCCTGCGATCCTGAGAGGTGATGTCACATCAACTCTCAGGATCGGCTCTGATCGGTAGGTGGGCGGGCGGCGGGAGGTTCAAATCATAGCATAGCTGCACGTCGTCGGATCTCAGCACCCCCCATCTATCCAGGCACCACCCCATCTGTGCCCAGCACCCGATCTGTGCCCCAGCACCCCCCATCTGGTCAATGAGGTACTTAGTGAAAGGCTAGGGAAAGGTTGGGTTAGGCAGGGATATAAAAGGGAAAGTTAGTGGAAGTAAAAAAAACAGCTGTGTGACCCTAGACCCCCCAGGGGTGCTGCTACTTGCCCCCCTCCCCCCCGTAACTTTTTTGGGACGCAGGCAGTTTTTTTTTTTTTGTACGTACGTTGACTGTGGCCGGCACTCTTAGCGTCCGGCCACTCTTAGCGCATCACACACCCCATCGCTGATCAACTTCGGACGGTTGATCAGCGGTTTTTAATATTTTTTTTTATTTATTTCACATTTTTGCCCTTTTTTTAGTTTGTCTTTTTTTTTTTTGTCTGTTAGGTTAAGGGTGAGTTCGCGAACACCCATGCCCCCACACACACGCACACTGAATGAAGATTTTGTAGATACAAAAATTATTTTTTTTGTTTATAAAAAGATAGTATAGTGTAAAACATAAATAAATAATAAAAAAGTAGACATATTAGGTATTGCCGCATCCGTAAGAAACAGCTCTATAAAAATACCCCCCCTAACCCCTCAGATGAACACGGTAAAAAAAAAAAAAAAAACGGTGCCAAAAAAGCTATTTTTTGGCTAATTTTCCATTTGAATACGTTTTTTTCCAATAACGAAGTAAGGGTTAACAGCCAAACAAAACTTTATATTTATTACCCTCATACCGCAGTTTACAGAAACACCCCATATGTGGTCGTAAACTGCTGTATGACCAAACAGCAGGGCGCAGAAGGAAAGGAACGCCGTATGGTTTCTGGAAGGCAGATTTTGATGGCCTTTTTTTTTGGGCACCATGTCCCATTTGAAGCCCCCCTGATGCACCCCTAGAGTAAAAACTCCATAAAAGCGACCGCATCTAAGAAACTACACCCCTCAAGGTATCCAAAACTGATTTTACAAACGTCGTTAACCCTTTAGGTGTTCCACAAGAGTTATTGGCAAATGGAGATGAAATTTCAGAATTTCTATTTCTGGTAACCTTGCCTCACAAAAATGTAATATAGATAAACCAAAAATCATATGTACCCTAAAAATAGTTCCAACAAAACTGCCACCTTATCCCATAGTTTCCAAAATGGGGTAACTTTTATGGAGTTTCTACTCTAGGGGTGCATCAGGGGGGCTTCAAATGGGACATGGTGTAAATAAACCAGTCCAGCAAAATCTGCCTTCCAAAAACTATACGGCGCACCTTTCCCTCTACGCCCTACCGTGTGCCTGTACAGTAGTTTACGGCCACATATGGAGTGTTCCTGCAAACTACAGAATCGGGGCAATAAATATAGCATTTTGTTTGGCTGTCAACCCTTGCTTTGTTACTGGAAAAAATGGATTAAAATGAAATTTGAGAATTAAAATTTTTAGGCAAATTTTCCATCTCCATTTGCCAATAACTCTTGTGCAACACCTAAAGGGTTAACAAAGTTTGTAAAATCAGTTTTGAATACCTTGAGGGGTGTAGTTTCTTAGATGGTGTCACTTTTATGGAGTTTCTACTCTAGGGGTGCATCAGGGGGGCTTCAAATGGGACATGGTGTAAATAAACCAGTCCAGCAAAATCTGCCTTCCAAAAACCATACAGCGCACCTTTCCCTCTACGCCCTACTGTGTGCCCCTACAGTAGTTTACGGCCACATATGGGGTGTTTCTGCAAACTACAGAATCGGGGCAATACATATAGCATTTTGTTTTGCTGTTAACCCTTGCTTTGTTACTGGAAAAAATTGATTAAAATTGAAAATTTGCCAAAAAACTAATTTCGGAAATTTCATCACCATTTGCCATTAACTCTTGTGGAACACTTAAAGGGTTAACAATGTTTGTAAAAATCAGTTTTGAATACCTTGAGGGGTGTAGTTTCTAGAATGGGGTCATTTTTGGATGGTTTCTATTATGTAAGCCTCACAAAGGGACTTCAGACCTGAACTGGTCCCTAAAAATTGGGTTTTTGAAAATTTCAGAAAAATTTCAAGATTTGCTTCTATAATTCTAACCCTTGTAACATCCCAAAAATATAAAATATCATTCCCAAAATGATCCAAACATGAAGTAGACATATGGGGAATGTAAAGTAATAACTATTTTTAGAGGTATTACTATGTATTATAGAAGTAGAGAAATTGAAACTTGGAAATTTGCAATTTTTTTAAAATTTTTGGTAAATTTGGTATTTTTTTTATAAATAAAAATGTTTTTTTTTTTACTTAATTTTATTAGTGTCATGAAGTACAATATGTGATGAAAAAACTATCTCAAAATGACCTGGATAAGTCAAAGCGTTTTAAAGTTATCACCACATAAAGTGACACTGGTCAGATTTCCAAAAAATGGCCTGGTCCTGAAGGTGAAAAATGGCTGTGTCCTGAAGGAGTTAAGCTTGAAGACAGCATTAATAATGTCGGTGTGACAGTAAGAATCATGGCTACGGGTTAAAGGATGGTAGTCGTGGTAGGAAACATTGTGTGACACATTGTACTGATGGATTTAAATTTGAAATTAAAACATGGTCAACCAAGTTCTCCCTTTTTGGAGGGAGATGCCTTCTCCTCTGTCTTCTCATCTGTAAGATAGTGGCTGCCATTTTTCAGAGATTTGTCAGAATCGAATGGTAAAAGATTCAGTTTCAGCTGGAATCTGACTTTTTGAGAAATTCGAAATTAATTTGATTTGTTTAGAATCCATTTTTTTCATCTCTAATCATAAGTTCTTAGATCTGTGATGGGTTTGACCGTCTAAAATTTTCTGATGACCATGTGCTGCTCTAAAGTACAGTAAATCTCTGAACTGACATTCACAAAGCAAAACAGTTCCTCAACACTCTAGAAATGCTCGGAAGGCTACCAAAAAAAAGGTGAGACCTCCGAAACTCCAAAAAAAGTTTTCAAGATGCTGAAGAGACTTTCCAGAAGGAAGCCATTTCCCAAACATTGATGATGACTCATATACTAGACAATATAGTCTAGCCATGGCAGCGGGAACCATCTTTCTGCTGGCACCTGTGAATGAGTCAGTCACAGGTACCCCTTTTCCTACTTACAATACTAACAGTCCCATGTTTCTTGCTTGTTTGGCTCAGGTGGAGGACAGGAAGGGTCAATTTTAATGCTGCCTGCTTGTGTTCTGCTGTCAGATTTGGAGCACAGATGGCTCTGTGGTTGTACTACACACATACAAAGTGTCACGTATAAAAACTACAAAGGAACAAATATACCGTAAAGTTGAGACAATGTATGGTCTCGTCTGACTGGTGTCTCCGATAATGTCGCCCTGACTTATTATTTTTGTGTTTTTTAAATTTGTGCTTTCCATAGTTTGGAGGCTATGGTCTTAATTATGTTGATGGGCTTGAAAGTAATTCTGTATGGTAGAATGCAGAATCCTATACGTCATGATTTGCAGGTATAGAGCATAGTCTGAGGGAGAGGTGAGATCTTGGTTTAATACAGAAAGAGAAGGTTACAAGCTCAAAAAAAAGTCATTGATGAATGAAAATCCAATCTACATAAAATGGAGGCTGCAGCCTCATGTTACATGCAGCATCTGCCTTTCTTCGACATGTAAATAAATGGGTAATAGCCACATCTATCACGGTACACATCACCACCAAAAGTGATATGTGATATGGGAACATCAAAAGCTCTCGTACAGTGGTGAATTATGAATACAATACTTCATCGGAGCATCATTTGTCATCATAGGTTTAAAGGGCACAAGGAGATTATCATTTTATAATGACACCGATAAGGATGAGCCTTATTAATCACCAAGGGAGTTGACAAGACGAATTTCCGAGAAAGATTTTCTTCAGGTGCTGATATTTTTCATGTATTTATAGCAGAGATTTTAGGTGTAATCTCATATTCTGGATCCATGATAGATCACTTCACCACTGCTTCTTTTTTTGGCATTGATTTGAGAGTCTACAATGAGAAGGTATGGAGATGAGCGCAATGGAAGCGCTCATCTCCCTGTGCCCGGCGGCGGCTGCTCACTTGGGGGGGGGGGGTCATTTTAGTTGGGGGGGCACATAGGGGGGCACAGCATGATGTAGGGGGGGCCTTGGCCCCCTCTGGCCCCCCCCCTGGCGACGCCACTGAAGGTAGGTATCTAAAAATATCAAAAGTAACATTTTTGTTCTACTTTCAATTTTTTTTAACCCCTTCCCGACCTATGAAGTACTACTTCGTCATGGGAACCACTACGTTCCCGCAATTTGACGTAATAATACGTCATGGGGATTGCGCAGGCACCGGAGCGGTGCGTGCGCGATCACTGCAGGGGCCCGGCAGTCCCTGGTAGCCGGGCCCCTGCTATATCCGCCGGCATCACTGTAAAAGCCTATGCCGGCGGATTAACCCCTTCTATGCCATGGTCCGCGCTGACCGCGACATAGAAGGTGTTTGTGTCGGGCGAGTGAGCGCATCGAGTCCCCGTGCTGCTGTGGCGGGGGACTCGATGTGTCAGAAGGCAGCCCGATGCCATGCAGAGGCTGCCCAGAGCCTTGCATGGCATCGGTACCTGCTTTCTACGGGTGCCCAGGAGATCCAGCCTCAGGCTGGGTCTCCTAGGCAACCTGTTTGTGTACTAATCACTGTAGTACAGGAACAGGCAATGCATTACAACACAGATGTATTGTAATGCATTGAAGAGGGGATCAGACCCCCAAAAGTGAACATCAGAAATAAAGTAGAGGAAAAAAAGTAAAAAAAAGTGTTTTTAATAAAATTAATAAAGTAATAAAATTAATAAAGTAAAAAAAGATGCCCCTTTCCCCTTATTTTATAATAAAAAAACAAAAAAAAACAACAACCCACACTTATTAGGTATCGCCGCGTCTGTAATGACCGGCTCTATAAATATATCACATGATCCACCCTGTCCGATAAACACCCTAAAAAATAAAAATGGTGTAAAAAAACGCCATTTTTGTCACCTTACATCACAAAAAGTGCAACACCAAGCGATCAAAAAGGCGTATGTCCCACAAAATAGTATTAATAAAGCCGTCACCTTATCCCACAAAAAATGAGCCCCTACCTAAGATAATCGGTATGTCCCTACCTAAGATAATCGCCCAAAAAATGAAAAAAAAACTTTAGCTCTTAGAACATGGAGACACTAAAACATAATTTTTTTGTTTTAAAACTGTTATCATTGTGCTAAAGTGAAATACTTAAAAAAAAATATATAAACATATTAGGTATCGCCACGTCCGTAACAACCAGCTCTATAAAAATATCACATGACCTATTCCCTCAGGTGAACACCGTAAAAAAATAAAAATAAAAACGGTGTAAAAAAAGGCATTTTTGTCACATTACATCACAAAAATTGCAACAGCAAGTGATCAAAAAGGCATATGCCCCCAAAATATTGCCAATCAGACCGTCACCTCATCCTGCAAAAAATTAGATCCTACCTAAGAGAATCGGTCAAAAAATAAAAAAGCTATCACTCTGAGACAATGAAGACACTAAAATATGATAATTTTTTGCTTCAAAACTGCTATTATTGTGCTAAAGTGAAATAAATTTAAAAAAAGTATACATATTAGGTATCGCCATGAAACTATGGCTCTCAGACTATGGATACACTAAAATATCATTATTTCGGTTTCAAAAAGGCTATTATTGTGTAAAACTTAAATAAATAAGAAAAAGTAGACATATTAGGTATTGCCACATCCGTAACGATCTGCTCTATAAAAAAAAGTCACATGAGCTAATCCCTCAGGTAAACGCTGTAAAAATAAATAAATAAAAACTGCGCTAAAACAACCAATTTTTTGGTCCCCTTACTCCATAAAGTGTAATAATGAATGATCAAAAAATCATATGTACCCAAAAATTGTACCAATAAAAACGTCAACTCTTCCTGCAAAAAACAAGCCCCTGCGCAAGACGATTGGTAGAAAGATAAAAAAATAGGGCGTTCAGAAAATGGAGATACAAAAACCTAATTCTTGTTTTCAAAAATGCTTTATTATATAAAACTGAAACAAACATCATATAAAGTAGACATATTTGATATTGCATCCGTAACAACCTGCTCTATAAAAATAGCGCATGATCTAACCTGTCAGATGAATGTTGTTGAAAATAAAATATAAAAACGGTGCCAAAACATCCATTTTTTGGTTACCTTGCCTCACAAAAAACTTAATATAGAGCAATTAAAAATCATATGTACCCCAAAATAGTACTAATAAAACTGGCACCTTATCCCGTAATTTCCAAAATGTGGTCACTTTTTTGAGTTTCTACTGTAGGAGTGCATCACGGGGGCTTCAAATGGGACAAGGCATCTAAAAACCAGTTCAGCTAAATCTGCCTTTCAAAAACCATATGGCGTTCCTTTCCTACTACGCCCTGCCGTGTGCCCGTACAGCAGTTTACGATCACATGTGGGGTGTTTCTGCAAACCGCAGAATAAGGGTAATAAATATTGAATTTTATTTGGCCGTTATCCCTTGGTTTGCTACTGGAAAAAATGGATTAAAATGTAAAATCTGCCAAAAAAGTGAAATTCTGAAATTTCATCTCCATTTTCCATTAATTCTTGTGGAACACCTAAAGGGTTAACAAAGTTTGTAAAATCAGTTTTGAATACCTTGAGGGGTGTAGTTTCTAAAAAGGGGTCATTTTTGGGTGGTTTCTATTATGTAAGCCTCACAAAGTGACTTCATACCTGAACTGGTCCTTAAAAAGTGGGTTTTGGAAATTTTCAGAAACATTTCAAGATTTGCTTCTAAACTTTTAAGCCTTCTAACATCCCCAAAAAATAAAATGTCATTTTCAAAATGATCCAAACATGAAGTAGACATATGGGAAATGTAAAGTAATAACTATTATATGAGGTATCACTATCTATTATAAAAGTAGAGAAATAAAAATTTGAAAATTTGGGAATTTTTCTACATTTTGGGTAAATTTGGGATTTTTCCACAAATAAAGGTGAAATACAGTATATTGACTCAAATTTATGACTATCATGAAGTACAATGTGTCACAAGAAAACAATCTCAGAATGACTTGGATAAGTAAAAGTGTTCCAAAGCTATTACCACATAAAGTGACACATGTCAGATTTGCAAAAAAAAGCCTGGGCAGGAAGGTGAAAACAGGCTCGGGGTTGACGGGGTTAATCAAATTTCACAAAAGTCATACATATTGCTATCAGAAGCCTTGCCTAATAGCATTCTCTGACATTTGGAGTCAAACCAATAGAAGAAGCCCATGCTGCTGCTATGGGAACCCTAGAGAGAGGAAGCCCAGCCTAGGTTAATCCCATTGCGTACTTACACTTTCAGGTGACTTTTGAGGATAAGCTTTTGTGTATGTACGTGAGTAATATCACTACATTTAGCCATGAGAATACTTGAATCTGGCATTTTCTGCAGTTTTGCATGCTCCATCTTTGCTTCTCAGTTTTCCTTCATTCAGTGGGTGGAGACTAGCTACTATGATGTCCCTCATACACACCAAGATAAAAGAGGAGATTATGTACTCTAACTCTCTCTCTTATTCAAGAGCAGTACCATGTAGGATTATAGAGATGCACTAAACAGTATATATGTGAATAAACCCATTGGGGTGAGATATAAGCTGCTGCAGCTTAACACATTTTTTATACAGAATTTGAAATAAACCAATTACAAATACATTGACCTAGATTTACCATTAGTTAGAAAGGGTAGACATCTAGACAGGTAGTTTTTAAATGCACCACAATGTCCACAGTGGTTCAGGTTGTGTTAAAGTAGTGGGTGTGGAACCACTGTCTCAACCAACAGATTTGGGATAATCCTGATGATATTATCCGGGCAGTCCCCTGGTTTTCACCCTTTATCCCCTGTACAGGGATCCGGACTTCGCTGCAGAAGAATTACCAGGCTGCTATCTTCTGAAGTAGTCTCTGTGTGATTTACAACTGATGCCAGTGCTGAGCACAGAGGGATTGTCACGAGTAGGGGGTGGGGAAAGGTGCAAAACTGACTCCAGTTTCTGCCTACTTGCACTTACCTGTCTCTGCCTACTTTCACTTACCTGTCCTAGGTAACGGAGCGTAACTGGGTGGCGATCCCTAACCTGAGTAAGTGCGGGAGAGACAAACAAGACAGACAAACACAAAGTAGTCAAGCAAGCAAGGTCTAAACCAGGAGGTCAAGGCGGTACCAGGGGGCAAGCAGAAGCAAAGTCAGAACACAAACCAGGAGTAAATACCAGGAGAAGCAACTAGACACAGTAACCGTGGGAGTGGAGGACGCCGCCCGCGCTAAGGAGGCATGCGCGGCCGGGTCCTCCCCACCCCCTGTTGCTCTGGAGACGAGCATGTCCTCGCTCGGAACTCACCGCAGGGCGATGGCGGCACTGATGGGAAAGAGCGCAAAGACGGCGCTCTGTGACAGTACGCCTCCCCCCTTCTACGAGGGGCCACCGGACCCAAAGTCGGTGGAGATGGTTTTTCCGGATGAGCGAGATGATATTTTTTAATCGACCTTGTAGCATGAATCCTATAGTGAATAGGACCCAGGACCTTTCCTTGGGTCCATAACCCTTCCAATGGACCAGGTATTGAAATGAGTTACGAACTTTCCTAACATCAATGATTTTAGAAATAATAAATTAATTTTGATCATTCACCTGTACCAGGTAAGGGACTGCCTGTGACGGAACTATGGGCGAAATATATTTCTTAAGCAATGATTTATGAAATACGCTGTGAATACGAAACGAGTCTGGCAGCTTCAACCTAAATGATACAGGATTAATAATGTCAAGAATTTCATATGGTCCAACAAATCGCGGAGCAAATTTCCTGGAAGACACCTTTAACGACAAATTTTTAGTGGACAACCAAACCTTTTCCCTAACCTTAAAATCTACCCCTTTGGATAGCTTCATATTAGCTTTAAGTCTCTGAACCTCCTGAGCTTTTTCCAGGTTTATGTGAACCCGAGCCCCGACTGTACACAGTTCTGAAGTTACACTATCAGCTTCAGGGTTAAGTGAGGAAATCGATGAACAAGAATTAAATCGAGGATGGAAACCAAAATTACAGAAAAATGGAGACACTCCAGTGGAAGAGTTCACACGGCTATTGATGGCGAACTCCGCCAAAGGAAGATATTTCACCTATAATTGCGGATTTTCAGAGATGTAAGATCTTAAAAATTGTTCAACAGCCTGATTCAACCGTTCAGTCTGTCCATGTCTTGGGATGAAAAGCTGACGAAAAGGACAATGATATCTCACAACTCTGACAAAAGGCTCTCCAAAACTTAGAAACAAACTAAACATCCCTGTCAGATACAATGTTCTCAGGAACTCCATGCAATTGTACCACTTGCTCAATAAAAACAGAAGCCAGAGTCTTGGCATTCGGGAGCTTGGCCAGAGGAACAAAGTGTACCATTTTACTAAACCTATCAACTACTACCCAAACCACAGATTGACCCTCAGAGGGTGGCAAGTCAGTAATGAAATCCATAGAAATATGTGACCAGGGTTTACTAGGAATGGGTAGTGGTCGTAAATCACCAACAGTACGTGTTCTAGGAGTCTTGGACCTGGCACATACCTCGCAAGCAGAAACAAATGAACTGACATCTCTCAATAACGTGGGCCACCGATAAGACCTGGACACCAGTTCCCTGGTGACCTCAATACCGAGAATGACCACATAAAACAGAATCATGGCACTCACCCAGCAGCCGGAGACGGAAATGCCCAGAAACAAATAACTTATCTGTGGTTGTCTGCGCCGGAGCTAGGTGTTGTGCTGCCTCAATATCAGAAGCAAGATCCGCGGATAATGATGCCACAATGATGTTAGCCGGTAAGATGTGTTCAGGAGGAGTGTCAGGAGGTTGAAATGCACAAAAGCTTTGAGACAAAACATCAGCTTTCACATTCTTACTTCCTGGCCTGAAAGTAATAGAGAAGTTAAAACGCGTGAAAAATAGTGCCCATCTGGCTTGGCGAGGATTCAGACGTTTCACGGATTCGAGAAATAATAAATTTTTATGGTCAGTAAGAACTCCTCAAATGCCCATTTAATGGCTAACAATTCACGATTGCCAATATCGTAATTCTCTCAGTAGGAGAGATTTTTTGTGAAAAAAATGCACAAGGTCTTAGATTAGTGAGGTTACGGGGTCTCTGAGAAAGAATAGCCGCCACCCCATCTTCAGAAGCATCCACCTCCACCACAAAAGGTTTTTCCTGATCCGGTTGAATCAAGACTGGGGCGTTCCTAAAAGATTTTTTAAGGGTTTAGAAGGCTTCAGTGACCTTCAAAGGCCAATTAACAAGATCCGCCCCCTTCTTAGTAAGGTCGGTCAAGGGTTTAGCAATTACCGAAAATGTTTTAATAAACTTACACTAATAATTGGAGAACCCTAAAAAGCGCTGTAGAGCTTTAAGGGAGGCTGGTCTCACGCAGTCCTGAATAGCCTGTACCTTTCCTGGATCCATCTTAAACGAGTGTGGAGTGATACTAGATACTAAATTTCTTGCATCCCAAAAATACATTTCTCTAACTTGGCAGACAATTGATTTCTTCTTAGAATATCAAGCACTAATCTGATGTGCATAACATGAGAATCCCAATTAAAAAATATATATATATCATCAAGATAAACAATTATAAATCTACCAATAAATTCTCTGAAAATATCATTCATGAAATTTGTAAAAATTGCAGGAGCATTACTAAGCCCAAAAGGCATGACTAAATATTCAAAATGTCCCTCAGGAGTGTTAAAAGCAGTTTTCCATTCATCCCCTTCTTTAACCACCTCCGGACCGCCTAACGCAGGATCGCGTTCCGGAGGTGGCAGCCCTGCGCAGAGTCACGCATATATGCGTCATCTCGCGATGGCCGAGATTTCCTGTGAACGCGCGCACACAGGCGCGCGCGCTCACAGGAACGGAAGGTAAGAGAGTTGATCTCCAGCCTGCCAGCGGCGATCGTTCGCTGGCAGGCTGGAGATGTGTTTTTTTTAACCCCTAACAGGTATATTAGACGCTGTTTTGATAACAGCGTCTAATATACCTGCTACCTGGTCCTCTGGTGGTCCCCTTTGTTTGGATCGACCACCAGAGGACACAGGTAGCTCAGTAAAGTCCCACCAAGCACCACTACACTACACTACACCCCCCCCCCCCGGTCACTTATTAACCCCTTATTAGCCCCTGATCACCCCATATAGACTCCCTGATCACCCCCCTGTCATTGATTACCCCCCTGTCATTGATTACTCCCCTGTAAAGCTCCATTCAGATGTCCGCATGATTTTTACGGATCCACTGATAGATGGATCGGATCCGCAAAACGCATCCGGACGTCTGAATGAAGCCTTACAGGGGCGTGATCAATGACTGTGGTTATCACCCCATATAGACTCCCTGATCACCCCCCTGTCATTGATTACACCCCTGTCATTGATCAACCCCCTGTAAAGCTCCATTCAGACGTCCGCATGATTTTTACGGATCCACTGATAGATGGATCGGATCCGCAAAACACATACAGGCGTCTCCCTGGAGCCTTCCAGGGGGGGTGATCACCCCATATAGACTCCCTGATCACCCCCCTGTCATTGATTACACCCCTGTCATTGATCAACCCCCTGTAAAGCTCCATTCAGACGTCCGCATTATTTTTACGGATCCACTGATAGATGGATCGGATCCGCAAAACGCATCCGGACGTCTGAATGAAGCCTTACAGGGGCATGATCAATGACTGTGGTGATCACCCCATATAGACTCCCTGATCACCCCCCTGTAAAGCTCCATTCAGATGTCCGCATGATTTTTACGGATGCACTGATAGATGGATCCGATCCGCAAAACGCATCCGGACGTCTGAATGAAGCCTTACAGGGGCATGATCAATGACTGTGGTGATCACCCCATATAGACTCCCTGATCACCCCCCTGTAAAGCTCCATTCAGATGTCCGCATGATTTTTACGGATGCACTGATAGATGGATCCGATCCGCAAAACGCATCCGGACGTCTGAATGAAGCCTTACAGGGGCATGATCAATGACTGTGGTGATCACCCCATATAGACTCCCTGATCACCCCCCTGTAAAGCTCCATTCAGATGTCCGCATGATTTTTACGGATGCACTGATAGATGGATCCGATCCGCAAAACGCATCCGGACGTCTGAATGAAGCCTTACAGGGGCATGATCAATGACTGTGGTGATCACCCCATATAGACTCCCTGATCACCCCCCTGTAAAGCTCCATTCAGATGTCCGCATGATTTTTACGGATGCACTGATAGATGGATCCGATCCGCAAAACGCATCCGGACGTCTGAATGAAGCCTTACAGGGGCATGATCAATGACTGTGGTGATCACCCCATATAGACTCCCTGATCACCCCCCTGTCATTGATTACCCCCCTGTAAAGCTCCATTCAGATGTCCGCATGATTTTTACGGATGCACTGATAGATGGATCGGATCCGCAAAATGCATCCGGACGTCTGAATGAAGCCTTACAGGGGCATGATCAATGACTGTGGTGATCACCCCATATAGACTCCCTGATCACCCCCCTGTCATTGATTACCCCCCTGTCATTGATTACCCCCCTGTAAAGCTCCATTCAGACGTCCGCATGATTTTTACGGATCCACTGATAGATGGATCGGATCCGCAAAACGCATCCGGACGTCTGAATGAAGCCTTACAGGGGCGTGATCAATGACTGTGGTGATCACCCCATATAGACTCCCTGATCACCCCCCTGTCATTGATCACCCCCCCTGTCATTGATCACCCCCCCTGTCATTGATCACCCCCCCTGTCATTGATCACCCCCCTGTCATTGATCACCCCCCTGTCATTGATCACCCCCCTGTAAGGCTCCATTCAGACATTTTTTTGGCCCAAGTTAGCGGAATTATTTTTTTTTTTTCTTACAAAGTCTCATATTCCACTAACTTGTGTCAAAAAATAAAATCTCACATGAACTCACCATACCCCTCACGGAATCCAAATGTGTAAAAATTTTTAGACATTTATATTCCAGACTTCTTCTCACGCTTTAGGGCCCCTAGAATGCCAGGGCAGTATAAATACCCCACATGTGACCCCATTTCGGAAAGAAGACACCCCCAGGTATTCCGTGAGGGGCATATTGAGTCCATGAAAGATTGAAATTTTTGTCCCAAGTTAGCGGAACGGGAGACTTTGTGAGAAAAAAATTAAAAATATCAATTTCCGCTAACTTGTGCCAAAAAAAATAAATTTCTATGAACTCGCCATGCCCCTCATTGAATACCTTGGGGTGTCTTCTTTCCAAAATGGGGTCACATGTGGGGTATTTATACTGCCCTGGCATTCTAGGGGCCCCAAAGCGTGAGAAGAAGTCTGGTATCCAAATATCTAAAAATGCCCTCCTAAAAGGAATTTGGGCACCTTTGCGCATCTAGGCTGCAAAAAAGTGTCACACATCTGGTATCGCCGTACTCAGGAGAAGTTGGGGAATGTGTTTTGGGGTGTCATTTTACATATACCCATGCTGGGTGAGATAAATATCTTGGTCAAATGCCAACTTTGTATAAAAAAATGGGAAAAGTTGTCTTTTGCCAAGATATTTCTCTCACCCAGCAAGGGTATATGTAAAATGACACCCCAAAACACATTCCCCACCTTCTCCTAAGTACGGCAATACCAGATGTGTGACACTTTTTTGCAGCCTAGGTGGGCAAAGGGGCCCACATTCCAAAGAGCACCTTTAGGATTTCACAGGTCATTTACCTACTTACCACACATTAGGGCCCCTGGAAAATGCCAGGGCAGTATAACTACCCCACAAGTGACCCCATTTTGGAAAGAAGACACCCCAAGGTATTCCGTGAGGGGCATGGCGAGTTCCTAGAATTTTTTATTTTTTGTCACAAGTTAGTGGAAAATGCTGATTTTTTTTATTTATTTTTTTCATACAAAGTCTCATATTCCACTAACTTGTGACAAAAAATAAAAACTTCCATGAACTCACTATGCCCATCAGCGAATACCTTGGGGTCTCTTCTTTCCAAAATGGGGTCACTTGTGGGGTAGTTATACTGCCCTGGCATTCTAGGGGCCCAAATGTGTGGTAAGGAGTTTGAAATCAAATTCTGTAAAAAATGACCTGTGAAATCCGAAAGGTGCTCTTTGGAATATGGGCCCCTTTGCCCACCTAGGCTGCAAAAAAGTGTCACACATCTGGTATTTCCGTACTCAGGAGAAGGTGGGGAATGTGTTTTGGGGTGTCATTTTACATATACCCATGCTGGGTGAGAGAAATATCTTGGCAAAAGACAACTTTTCCCATTTTTTTATACAAAGTTGGCATTTGACCAAGATATTTATCTCACCCAGCATGGGTATATGTAAAAAGACACCCCAAAACACATTCCCCAACTTCTCCTGAGTACGGAGATACCAGATGTGTGACACTTTTTTGCAGCCTAGGTGGGCAAAGGGGCCCATATTCCAAAGAGCACCTTTCGGATTTCACAGGTCATTTTTTACAGAATTTTATTTCAAACTCCTTACCACACATTTGGGCCCCTAGAATGCCAGGGCAGTATAACTACCCCACAAGTGACCCCATTTTGGAAAGAAGAGACCCCAAGGTATTCGCTGATGTGCATAGTGAGTTCATGGAAGTTTTTATTTTTTGTCACAAGTTAGTGGAATATGAGACTTTGTAAGAAAAAAAAAAAAAAATCATCATTTTCCGCTAACTTGTGACAAAAAATAAAAAGTTCTATGAACTCACTATGCCCATCAGCGAATACCTTAGGGTGTGTACTTTCCGAAATGGGGTCATTTGTGGGGTGTTTGTACTGTCTGGCCATTGTAGAACCTCAGGAAACATGACAGGTGCTCAGAAAGTCAGAGCTGCTTCAAAAAGCGGAAATTCACATTTTTGTACCATAGTTTGTAAACGCTATAACTTTTACCCAAACCATTTTTTTTTTACCCAAACATTTTTTTTTTATCAAAGACATGTAGAACTATAAATTTAGAGCAAAATTTCTATATGGATCTCGTTTTTTTTGCAAAATTTTACAACTGAAAGTGAAAAATGTCATTTTTTTGCAAAAAAATCGTTAAATTTCGATTGATAACAAAAAAAGTAAAAATGTCAGCAGCAATGAAATACCACCAAATGAAAGCTCTATTAGTGATAAGAAAAGGAGGTAAAATTCATTTGGGTGGTAAGTTGCATGACCGAGCAATAAACGGTGAAAGTAGTGTAGGTCAGAAGTGTAAAAAGTGGCCTGGTCTTTCAGGGTGTTTAAGCACTGGGGGCTGAAGTGGTTAATTCGGATCAAATTACATGCCCCTCTCAAATCAAGTTTGGAAAACCACGATGCTGCTGATTGAACAGGTTGGTGATCAATGGAAGAGAATATAGATTTTTAATGGTGATTTTGTTCAATTCACGATAGTCAATACACCGTCTGAGGTCTCCATCCTTCTTTTTGACAAAAAAGAACCCCGTCCGCATAGGGGACACAGAGGGTCTAATGTGTCCTTTAACTCCTTAAGGACACGGCCATATTTCACCTTAAGGACCAGGCCATTTTTTGCAAATCTGACCAGTGTCACTTTAAGTGGTAAAAACTTTAAAACGCTTTGACTTATCCAGGCCATTCTGAGATTGTTTTTTCGTCACATATTGTACTTCATGACACTGGTAATATGGAGTCAAAAAAATCATTTTTATTTATAAAAAATACCAAATTTGCAAATTTCCAAGTTTCAATTTCTCTACTTCTATAATACATAGTAATACCCACAAACATAGTTATTACTTTACATTCCCCTTATGTCTATTTTTTGGGGATGTTACAAGACTTAGAAGTTTAGAAGCAAATCTTGAAATTTTTCAGAAATTTTAAAAAACCCACTTTTCAAGGACCAGTTCAGATCTGAAGTCACTTTGTGAGGCTTACATAATAGAAACCACCCAAAAATGACCCCATTCTAGAAACTACACCCCTCAAGGTATTCAAAACTGATTTTACAAACTTTGTTAACCCTTTAGGTGTTCCACAAGAATTAATGGAATATAGAGATACAATTTCCAAATTTCACAATTTTTTTTCCAGTTACAAAGCAAGGGTTAACAGCCAAACCAAACTCAATATTTATGGCTCTGATTCTGTAGTTTACAGAAACACCCCATATGTGGTCGTAAACCGCTGTACGGGCACACGGCAGGGCGCAGAAGGAAAGGAATGCCATACGGTTTTTGGAAGGCAGATTTTGCTGGACTGGATTTTTGACACCATGTCCCATTTGAAACCCCCCTGATGCACCCCTAGAGTAGAAACTCCAAAAAAGTGACCCCATTCTAGAAACTACACCCCTCAAGGTATTCAAAACTGATTTTACAAACTTTGTTAACCCTTTAGGTGTTCCACAAGAATTAATGGAAAATAGAGATACAATTTCAAAATGTCACTTTTTTGGCAGATTTTCCATTTTAACCACCTCAACTCCCCTAGCTTAAACCCCCTTAATGACCAGACTACTTTTTACAATTCTGCACTACACTACTTTCACGGTTTATTGCTCGGTCATACAACTTACCACCCAAATGAATTTTACCTCCTTATCTTCTCACTAATAGAGCTTTCATTTGGTGGTATTTCATTGCTGCTGACATTTTTACTTTTTTTGATATTAATCGAAATTGACCGAAATTTTTCAAATATAACTACATTTCTATATACATTTTTCTTTAAATTTATTGTTCTACGTGTCTTTGATAATAAAAAAAAATCCAATAAGTGTATATTTATTGGTTTGGGTAAAAGTTATAGCATTTACAAACTATGGTGCAAAAATGTGAATTTACGCACTTTGACTTTCTGAGCACCTGTCATGTTTCCTGAGGTTCTACAATGCCCAGACAGTAGAAACACCCCACAAATGACCCCATTTCGGAAAGTAGACACCCTAAGGTATTCGATGATGTGCATAGTGAGTTCATGGAAGTTTTTATTTTTTGTCACAAGTTAGTGGAAAATGATTTTTATTTTTTTTTCTTACAAAGTCTCATATTCCACTAACTTGTGACAAAAATTGTTTTTTTACATGAACTCACCATACCCCTCACGGAATACCTTGGGGTGTATTCTTTCGAAAATGGGGTCACTTGTGGGGTATTTATACTGCCCTTGCATTTTAGGGGCCCTAAAGCGTGAGGGTAAAAAATGCCCTGTGAAATCGTAAAGATTCTCATTGGAATTTGGGCCCCTTTGCGCACCTAGGCTGCAAAAAAGTGTCACACATGTGGTATCGCCGTACTCAGAAGAAGTAGGGCAATGTGTTTTGAGGTGTATTTTTACATATACCCATGCTGGGTGAGATAAATATCTCTGTAAAATACAACTTTCCCCATTTTTTTATACAAAGTTGTCATTTTACAGAGATATTTCTCACACACAGTATGGGTATATATAAAAATACACCCCAAAACACATTGCCCTACTTCTCCTGAGTACGGCAATACCACATGTGTGACACTTTTTTGCAGCCTAGGTGCACAAAGGGGCCCAAATTCCAATGAGTATCTTTAGAATTTCACAGGGCATTTTTTACGCATTTGGATTCCAGACTTCTTCTCACGCTTTAGGGCCCCTAAAATGCCTGGGCAGTATAAATACCCCACAAGTGACCTCATTTGGGAAAGAAGACACCCCAAGGTATTCCGTGAGGGGCATGGCGAGTTCCTAGAATATATTTTTTTTGGCACAAGTTAGCGGAAAATGATTATTTATTTTTTTCTTACAAAGTCTCATATTCCACTAACTTGTGACAAAAAATAAAATTTTACATGAACTCGCCATGCCTCTTCTCTCGCTTTAGGGCCCCTAAAATGCCAGGGCAGTATAAATACCCCACATGTGACCCCATTTTGGAAAGAAGACACCCCAGGGTATTCCGTGAGGGGCATGGCGAGTTCATAGAAGTTTTTTTTTTTTTGGCACAAGTTAGCGGAAATTGATTTTTATTTTATTTTTCTCACAAAGTCTCCCTTTCCGCTAACTTGTGACAAAAATTTCAATCTTTCATGGACTCAATATGCCCCTCAGCGAATACCTTGGGGTGTCTACTTTCCGAAATGGGGTCATTTGTGGGGTGTGTTTACTGTTCTGGCATTTTGGGCGGGGCTAAATTGTGAGCAACCCTGTAAAGCCTAAAGGTACTCGGACTTTCGGCCCCTTTACGCACCTAGGCTGCAAAAAAGTGTCACACATGTGGTATCGCCGTACTCAGGAGAAGTAGGGCAATGTGTTTTGGGGTGTATTTTTACATATACCCACACTGTGTGTGAGAAATATCTCTGTAAAATGACAACTTTGTATAAAAAAAATGGGAAAAGTTGTCTTTTACAGAGATATTTATCTCACACAGTATGGGTTCATGTAAAAATACACCCCAAAACACATTGCCCTACTTCTTCCGAGTACGGCGATACCACATGTGTGACACTTTTTTGCAGCCTAGGTGCGCAAAGGGGCCCAAATTCCAATGAGAATCTTTACGATTTTACAGGGCATTTTTTACGCATTTGGATTCCAAACTACTTCTCACGCTTTAGGTCCCCTAAAATGCCAGGACAGTATAAATACCCCACAAGTGACCCCATTTTGGAAACAAGACACCCTAAGGTATTCTGTGAGGGGCATGGCGAGTTCCTAGAATATTTTTTTTTTGGTACAAGTTAGCGGAAAATGATATTTTATTTTTTTTCTCTTACAAAGTCTTATATTCCACTAACTTGTGACAAAAAATTTAATTTTACATGAACTCGCCATGCCCCTCACGAAATACCTTCTTTCCAAAATAGGGTCACATGTGGGGTATTTATACTGCCCTGGCATTTTAGGGGACCTAAAGCGTGAGAAGAAGTGTTGAATATAAATGTCAAAAAAAATTTACGCATTTGGATTCCGTGAGGGGTATGGTGAGTTCATGCGAGATTTTATTTTTTGTCACAAGTTAGTGGAATATGAGACTTTGTAATAAAAAAACAAAAAAAAAAATCTATTTCCGCTAACTTGTGCCAAAAAAAAAATCTTCTATGAACTCGCTATGCCCCTCAAAAGTGATCTTCATAGCGCCGCAGCGATTTTACAGTGTTTTTGCAGTAATCAGAAAAAATTTCTGTCACTTCGGTGGGGCGGACTGAACGCAAGTGTGCGCACAAGATTAGGCCTGATCGGGCGAACACTGCGTTTTTTGTAGAGCCTATAGAACATGTCCTATTCTTGTCCGCAATTGCGGACAAGAAAAGGCATTTTCTAGATAGTTCTGGCAATGTGCAGATCCGCAAAATGCGGAAAGCACATTGCCGGTGTCCGTGTTTTGCGGATCCGCAGTGTCTGTGTTTTGCGGTTCCACGAATCCGTGGATCCGCGGATCCGCAAAACACATACGGATGTCTGAATGGAGCCTTACAGGGGGGTGATCAATGACAGGGGGGTGATCAGGGAATCTATATGGGGTGATCAGGGGTTTATAAGGGGTTAATAAGTGACAGGGGGGTGTAGTGTAGTGTGGTGATTGGTGCTACTTTACAGAGCTGCCTGTGTCCTCTGGTGGTCGATCCAAGCAAAAGGGACCACCAGAGGACCAGGTAGCAGGTATATCAGACGCTGTTAACAAAACAGCGTCTGATATACCTTTCAGGGGTTAAAAAAAATCGCATCAACAGCATGCCAGCGAATGATCGCCGCTGGCAGGCTGTAGATCAGCTAGTTTACCTTCCGATCCTGTGAACGCGCGCTCACAGGAAATCACGGGTCTCGCGAGATGACGCGACGATGCGTCCAAGAGGAACAAACCGACCGCCCGCAGGACGCATCCCTGCGTTAGGCGGTCGGGGGGTGGTTAATAATTTTTTTCCAGTTACAAAGCAACGGTTAACAGCCAAACAAAACTCAATATTTATGGCTCTGATTCTGTAGTTTACAAAAAAAAAACATATGTGGTCGTAAACCGCTGTACGGGCACACGGCAGGGCGCAGAAGGAAAGGAATGCCATACAGTTTTTGGAAGGCAGATTTTGCTGGACTGGTTTTTTGACACCATGTCCCATTTGAAGCCCCCCTGATGCACCCCTAGAGTAGAAACTCCCAAAAAGTGACCCCATTTTTGAAACTACGGGATAGGGTGGCAGTTTTGTCGGTACTATTTTAGAGTACATTTGATTTTTGGTTGCTCTATATTACACTTTTTGTGAGGCAAGGTAACAAGAAATAGCTGTTTTGGCACCGTTTTAATTTTTTGTTATTTGCAACATTCATCTGACAGGTTAGATCATGTGGTATTTTTATAGACCAGGTTGTCACGGATATTTAATATGTATACTTTTTATTTATTTATGTAAGTTTTACACAATGATTTTATTTTTGAAACAAAAAAAATCATGTTTTAGTGTTTCCATAGTCTGAGAGCCATAGTTTTTTCAGTTTTCGGGCGATTATCTTGGGTAGGGTATGATTTTTGCGGGATGAGATGACGGTTTGTTTGGCACTATTTTGGGGTGCATATGAATTTTTGATCGCTTGCTATTACACTTTTTGTGATGTAAGGTGACAAAAAATGTTTTTTTTACAGCGTTTTTTTTTTTTTTTTTACGGTATTCACCTGAGGGGTTAGGTCATGTGATATTTTTATAGAGCAACTTATTACGGATGCGGCGATATCTAATATGTATACTTTTTTTTTATTTATGTAAGTTTTACACAATGATTTCATTTTTAAAACAAAAAAAAAATCATGTTTTAGTGTTTCCATAGTCTGAGAGCCATAGTTTTTTCAGTTTTTGGGCGATTATCTTGGGTAGGGTATGATTTTTGCGGGATGAGATGACAGTTTTATTGGCACTATTTTGGGGTGCATATGACTTTTTGATCGCTTGCTATTACACTTTTTGTGATGTTAGGTGACCAAAAATGGTTTATTTAGCACAGTTTTTTTTTTTTACAGTGTTCATCTGAGGGGTTAGGTCATGTGATATTTTTATATAGCTGGTCGATACGGACGCGGCGATACCTAATATGTATACTTTTTTTTTATTTATGCAAGTTTTACACAATAATATCATTTTTGAAACAAAAAAAAAATCATGTTTTAGTGTCTCCATATTCTGAGAGCCATAGTTTTTTCAGTTTTTGGGCGATTATCTTAGGTAGGGTCTAATTTTTTGCGGGATGAGATGACGGTTTAATTGGCACTATTGTGCATATAAGTTTTTGATCGCTTGCTATTACACTTTTTCAGGTATGCGCTGAACCTTTCCTGATTCACAATGTCCTCAGGCGTTTGGACTTTGCGCGGCAGCTCCAGTGATGGATATGGGCTGATAGGGCGCTCCAAGACTGTAGGTTGTCAGAAAATGTTGGGTCCAATAAAGGTGGCTTTCTCTTCGTTAGTGGTATGAATCGGCTTACCGGGGACCTCTGGGGTAGTTTCGGATAGTTCATCGGCTTCCTCCCAGTTTTCAGACTTAGGCCGCGGGCGCGTCACAGCTGTGGCGTACGCACCTCTCAGGCCCTGCAGGGGTTAATTCAACGGGCTCCACTTCTCGGAGATTGTGCATGTATCCCGGCAAGTGACTCCGCTTCACCGATCTGCGGTTCACATATAGAACACGGCCAGTGGTGAGATCTTTTATGAAGCCAAACCCACGATCCTTGTCAAAGGTGATGACGGTGCCTGACCTCCATTTCAGGCGGGGCTGACATTCTCTTCGGTCTTCATGTATGGTTTTGGCAACTTCTTCAAAGTAGATTTTAACTTGTGTCGTTTTGCTTACTGCAGCGGCACATATCTCTTGCATTAAAGTAGGCCATAAAGGATTCGGCATAGAAAAACCTCCACTCAAATTTAAGCAGGGGCAGGGCGGCCTCTCCGTTCCCGGAGAGTAAGCTGGTGGCTCACCAATTTCAAATGCTGTGGCTCCGGGCTGTGCAACGGCAGATGCAAGAGTCTCGGTAACTGTTCTGGTGCCCGTTGCTCTTGGGAGCGCAGTCTCTAGCATGCTAGCAGACAGCAGGACATTCATCCATCCTCTCCATTGCTCAGTCAGACTTCCTCCTTTTTCAGGCACGCCCCCTAGGTAATCCAGTATAGGGGAGGCGGTGCACATATTGTAATCCATGCTAATGAGGCTTGGTCTGTGGCGCAGCAGAAATATTTCTACTGTTTCTTTTCAAATGTAGTGGCGCCAAGTTTTCCTGCTTTTAGGGGGGAGTGTCTTTAGTTTTTACCGCCAAGCTGCTCAGTGATGGCGTAGCAAACAATTACAAGTCCTTCGGCGGCCATTTTAAATGCAAAAACAGTCCATTCAAATACAGCAAGCAGCGCTACTGACTATTTCAAAATCCACGGTTTTGTAGCAGATGAATAGAGCAATGCATGCAGACAGTCTTTAAGCAGTTTTATAAGTTCCTTGGCCCAATAGAAGCAATAAACCGTTGGGGCTCATTCACAATCGGCAATCAACAATAAAGCAAGGTTTTGCAAGTCCTGTTCATACACAGCGCCAATTTCAATTATTGCAGTGCACAAAAATACAACAATGCACAAGTCCAGTTCATTAAAGGCACAGAGGATATTGAGATCCTGCTCTATAATGCACAGAGGAATCTGAAATCCTGTTTGTGACGCCAATTTTAATTATGCGGTATGCCAGACCTTGCAGGGGAATTATGTGTGAGGTCACGGTGTGAGCAATAGGTGGGCCGAGGTAAATACAGTTCTGGTTACTCACGGTTATGTCGTCCCTGGGCAGGCTCGCATAAGTGAAAAGTAGAATGGCACAAGGATTCTCTGGGGCACGCTCTGGTGTAAGGGACACTGGCCAGATGGTGGTTTGAGGTGCCCTTGGTGGTCTGTATTAATGTGCCAGTGGCAATGTCCCTTGTAGTCGTGACGCCAGTACCTTTTGTATGGAGTGTTAATACTGAGTCTGAGGCAAGCAGGGTGAAACGCCAAATGGCACTTTACTGATGATGACTCTTGGTAACAATACATCCATAGGCATTAAACAGTCTCTTGATACAATCCGGCGTTAAGCACAATCTCCCATACATATGGGGAAAGGGAAATGCAAATCCTCAATGAAGTACAGGCTCTTGTAATACATAAGAAAGCTACTGCTCAGACTAGACTGGTAATAATGAAAGTCTTACACTGGTAACAACTCCGGCCTGATCCTAATCCTTGATTAAAAAGGTGCTTTTCTGAATCCTGGTGCTTTTCCAATGTTGTTCTGACAGTTGGCCTGACTGTCCTCAGGATTTAAACTGGATATGTAGATGCTTCGAGCTATCTCCTACACCAAATACAAAGGTGCCTAATAAGTCCTCAGGTAATGACTATCTTGCTAATCCTTTGTCTTGCATAAACGTGATAATTCCTTATATACTCAGCTGCATACAGTTTAGAGCCTAACTTAGGTCTGAGCTAAGCTATATATACACACTGACACTGCTCCATCTTGTGGAGAAACAAGTGTAGTGCACCCTGACTAGGCCTGTGTAAAGGATATTTGCATGTAAAATCACATTGTGACATGGAGAATATGACAGGAGATAAAATACAAAATACAGGCATATCACATGACATTAATACATGGTAAAAGCATGTTTGCGGGGCCCACGGTTACTTGTTATTGCCTACCACATCTATGCTTTTTGCTTAACTTTAATAATTTAATTTTTTTTTTCATTTTGAGGAATATCTTTTCCATTCACACACAATTTTGCGGAACGGGTGCAGACTCATTCATTTTCAATGGGGCCCGAATGTGCTTTCCGCATCCGCATTTGCGTATCTGTACTTCCGTTTCCGCAAAAAAAAAGAACATGTCATATTCTTGTCCACAATTGCAGACAAGATTAGGCATTTTCTATTATAGTGCCGGCGATTTGTATTGTGCGGCAGTTGTGTGCGGTTCTGCTGCGATACTGCAGGTATATAGAGGGACAAGCGTTATTGGAACAAATAATTTCTACTGGCGTGATATACCAGTCGCCCCCCAAAAAACTGATTGAAGCGGGGTGTTATATACCAATCTACTTTCTTTATAGTGCATTTGGGGACTGTATAGTGCATTTGCGCATGCATACGCGAAAATTATATTGCCGATATTTTGCATTGAAAAAAATAATGAAAGGAGATCGCAAATTCGAATAATACATCTGGTATGTCACTGTCCATGTTGTGGGACTATTTGTGTAATTATTTCTTGCATCTGGAAATATGAGCTGAAGGTTTTTCAGGTTCGCCTGCCATTAAAATGAATGGGACCCGCCGCAAACTTGCGGTTCCCGAACATTTGATCGCGTTCGCGAACCATCCCGGCAGATGTTCGTCCATCACTACTGGTCTCTGGTTTGGACATAACCTGTGGAAAAAACAGATTATCCCGCTGTCTCTCCCTAATGCTTCTGTCCAGTCTCACAGCAAGAGTCATGGTTTATTCCAAGGTCCCAGGAGAAGGATAACATACTAACATGTCTTTAAGGGTTTCAGACAGACCAGATCTGAACTGGCTTTTGAGAGCAGGTTCATTCCAACCAGAGGGGACGCACCATTTTCTAAACTGAGTACAGTAGTCTTCTACAGGTCGGTCTCCCTGCACAAGAGATTTTAGCTGACTCTCCGCTACAGTTGCTCTGTCAGGTTCATCATATAGAACCCCAAGGGCCTGAAAAAACACGTCAACTGATCTAAGACACCGAGACACTAAGAGTCGGGGTGTAACGAAAATGCCCACTCCTGGGGGTCGCCTTGTAAAAGGAGATAATAATTCCCACTCTTTGTTGTACAGAACCAGAAGAATGTGGCCGCAGACAGAAATACAGTTTACAACTTTCCTTAAAGGCTAAAAAACTATTGCGATCCCCCGAGAACCGATCTGAAAGCTTAACATGGGGTTCCGCCTTTAATGCAGATGAAGAAGAAACAGAGAGGTTTCGGACAGCTTCCTGCGCTTGTAAACTCTCCCCTAACACATCTGTCTATGCCTACTTGCACTTACCCATTCTAGGTAACGGAGCGCAACTGGGCGGTGATCCCTAACCTGAGTAAGTGCGGGAGAGACAAACAAGAGGGACAAACACAAAGTAGTCAAGCAAGGTCTAAACCAGGATGTCAAGGCGGTACCAGGGGCAAGCAGGAGCAAAGTCAGAACACAAACCAGGAGTAAATACCGGAAGAAGCAACCAGACAAGTCGAAGGCTAAGCAGGAGTCAAATAACAGGAAATGCATTCTACACAAGGAGCAAGCGAGGACGAAGTTGATAAACGAGCCGAGATTCAAAATACCAAAACAGGAATATCACTGAGGAAGATTCACAAGATATAGGACCTTAATCACAGGCAACCTGTGGCTAGCAGCTGCCTGTTAAATAGAAGGGAGAAGGAGTCATGTGACGTGGCCTGTGTCACATGACTCGTTCCCCTGCATACAGCTGAGCGCCGAGTGCCCAGCTCGGCGCTCAGACTCCAAACAGTAACCATGGGAGCTGAGGATGCCGGCCACACTAAGGAGGCGTGAGCGGCCGGGTCCTTCTGGACCCCCGTTGCTCTGGAGACGAGGATGCAGCGCAAGTCCTCGCTCCGAACTCACCGCAGGCACTGAGGGGAAGGAGCGCGAAGCCGGCGCCCTGTGACAGGGATCAGGCAAAACCATAATCAGGGACAGGCCAAGATCAGTGGAAGAAATCCAATAAACAGTCCGAGGACAGGAAAGGCAGCGAAGGGTCAATGCTGAGGTCAGCCACAGGTCAAACAGGGTCAAAATCGAGGAAATCGGCAAAAGTCGTTAGCTGGACAGATAAACAAATACAGCACACCTTTGCAGGAACTAGCAAGTTAGGAACCTATTGCTCAAGCATCCTATCATAGGGGAAGAGGTCTTAAGTACCCAAAGGTGGTCAAGCATTGGCTGGTGTGAATTAGGGTGTCTGCACGATGGCCTTTTAAAAACTGGGGGGAATGTGCACGCCCTACAGGCAGAAAAGAGAGGCTTTGCTGGAAAGAAGAAGGCTGCGACCTGCTGGGAAGAACGGTCAGGTGAATCCAGCGACCAAGCAGGTGAGAGGAGGTGAACAGAGAAACACATCTGCCTGCCCGGGAGAGAGTGGGGAGGCAGCGGGCACAGGCTGCCAATATAACAGGTTGTAGGATAAATCTGATGCATTTATAGGCTCCATGTCTAAAAGTTTAATCCAACTTTTAGTTGCATAGTTCTTTCAGATTTTTAAGTCAGAAGCTGTGATCATCACAGTCCCTCAGGAGATCAAGGAGACTGGCTGAGCGTGGAGGAATCTAACAGCCTCCTTGATTTCTATTGATTCAATGTTGATAGGGTTAATGACTAGTGATGATCGAGCATGCTCGGCTGAACACCAGTTCAGCTCCAGCATCTAGATGCTCGGCACATAGCGGTATTCAGCCGAATACCGCATGTGCTCGAGCGCAATGCTAGAGATGCCGAATTCTCTGTGTGAACTGCAGCCAATAAACGTGCAGGTAAGTACTGCCCTAGCCATGTTGGCTGTTGGCATTACAGTGATTGGCTGGCCATAAAGCGTCATCGGGTGCTATATAGCACCTGATGACGCATGTTTGGCTCATTCTTAGTCAGGGAGAGCTGTGCTGAGGAAGGGACAGACAGTGTAGGGAGTGATTTATGAATATTTTTACCACCAAAACTTTTCAGAGACCCAAAAGTCCTTTTAAGGACTATTATGTGTGGCAGCAGCAATCTATATTTTTAGCGCAACCTGCGCTAAATAGCTAAAACTTTACAGACTTAAAAGTCCTTCTAAGGACTATTGTGTGTGGCAGCAATATCTACACTGCCTGTCCCAAAAAAAAGTCGCCACCTGGATTTAACTAAGCAAATAGTTATGAGCCTCCTATTGGATAATTACCGCATGGGTGATTATCTTTCAGCTGGTAACAAGTTATTTAACCCCAACTGGTTAAACAACCATGTCGAAAGACACATCTCGTGGTCGTGGAAAAGATGTTAGTCTGTTTGAGAAGGGTCAAATCATTGGCATGCATCAAGCAGAGAAAACATCTAAGGAGATTGCAGAAACTACTAAAATTGGGTTAAGAACTGTCCAACGCATTATTTAAAACTGGAAAGATAGTGGGGACCCATCGTATTCGAGGAAGAAATGTGGCGGCAAAAAAATCCTGAATGATCGTGATTGGCGATCACTTAAACGTTTGGTGAAATCAAATCAAAGAAAAACAACAGTAGAACTCAGGGCTATGTTTAATAGGGAAAGTAAGAGCATTTCCACACGCACAATGCGAAGGGAACTCAAGGGATTGGGACTGAACAGCTGTGTAGCCGTAAGAAAACCACTAATCAGCGAGGCAAACCAGAAAAAAAGGCTTCAATTTGCTAGGGAGCGTAAAGATTGGACTCTGGAGCAATGGAAGAAGGTCATGTGGTCTGATGAGTCCAGATTTACCCTGTTCCAGATTGATGGGCGCATCAGGGTAAGAAGAGAGGCAGATGAAGTGATGCCCTCATCATGCCTAGTGCCTACTGTATAAGCCTGTGGGGGCAGTGCTATGATCTGGGGTTGCTGCAGTTGGTCAGGTCTAGGTTCAGCAACAGTATGTGCTCCAAGAATGAGGTCAGCTGACTACCTGAACATACTGAATGACCAGGTTATTCCATCAATGGATTTTTTCTTCCCTGATGGCACGGGCATATTCCAAGATGACAATGCCAGGATTCATCAGGCTCAAATTGTGAAAGAGTTCTTCAGGGAGCATGAGACATAATTTTCACACATGGATTGGCCACCACAGAGTCCAGACCTTAATCCCATTGAGAATCTTTGGGATGTGCTGGAGAAGGCTGTCAGAACCTACCATCATCAATGCAAGATCTTGGTGAAAAATTAATACAACACTGGATGGAAATAAATCTTGTGACATTGCAGAAGCTTATCGAAACAATACCACAGCGAATGCCTGCCGTAATCAAAGCTAAAGGCGGTCCAACAAAATATTTTTGGTGGCAACTTTTTTTTTGGACGGGCAGTGTATTTTTAGCGCATCCAATAGTTAGGAAGCTGCAGACAGCGACATTAGCTGCGCCACATCTCCAGTGTAAAGTGTGCGCATCCCAAAAAAATCTGTGACATCCAGTTTCCTTCTTCCGTAGACGGTGTCTGCTGCAGACAGTGACATTAGCTGCGCCACATCTCCTGTGTAAAGTGTGCGCATCCAAAAAATATCTGACATCCAGTGTACTTTTTCTGTAGATGGTGTCCGCTGCAGACAGTGACATTAGCTGCGCCACATCTCCTGTGTTAAGTGTGCGCATCCAAATACTATCTGTGACACACAGTGTACTTTGTCAATAGATCGTGCCCGCTTCTGACAGTGACATTACCAGGGCCACATCTGCAGTGTAACGTGTGCGCTTCAAAAATGTATCTGTGACATACAGTGTACTTTTTTGCCTAGACGCTGCGGACAGTGACATTACCGGTGGTGACTCTCCTGTATAACGTTTCCTCATCCCAAATACCTGTGACATTCCCTGTAATTTTTCATTAGCCGCTGGTGACAGCATTGACATTACCTGTGGGATATTTCCTGTGTGACGTTTCCACATCCCAAATACCTTTTTTAAATTTGTTTGCGCATACACTTCCAAATCCTACGCTACTGTACGTGTGACAGACTTTCAATCATATATAACATTTAATATGAAGAAGGCTAGCAGTAAGGGACGGGGCAGTGGCTATGATGCTGATGCTGAAACTGTGCCTGCTGCCAGAGCACAAGAAAAACAATCATCCACGATACCTAGCTTCATGTCCCAGTTTGCATGGCGGCGCAGGACACCACTCTTGAAGTCAGACCAGTGTGACCAGGTTGGATTGCAGCAGATAATGCTTCCAGTCGGTTAAGCACAACCCTGTCTTCCACCAAGTCCAGTCTCAGTAGCCAAGAGTCTGCTCGACCCAATCCTCACCCTGATCCTCCTTCCTCCTACCATGGAGAGTCTGGGCAAACAAGTGATCCCATACTCGGATATTCCGAGGAGCTCTTTTTAGCGCCATTCCTTGATTTGACCCTCTTGCCAAGCACGCTTGTAAAGGGACAGATCTTGTGCCCTGATTCCCAAACTCTTGAGCATCTACAATCACAAGAAGATAAAGTCCTCTACAAAGCTGCCAGATACAAACTGCAGAAGGCCATCACTGCCGCAAAAAAACGATTATTCAAAAAGACTTAAAGAAAAATGTTCCACAAGGGAGTCTTCCACAATATGGAAGTCTCTACATCAAATTACCAACTACAGAAGGAAAGCCCCACAATCATTAGATAACCTGCAGCTTGTAAATGAGCTGAACACATTCTATTGTATGTACAGTCGTGGCCAAAAGTTTTGAGAATTACATAAATATTGGAAATTTGAAAAGTTGCTGCTTAAGTTTTTATAATAGCAATTTGCATATACTCCAGAATGCTATGAAGAGTGATCAGATGAATTGCATAGTCCTTCTTTGCCATGAAAATTAACTTAATCCCAAAAAAAACTTTCCACTGCAATTCATTGCTGTCATTAAAGGACCTGCTGAGATCATTTCAGTAATCGGCTTGTTAACTCAGGTGAGAATGTTGACGAGCACAAGGCTGGAGATCATTATGTCAGGCTGATTGGGTTAAAATGGCAGACTTGACATGTTAAAAGGAGGGTGATGCTTGAAATCATTGTTCTTCCATTGTTAACCATGGTGACCTGCAAAGAAACGCGTGCAGCCATCATTGCGTTGCCTAAAAATGGCTTCACAGGCAAGGATATTGTGGCTACTAAGATTGCACCTCAATCAACAATTTATAGGATCATCAAGAACTTCAAGGAAAGAGGTTCAATTCTTGTTAAGAAGGCTTCAGGGCGTCCAAGAAAGTCCAGCAAGCGCCAGGATCGTCTCCTAAAGAGGATTCAGCTGCGGGATCGGAGTGCCACCAGTGCAGAGCTTGCTCAGGAATGGCAGCAGGCAGGTGTGAGCGCATCTGCATGCACAGTGTGGCGAAGACTTTTGGAAGATGGCCTGGTGTCAAGACTGGCAGCAAAGAAGCCACTTCTCTCCAAAAAAAACATCAGGGACAGATTGATCTTCTGCAGTAAGTATGGTGAATGGACTGCTGAGGACTGGGGCAAAGTCATATTCTCCGATGAAGCCTCTTTCCGATTGTTTGGGGCATCTGGAAAACGGCTTGTACGGAGAAGAAAAAGTGAGCACTACCATCAGTCCTGTGTCATGCCAACAGTAAAGCATCCTGAGACCATTCATGTGTGGGGTTGCTTCTCATCCAAGGGAGTGGGCTCACTCACAATTTTGCCCAAAAACACAGCCATGAATAAAGAATGGTACCAAAACACCCTCCAACAGCAACTTCTTCTAACAATCCAACAACAGTTTGGTGAAGAGCAATGCATTTACCAGCACGATGGAGCACCGTGCCATAAGGCAAAAGTGATAACTAAGTGGCTCGGGGACCAAAACGTTGACATTTTGGGTCCATGGCCTGGAAACTCCCCAGATCTTAATCCCATTGAGAACTTGTGGTCAATCCTCAAGAGGGCGGGTGGACAAACAAAAACCCACTAATTCTGACAAATTCCAAGAAGTGATTATGAAAGAATGGGTTGCTATCAGTCAGGAATTGGCCCAGAAGTTGATTCAGAGCATGGCCAGTCGAATTGCAGAGGTCCTGAAAAAGAAGGGCCAACCCTGCAAATACTGACTCTTTGCATAAATGTCATATAATTGTCGATAAAAGCCTTTGAAACGTATGAAGTGCGTGTAATTATATTTCACTACATCACAGAAATAACTGAAACAAAGATCTAAAAGCAGTTTAGCAGCAAACTTTGTGAAAACTAATATTTGTGTCATTCTCAAAACTTTTGGCCACGACTGTAGGTTTGAAACAGCCACCCCTCCTAGTCAATTCGCATAATTTGCATCTCTGTTCCAACAGGCAAACCGGACACTCCAGCCAGTTAACGTCTCTATCCCCTGCGGTGCCTCAGCATCTACACAGAATGTCAGTCACAATCTGCTGACCAGTCCCCAAAATGGCATCCACTATCATTATGCCAATTAGATGTAAACAATCTTTTCAAAAGACAAAATATTAAGAAAGCAGCCGGCCCAGACTCTGTGTCTGCGAAATGTTTGAAATTCTGTGCTGATCAGCTAGCTTTTGTTTTCACAGACATATTTAAATCATCTCTGGAACTCTCAATGGTCCCTGACTGTTTAAAACCTCAACTACTGTCCTAGTTCCTAAAAAATCAAAACCTACATGTCTAAATGACTATAGGCCTGTTGCCCTTACATCATTTTTTATGAAAGCATTTGAAAAACTGATAATGGCTTATCTGAAATCCATCACAGATCCTCTGTTGGACTCACTGCAATTTGCCTACAGGCCTAATAGATCTGCAGATGATGCTGTAAACATGTGTATGCATTATGTACTAGAACATCTAGACTTCCCGGAAACCTATGCCAGAATTTTATTTGTGGATTTCAGCTCTGCATTTAATACCATAATTCCATCGCTGCTACACAGCAAGCTCTCCCACCTACGCATACCTGAATCCATCTGCAAATGGATAACCAATTTCTTAACTGACAGTAGACAGCAGGTTAGACTTGGGAAACACCTCAAGCTCTTTGACAGTCAGTACTGGAGCTCCCTAGGGCTGTGTGCTTTCCCCACTGCTCTACTCACTGTACACCAATTGTGGCAGGCGCAGCACTATCAGGTGCCTTTTGCGCTGCGTCATTTGAAGAATTTTGATATCTCGGACTTTTAGTCTAGCCAGACTGTCTATTACTCTGTAATTCCTTTAGCGCCGTTCTATGGAAACAGTAGGTTTAAAGAGCACACCAAATGCTTGAAAATAACTTCTTTATTAACTTCAACTTTTCTTCATACTGTATATCACACTGCCCGCCTTCCTCAGCAGATAGTCCATGTACAAAACACGTGTTGAAAAGATATCACAAAATGGCGGTATGCAGTTAGCATTAACTATTTGCAGATTGGTTGAGTATGATCTGGTATGGTTGTATGCAATTTGGATTGCAATATGTTTGTATGGTATTTGTAGTAGTTCACAGTTTGCAACTGTAGCTTGCAATTTGCAGTTTGTATTTGTACTTTGCAATTGGTGGAACTGTAAGTAAACACACATATAACTGGTTCAATATACAGTTCCAATCACAATACTAACAACAGGAACATTATATAACTGTTTTAAATACCTATTTTGGCCTTTCCTGCTTCCATAAAAACACAGCTCTCAGGGGAGTGAATAATGAATGATTCTAGCAGCTCCTGATAGGGGAATTCCCAGACAGACTGTCTGTGAGGCTGGCTGTGATTGGTGAAAACTCTTGTTGTGTGAGAAGCTGGCTGTGATTGGTCTAGACTTCTGCCCAGCAACAACAGATTAACACTATGCTTTCTGTTGTTTCTGCTGTGTCACTGAGCTTACCTTACACTATAAAATGAATCTTAAAGGCATACTATCGTTTCTGCTTCTGTGAACAGAAAAATATAACAGTTATATGACACCCAAAACACGATTGTCACAGTAAATACTCTGCTTTTGTCTTTAACACATAAACATAGGAACTGTATTTAGGTTATTGGCAGATCTGGCTATATACACATATAAGCTATATTAGCAACCTAGGACAGGTCTTAGCTGGCCAGCTACACTTCCACCAAAATTACCTATAATTCTATGTTCTTAGTGGTAGGACTTGAACATGAATTTGAGAAAATTTCCATCAGGTTCTCAACTTCCAAGTGTCTTTTATCACTCTCAAGTAGAACTTACTACTTCTGTACAGGACGTTCCCAACCTCAGTGGAGTAGTGAGACGTTTTCCTTTTTTGTCAAGTTTTGAGTCTCCTATTTGTAACAACACTCTTCTTAGGAGTTTGTCTTAATCCTCTTGAACTTCTAGAACTTTGGCCAATTTCCATTGACTTCTAGGTAAATCTTCTTCTTTCACTAACACCATGTCACCAACTTGGACATTTCTTCTGGGTGTTTTCCATTTACTTCTTAGCATAAGATTGGCTAAGTACTCTTTCCTCCATCTATTCCAAAACTGTTCTGATAGATATTGAACTCTTCGCCATCTCCTTTTAGCATATAAATCCTCTTTGGTAAACTTGCCAGGCGGTGGCTGTATGTAATCCAACTTAAGGTGAAGTAGATGGTTGGGAGTTAAAGGGTGCAAACTTGTTGATGTTATCAACTGTAAGTGGACGACTGTTAACAATAGACATTACTTCATAGAATAGGGTCCTAAGTGAAGCATCATCTATTCTTCCGGCATTCTTTTTCAACACTGAACTTAACACATTTCTCACAGTTCTGATTTGTCTTCCCAAACTCCTCCTGTATGGCTTGCATGTGGAGCATTCATATGAAAATCACACTGTTTTCTAACAAATTTTTAATTTTTTCTTTATCGATCTCTTTTAGAGCTTTCTATAATTCATTCTTTGCTCCGATAAAATTTGATCTTGGTCAGATCTAAGCTCTCTGACGGTACCTCTAATGGCTTTGAAACATCTTAAGGCATTATGAATGCGTCAGTTGACATACAGTTGCAAGAAAAAGTATGTGAACCCTTGGAATGATATGGATTTCTGCACAAATTGGTCATAAAATGTGATCTGATCTTCATCTAAGTCACAACAATAGACAATCACAGTCTGCTTAAACTAACTTAACACACAAAGAATTAAATGTTACCATGTTTTTATTGAACACACCATGTAAACATACACAGTGCAGGTGGAAAAAGTATGTGAACCCCATGACTAATGACATCTCCAAGAGCTAATTGGAGTGAGGTTTCAGCCAACTGGAGTTCAATCAATGAGATGACATTGGAGGTGTTGGTTACAGCTGCCCTGCCCTATAGAAAACACACACCAGTTCTGCTGTTTGCTTTTCAAAAGAAGCATTGCCTGATGTGAATGATGCCTCGCACAAAAGAGCTATCAGAAGACCTACGTTTAAGAATTGTTGACTTGCATAAAGCTGGAAAGGGATATAAAAGTATCTCCAAAAGCCTTGCTGTTCATCAGTCCACGGTAAGACAAATTGTCTATAAATGGAGAAAGTTCAGCACTGCTGCTACTCTCCCTAGGAGTGGCCGTCCTGTAAAGATGACTGCAAGAGCACAGCGCAGACTGCTCAATGAGGTAAAGAAGAATCCTAGAGTGTCAGCTAAAGACTTACAAAAGTCTCTGGCATATGCTAACATCCCTGTTAGCGAATCTACGATACGTAAAACACTAAACAAGAATGGATTTCATGGGAGGATACCACAAAGGAAGCCACTGCTGTCCAAAAAAAACATTGCTGCAAGTTTACAGTTTGCACAAGAGCACCTGGGTGAAACCAAAGTTGAGTTGTTTGGAAGAAACACACAAAACTATGTGTGGAAAAAAAGGAGGCACAGCACACCAACATCAAAACCTCATCCAACTGTGAAGTATGGTGGTGGGGGCATCATGGTTTGAAGCTGCTTTGCTGTGTCAGGGCCTGGACGGATTGCTATCATCAAAGGAAAAATGAATTCCCAAGTTTATCAAGACATTTTGTAGGAGAACTTAAGGCCATCTGTCCACCAGCTGAAGCTCAACAGAATATGGGTGTTGCAACAGGACAGCGACCCAAAGCATAGAAGTAAATCAACAACAGAATTGCTTAAACAGAAGAAAATACGCCTTCTGGAGTCAACCCGATTGAGATGCTGTGGCATGACCTCAAAAAGCGATTCACACCAGACATCCCAAAATATTGCTGAACTGAAACAGTTCTGTAAAGAGGAATGGTCAAGAATTACTCCTGACCGTTGTGCACGTCTGATCTGCAACTACAGGAAACGTTTGGTTGAAGTTATTGCTGCCAAAGGAGGTTCAACCAGTTATTAAATCCAAGGGTTCACATACTTTTTATACCTGCACTGTGAATTTTTATATGGTGTGTTTAATAAAAACATGGTAACATTTCATTCTTTGTGTGTTATTAGTTTAATCAGACTGTGATTGTCTATTGTTGTAACTTAGATGAAGATCAGATCACATTTTTTGACCAATTTGTGCAGAAATCCATATCATTCCAAAGGGTTCACATACTTTTTTTTGCAACTGTATCCGCTAACATTTCCAGGTGAATTGCTCTGAAGCTCAGACATGTAAATATTAGTCCATATCTCTTGTACTCCTTGTGGTTCTGTTTGGTGATGAATGGGCCTAAACAATCCATTCCGCTATAAAGAAATGGTGGTGATGGGTTTACACGATCTGCCGGTAAATCTGACATTCTTTGCTCTTCGGTAGGTCTACGTACCTTTCTGCAGACTACACATTTACTTATATACTTTTCTATAACTTATATACTTTGCTATAACTTCCTTTCACAATCCAGTAACCACCTTATCTCAAACAGCTTTGGGTAAAGCTTCTTCCTTGATGCAAGGATTTGTTGTGGTAGTGATCAATAATCAATCTTGTGATGGTAGAGTTTTTGGGTAGAATTGCTGGATGCTTCACTCTGCTAGGTAACGATGTATTTTCCCAGTCTCCCTCCCACCTTCAGTATACCATCCTGCAGAACAAGATTAACCCTTTCATGAGGGGTCCAGGTCAAAATTTACAAATCTGACATGCGTCACTTTATTGGTAATAGCTGTTGGAACACTTTTACTTAATCCAAGCCATTCTGAGACTGTTTTCCTCGTGATACATTGTACTTCATGATAGACATAAATTTGAGTCAATATATTTTACCTTTATTTATGAAAAATCCCAAATTTACCAAATATTTTGAAAAATTAGCATTTTCAAAATTTCTATTTCTCTGCTTTTTAAAACAAGAAGTGATACCTCATAAAATATTTATTACTTAATATTCCCCATATGTATACTTTATGTTGGCATAATTTTATTTTTTAGGACATTAGAAGGCTTAGAAGTTTGGAAGCAATTCTTAAAATTTTTAAGAAAATTTCCAAGACCCACTTTTTAAGGACCAATTCAGGTCTAAAGTCACTTTGTGGGGCTTACATAGTGGAAACCCCCCACAAATGACCCCATTGTAGAAACTACACCCCTGAAGTTACTCAAAACTGATTTTACAAACTTTGTTAACCCTTTAGGTGTTCCACAAGAATTAAAGGAAAATGGAGATGAAATTTCTAAATTTCACTTTTTTAGCAGAGTTTCCATTTTATTAACTTTTTTTCTTTAACACATTGAGGGTTAACAGCCAAACAAAACTCAATATTTATTACCCTGATTATGCGGTTAACAGAAACACCCCACATGTGGTCGTAAACTGATGTAAGGGCGCACGGCAGGGAGCAGAAGGAAAGGATTGCCGCATGGTTTTGGAAGGCAGATTTTGCTGGACTGGTTTTTAGATGCCATGTCCCATTTAAAGACCCCCTAATGCACCTTACAGTAGAAACTCCCAAAAAGTGACCCTATTTTGGGAACTAGGGAATAAGGTGCCAGTTTTATTGGTACTATTTTGGGGTACATATGATTTTTAATTGCTCTATATTATGTTTTTTGTGAGGCAAGGTAACCAAAAAATGGCTGTTTTCGCACCGTTTTGTTATCTTACATTTTTTACAAGATTCATCTGACAGGGTAGATCATGTTCTATTTTTATAGAGCAGGTTTTTACGGATGCAATGATATCAAATATGTCTACTTTCTTTGTTTGTTTGTTTCAGTTTTACATAATAAAGCATTTTTGAAAAAGAAATTATGTTTTTGTGTGTCCATTTTCTGAACGCCATATTTTTTCTATTTTTCTACCAATCGTCTTGTGCAGGGGTTCGTTTTTTGCAGAAAGAGTTGAGGTTTTTATTGGTACCATTTTTAGGTACATAGGATTTTTTGATAATTCATTATTACACTTTTTGGGGAAAAAAATTGGCTGTTTTGGAACAGTTTTTATTTATTTATTTTTACAGCGTTCATCTGAGGGGTTCGTTCATGTGACAGTTTCATAGAGCAGATGGTTATGGACGTGGCAATACCTAATATATGTACTTTTTCTTTACACAATAATAGCATTTTTAAAACCAAAAGAATTATGTTTTAGTGTCTCCATAGTCTGAGAGCTATAGCTTTTTTATTTTTTGGGCGATTGTCTTAAATAGGGTATCATTTTTTGCGGGATGAGGTGATGGTTTTATTGGTACTATTTTGGGGGGGCATACGCCTTTTTGATCGCTTGGTGTTGCACTTTTTTAATGTCCTAAAAAATGGCTTTTTTGGCACTGTTTTTATATTTTTTTTTTTTACGGTGTTCATCTGAGGGGTTAGGTCATGTGATATTTTTATCGAGCATATTGTTATGGATGCGGCGATACCTAATATGTACACTTTTTTTTATTTATTTAACTTTAACACAATAATAGCATATTTAAATTTTTTTTTAAACAGATTTTTTTTATTTATAATGCATCATCTTACATGGCATTTTCATTGCATGTCACATAATGATGAGTAAAGGATACATTACATGAGTACATAAACGTAGTGCAAATACATCGAGGTAGTACAATCAGTGCAATACATGTTTTAGTATCTGAATGGGACTATACGTGACAATAGTCTCACTGATATTTCAAGATTCAAATCTGTGAGTGGCCCACAATAGAGAGTGTGGGGAAATATCCTTGTTAAAATATAACCTTTATATGATATACATTAAAATATACACCTGAAGATGCATCAACAATACAAAACATATAATCCAGGGGTACTGGGTAGATACCCCACTGCTGGTAGAGCAAAAGGTAAACAATGATACTGATGCGCCTGTGTAGACGCTGACAGTGTTACCCAGCTAGCACAACTATACAACATATATTGGGGTTCTATGACAGATACCCCACTACTGGTGGAATAAGGCTGAACAATGTAACTGCTGCGCCTAGGTGGACGCAAGCAGTCTTACCTGACCGACCAGGAGACTAGGATCAGCGTGGCGGGGGGATGCAAGCCTTGATGGAAGGGAGTGTAGATCAAAGAAATGCAGTCATGGGAGTGTGGATGCTGTGCCCTATGTCACCCTATATACTTGGTAGGAAGGGGGGCCTGCTCCCATGCTGCCTGTCTACACAGAGCACTCGCCCTGAAAAGGGCGACCCCGTCAGGATACCTGTCCCTAGTTATGGACCTGAACCCTAGTCTATTAGACAAAAATAATATAGTAACTACAGACCTCCCGACGTGGCACGTTTCTGTCGTGTCGACTCCTCAGGGGGATTCAGTACATGTCGATATTATTTTTGTCTAATAGACTAGGGTTCAGGTCCATAACTAGGGACAGGTATCCTGACGGGGTCGCCCTTTTCAGGGCGAGTGCTCTGTGTAGACAGGCAGCATGGGAGCAGGCCCCCCTTCCTACCAAGTATATAGGGTGACATAGGGCACAGCATCCACACTCCCATGACTGCATTTCATCAAGGCTTGCATCCCCCCGCCACGCTGATCCTAGTCTCCTGGTCGGTCAGGTAAGACTGCTTGCGTCCACCTAGGCGCAGCAGTTACATTGTTCAGCCTTATTCCACCAGTAGTGGGGTATCTGTCATAGAACCCCAATATATGTTGTATAGTTGTGCTAGCTGGGTAACACTGTCAGCGTCTACACAGGCGCATCAGTATCATTGTTTACCTTTTGCTCTACCAGCAGTGGGGTATCTACCCAGTACCCCTGGATTATATGTTTTGTATTGTTGATGCATCTTCAGGTGTATATTTTAATGTATATCATATAAAGGTTATATTTTAACAAGGATATTTCCCCACACTCTCTATTGTGGGCCACTCACAGCAATACATGTTTTAAGAAACAAAAAAGAAAAAGTACAAGTAAAAGCAAACCCCCCCCCCCTCCCTCCCTAGCCCTCCCACCCTAGCCCTCCCACCCCACCCTAAAGGATGTCTGTTCCTACTTCCCCCTTCTCATATTACATCAAGCGGGCATAGTTTACGTGGATGGTGATGACACAAGATATGACCCCCGAGTACCTCCAGTTAGTCTCCCAATGCTCCCGGTTAACAATGCCTTCGAGTACCACTCTGTATATCTGAAGGATGTCATCAGCTCCTCAATAGCTCTCCGTGGAAGATGTTTTTCAATAAAGGTTTGCCATTTGCAGAAAAATCCCTTTGTTTTTTTCTCCTTTTGATGTTCCGTGTCAAGTTTGTCTATGTACATAAAGTGAGACATCTGGGAAATCAGTTCACTAATTTGAGGGGTATCAGGTTTAAGCCAAATGTTTAGAAGGCCACGGAGAGATATCAACAGGGCCACATCGACTATCAGCCTGGGTTTGGAGGCATCATCAAAAATGTGAAAAAGTAATGTCTCAGGACTGTGGGCTATAGATTCCCCCCATGTGGCCCTAACCCAATCAGATACTGTCTTCCAGAAGGTCTGGACAGATGCACATTCCCACACACAATGCAGCAAATCTGCCTGATCTGCGCCACATTTCGGGCAAGCTGTTAGGTAATCTTTTCTAGGTATCTTTCTTGAAACATTAAATGCATAAATCGCAGAATGCATGAGGCGGAAATGTGACTCTCTCCATTTTTCGCAGGGCACTGCCTTACAATCCACCCCGTCAAAACTTCCTCCACTGGCAACGGTACCTGCAGTTTCCTCCCCCATTTTTTGAAAAGACCGGCTTCTACTTTCTTGTCAACTGACAAGTGTGGTATATATGGGAAATAGAGTATCTAGCGTCCCTGCGTACTAATGAGAATGCCAAGGATTGATTTGTATAGTCACTAGATACATCTAGCAGTCTCTGTCTACAAAAATGAATAAGTTGTTGATAAGCTAGAAACTGGGACTTGTCAAGGTCAAATTTGTCACGCAATTCTAGGAACGTCAGATATCTTTTCCCTGAAATATGGAGCACATCTAGAAATGTGTGTATTTCTCTGGACTTCCAGATCCTAAACATTTTGTTTTGCGCCCCTAAGGGGAATTCCGGGTGCCTCCAGAGTTCCATGTTTCTGGAAGCCAAAAATGGTCTCTTGGCTAACTTGCATACTTCCTTCCATGCAACTATGTTGTCTCTTAGTATCAGTGAGTGTTTTAGATGGGGTGGGAGTGTCTGCCTCCTAGTATGCAGTAAATTCACCAGCGGCCATTCAGCAGTCAGTTGTTGCTCCAGAGTGGGGTCTGAGCAAAAGTGAGTCTTATGTGTCCAGTATAGGCAGTGTCTGAATAGACAATCAAGGGTATAAAGTCGTATATTTGGGATATTCAGACCCCCTCGGTACTTGGGCAACATTAGCTTGGATAGGGCCACTCTGTTTTTTTTTCCCGACCACAAGAATGATGTGAACATTGACTGAACACCCTTGATGTCAGAGTGCTTCAAGAGTAGCGGCAATGTTTGCATAGGGTACAAGAGCTTCGGGAAGCAAATCATCTTGATGAGATGACCTCTGCCCCTTAAAGACAGTGGCAGATTTTTCCATCTCTCCAAATCATTCCTGATTGCTTTAAATAATGGGGTATAGTTCAAGGTGTATAGTGATTCAGGGGTTCTCCCTATTTTAATACCCAAATATTTGATATATACATCAGCTACTACTATCTGACTGCATGACTCCGGCAGTTTAAGTTTTGACTAGGAAGCGCTCAATGTGAGTAACATACATTTATCCAGATTTATCTTAAAGCCTGAGACCGGGCCGAATAATGCTAAGAGTCGCAGCACTTTCTCAAGGTCCTTCAACGGGTCGGCTAGAAAAATGAGCAGATCTTAGCAAATAGCGACGTCCGCACCTCTTGGTTTCCTATTTTTATGCCTTGAAAAATGTCTCCCTCCTCTAGCAACCTAATCAAAGGCTCCAGGGCTATATTAAATAATAGCGGCGAGAGGGGACAACCCTGACGCGTTCCCCTGGCCAGCTTAAAAGGTGCTGATAGGAATCCAGGTGTCGAGATTCTAGCTCTGGGGTCACTATACAGTGCTGAAATGAAAGTTCTAAAGGGACCAAGGATCTGCATCCTACCCAATACCCTGTCCAACCAATCCCATCTCACGTTATCAAATGCCTTCTCCGCATCAAATGCAACCAACGAGGGCATAATAGATCTGTCAGATTTCCCTCGTACTGCATCTAGTACTGTGAGGACTTTACGTATATTGGTAACTGCTGCTCTGTTCTTGATGAATCCAGACTGGGATGAAGACACCAAGTCGGGCATTACAAATGAGAGTCTATCTGCCATTATTTTAGCTGCTAATTTTAGGTCGACATTGATAAGTGAGATGGGACGGTATGACGATGAAAGCATGGCATCATTTCCAGGCTTGGGAATTAATTTAACATATGCTACATTGTCCGACGATGACAAGGGTGAGCCCGTGAGGAAACCATTAAAAACCTTTGTGAGGGGTTCTGCTATTTCCCTTGACAGCAACTTATAGAACTCTATTGAATACCCATCTGGGCCTGATGCTTTGTGTAGTTTCGAGTTTTTTATTGCCCTCAGAACTTCTGAGTCAGTGATCGGTGTATTTAAGGTCTCTAGCTGGGTCTGCGATGGCGACGGGAGAGTGGTGCATCTCAGAAAAAACTCAGACATAGGGTCAATTGGGCCAGGGTCATCATATAGCTTGGCATAGAAGTCACGTAAGACAGATACTATTTTCTCTAGTTTTTTATGTACCCCGCCCCAAGGATCAGCAATGGACGTTATGTGATGTTGTCGCCTAGAATTCTTCACTAGTGACGCCAAAAGTCTACCTGCCTTATTACCTTCTCTAAAAAATTTGGCCGTGGAGATTGACATATCCATCTTCGCCTTTCTCTCATACCATAACTCGTAATTTTCCCTGGCTTCCCTCCATTTTATTCTAGTTTGGTCTGATGGCATGGTCAGATGCTCAGTATAGGCCGAACGGAGCAACTGACTATGGTTCATCAATTCATGCGCCACTTTCCTCTTGAGTCCCTGCGTGTAAGCCATAATGCGTCCTCTCAGCACCGCCTTCGCTGCATCCCAGTAGATGAACGGTGAATCCTGATATGTGTTGTTATCTCTCTTATATTCCCAATACCAACCCCTAAGAAGGTCCGCAAAGTTCTCATCTTGATATAAGAATGACGGGAATCGCCATATAATGTCTGAACCCCTGGGCTGCTGTTCTGCTATGTTTATAGAGATGGGGGTGTGATCAGATATGATTAGATCATGGATTCTGGTTCCCAAGATCCTGTTAGTTAGGTTACCAGAAGCAAGAAGGTAGTCAATTCGCGACCACGAGTTATGGGGGTTAGAGTAGAAAGTGTATTCCCTACTGTCTTTAAAAGTAGCCAGGAGTCTATCAGTGCCGTATCTTCCATAAATTTTGCCACTGCCCCTTCAATTATGGATAGTCGCTCACTAGATTTCCATGAGGATTTCCTGTCTTCCCTCGGGGAGGCTACGGCATTGAAGTCTTCCCCCACCACCTTATTGGCTGACGCGTCTTTGGCAATAATCCCAGCTAAGTCAGAATGAAAGGGCCTATTATCTCCGTTGGGGGCATAAACGTTATAAATCATGAATTCATCTGTCTCTAGCAAGATCCTCGCTGTACACCATCTCCCCGCGCCATCACACGACCGGTACAGGACAGTAGAGGACAAATTCTTATGCAATAAGATCATCACTTCCGCTTTGCGGTTGACCGCAGCGGAACCCACCACAGTACCCACCCACGCCTTCTTCATTCTGACATAGTCCTCCTCTGCCAAATGGGTCTCCTGTAAGAGGGCTATATCAGTACGAAGGTTCTTTAGGTGCCGAAGTATTTTATTGCGCTTTTGAGGGGAGTGCAGCCCCTTAACGTTCCAGGAAACTATTCTCATGGAGGCTTCCACTGGACGTTAAAGCGCAAGTGAAAGCGGGGAGAGGCAGACATCCTATAATTAAGTGCAACATTAATATTTCCCATAATCCCTTCAAAATACCAAAAAAAACAGCAACAAACAAAGAACATAAGGGCTCTAGGCCCTAGATATGACCCTAAAGGCCATTTTCGGTCTCTTTGAGACTTCACTTTTTTCCCCATGTGAAAGCGAACGATCAGGATATGACGATCGCTACGCTCCCCAAACTACCATGCAACTTGAAATACAATTCCAACTGCAACCGAGCAGAGCATATAAATAGTGAAGATGTGGCACGGCATGCCATATCCACCGGACCACCTCTCGGGCTCAGGAAACCGGGGCCCCAGGGATTAGAGAATAGACTAATATCCCTGCAGGAGCAAGTTCGCCCCCGGCCGCCCCTGCCCAAAAGTCTGGCCCAAGCAACGCAGCATTTCTTGCAAACCGCAGTCCATGGTATCTTCCTGGCCCATGAGACTAGGCATAATAAATAGTCACATCAGAGAGGTCAACAACTGAACAGACCGTACAAACAATAAAGTGACATGGCATGCTGTTTTACTGAATCCACCTCCCGGATCCGTGAAACCGGGGCCCCAGGAATTAGAGGAACATCTATCATCCCCGTGGGAGCGAAATCGCCCCCGGCCTTCCTTACCCAATAGGCTGACCCCACAACATACCGACTCTAGCACTCTGCATTCCGTGTTGTCTCCTGGGCCCATGCGATGAGGTATGTTAAGTAATCACAGCAGTTAGTTTATCGTGCCCCGCGGTGCTGGCTTGAACCGACCCGGTCCACAAAGGGTCGCTCGTGTGCTCCCGACATCGACGGCTCGTCTGCAAGGCCACTGGATCCCCAGTCACGATGTCGCGGCGACCTCGACAGTCCCCGAGGAGATGACGTACTCCTCTTAAAGGAGTTGGACGCTTCATCCGGAGAATGATATAACGTGGAAGAGCCGTCTGAGCGGTAGTTACGAAGAGAAGCCGGGTATATCAGGGCGAACCTGACATTTCTGTTATGTAACTGCGTACAGATCGGGGGAAAAGCTTTCCGCCTCTTAGAAACTTCCGCAGAATAGTTCCCAAACAGCAATATTTTCGCCCCTCTTAGCATGACAGGGCCTTTGCGCGCTTTAAAAGCTCTGAGGATGGCTTCCTTGTCAGAGTAATCCAAGTAGCGCATAATGACCTGTCTAGGTCTGGCAGGCTGACGGTCGTCACCACGATTGTTCGGGCCTACTCTGTGTGCGCGCTCCACTTTGCAATGGCGCGAGATCCCCAGGGCACCGGGTAGTTCATTTTCACAGATGGCCAATAATTCTCCGCCGGGATCGCCTCCTGCAGCCCCACCAATCTCAAATTATTGCGCCTGGAGCGGTTTTCTAAGTCCTCCATCTTCTCACACAATCTCTTGTTTTCCGTGAAAACTTTTTGCAGTTTGTGAAGGATCGATTCTGCAGTGTCTTCCATCACCTGTATTCTGGACTCGGCCACATCCAGTCTGGCATCATGTTGTTGCACGGTCTCCTGCAGCTGTTGCATAACATGGGTGACAGAGGAGGCCAGGGTTTCCCGCAAGTCAGGAGCCAGGTGAGCAGCGACCTCCACTGCGAGCGCTTTATAGTCGATATATTTTATCAGGGAGTCCGGCATGGTGTTCTGTACCCCGTTCCCGTCTGTTAACTGCTCCGGCTGGGTTTGGGCCGCGGCAAAGTCCGCTGCGCCTGAGTTCGGCGCCATGTTGGAAGGCATCTCGTCCTCCTGCAACGGCGATGAAAGCACTCTGCTCTTTAGTTTTTTGCCCATGCTTACAAGGTAACGGTCCATGCAGCGTGGTCGGACCCTGTGTTCCCTCTCCATACAACAGAAAAGAAGGCGCATGGGCAGTATGTCGCATATTTAAATTTTAAAAAAATTATGTTTTAGTGTCTCCATGTTCTGAGAGCTATAATTTTTTGTATTTTTTTAGAGATTTTCTTATGTAGGGTCTCAATTTTTGCAAGATGAGGTGACGGTTTTATTGGTACCATTTTGTTTGACATATGCCTTTTTGATCGCTCAGTGTTGCACTTTTTGTGATGTAAGGTGACAAAAATGGCTTTTTTTTACACTGTTTTTTATTATGGTGTTTATTGGACAGGGTCGATCATGTGATATATAGAGACGGTCTTTACGGACACGGTGATACCTAATATGTGAGTTGTTTTTTTTATAGGAAAGGCAGTTTCTTTTTAATAATTTAAATTTTTATTTATTTTTTTTTATTTTTACTTTTATTATTTTCACTTTTTTTTATCAAGTCTCACTTGGATCTTGAAGATCCAGTGGGGCTGATGGCTGTACTATACTTTCCAATGCTCTTTGCATTGCAAAGTATAATACCATCAGATTTCCTGTAGATGGCAACACCGGATGCCTTTGCAAAGCATCCGGTTGCCATGGCAACCATCGGGCACTGCCATCACAGCACGGCAGCCCCGATGCTTGAGAGAGGGAGCCCCCTCCATCTATTAACCCCAGGGGTTACAGCATACAGCTGACACTCACTGCAGATGGCTGCGGCTCAGAAATGGAGCCGCCGCCATCAAATACAGCAGGGGGACCGCATCGGGGGCAGGGGGAACAAATGGGGGCAGCGCTGAAAGGGGGGGTATAGCCAGCATTGAGGGGGCACAGATGGGGGGAGGGGGTACCGCATCAGGGGCACGATACATGAATAGGGGAGGGAACGCATCAGGGGCAGGCGGGGACAGATGACGGAGGCAGGGCTCATGGGGGAGGTTGGAGGCACACAGGGGGGTACAGATCAGGGGGCACCAGGGACGCATTACCTGATTTTAGGCTCTGATCTGTAGAGTGCAGATCAGAGCCTGGAACAGGCAACTTTTACAATGCCGTGATCCGATTGGTTAGTCTGCACAGACTAACCAATTGGATCGATTGCTGGCAAGGGACCACTCTGATTGGTCCCTTGCCGGCATTACTGCACTGTATGCTGTCTGTGACAGCAGCAGGGCAGGGGCAGAAGCTTTAATCCAAGCGTTTTGCAGAGTTTGGATTAAAGAAGCTGCCATGACGTCTATACACGTGCTAGCTGCACGGGGTATGTGCAGCTAGCACGTATATAGCCGTATGGCAGTCAGGAAGGGGTTAAGCTTGTACATTGGGTGGTTGTTTGGAAGCCTTTTAGGTTCTTGTCTAAGTCTCTTCAACTCTTCATGTAGAATCTCTGTGAATGAGTCTTTGTCACGGTCATATTGTTGTTTCACTGTGATGCGGTTGCCGTGCAGACCTGGTTGCCGGGGGCACGTGTTGTTGTCGGTTTGCACGTGCATTTCCTCTTTAAAGGTGTGTCTCCCTGCTGTTTGGTGAGCGGCGGTATTCCTCTAGCTAGTGAGGATATAGGGGATTTCGGTGTGTCCTGGGTGTGGCCACTAGCTTGACTTTATCTGTGGCTTGCTGGCTGGGGCAGTGGTACTCCTGCCTTGTTTTGTGCTGGAGCTCTTCTCCTTTCCTGGGTGATTCTGTCCAGTCCTTGAGGGCCACCTTGTTGGACATAATTGTCTTCCTTTTGTATGGTCCTTTTACCCTACCTCACTTGTTGTATGTTAGGTGTGGGTTTATGTTCAGGGTGTGTTTTACATCTTGATTGTTGTTACATGTCTGGGCTGTTGTTGGTGTTTGTCTCTGCATGTATGTAAGACGTTTCACTGTGTGTTGTGTCCTCCGGAAGGGGGTTGGTTTCCCGGAGGGAGTGAACCACTAGCCTGTATGCAGCGCTGCTGGGGCTGCCATGCAACTTGGCGGAGTCCTGGCGGAGTCTGGTGTGCTGGATACCTGTGTGAGTTGCTGGTACAGCATCCTGTTTGGTGTTAGGGCTCCTGTAAGTATGCACGGGTTCCAGTCGTGGAGACTTCGGCAGGTAAGTATGTTGTCTTGTGTTCTTACCTGCCGATCCTCTTGCTGTGTATAGTCTATCCTTTTCCCTGCTATTAGCATTTTGAGACTCCTGTTCTTCTGTGTCCTGGAAGAACAGGGTGCCTCTCCTCAGCTCCTTTGTGAGGGATTCTCATGGACGACTCAGGGCCTCAGGTATCCAGGGTATGAGCTGTCCTACCATCCAGGTCCGCTCTACGGTGAGGCGTTAGGAAGAGGATTAGGGACGCTATAGGAGGTGACCTGCTTCTCTTTTTCTGGCTTCTTTGCCTAGCTGCTATCAGTTATCCCTCTTACATTGTACGGTTGGGGGTTTCCCCCACTGCCCAGCGTGACAGTCTTATGACTGTTTCTTCAGCTTTCATTCTTTCTTCTACATTCAAAAATTCCTTCTTTCTGATTCCCTTTGCCAAACGTTGAATTCGAGCTACTACGTTTATGACTGTATTCCATTTTAAACATCTGGCTAGTCTTTCAAGTATGTCATCTTGACACTTGGCAGCAGTGCTCAATGTTTGTACAACTTTTACTTCTGGATCACACATAGACAATTCTTTGTAGCCTTTACTGAGCGTGATTTCCTTTTCCAAAAGGAACTCTGGACCTGTGAACCGATTAGAATTTTTCAATTCTGTTACATTCAGGCCTCTTGAAGCATGATCTGCTGGATTATGCTTTGTGTCAATGTGATGCCAATGTTCCGGATTTGTTATTTCCCGAATTTTCTCAACTCTGTTGGCGACAAAGATATGGAATCTTCGAGCTTCGTTGTTTATGTATCCTAAGGCAACTTGTGAGTCTGTCCAAAAATATTCTCCATCTATTTTTAATTCCAAACTTCTCTCAGAAACGTTCTTACTGATGCTGAAACTACGGCTGCTGTCAGTACAAGACTTGGTATTGTCTGAATACTGGTAGGTGCAACTCTGGCCTTCCCCTAAACCAAGGAACAGTGTATCCTTTCTTCTCTTATCACTCTAATGTAGGAGCACTGACCATAACCATAACTACTGGCATCTGAAAAATTATGAAGTTCTATTTTCTTGTACTTTCCGAAATCATGAGGTACAAAACATCTGGGTATCCAAACTTTTCTCAAGTTTTGTAAGTCTCTTATCCAACTCTCCCACCTTGCCCTCAAATTTTCAGGTATAGGCTCATCCCATCCCAACTTCTGTCTACATAATTCTTGCAGTATTAATTTTGCTCTGAGGATTACTGGGGCCAAGAATCCCAATGGATCAAATATAGTCTATTTGCAACTTTCTCTTCAATAGATACTTTAAAGAAGAACTTGTCTTCGTACCATATGTCCGCAGGTTGACATATGCTGCCATAAGCTCCGATTTAGATTCTTCTACCGTCTCTACCATATCGCTCAAGTTCCTTTTTATACTTTCTTGCTTTCTATGAATCTCTTTAATGTATTATTTCCACCTATCATACATTCTGGCAAACTTTTTCTCCTTTAATGCTGCTTCTTGCTTTAAATTTTTCAGCATCTTTGGGGTCGGTTTTCTGGCACGTGAGGAACGTCTTAGTTCATCTGTTTGGGCTATATTTGTTTGAGGCAAGACTAATGCTGCATCAGACTCTTCTACCTCAGACAGGTTCCCTTGCTCTTCAACTTCTACTTTATCTTTGTATCCTCTAACAGTGGCAGGGTAATACTAGGTTTAGACATTTTACTTTAAATGCTATAACAATCAATACAAATATTAAGATGCCTTTCACTTTAAATGCTATAGAGTCTGTGTAATACAAACTGTCCTTTGCTTTACTTTAAAGTCTTTATCTGAATTCAAAAATGTCTCTTTATACCAAAGCCTATATGCAATGATAAGTAATAAAAGGAAAGCTCTGACCTTATTCTGAAGAAGCAGGATACTGTGATCTGAAGGTTTCTGGAACAAATGTCTGTCTTAAAGGAGACTTGTCTTTTCTTGATGTGATGCGATGCTCTGCGCTGACTTGCCATGCTCTGTGCAGACTTGCAATGCTCTACGCTGAGTTGCGATGCTCTGTGCAGACTTGCGATGCTTTGTGATGACTTGCGATGATCTGTGATGACCTGCGATGATCTGTGATAACTTGTGATGCGCTGGCTTGGATACGCTGCTGCAGGCTTTGGGCCTAGTGGCAGGAAACTAGCTGACTGCAGTACGTGGTCTCTCTGTGGATAGAGGTGCAGGCACTCTAGCTCTGAACTTTAGTCTCCCACCATGCGTCTCTTTCTCTCTCTAGGAATCGCAGGAGGGTTGGCGCTCTTTCTCTGACTATTTTGCCTTTGCCGTCCTGCCACTTTAAGAGTCGGCTGCAGTTTGACTAATGCACACGTTCTAAGGCCTTTATTGTAGCTCCGCTGAGATGTCTTTGCTTGCTCACTCAGGGAACAGTTGCTGCACGGCGGTATATGCTGGTGCTCCGCTGCTCTTATGCGCTCATTACTGTGCAAGTTGAGGAGCGCTATCACTTCGCCCTCTGAGGCCAAAATAGTTCCACTGTGGCAGGCGCAGCACTATCAAGTGCCTTTTTTGCGCTGTGGCATTAGAAGAATTTTGATATCTCTGACTTTTAGTCTAACCAGACTGTCTGTTACTCTGTAATTCTTCTAGCGCCGTTCTATGGAAACAGTAGGTTTAAAGAGCACACCAAATGCTTGAAAATAACTTCTTTATTAACTTCAACTTTTCTTCATATATAACACTGCCGCCTCCGCAGCAGATAGTCCATGTACAAAACACGTATTGAAAAGATATCACAAAATGGCGGTATGCAGTTAGCAGTAACTATTGGCAGATTGGTTGAGTATGATCTGGTAAGGTTGTATGCAATTTGGATTGCAATATGTTTGTATGGTATTTGTAGTAGTTCACAGTTTGCAACTGTAGCTTGCAATTTGCAATTTGTATTTGTACTTTGCAATTGGTGGAACTGTAAGTAAACACACATACAACTGGTTCAATATACAGTTCCAATCACAATACTAACAACAGGAACATTATATAACTGTTTTAAATGGCCTCTCCTGCTTCCATAAAAACACAGCTCTCAGTGGAGTGAATTTCTGTTCAGCTCCTGTCTCTGGTTAATAATGATTCTAGCATCTCCTGCTAGGGGAATTCCCAGACAGACTGTCTGTGAGAAGCTGTCTGTGATTGGTGAAAACTCTTGCTGTGTGAGAAGCTGGCTGTGATTGGTCTAGACTTCTGCCCAGCACCAACAGATTAACACTATGCTTTCTGTTGTTTCTGCAGTGTCATTGAGCTTACCTTACACTATAAAATGAATCTTAAAGGTATATTATCTTCTCAGCTTCTGTGAACAGAAAATATAACAGTTATATGACATCAAAAACATGATGTCACAGTAAATAACTATGCTTTTGTCTTTAACACATACACTTAGGAACTGTATTTAGGTTATTGGCAGGTCTGGCTATATACACATACAGTTTAAGCTATATTAGCAGCCTAGGACAGGTCTTAGGTGGCCAGCTACACCAATGCCTGCATCTCCACAGACCCATCTGTTAAGGTCTGAAGTTTGCAGATGACACAACAATAGTTGGTCTCATACAAAATGGGGATGAGTCTGCATATAGGCATAAAGTGGGTGCAGCAACAACAACTTGGAACTTAATGCTCTTAAGACCATGGAGATGATAATAGACTTTAGGAGATCTCTCCCCCCCAGCTCCTCCCCCTAATCATAAATGGATCTACAGTAACCCGAGTAGAGTCATTCAAGTTTCTTGGGACCACAATTTCCAATAACCTAAAATGGAACGACAATACTGTCACTATCATCAAGAAAGCGCAACAGAGGATGTACTACCTACGGCAGCTGAAAAAGATTGGCCTACCACAAAAAATTAATGGTGCAGTTCTACACCGCGATCATCGAATCAGTCATCTATGACTGCATGGTTCAGTTCCTGCTCAGTATTAGAAATGGTGAGGGTCCATTTACACGTTCGTAGTGTATTGCGGATCTGCAAATTGTGGATCCGCAATACAACCGGACAGCACCCCCATAGAACTGCCTATTCTTGTCCGCAATTGTGGACAAGAATAGGACATGTTCTAGTTTTTTCCGGAGCCGCGGACCGGTAGATCGGGGGTGCGCTCCGGAAATGCGGATGCGGAGAGCACATAGTGTGCTCTCTCCGCATCCATTCCGTCCCCATAGAGAATGAATGGGTCCGCACCCGTTCCGCAATTTGGGGAACGGATGCGGACCCATTATACAGACGTGTGAATGGAGCCTAAGACTGCAGCGGGTCATCCGAACAGCGGAAAGGATAATTGGCTGTAGCTTACCTTCCCTGCAGGATCTTCACGCTAGCAGGTGCAGAAAGAGAATGGCTAAGATTGCCTCAGACCCCTCTCACCCTGCTCACTCCTTCTTCCAGCCTATGCATTCAGGAGTGAGATACCGTTCAGTCGCTACTAAAACTTCCAGTCACAGGAACAGCTTTTTCCCTCAGGCAGTTGCCTTGCTTAATGCAGAACCACGCTAAAGCTGCTATGACTTGAAAGCATTACAGCATAGAACTGAAAACAAACACTTCTCCCTGTTTATTGCCACTAAAACTTACATACTGTCCTTGTCCTGCACTATCCATACAGTCTGTCCTTGTACTGTTTTGTTTGTGTCTGTCAAGTAACTGCCAAGTCAAATTCCTTGTAAGTGCAAACTTATTTGGCCAAATAAATTGATTCTGATTCTGATTGATTCTGATTCTGATGACAGTGGGGAACGGCAATTACTGTTTAATGAGGTGGATGATGATGAGACACAGTTGCCAATAACTCAACAGCAATTACTGTCTCAAGAGGTTGATGAAGAGGATGAGACACAGTTGTCAATTAGAGATGGCCTTGCGGTTCGCCCGGCAGTCGTTTCGTGGTGAACTTTGCGTGTTCGCGATTCGCAGAACATGTGAACATATGGAGATACTCGCGCCCGCCATATTCTTTTACATTGTGAAGAACTTTGACCCATGACACATTCATCAGGTGGTACAGGACAGCCAATTAAGACGTTTAAGCACATGGATATACCCCCTATCTTATAAATAAACCTAATCTGGCCGCCATTTTACATTTTGTTTTTTGACAGTGTAGGTAGAGGTTGCTGTGTGGAGCAGGGACAGGCTTTTAGGGACACCAAACGCTAGCTAATAGGGCCACAAAATTCTGGTATAGGTGTGCTATCGATAGGTGTGATACACAGAGGGGTGCAATATACTTATAATAAACTATTATAATGAATCAAAAACACATAGATCTATATAGTGATCACCTGGAAGTAAGGGGCCTAGGGGCTAGGGGCTTACTAGGGCCATTTTTATATAGGGTAAGGTTCCGGACAGGGTCGCTCTTATCAGGCCGTGTGGTCTGTGGTCAGGCTATCAGGGCCAGAATAGCCCCCCCCTGTAGGGCAATATCAGGGACAGTTCTTTGCCCACCCTGTCCTTCAATACCACATCATCATCTAGCCAGGGATAGATGATTTTTGCTTTCACTCCGGGGTTCATGGATGTGCACTGAACCCCCCGATTGTGGTAGGACATATGGTTTCTCATTTGGTGCCGCCGAGCACTTGTTATTGCCTACCACATCTATGCTTTTTGCTTAACTTTAATAATTTAATTTATTTTCATTTTGAGGGATATCTGTTCCATTAACCTGTCCGCAAAATGGGTCCGCATCCGTTACGCAATTTTGCGGAACAGGTGCAGACCCATTCATTTTCAATGAGGCTGGAATGTGCTGTCTGCATCCGCATTTGCGGATCGGCATCGACATTTGTGGATCCGCACTTCCCCATCTGTGCTTCCATTTCCGCCAAAAAATAGAACATGTCCTATTCTTGTCCGCAATTGCAGACAAGATTAGGCATTTTCTATTATAGTGCCGGCGATGTGCGGTCTACAAATTGCGGAACGCACATTGCCGGTGTCCGTGTTTTGCGGATCCGCAAAACATTAACGGACGTGTGAATGGACCTTCATAGTAACTATATTAAAGGTTACGTTTTATCTTTATGTATATTCTAATGGATTGCCTTCCTTGTACACTGTTATAATATACTGTACTTTCTATGTTAGAAAGTATATTATAGTGCATTTGTATTGTGCGGCAGTTGTGTGCGGTTCTGCTGCGATACTGCAGGTATATAGAGGGACAAGCGTTATTGGAACAAATAATTTCTACTAGTGTGATATACCAGTCGCCCCTCCAAAAAACTGATTGAAGCGGGGTGTTATATACCAATATACTTTCTTTATAGTGCATTTGGGTACTGTATAGTGCATTTGCGCATGCGCATACGCGAAAATTATATTGCTGATATTTCGCATTGAAAAAAATAATGAATGGAGATCGCAAATTCGAATAATACATCTGGTATGTCACTGTCCATGTTGTGAGACTATTTGTGCACTTCTAGTAATTTTTTCTTAGCTGCAAATATGAGCTGAAGGTTTTTCAGGTTTGCCTGCCATTAAAATGAATAGGACCCGCCGCAAACTTGCGGTTCATGAACATTTGATCGCATTCACGCGATCGCGTTCACAAACTGTCCCGACAGATGTTCGTCCATCACTATTGTCAATCACTAAGGTAGTGGTTAGGTCAACAAGTCAGGAGGATGAGCAGAGTGAGGAAGTGGAGGTGGTGGTCGATAAAGTCCCTCACCCAACCTGGGAAGGTGGAAAGCCGATCGAGGACCACAGTACAGAGGGGGAAGGACCTGCTGCGCCGCAACAGGCTGGAAGAGGCAGTGGGGTGGTAAAAGGGAGAAGGCGGGCCACACCAAACAGGCCTGCAACTGTTCCACAGAGCACCCCCATGCGGAAATCTCCCTTGCCAAGGGGTAGATGTTCTGCAGTATGGCGCTTTTTTGAGGAAAGTGCGGACGACAAAAGAATAGTAGTTTGCAACTTGTGCGGTACCAAAATGAGCCGGGGTGTTAACACTAGCAACCTCACCACCACCAGCATGATCCGCCACATGGCATTCAAGCACCGTAATAAGTGGGACGAACGCCTGGGTCCACAATCTGTGTCTGCGGGTCCCACCACTGCCTCCTATTCCCCTGTGTTACGTGCTGGCCAATCCCCTGTCGAAGGCACAGGCCTGGATGCCTCCCTCCCTGCACCTGGACCTTCGCAAGCACCATCAGCGACCACATCCACTTCCATGTCCCAGCACAGCGTCCAAATGTCCTTACCCCAGGCATTTGAACGCAAGCGCAAATACCCAGCCACCCACACACAGGCCATAGCACTAAATGTGCAGCTTTTCAAATTACTGGCCCTGGAAATGTTGCCATTTAGACTTGTGGACACTGAGGCCTTCCGCAGCCTGATGTCGGAGGCCGTCCCGCGTTATGCAGTCCCCAGCTGCCACTATTTTTCAACATGGTCATCGCCTTTCCAGTCAGCTTCCGCTATTCACAAGCGACAAGTAGACATAGATGTTTGACCTCTGTGAGATTTTAATAAACTTTTGAGGAATCAACACAGATGGTGAGCGGCGATAACGCTATTATCAACGTTACCATCCCACTTCTGTGTCTACTCAAACGCTCGCTGCTCACAATTAAAGACGACGCTTTGCATGTGGAAGAGGTGGAAATGGAGGAAGACATTACACAGGGTAATAGCCAGACCACCCTTAGTTTGTCTTCTCAGCGTGAATTAGACGATGAAGAGGAGGAGGAGCAGAAGATGGTTGCCTCCGCTACAGAGGGTAGTACCCATGGAAGATTAATTCCACCTGTTCTGCGTGGGTGGGCAGAAGAGGAGGAAGAGGATGAGGAGATTGAGAGTGATCCTCCTGATGATGACAGCGAAGTCTTGCCTGTTGGTACTCTGGCACACATGGCTGACTTCATGTTAGGCTGCCTTTCCCGCGACCTGCGCATTATACGCATTTTAGACAACACGATTTACTGGTTGTTCACCTGTAATGACCGGCGTCACGCAAAGGGAGGGAAATGGGAAGGCCCTGTCCAAGGGAGAGGGAAAGGTGGTGACCCCTGACTCACCTTGCGGCTGGCACCTGACTGCCCTGACGTCCCTAGACGGGTTCCTCACCCGTACGCCGATCACGTGCCTAAACCCTGGCTTTCCCTAAGATGAGCCCTATGTAGTGAACGGGGCGGTGGGATCACTAGTCCGCACCACTGACACTAAGAGGAAAACAACAAGGAGAGGACAGACAATACAGACAAACATATAATCCCAGGTGGGCGCCAACAGCAGACCACAAAGGCCCAACAGGTATCCGGAGGGTAACGTTCTGGAACAACAACCAGGGAACACAGCTACACAGCTCCAGTGGGTCAGTATAGAAGTCCAGGCAGGAAGCTCTATATCTGGCAACCAGAGAAGTGGGAGAGGGGAATATAAGGAGGTTGGGAGTGCTGGACAAGAAACAGCTGAGGAGAAGGAGCTACGGATCCCTGAGTGAGCCAAAAGGGTTGCAAGGCAAACCCAGAAAGCTACCATAAAGAAACAGCACTATCTTTCTACATAGAGCGCGCAGCCACCCGCTGCGACTTCCTGACCCCGGGTATAACGGAGTCAGGCGTGGCTCTTGACACCCTCGTGACATCACCCTTCTCGACCCCAGCTATAAAGTGAACTTCTCATCTCTCATTCCTTTGGTGGAACTGGAGAGGACGAGCAAAATGGTGCAATACCAGAAGATCCTTGTTGAAAAATTGCTCCAAAAATTTTCATCTGACAACGCTGGCGGCAGAGTCCGTACTTCCTTGGCCAACCGAGAAGGGGAGACAAGGGGAACACACAGCAGTTCCAACAGAGGCAGGCCAACACTCTCCAAAGCCTGGGACAGTTTCATGACACCCCGCCAGCACCCTCCCCCTGATACGCAGCCTAGTGTCACAAGGAGGGAAAAAGATGGTGAAGGAGTACATAGCAGACCGTGTCAGTGTCTTCAGTGATCCCTCTGTGCCTTACAACTACTAGGTGTCTAATCTAGACACGTGGCACGAACTGGCGCTCTACGGCTTGGAGGTGCTGGCCTGCCCTACCACCAGCATTTTGTCTGAGCGGGTATAGTGCTGCTGGTGGCATTATAACAGATAAGCGTCTCCACCTGTCAACTGAAAATGCTGACAGGTTGACTCTTAGGGTCCATTCACACGTCTGTATGTGTTTTGCGGATCCACAAATTGCGGATCCACAAAACATGGACACATCTAATGTGCTTTCCGCATTTCGCGGACCGCACATCGCCGGCACTCTCATAGAAAATGCCTTTTCTTGTCCGCAATTGCGGACAAGAATAGGACATGTTCTATTTTTTAGCGGAACGGAAGTGCGGATCTGGAAGTGCGGAGTGTTGTTTATAATGTACTGAATACACTGTATTCCCATGCACCCCTTCCACCACAAACAAGGGTATAGGGTTGAATCTTCCTTTTCTCATCCTCCTTCTCCTCTTCCATCATATCAACATGCCTATTCGTCGCATATATCCCCTTCGCATAAAATGTTTTACAGGGTCAGCTCACCAGCAGGCACTCACCTACAATGTTTTATAGGGTCAGCTCACCAGCAGGCCCGCACCTAAAATCTTTTACAGGGTCAGCTCACCAGCAGGCCTTCACCTACAATCTTTTACATGGTCAGCTCACCTGAAGGCCCTCGCATATATAATTTTTTAGAGGGTCAGCTCACAAGCAGGCCATCACCTACGATGTTTTACAGGGTCAGCTCACCAGCAGGCGCTCGCATATAATGTTTTATAGGGTCAGCTCACCAGCAGGCCCTCGCATATAATGTTTTATAGGGTCAGCTCACAAGCAGGCCCTCGCATATAATTTTTTAGAGGGTCAGCTCACCAGCAGGCCTTCACCTACAATCTTTTACACAGTGATGGCCAGTTTGCCGTGTTCGCCCGCGAACACATGCGAGCTTCCATCTTAAATCACAAGTCCGGCCAGGCACAGGTAAGTCCTTACCTGTGCCTGTGCCACGAGCCGGTCTGAAACAAATGCGGTCACCGTGAGCAGGCAGTTCCGAGAACAGCCGCCGGGGGCCTTCATCGGGCTGTTCTCTAAACTGCCTGCTCCCAGTGACCGCATTTGTTTCAGACCGGCTCGCGGCGCAGGCACAGGTAAAGACTTTTCTGTGCCTCGCCGGACTTGTGATTTAAGATAGCAGCTCGCATGTGTTCGCGGGCGAACACTGCTAACTGGCCATCACTGCTTTTACAGGCTCAGCTGACCTGAAGGCATTCGCATATAATTTTTTAGAGGGTCAACTCACCTGCAGGCCCTCACCTACAACCTTTTACAAGGTCAGCTCACCAGCAGACCGGCAACGTAAATCTTTTACAGGGTCAGCTCACCAGCAGGCTCTCGCATATAATGTTGGACAGGGTCAGCTCACCAGCAGGCCCTCACATATAATTTTTTTTGAGGGTCAGCTCACCAGCAGGCCTTCACCTACAATCTATTACAGGGTCAGCTCACCTGCAGACCCGCACCTAAAATATTTTACAGGGTTAGTTCACCTGCAGGCCCGCACCTAAAATATTTTACAGGGTCAGCTCACCTGCAGGCCCTCACCTACAACCTTTTAGAGGTTCAGCTCACCAGCAGGCCCTCACCTACAATCTTTTACAGGGTCAGCTCACCTGCAGGCCCCCACCTAATTATACCTAATAGGTAATTTGCGCGCATGGTGCCTTTGTTTGGATGTGGTAGCCGTAGCCGTTTCTCAGGCCCCCTTTTGAGAATCGAACCCTGATTCCCCATTAACTATGGTCACCATGGTTAGCGCTGAAAATAACATCGAAAGTTAATAAGGCAGACATCCGAATAGATTGTCGCCGTCACGGGGACATGCGATCGGCCCCAGGTAATCTAGAGTCACCAAAGTGGCAGCAGGCCCTCGCCCATAATGTTTTAGATAGTCAGAACAGCAGGCCCTTGCTCCAAATGTTTTTGGGGGTCACCAGCAGGCCATCAATCATAATTTTTTAAGGCTGTGCATGATGCCCTCCTTTAAGTGTAACAAAGGTTGTATTAGAGTGCCGATTCTTTGTAATTTTTGGCAGCCCGTTCATTTAGTGCATAGGCTTTATGAGTGTAGGAGTCCCACTTCATGAACAATTGTACCACAATGTGAATGGGGGCCTCCTTTATGTAATATACAGGTCATATCGGAGTGCCTCTTCCTTGTAATTTTTGGCAGCACTTGCACTTTATTTACAAGTAAACAATAACAAGACCCTATCTGGGAAGGGTTTACTATAAACAAACAATTCAAGCCTGTTAAGGCTAATGACCTCTCTTATCCCAGATAATAAAACTTAACTTTTATTAAGTCTACTAAGATTCCTGAGTGAAATAAATTTGAGCACTACTAAGTTAAAACTTTCTGATGTCCTGTCAGTATTTCAGCAATAATGTCCTAGCTAGCATGTGAGCCTGATGTGCACATCCCATTCATTCACACACTATATTGCTGTATTCACAGACACATGTAGTATCGTACTATCTATTTTGCCATGGAAGATTCCACATGAAGTCATCTTTACAGGACGGCCACTCCTAGGGAGAGTAGCAGTAGTGCTGAACTTTCTCCATTTATAGACAATTTGTCTTACCGTGGACTGATGAACAACAAGGCTTTTGGAGATACTTTTATAACCCTTTCCAGCTTTATGCAAGTCAACAATTCTTAATCGTAGGTCTTCTGAGAGCTCTTTTGTGCGAGGCATCATTCACATCAGGCAATGCTTCTTGTGAAAAACAAACCCAGAACTGGTGTGTGTTTTTTATAGGGCAGCTGTAACCAACACCTTCAATCTCATCTCATTGATTGACACCTCACTCCAATTAGCTCTTGGAGATGTCATTAGTCTAGGGGTTCACATACTTTTTCTACCTGCACTCTGAATGTTTACATGGTGTGTTCAATAAAAAACTGGTAACATTTATTTCTTTGTGTGTTATTAGTTTAAGCAGACTGTGATTGTCTATTGTTGTGACTTAGATGAAGATCAGATCACATTTTTTGACCAATTTGTGCAGAAATCCATATCATTCCAAAGGGTTCACATACTTTTTCTTGCAACTGTATCTGCTTTATGTTGGAATCATTTTGTAAATGTCATTTTTTTTTTTTTTAGGACGTTAGAAGGCTTAGAAGTTTAGAAGCCATTTTTCAAATTTTCTGCAAAATTTACAAAACCATTTATTTAATCGCCAAATCAGTTATAAAGTGATTTTGAGGGGCTTACATAATGGAAACCACCCATAAATGACCCCATTTTAGAAATAACACTCCTCAAATTATTCAAAACTGATGTTACAAACTTAGTTAACCCTTTAGGTGCTCCACAAGAATTAAAGGAAAATGGAGGCGAAATTTCAAAATTTAATTTTTTATGCAGATTTTTCATGTTAATAAATAAACACAGCAAGGGTCAACAGCAAACTAAACCTCAATATGCATTACTCTGATTCTGCAGTTTACAGAAATAACCCATATGTGGTGGTAAACTGCTCTATGGGCACGTGGCAGTGGTCAGAAGGAAAGGAGCGCCATATGGATTTTGGAGGCAGATTTTGCTAGAATGGTTTTTGGGCACCATTTTGTATTTGAAGAGACCCTGACATACCCCTACAGTATAAACCCTCAAAAAGTGACCCCATTTTGGAAACTACACCGTTCAAAGAATATATTAAGGGGGGTATTGAGCACTTTGACCTCCTAAGCGTTTTACGGAATATGAAAAAACTTGGCTGTGAAAATGTAAAATTTAATTTCTTCCAATAAAATTTTGCTTTAGCCCCAATTTTTTCATTTTCACAAGGGGTAACAGGAGAAAAAGCACCCCATAATTTGTTATCCATTTTCTCCTGAATAAGGCAACACCCCATATGTGGTGGTAAACTGTTGTGGGGGGCACATGGCAGGACTCAGAACAGAAGGAGCGCCATATGGCTTTTGCAGCACAGATGTTGATGGATTGATTTATGGCGCCATTGGTTTTTATTTTTTGAGTGATTGTCTTATGTGGGGGCTCATTTTTTGCGGGATGAGGTTACCTTTTCATTGGTAGAATTTTAGGGTACAAAATACTTTTTGATCGCTTGGTATTACACTTTTTGTGAGGCAAGGTGAAAAAAGGCTGTTTTTGTGTGGTTTAAAAAAAATGTTTTTAAAATATTCACCTGAGGGGGCATATAACGTGATAATTTTATAGAGTTGTTACGGATGAAACGATACCCAATATGTCTATTATTTTTATTTTTGTTAAGTTTTACACAGTAAATGCATTTTTGAACAGAATGAAATCTTGTTTTTGTGTTGTCATTTTCCGACTGCTCTATTTTTTTTATTTTTATGGTGATTGTCTTAGCTAGGGTGGGATAAGATGATGGTTTGATTTGTACCATTTTGGGGTACATACGACTTTTTGATCGCTTGGTATTACACTTTTTGTGAGGCAAGATGACAAAAAAATGGCTGTTTTGGCATAGTTTTTTTTTTTTTTTACAGCATTCATCTGAGGGGGCATATAATGTGATATTTTTATAGAGCAGGTTGTTATGGACGTGACTATACCGAATATGTCTATCATTTTTATTTTTGTTAAGTTTTACACAGTAAATGCATTTTTGAACAGAATGAGATCTTGTTTTTGTGTTGCCATTTTATTTTTTATTTTTTGGGCGATTGTCTTAGGTAGGATCTAATTTTTTGCGGGATGAGATGACAGTTTGATTAGTACCGTTTTGGGCTAAATATGCATTTTTGATCGCTTGGTATTACACTTTTTGTGAGGGAAGGTGACCAAAAATGGCTGTTTTGGCACTGATTTTTAATTTTTTTACTACATTCACCTGACAGGGTGGATCATGTGATATTTTTATAGTGCCGGTCGATACGGACGCAGAAATACCTAAAATGTATACTTTTATTTTTTATTTTCTATTTTGTTATTACTTAATTATGGGAAAAGAACGCTTTTTTTTTTTTTTTACCACAACTTTTGGGGGTATGATTCCCTGTACAATGCATTACAATACTTCTGTATTGTGATGCATTGGCTGTAAGTGTATTACACACTGTAATACACTTACAGCCTTCCTGTCTGTGAGATATCTCCACACACCCCGCACATGCCACGGTCAGCGCTAACAGCAGCATAGTGAGGGTTAATGCGCCGGCATCATACAGCAGGGGTCCGCAGCTCCTGCACCCGCCCGATCAGTGTGCCGTAGTACTACGGCGCTGGTCGGGAAGTGACTTCCCGCAGCGCCATACTATTACGGCGCTGGTAGGGAAGGGGTTAAAGAGGCTAAAACAAAATACAAAAGACATACCCATTTACATGTACATTATTACCTTCCATTACAATCGCCATAATGGGAAGCCTGGTCTATGGAGCAGTCTTACGTCCTACTGGTGCATAGTTATGAGCCAAAATTCTGTGACATCAAAATGATAAAAAAAGAGAATATTTGGCATCCAATCTATGAATGAACATCGCATCAGCTCATCTGTCTCGTACATACCGCTCACCAGCTGAGATATGTTCACTCTTTGTCAGATCTTTGTTAAGTAAAGTAAACAACACCTTGGTACTCGTCGGAAAACTGTTTCTGGCTATGCCTCTCTTTCAATAATATACTGTACAAGGCGCTGCTGATCCGAAACTGCCAAAAATATTTAACCCTTATTATGCCAAGTTCTATTTAGAACAATGTTTGCACTTTTAACACGGATGAAACCTTAATCTGAAATGAAGAAAATCTTTATCGAAAAAAAGTAAAAAATATAGGAGAAACAGAATTTATATTTTTCTAACTAGCAGCAAAATCTGAATACTTATGCAATAGCATGTAATTAAAAATCTAGTATAGCCACCTGCTGTTTGTTCTTTTCCTTATTTCTCTGTCCACCTCACTGAGGTGGTCGCACAAGCTGACTTCCATCCTTCAACTGCTGTTAGAAGCTGTGACAGTTAAAGGGAGAGAGATGTTTCTATCTCTCTCTCATAACATGTGAACACAGGAGATGAACTAAACATCCCCAAAATTAGGGTTATTCACTTTAGTAAAAAGATGACAGAGGGGAGATCTAATAACCATGTATAAATATATCAGGGGTCAGTAGTAGGGGCGTTGCTAAGGTATCAAAAGATCCGGGGCCCAAGCCTATGGCCCAATTCTCTAAGTCGACCAACCACCCCCCATGCCCCAACCCGGCTTCCCCCTGCCCCAGCAAACACTAGCACTGAAGACATTTTACTGTACTTTCTATACAGCAGCACATACCTGTCACATCCAGTGCCTCCCAGGAGACTGACTGACTGGATATCCTCTGATATTTAACTTATCTGTCATCATCTTCTCCATTCGGTCCGGACAACTTCACTCAGCCACCTCGTCTCTGCAGAGTGTGACACACAGACATCTTAGCTTCCTCACTTTTCTGCACCCCCAAATACTATCCTGAAGAAAAATGAGTGTCCCCCATAGTAATAGTACTCCTTATAGTCCCACCAATAGTAATTCCTATCTAGAATGCCCTCATTAGTAATACTGCCCCCTATAGTGCCCCCGACAGTGATAATGCTCCCCAAGAGTGCCTCCATTAGTAGAAGAGCCCTCCAGTATTAATAATACCCTCACAGAGCCCCCACTAGAAATAAGCCCCCTCTATTGTTCCCCCAGTGGTAATAAAGCTCTCTAAAGACCCCTCAGTAGTAATAAGCCCCCCATAGTGCTCAGTAGAAATAATTCAGATCTACACTGCGTGCAGAATTATTAGGCAAATGAGTATTTTGACCACATCATCCTCTTTATGCATGTTGTCTTACTCCAAGCTGTATAGGCTCGAAAGCCTACTACCAATTAAGCATATTAGGTGATGTGCATCTCTGTAATGAGAAGGGGTGTGGTCTAATGACATCAACACCCTATATTAGGTGTGCATAATTATTAGGCAACTTCCTTTTCTTTTGGCAAAATGGGTCAAAAGAAGGACTTGACAGGCTCAGAAAAGTCAAAAATAGTGAGATATCTTGCAGAGGGATGCAGCACTCTTAAAATTGCAAAGCTTCTGAAGCGTGATCATCGAACAATCAAGCGTTTCATTCAAAATAGTCAACAGGGTCGCAAGAAGCGTGTGGAAAAACCAAGGCGCAAAATAACTGCCCATGAACTGAGAAAAGTCAAGCGTGCAGCTGCCAAGATGCCACTTGCCACCAGTTTGGCCATATTTCAGAGCTGCAACATCACTGGAGTGCCCAAAAGCACAAGGTGTGCAATACTCAGAGACATGGCCAAGGTAAGAAAGGCTGAAAGACGACCACCACTGAACAAGACACACAAGCTGAAACGTCAAGACTGGGCCAAGAAATATCTCAAGACTGATTTTTCTAAGGTTTTATGGACTGATGAAATGAGAGTGAGTCTTGATGGGCCAGATGGATGGGCCCGTGGCTGGATTGGTAAAGGGCAGAGAGCTCCAGTCCGACTCAGACGCCAGCAAGGTGGAGGTGAAGTACTGGTTTTGGCTGGTATCATCAAAGATGAGCTTGTGGGGCCTTTTTGGGTTGAGGATGGAGTCAAGCTCAACTCCCAGTCCTACTGCCAGTTTCTGGAAGACACCTTCTTCAAGCAGTGGTACAGGAAGAAGTCTGCATCCTTCAAGAAAAACATGATTTTCATGCAGGACAATGCTCCATCACACGCGTCCAAGTACTCCACAGCGTGGCTGGCAAGAAAGGGTATAAAAGAAGAAAATCTAATGACATGGCCTCCTTGTTCACCTGATCTGAACCCCATTGAGAACCTGTGGTCCATCATCAAATGTGAGATTTACAAGGAGGGAAAACAGTACACATCTCTGAACAGTGTCTGGGAGGCTGTGGTTGCTGCTGCACGCAATGTTGATGGTGAACAGATCAAAACACTGACAGAATCCATGAATGGCAGGCTTTTGAGTGTCCTTGCAAAGAAAGATGGCTATATTGGTCACTGATTTGTTTTTGTTTTGTTTTTGAATGTCAGAAATGTATATTTGTGAATGTTGAGATGTTATATTGGTTTCACTGGTAAAAATAAATAATTGAAATTGGTATATATTTGTTTTTTGTTAAGTTGCCTAATAATTATGCACAGTAATAGTCACCTGCACACACAGATATCCCCCTAAAATAGCTAAAACTAAAAACAAACTAAAAACTACTTCCAAAAATATTCAGCTTTGATATTAATGAGTTTTTTGGGTTCATTGAGAACATGGTTGTTGTTCAATAATAAAATTAATCCTCAAAAATACAACTTGCCTAATAATTCTGCACTCCCTGTATAAGTCCCTACTATAGAGCCCCCAGTAGTAATAAGAATGCCTAATGTCCCCTGGATTTAAAATGCCCCTACAGTGCCCCAGTATTTATAATGCCCCCTACTGTTATAATGCTCACCCTGAAGTGCCCCAATATTTATATTGCCCACTACTGTTATAATGCCCCCACAGTGCCCCCAGTATTTATATCGCCCTGAAGCGCCCCCAGTATTTATAATGCCCCCCTGCAGTGCCCCCTGTAGTTATATTCCTCCGTTTACTGTCCTCAGAAATAATTCCTCAGCCCCTCCACCATACAGTCCCATGTAAATAACATTATTTCCCTCCTCCGCCATAAAGTCCCATGTAAATACCATCACACCATCTCTGCAGCCCCCTCCAATATACAGTTCCATGTAAATAACATCACACCATCTCTCCTGCCCCCTCCAATATAAAGTCCCACATAAATAACATCACTCCGTCCCCAGCCTCCTTCAACATACAGTCCCATGTAAAGAACATCACCCCCTCCGCAGCCGTCTTCAACATACAGTCCAATGTAAATAACATCACCCCCTCAATATTCAGTCCCATGTAAATAACATCACTCCCTCCCCCAGACACCTTCAACATACAGTCCCATGTAAATAAAATCACCCACTCCCCAGCCACCTCCAACATGCATTCCCATGTAAATAACATCACCCCCTCAACTTTCAGTCCCATGTAAATAACATCACTCCACCCTACTGTCCCATGTAAATAACTTCCCTCTATTCAGCCCTAACATACAGTCCCAGTTAAATAACTACAACTCCCAGCATTGCTCTGCATATCACTGAGTAATCTAGCCATTCACTTACCTCTCCTCATGTAGCAGACCTCACCAGAGCTTCTACGGTAAAGGCTAAATCCCATGAACGGGAAGAATCTTCTGACGTCAAGGAGGCACATGACATACTAAAATCACGTGACCGCAAAGCGGACGCATCCTCAATCAGAGTGATGGCGTCTGAAGTGAGAGGAGAGCAGAAACAGTGCCTGTCTTTACCACAGGTATTTACACTGGATGCTCTTGACTGCAGGTGGGGGGGGGGGAGAACTTGGCGGAGGGAGCCCATCTTTATCACATGTATTTACACACAGGTATTTACACAGGGGGAACAGGAGGGATTATAGTGGGTGCACATGGCGGTGGGAAAATGTGTATGTGGGGGGTGAACATGGTGGGAAAATGTGTGTGTGGGGGTTGAACATGATGGGAAAATGTGTGTATGTGTGGGGTGAACATGGGGGGGGAAATGTGTGTGGGGGGTGAACATGGGGGGTTGAACATGGGGGGAAATGTGTGGGGGGGAAACGTGTGGGGGGTAAACAAGGGGGGGAAATGTGTAATGGGGTGAACATGGCGGGAAAATGTGTGTGTGCGGGGTGAACATGGGGGAAAATGTGTGTGGGGGGTGAACATGGCCTGAAAATGTGGGGGATGAACATGGCCTGAAAATGTGTGTGAGGGGGGGGGGGTGAACATGCCGGGAAAATGTGTGTGTGTGTGTGTGTGGGGGGGGGTGAACATGGCAGGGAAATGTGTGTGGGGGGTGAACATGGGGGGGAAATGTGTGGGGGGTGAACATGGGGGGTAAATGTGTGTAGGGGGTGAACATGGAGATAAATGTCTGTGTGGGGGTAAACACGGGGGGGAAATGTGTGTGGGGGGGGTGAACATGGGGGAAAATGTGTGGGGGGGGTGAACACGGGGGGAAATGTGGGGGTGAACACGGGGGGAAATGTGGGGGGTGAACAAGGGGGGATGGGAATGTGTGTGCGGGGGGTGAACACGGGGGAAATATATGTGTGTGTGTGGGGGGGTGAACACGGGGAGGAAATGTGTGTGTGTGGGGCGTGAACACGATGGGAAATGTGTGTGGGGGGGGTTGAACATGGGGGGGAAATGTGTGTGTGGGGGGTGAACACGGGAGGGAACGTGTGTGTGTGAGGGGCTGAACATGGGGGAAATGTGTGTGTGTGGGGGGTGAACATGGGGGAAATGTGTGTGTGTGGGGGGTGAACACAGGGGGGGAATGTGTGTGGGGGGTGAACACGGGGGGAAGTGTGTGTGGGGGGTGAACACGGGGGGAAGTGTGGGGGGGTGAACATGGTGGGTGTGGTTAGAGATGGGGGTGCAGATGGGAGGCTGGCATGATGGTGAGATGTGTACATTGGAGAAAAGTGGGATACGGTTTAGAATATTCCGGCTTGGTATCTGTGGGATGCTAGTTAGGCTTCTTGCCGACGAGCATAATCATACAAGCACGGGACAGTAACCCCGCGGGTGTCTGGTAGCGCACAGCATCATAGACACCTATGATGCTGTGGACTCCAGTTCACAGGAGCGATGCCATTCCGTGAAATATGGCCTGCCCACGGGCAGCATAGGCTTGTCTGCAAGAGGCCTTAGGTTGAAAGGGAGGGTTACTCTGCATTGGAAGACTGCAATATAATGTATGTTAATAACTGCTTGTTTCAGCAGAAGTCTTATAAGGTGTGAACACACGTTGCAGAAACGCTGCAGATTTTGACCTGCTGATAGACTTGTGTAGAGACCAGCAAAATCTGCAGCAGAAAATCTGCAGCGTTTCTTCAACGTGTGTGCACACCCATGGGCTGCATTCACACAGTGCTGTGAATATGGTGTGGGATTTGCAGTCACCACAGCTGCCATCTGAATACGGACTTTGCTATGCTAGAAATAATCAGAGGCTGCTGATAGCAAAGCCACAGCGGTGGCCGATTCTAGCTTTTCTGCTGCCTGTAGCGAAAAATGAAATGGTGCCGCCCCTTCCCACTCCCTCCATCAGTGCTTTGTGGCCAGGGCAGGGGAGCACCAAGCCTTTCTGCTGTCTGAGGCAAAAATAAAACCTCACCCTCATGCCACATTTTCAACCTAACCCATTCCCTCCACATAGGTGGGGGCCCGGCACCCCGCCGATCAGCTGTGTGAAGAGAAGACAGCGCTCATATGTTCACCTGATCACCGCAGCATTTGCAGTAGTGAGCAGGTAAACAGAGCAGTGAAGGCAGCGCTTGTAGGGGAAAAAAAGCGGACACCACTTTAAAGACATACTTGGAAAACATTAAATACACTGCTACAGTACATACAGGGTAATACAGCGCACATACCTCTTACATCCAGTGATGTCTCCTCTGATGTAGAGGTTCTCTTTCCTCCTCATCTCCTTTCAGACCAGACTGTGCTGTTCTTTTCAAATTTAATTCCTGCACTGCATTATTATCTCTCTTTACCATGTTGTTTCAATGTATTGTTCTCTGCTGCCATCTGCTGACCGGAATTCGTATGCTGCACGCCTTGTTCTTGTTAAATAAAGTTTTCCTCTCTGGGCGTGGTTTTAGCAGCCTTGGTCATTGTCACTTCCTGTAGCCATTTTCAGTGCTGCATTCCTTTTTGACTGGAGACACACACCTTGGCTTGTGAAGGCATCAGTTTTTGACTAGCAGTTAGCCTCAGGAAAGACATCCACATCACAGCATCTACTCTGCTACTGCATTCCTGTATTGCATCACCGTATGTCACTGCTCTGGATCAAATAAACCCACGTTTGATTGCATCCTCATGTCTACGTCTGGATCCATCTAACCTGAGCATCTGCCGGTCCGGTCTGCTCCACTGCTTGGATACGAAGGTAGGACAGTCACAAAGTCATTATCATTTACACCTTCATTCGCCTTCATGTGGGGACAGAACAGTCAAAAACTGCCTTAAAGCCTTATACCCCAGTCAATATCTGTCTGAATGTCCAATGCCCGGCTACAGATTGCCTCAGAGCCCAGCGCCACACTCAGGAACCTCCCCTGCAACAGGCCCAATCGCAGCAAATCTGCCCGGCAACAGTGCATGTCCCATAAGCTTAAGGGGAAGCACGGCGTGTCCGCAGTAGATATACTCTCGCCTGGAAGTCCTCCACTACTCGCCAAGCCACTTTCTACATCCTATATTAACCCTTGCTCGCATGATATAAGAACTGTTCACGCACGCGGGGCCTCCCTCAAACCAAAACCCAGCAATTCACTCAAAACACTTTAGGAACCTCATCGGGGTGCCTCATCTGAGCCGCACTGCAATTTTCAGCCCCCAATTCAAAAGTTCATTTTCTTAAAGAGACAGCGCACCTTAAATCAAAATGGCCGAAATGCGATCAAATACCCAACCATAGGGATGAAATTCCTAACCCGGAAGCTGCATTTCACCATCCACACCTAAGGCACCTAGCCAACGTTATCCCACCTATGGACAACAACGCCGAGATTCTACTCCTGCTTGGCAGAGACACTCTAAGGGTACACAAGGTGCGTCAACAGTGTAATGGTCCCGACTATGCACCATACGCCCAGAGACTGGACTTGGGATGGGTAGTCTTAGGAAATGTATGCTTGGATCAACCAAGAATCCGCTCTTTCAAAACGTACGTGCGTGGAGATGGACGCACAACTTGCATTAAGCCTTGCCCTCATCACTATGAGGTGAAAGAGAAGCCTCCAGACCTCATACAACCACCTGACGACATTCTTCCCTTCTTTGCCGACAACTTGGGAAGATTAGTCTTTCACACAAGCAAGGACGATGATAAAGTAGCTTTGTCAGTAGAGGACAGAGAATTTATCAAGATAATGGACAACGAGTTCCTTAAAGACGAAACCAATCACTGGGTTTCTCCATTACCCTTCCAAGCTACCAGGGTGAGACTCCCGAACAATAGGGAACAAGCTCTGTCTAGATTTACAAACTAAAAATACAAATGTGATAGCACTCTACATCCAGCAATTTGCCTCCATGCTGGATGAGGCATTGGTGTACATTTTGGCCAAAGCGTAGTAAGCCACTCACCGCGTCAAGGTCGCCTCTATTTGAGTGGTCCCTAACTCTAGTTCCTACCTGTTCATGGGCCATGACAGCCACACAAAGGAGGCAAATTGCTGGATGTAGAGTGCTATCACATTTGTATTTTTAGTTTGTATATGTATTTCGCCATAGTGATGTGCACCACATACAGGTTGTGCTGACCCAATTCCCCAAAAATTTTTCTTTGCAGTATATATTGGAGGCGTGGCGATCTCCTTGAAGTCATTGCACACCTGACCAGTCAATCTGTCCTGGAGGCTGGTTTTAAAGTCAGTATAAAACTGAGTCTGCATATATAGAACCTACCAGTAGTCATTTGGCTCCAGGAGAAGTATATGGTGGGCTCAGCGTGCATGTTTGTACTTGCATCCCTGGATCCGATGAAAGCTGTAATGGCACCGGACAGGGTTAAAAGCAGAGTGTGCTTGGCGTGCACGCTGACCTGCATTCCCTGGATTTTGTGTGGCTGTCATGGCCCATGAACAGGTAGGAACTAGAGTTAGGGACCACTCAAATAGAGGCGACCTTGACGCGGTAAGTGGCTTACTACGCTTTGGCCAAAATGTACACCAATGCCTCATCCAGCATGGAGGCAAATTTCTGGATGTAGAGTGCTATCACATTTGTATTTTTAGTTTGTATATGTATTTCGCCATAGTGATGTGCACCACATACAGGTTGTGCTGACCCAATTCCCCAAAATTCTGTCTAGATTAAACTCTCTTCAGCGTACCATGAACAGTAAGCCTGAGATGAGAGAACACATCGTTGCCTTTATCGACAAAATATTTCGCAACAACCATGCAGAACCAGCTCCTTCCTTAGGGAACAACGACGAGTGCTGGTACTTGCCTTCATTTGGAGTGTATCACCCACGGAAACCTAATCAAATTAGGGTTGTTTTCGACTCAAGTGCCAAACATCAAGGTGTATCGCTTAATGATGTCCTTCTCACAGGTCCTAATCTGACGAATAACCTAGTTGGAGTGCTGATGAGGTTCAGAAAAGTATTTGGAAACAGCCCTTCACCTGCCGTGGCAACCTACGGCCTACGGCGAACTGCATTAGAGGAAGAATCTGAGTACGGTAAAGACGCCAGAGACTTTGTAGAAAAGGACTTCTACGTAGACGATGGACTCAAATCACTACCGACTAAAGAAGCGGCTATCGATCTGCTCAAAAGGAGTCAAAGTATGTTGTACCAAGCTAAACTTAGACTACACAAAATTGCTTCAAACAGCCTGGCGAAAAATCAGGCGATCATGCACCAGGATTCAAGAACATTAACTTGGGACTGGACACAGGGCCGGCCTTTGGGGTGTGCGGGCTGTGCGGCCGCACAGGGCGCCATAGCAACAGGGGCGCCGGGCGGCCGACAGCTCGCAATGTAATATGCGGCAGGCGAGGCGGCACTTGTGTTCTCCCTCGGGGCGGGGCAGGCACTGAGATGAGCCAGGGCTGGAGATGATAGTTCTCTGCCCCGCCGCCGATGTTCTATTCAGCAACGCAGTGGAGAAGGAGTCTCTCCCTCCCCCTGTGCTGCTGCTGCCCCCGCCGCTGCCAATAAGAAGAGAGACAGGAGGAGGAGGGGAGGGGCTGTGGCCACTGCACCACCAATGAAGATAACTGACCTGTAATACAAATACAGGAGGCGGGTGCCGGAATCAAATAGCCGACACCTGACCTCTATGACAGGGAGCTGCGATCTGCGGCAGTTGAGTTAACCCTTCAGGTGTGGTACCTGAGGGGTTAACTGTCGCTGATCGCAGCTCCCTGTCACAAAGGTCGGGTGCCGGCTATTTGATTCCGGCACCCGCCTCCTGTATTTGTATAAGAAACGTTGGTGGCACAGGGCGCCCCCCCGCCCCCCCTGCCCCCCCAACACCCCAGTATAAGAAACATTGGTGGCTCAGTGGGAAGAGCCAATGAGGGTTAAAAAATAATAAAAAAAATTAACTCACCTCCTCCAGTTGATCGCGTAGCTGCCGGTCTCCTGTTCTTTCTTCAGGACCTGTGGTGACGTCACTGAGCTCATCACAAGGTCCATTACCATGGTGATGGATCATGTGATGTATCATGTGATGAGCACAGTGATGTCACCACAGGTCCTGAAGAAAGAACAGGAGACGATCAATTGGAGGAGGTGAGTTAATTATTTTTTTATTTTTTAACCCTCATTGGCACTGCCCACTGCACCACCAATGTTTATTATACTGGGGTGTTGGGGGGGCGCACTGCACCACCAATGTTTATTATACTGGGGGGGCGCACTGTGCCAATGTTTATTATATTGGGGGGGCGCACTGTGCCAATGTTTATTATATTGGGGGGGTGCACTGCACCACCAATGTTTATTATATTGGGGGGGGGCGCACTGTGCCAATGTTTATTATATTGGGGGGGCGCACTGTGCCAATGTTTATTATATTGGGGGGGGGGCGCACTGCCCCACCAATGTTTATTATACTGGGGTGTTGGGGGGGCGCACTGCGCCACCAATGTTTATTATACTGGGGGGGTGCACTGTGCCAATGTTTATTATATTGGGGGGGCGCACTGTGCCAATGTTTATTATATTGGGGGGGCGCACTGCCCCACCAATGTTTATTATACTGGGGTGTTGGGGGGGCGCACTGCACCACCAATGTTTATTATACTAGGGGGGCGCACTGCGCCAATGTTTATTATATTAAGGGGGGGCGCACTGCGCCACCAATGTTTATTATATTGACCTTCTACCAAGCCTTCTGTATTAACCACCTCAGCCCCCAGTGCTTAAACACCCTGAAAGACCAGGCCACTTTTTACACTTCTGACCTACACTAATTTCACCGTTTATTGCTCGGTCATGCAACTTACCACCCAAATGAATTTTACCTCCTTTTCTTCTCACTAATAGAGCTTTCATTTGGTGGTATTTCATTGCTGCTGACATTTTTACTTTTTTTGTTATTAATCGAAATTTAACGATTTTTTTTGCAAAAAATTACATTTTTCACTTTCAGTTGTAAAATTTTGCAAAAAAAATGACATCCATATATAAATTTTGCTCTAAATTTATTGTTCTACATGTCTTTGATAAAAAAAAAATGTTTGGGTAAAAAAAAAATGGTTTGGGTAAAAGTTATAGCGTTTACAAACTATGGTACAAAAATGTGAATTTCCGCTTTTTGAAGCAGCTCTGACTTTCTGAGCACCTGTCATGTTTCCTGAGGTTCTACAATGCCCAGACAGTACAAACACCCCACAAATGACCCCATTTCTGAAAGTACACACCCTAAGGTATTCGCTGATGGGCATAGTGAGTTCATAGAACTTTTTATTTTTTGTCACAAGTTAGCGGAAAATTATGATTTATTTATTTTTATTTTTTTCTTACAAAGTCTCATATTCCACTAACTTGTGACAAAAAATAAAAAGTTCTATGAACTCACTATGCCCATCAGCGAATACCTTGGGGTCTCTTCTTTCCAAAATGGGGTCACTTGTGGGGTAGTTATACTGCCCTGGCATTCTAGGGGCCCAAATGTGTGGTAAGGAGTTTGAAATCAAATTCTGTAAAAAATTACCTGTGAAATCCGAAAGGTGCTCTTTGGAATATGGGCCCCTTTGCCCACCTAGGCTGCAAAAAAGTGTCACACATCTGGTATCTCCGTACTCAGGAGAAGGTGGGGAATGTGTTTTGGGGTGTCATTTTATATATACCCATGCTGGGTGAGAGAAATATCTTGGCAAAAGACAACTTTTCCCATTTTTTTATACAAAGTTGTCATTTGACCAAGATATTTATCTCACCCAGCATGGGTATATGTAAAAAGACACCCCAAAACACATTCCTCAACTTCTCCTGAGTACGGGGATACCAGATGTGTGACACTTTTTTGCAGCCTAGGTGGGCAAAGGGGCCCATATTCCAAAGAGCACCTTTCGGATTTCACTCCTCATTTTTTCCTGAATTTGATTTCAAACTCCTTACCACACATTTGGGCCCCTAGAATACCAGGGCAGTATAACTACCCCACAAGTGACCCCATTTTGGAAAGAAGACACCCCAAGGTATTCCGTGAGGGGCATGGCGAGTTCCTAGAATTTTTTTTTTTTTGTCACAAGTTAGTGGAAAATGATGATTTTTTTTTTTTTTTTTTCATACAAAGTCTCATATTCCACAAACTTGTGACAAAAAATAAAAACTTCCATGAACTCACTATGCCCATCAGCGAATACCTTGGGGTCTCTTCTTTCCAAAATGGGGTCACTTGTGGGGTAGTTATACTGCCCTGGCATTCTAGGGGCCCAAATGTGTGGTAAGTAGGTAAATGACCTGTGAAATCCGAAAGGTGCTCTTTGGAATGTGGGCCCCTTTGCCCACCTAGGCTGCAAAAAAGTGTCACACATCTGGTATTTCTGTATTCAGGAGAAGTTGAGGAATGTGTTTTGGGGTGTCTTTTTACATATACCCATGCTGGGTGAGATAAATATCTTGGTCAAATGCCAACTTTGTATAAAAAAATGGGAAAAGTTGTCTTTTGCCAAGATATTTCTCTCACCCAGCATGGGTATATGTAAAATGACACCCCAAAACACATTCCCCAACTTCTCCCGATTACGGAGATACCAGATGTGTGACACTTTTTTGCAGCCTAGGTGGGCAAAGGGGCCCATATTCAAAAGAGCACCTTTCGGATTTCACAGGTCATTTTTTACAGAATTTGATTTCAAACTCCTTACCACACATTTGGGCCCCTAGAATGCCAGGGCAGTATAACTACCCCACAAGTGACCCCATTTTGGAAAGAAGAGACCCCAAGGTATTCGCTGATGGGCATAGTGAGTTCATGGAACTTTTTATTTTTTGTCACAAGTTAGTGGAATATGAGACTTTGTATGAAAAAAAAAATAAAATAAGCATTTTCCACTAACTTGTGACAAAAAATAAAAAATTCTAGGAACTCGCCATGCCCCTCACGGAATACCTTGGGGTGTCTTCTTTCCAAAATGGGGTCACTTGTGGGGTAGTTATACTGCCCTGGCATTTTCCAGGGGCCCTAATGTGTGGTAAGTAGGTAAATGACCTGTGAAATCCTAAAGGTGCTCTTTGGAATATGGGCCCCTTTGCCCACCTAGGCTGCAAAAAAGTGTCACACATGTGGTATCGCCGTATTCAGGAGAAGTTGGGGAATGTGTTTTGGGGTGTCATTTTACATATACCCATGCTGGGTGAGAGAAATATCTTGGCAAAAGACAACTTTTCCCATTTTTTTATACAAAGTTGGCATTTGACCAAGATATTTCTCTCACCCAGCATGGGTATATGTAAAATGACACCCCAAAACACATTCCCCAACTTCTCCTGAGTACGGCGATACCAGATGTGTGACACTTTTTTGCAGCCTAGATGCACAAAGGTGCCCAAATTCCTTTTAGGAGGGCATTTTTAGACATTTGGATACCAGACTTCTTCTCACGCTTTGGGGCCCCTAGAATGCCAGGGCAGTATAAATACCCCACATGTGACCCCATTTTGGAAAGAAGACACCCCAAGGTATTCAATGAGGGGCATGGCGAGTTCATAGAAATTTTTTTTTTTTGGCACAAGTTAGCGGAAATTGATATTTTTAATTTTTTTCTCACAAAGTCTCCCGTTCCGCTAACTTGGGACAAAAATTTCAATCTTTCATGGACTCAATATGCCCCTCACGGAATACCTGGGGGTGTCTTCTTTCCGAAATGGGGTCACATGTGGGGTATTTATACTGCCCTGGCATTCTAGGGGCCCTAAAGCGTGAGAAGAAGTCTGGAATATAAATGTCTAAAAAATTTTACGCATTTGGATTCCGTGAGGGGTATGGTGAGTTCATGTGAGATTTTATTTTTTGACACAAGTTAGTGGAATATGAGACTTTGTAAGAAAAAAAAAAAAAAATTCCGCTAACTTGGGCCAAAAAAATATCTGAATGGAGCCTTACAGAGGGGTGATCAATGACAGGGGGGGTGATCAATGACAGGGGGGTTGATCAATGACAGGGGGGTTGATCAATGACAGGGGGGTGATCAGGGAGTCTATATGGGGTGATCACCACAGTCATTGATCATGCCCCTGTAAGGCTTCATTCAGACGTCCGGATGCGTTTTGCGGATCCGATCCATCTATCAGTGGATCCGTAAAAATCATGCGGATGTCTGAATGGAGCTTTACAGGGGGGTAATCAATGACAGGGGGGTAATCAATGACAGGGGGGTGATCAGGGAGTCTATATGGGGTGATCACCACAGTCATTGATCACGCCCCTGTAAGGCTTCATTTAGACGTCCGGATGTGTTTTGCGGATCCGATCCATCTATCAGTGCATCCGTAAAAATCATGCGGACATCTGAATGGAGCTTTACAGGGGGGTAATCAATGACAGGGGGGTGATCAGGGAGTCTATATGGGGTGATCACCACAGTCATTGATCATGCCCCTGTAAGGCTTCATTCAGACGTCCGGATGCGTTTTGCGGATCGGATCCATCTATCAGTGCATCCGTAAAAATCATGCGGACATCTGAATGGAGCTTTACAGGGGGGTGATCAGGGAGTCTATATGGGGTGATCACCACAGTCATTGATCATGCCCCTGTAAGGCTTCATTCAGACGTCCGGATGCGTTTTGCGGATCGGATCCATCTATCAGTGCATCCGTAAAAATCATGCGGACATCTGAATGGAGCTTTACAGGGGGGTGATCAGGGAGTCTATATGGGGTGATCACCACAGTCATTGATCATGCCCCTGTAAGGCTTCATTCAGACGTCCGGATGCGTTTTGCGGATCGGATCCATCTATCAGTGCATCCGTAAAAATCATGCGGACATCTGAATGGAGCTTTACAGGGGGGTGATCAGGGAGTCTATATGGGGTGATCACCACAGTCATTGATCATGCCCCTGTAAGGCTTCATTCAGACGTCCGGATGCGTTTTGCGGATCGGATCCATCTATCAGTGCATCCGTAAAAATCATGCGGACATCTGAATGGAGCTTTACAGGGGGGTGATCAGGGAGTCTATATGGGGTGATCACCACAGTCATTGATCACGCCCCTGTAAGGCTTCATTCAGACGTCCGGATGCGTTTTGCGGATCCGATCCATCTATCAGTGCATCCGTAAAAATCATGCGGACATCTGAATGGAGCTTTACAGGGGGGTGATCAGGGAGTCTATATGGGGTGATCACCACAGTCATTGATCATGCCCCTGTAAGGCTTCATTCAGACGTCCGGATGCGTTTTGCGGATCGGATCCATCTATCAGTGCATCCGTAAAAATCATGCGGACATCTGAATGGAGCTTTACAGGGGGGTGATCAGGGAGTCTATATGGGGTGATCACCACAGTCATTGATCACGCCCCTGTAAGGCTTCATTCAGACGTCCGGATGCGTTTTGCGGATCCGATCCATCTATCAGTGGATCCGTAAAAATCATGCGGACGTCTGAATGGAGCTTTACAGGGGTTGATCAATGACAGGGGTGTAATCAATGACAGGGGGGGTGATCAGGGAGTCTATATGGGGTGATAACCACAGTCATTGATCACGCCCCTGTAAGGCTTCATTCAGACGTCCGGATGCGTTTTGCGGATCCGATCCATCTATCAGTGGATCCGTAAAAATCATGCGGACATCTGAATGGAGCTTTACAGGGGGGTAATCAATGACAGGGGGGTGATCAATGACAGGGGGGTGATCAGGGAGTCTATATGGGGTGATCAGGGGTGATCAGGGGCTAATAAGGGGTTAATAAGTGACGGGGGGGGGGTGTAGTGTAGTGTAGTGGTGCTTGGTGGGACTTTACTGAGCTACCTGTGTCCTCTGGTGGTCGATCCAAACAAATGGGACCACCAGAGGACCAGGTAGCAGGTATATTAGACGCTGTTATCAAAACAGCGTCTAATATACCTGTTAGGGGTTAAAAAAAACACATCTCCAGCCTGCCAGCGAACGATCGCCGCTGGCAGGCTGGAGATCAACTCTCTTACCTTCCGTTCCTGTGAGCGTTCACAGGAAATCTCGCGTCTCGCGAGAGGACGCGCCGGCGCGTCCAGGAGGAATGAATCAACCACCTCCAGGACGCGTCTGTGCGTACAGCGGTCCGGAGGTGGTTAAAGAATGCTATTATTTTCCCTTATAACCAGTGAATAGACTTTCATCCTAGCAACCATGAGTGAAAATCGCACCGCATCCGCACTTGCTTGCGATTTTCACGCAGCCCCATTAACTTCTATGGGGCCTGCGTTGCGTGAAAAACGCACAACATACAGGGAGTGCAGAATTATTAGGCAAGTTGTATTTTTGAGGATTAATTTTATTATTGAACAACAACCATGTTCTCAATGAACCCAAAAAACTCATTAATATCAAAGCTGAATATTTTTGGAAGTAGTTTTTAGTTTGTTTTTAGTTTTAGCTATTTTAGGGGGATATCTGTGTGTGCAGGTGACTATTACTGTGCATAATTATTAGGCAACTTAACAAAAAACAAATATATACCCATTTCAATTATTTATTTTTACCAGTGAAACCAATATAACATCTCAACATTCACAAATATACATTTCTGACATTCAAAAACAAAACAAAAACAAATCAGTGACCAATATAGCCACCTTTCTTTGCAAGGACACTCAAAAGCCTGCCATCCATGGATTCTGTCAGTGTTTTGATCTGTTCACCATCAACATTGCGTGCAGCAGCAACCACAGCCTCCCAGACACTGTTCAGAGAGGTGTACTGTTTTCCCTCCTTGTAAATCTCACATTTGATGATGGACCACACGTTCTCAATGGGGTTCAGATCAGGTGAACAAGGAGGCCATGTCATTAGATTTTCTTCTTTTATACCCTTTCTTGCTAGCCACGCTGTGGAGTACTTGGACGCGTGTGATGGAGCATTGTCCTGCATGAAAATCATGTTTTTCTTGAAGGATGCAGACTTCTTCCTGTACCACTGCTTGAAGAAGGTGTCTTCCAGAAACTGGCAGTAGGACTGGGAGTTGAGCTTGACTCCATCCTCAACCCGAAAAGGCCCCACAAGCTCATCTTTGATGATACCAGCCCAAACCAGTACTCCACCTCCACCTTGCTGGCGTCTGAGTCGGACTGGAGCTCTCTGCCCTTTACCAATCCAGCCACGGGCCCATCCATCTGGCCCATCAAGACTCACTCTCATTTCATCAGTCCATAAAACCTTAGAAAAATCAGTCTTGAGATATTTCTTGGCCCAGTCTTGACGTTTCAGCTTGTGTGTCTTGTTCAGTGGTGGTCGTCTTTCAGCCTTTCTTACCTTGGCCATGTCTCTGAGTATTGCACACCTTGTGCTTTTGGGCACTCCAGTGATGTTGCAGCTCTGAAATATGGCCAAACTGGTGGCAAGTGGCATCTTGGCAGCTGCACGCTTGACTTTTCTCAGTTCATGGGCAGTTATTTTGCGCCTTGGTTTTTCCACACGCTTCTTGCGACCCTGTTGACTATTTTGAATGAAACGCTTGATTGTTCGATGATCACGCTTCAGAAGCTTTGCAATTTTAAGAGTGCTGCATCCCTCTGCAAGATATCTCACTATTTTTGACTTTTCTGAGCCTGTCAAGTCCTTCTTTTGACCCATTTTGCCAAAGGAAAGGAAGTTGCCTAATAATTATGCACACCTAATATAGGGTGTTGATGTCATTAGACCACACCCCTTCTCATTACAGAGATGCACATCACCCAATATGCTTAATTGGTAGTAGGCTTTCGAGCCTATACAGCTTGGAGTAAGACAACATGCATAAAGAGGATGATGTGGTCAAAATACTCATTTGCCTAATAATTCTGCACGCAGTGTAGAGCATGCTGCGATTTTCACGCAACGCACAAGTGATGCGTGAAAATCACCACTCATGTGCACAGCCCCATAGAAGTGAATGGGTCCGGATTCAGTGCGGGTGCATTCCGGTATTTTGAATGCCAGATCTGGCACTAATACATTCCTATGGGGAAAAATGCTGGATCCGGCATTCAGGCAAATCTTCAGTTTTTTTTCGCCAGAGATAAAACCGTAGCATGCTGCGGTTTTATCTTTTGCCTGATCAGTCAAAATAACTGAACTGAAGACATCTTGATGCATCCTGAACGGATTACTCGCCATTCAGAATGCATGGGGATATGCCTGATCAGTTCTTTTCCGGTATAGAGCCCCTGTGACGGAACTCTATGCCGGAAAAGAAAAACGCTAGTGTGAAAGTACCCTAAAATATTAAGTTTAAATCCCCCCTTTCCCAATTTTACATATAAAATATATAAACAATAAATAAACATATTACATAGCGCTGTCCAAACTATTAAATTATTTAAAAATATCTCCTATGCGGTGAGCATTCGCCATTTTTTAGTCACCTTGTCACCCCAAAAAATAGGATAGGACTGTTCTATTATGGGCCGAATGTTTCATAAAATGCGAAATGCACGCAGCTTTTTTTGGTGTTTTTTTTTTTTTTTGCGCGGTATTGAGTATCGCAATCGGCGTAGAGTTGTCACGATACCAAAATTTTGATTCGGTTTCGATTTGGCGACTAAAAATTTGATTTGATTTTTCAGTTCAGGAGCCAATGGCTACTAGGTATTTTTTTTAGTCTGGAGCACTGTGAGCGCTTCCATTGTGGAACCGAAGCGCTCATCTCCATAGTGATCTGTTTGTATCGCCGTCCTCAGGACAGCGATACAAACAGAAGGCTGCGGAGGAGCAGGGCAGGGAGGTGTTTCCCTTTCCTGTTCCTCTGATAGGCTGCCGGCCTAGTAGTGCCGGCAGCCTATCAGAGGCCGGAAGGGCGGCGCGATCCGCCTGAGCCGTACAGCGCTGGAGTCGGGACACAGTGACAGGCTGGAAGAGGCCTGCATCGCATCGCTCCAAAGAGGTAAGTATAAGTGTTAATTTTTTTTTTTTATATATATACAATACTTTGTTTTACTGGCACATTATTGGGGGGGGGGGCTATTACTGGCACTTGATTGGGGGGCTATTACTGGCACTTGATTGGGGGGGCTATTACTGGCACTTGATTGGGGGGGCTATTACTGGCACTTGATTGGGGGTCTATTACTGGCACTTGATTGGGGGGGCTATTACTGGCACTTGATTGGGGGGGCTATTACTGGCACATGATTGGGGGGGCTATTACTGGCACATGATTGGGGGGGCTATTACTGGCACATGATTGGGGGGGCTATTACTGGGGGCTATTACTGGCACATGATTGGGGGGCTATTACTGGCACATGATTGGGGGGGCTATTACTGGCACATGATTGGGGGGGCTGTTATTACTGGCCCATGATTGGGGGGGCTGTTATTACTGGCCCATGATTGGGGGGGCTGTTATTACTGGCATGATTTGGGGGGGCTGTTATTACTGGCACATGATTGGGGGGGCTGTTATTACTGGCACATGATTGGGGGGCTGTTATTACTGGCTGATGAGAGGCACTGGGGGCTGATGAGAGGCACTGGGGCTCTTATCTGAGGTCTGATTGGGGGACATTCATATTGGGGTCTGAGCTGAGGTGTGATATGAGGTCTTATTAACATTGGGGATCTTATTGGGGCTGTTAGCTGAGGTCTGATTAACATTGGGGGTCTGATTGGTGGTCTGACCTGAGGTGTAATGAAAAATATTTTTTTCTTATTGTGCCCACTTCCAGCCCGGAGCCCAGCTGCCCAGAGCACTGATCCGGAGCAGCTTGGAGAAAAAGGCCTCACAGTCTCCCACACTCCTTCTGCTCGGCCAAGCCAGCCAGCACCCGTGAGTCTTCAGAACTGTAAGTGTGTGTGTGTGTGTGTGTGTGTGTGAGTGGGGGGGGGGGGGGGGCGTTCACACACACACTTAAAATTTAACGATATAAACAACCCGCAGTTTACTGAATAAGAATATACCCGGCGAGCAAAAATGCTGTCCCCCCAGATTTTTGGGGGTTCCTACACCCATGCTCGAACCGGACTATAAGGTAAGTTACCTTATAGTAATTTACATGCACTAGAAAACTGATCCATACCCTGCCCAATTTAGCAAAGTGGCAAGATTGAGCAAAAAGTCACAATTGTTTGAGCAAAACAAAGCTTGTGCAAAAATGTGTGGCTTCTTTAGTGCCACAATTCTGGTGCAGGGGGAATGATAAATCTTCCCATTGTGTTTTCTAGCACCTTCTGAACTATGTTATAGGCACAGGTACTAACATTGTTGTGCCCATGGAGAGAAAAGTACGGTAAATTAATGATGGCACACCAGGGCCGGTGTAACGTTATACTTCCCTACTTCGTGAGATTTCCCTACTCTCGTCACTTCCGGTCGCACCAGACATGACGTGAGGAGGTGTTCAGCACCGCGCAGGCGCACAACGACGGGTTAGGGAAATTTCACAGCAGAGTGCGCATGCCCTGGGAGCCTCGTCGGCGGTTAGGGTAGGGAAAAACTATGGGCTAGTGCACAGGTGCGGTGATCGGATGGATGTTCTCAGCTGGACACCAGCCGACACTGCGCATGCGCTGGGAGCCTCACCCAGGGAAAAAGCACTGGCCCATACGTAATTTTTCTCTTCCCTAACCGCTGGTGAGGCTCCCGGTGCATGCGCAGTGTCAACGGTGTCCAGCTGAGAACATCAATCCGATCACTGCGCCTGCACACTGGCCCATAGTTTTTCCCTACCCTAACCGCCGGCGAGGCTCCTGGCGCATGCGCACTCTGCTGTGAAATTTCCCTAACCTGTCGTTGTGCGCCTGCGCGGCGCTGCACACCTCCTCACGTCATGTCCGGTGCGACCGGAAGTGACGAGGGTAGGGAAATCTCACGAAGTAGGGAAGTATAATATTACACGGGCCTTTGGGGTGTGCGGGCTGGTAACTACTTGGTTGGATAGTCAGCCAGCCTATGCCATGATGCCAGCAACAAGCAGTGTTTTTTTTTTTTTTTTGGGGGGGGGGGCGCCACAAGGTTAGCTCGCACAGGGCGCCTGAACACCTAAGGCCAGCCCTGACTGGACAGTCCACCTGTGCAGAGGAGCTTGGGCCTCAGATGGGATCCCTCGGCTGACTCCTTCGGTTTTCAGATAAGTTGTGCAGACAAGCCATTCACAAAACGAGGTGTCCTATCAGTAGTAAACAGCCTATTTGATCCGCTGGGATTTGTAGCCTCCATCACCATACAAGGTAAATCTCTACTGAGACAGTTTTCTGAAACAGTCAAGGATTGGGATACCCCACTTCCCTCCGGGAAAGAGCAAAAATGGGAAACCTGGAAGCGATCCTTGTGTGCCTTGGATGAGATCCTCTGCTGGCCGGAATTCGTGTGCTGCACGCCTTGTTCTTGTTCAATAAAGTTTTCCTCTCTGGGCGTGGTTTTGCAGCCTTGGTCCTTGTCACTTCCTGTAGCCATTTTCAGTGCTGCATTCCTTTGTGACTGGAGACACACACCTTGGTTTGTGAAGGCATCAGTTTTTGACTAGCAGTTAGCCTCAGGAAAGACATCCACATCACAGCATCTACTCTGCTACTGCATTCCTGTATTGCATCATCGTATGTCACTGCTCTGGATCAAATAAACCCACGTTTGATTGCATCCTCATGTCTACGTCTGGATCCATCTAACCTGAGCATCTGCCGGTCCGGTCTGCTCCACTGCTTGGATACGAAGGTAGGACAGTCACAAAGTCATTATCAGTTACACCTTCATTCGCCTTCATGTGGGGACAGAACACAGACCGCCATAGGGTTGAGTGATATACTGCTGTATTAAGTAACAGTATGGTGATATCGCTGTTTCCTACTAACCGCTTTGTATTTTGTGATGTCATAGAAGCGGTCATGTGCACAGACCAATTCAGAATCTGTGTCCGCCCGCTCCTTCATCTGTACATACCAATTACTGCCGGCAGCAGCCACCCCGACTCCTCCGAGCTCCCATAATGACGTCTCCGCCCACTGACATTGGAATCAGATAAGCGAGCGATGAGGCGGGTAAAGTCTCACTCCGACCCCCCAGAGTTTTCCTGCTAGTGATTGTCCAAGGTGGAATAAGAGGAGTGTGAGAGACCCGACTGTCTTAAATAAAAAGGTGTTATGTCTGTCTATGACCATGTATGCTATATGGAGGAGAAGGGGGGGGGGGTCTCTTGGCTGCCCCCATACAGTATAGTGTCTCTTTGTGGATGCCCCATGCAGCATAACGTCTCCTTGTGGCCCCAAATGTGTTTTTTTTTAATTCTAAATGGGTACTTATTGCGATAAATTTATTAATGTTGTTATCGTGGGAATATTTTTGATATCGCCCAACCCTAGACCACCATGGTGACTTCTTTCATCCATCTCTTCTCTCTGCAGAGTTTGACAGACATCTTAGTTTCCTACTTTTCCATCATCCTCCCACCTTCTCAACACATCGTCCTGCCACCTCTAATAATGTTTCCGCTGTGCTCCCCAATATTACACTGCAGAAACAGTTCCCCTGAAAATACTGGTACCACAGAGTGCGCCAGTACAAAAAAATACCCCCTTACCTTTAAGATCAGACCCCCCCCCCCCATATCAGACTGCAGATGAGACCCACATTAGGCCTGCATGTCAGAAACCCCCCATGTATCAGACCTCAGACCAGACCTCTCAGGCCCCTATATCAGACAAAACCTCCAGACCCCCATATCAGACCATTAGACCTCTAGGTCCCCATTAGACTTACAGACTCCAATATCAGATTTCAAACCAGACCTCATTAGACCTCCAGACCTCAGACCAGACTCCCAGACCTCTATATCAGACTCGCATTAGACCTTCCAGACCTCCAGAGCCCCATCTCAGACCCCCTTTAGACCTCAGCTCCCCCATATCAGACCACCGTTAGACTTCCAGACCCCCATATCAGACCTCCAGATTTCCCCATATCGGCCCTCCAGACCCCGCACCCCTATATCGGACCTGCAGACCCCCCCATATCGGACATGCAGACCCCCCCATATCAGACTTAAAAAAAAAAAAAATTTACTTGCCTCTCCTGCTCCTCTCCCGGTCCAGCGGTCTCTCAGTTTTCTTGTCTTCTTAGGGCCCGCTCTGCATTGTCACCTGACTTCCTGCAGCGTCAGCTCAGAGTGCACTCTGTACATCCTGATGTTGCAGGCAGCCAGGACATAGCAGCGTGGGACCCCAAAAAAGCAAGCAGGAGGAGGGGTAAGTACAGCGCTTCACTCCACTGCCTCCTGCATACTAGTGAGCGCTTCCATAATTGAAGCGCTCACTAGTATTCCCTTTATAAGATGCAGTGTATCTTATAAAGGGAAAACTACTGCGCCACTGGTAAGGAGAGCCTTGGCCACAGGCTGCTCTGATGTCGCCCCTTCAAAGCCAGCACAAAATGCCGCCTGAGGCGAGATTCTCATATTGCCTCATGGGAAAAGTGGGCAGCTGCAGGTTTCTTGAGCAGCATGTGGAGAAGTGTTCAGATCTCGTCAGCTCTGCTTGTGCAGCGACCGGTACACGCAGGGGAAAACATGTGAGGCTCACAGTGGGCCGATGGGGGTAGTAGTTGTTTGTACTCACGGTTAGCAGATGCCTCCCAGGGCCGGCGTGCAGTGATGAGGAAGACAGCACAAAATCTTCCGGGGCGCTTTCTGTTGCAGGGAACACCAGCCAGATGTTGGTTGAGGTGCCCTTGATGGTAATTGGTGTTTAAGGTGCTTTGGTGGCTGGGTTCCTGGTTCGTGACGCCAGCACCGTTAGGTGCAAATGTTGAGAGTAATCGAAAGGCTGAGGAGTCAGTTGTAATAAACAGTTGAATGTTTACTGAATCAATTGTCTTCAGGTAGTCAGTACAGATGCAGTTCATATGTATGATATAAGTGATGACTTAGAATTAGGGCTCAATTGTAATCCTATTATCAGGTAGTGGCAGTAGTCAATAGAGGGATTCTTCTACTGCCGATACTATACAGGCAAACTGAAGATTTACTTTAAATAACAAAGGGTTGGGTGTGCTCACCTGGCTTGAAATATTGGTTGAAGCACGGATTGCCGCCGGGAGCAAGACATAGGATTCTTGATCATAGAAAAGAAAAAATTTAATCCAGCTTCTTCATCAAACATGGCAGCTTTTATTGAAAATAGTGCATTAAAAACCATACAGACAGTCCATATCTACGCATTTCGGATCCCCTAATACTGATCCTTACTCATGACCACCATGAGTAAGGATCAGTATTAGAAGATTTACTTTAAGTTCCAACTCTAGCACTCTGGTACTGGATATGATATTTGCTTACTTTATATTTTAAGTTATCCAATAAGGGTTTTCCCCTCGCGGCAGGCAAACCCTTCTGCTTCATTATTTGCAGGATACTCTATCATAGAATTCAAGGTCCACTATCTCCCGGAAGGCTTTGTAGTGGTAAAGACAACTTTGTGCATTAATGAGGTCCATGAGCTAGATCCAGCTCTAACCCTCCCTAGTCTCTCCCCATATCCAGATATAGACTTACTGTCTTGTGCTAAGCTGCTGTAGATTAATGTTAGGTGTACTCCCTTAGTCTGGCCATGACCAAGGGGTAGAAATAGAAGACTACATGGTGGACGATGCCTGTTTCTCTCCTCCATGAACTTGCTTCTTCTCCTCTCACTAACTCCTTTACTTCCTGTACTTCTCTACATTCTCCTCTGAGCTAGACACACCCAAAGATATATATAGTGTGGTGCCAGCACCACCTAGGGGCGAATGGGTGTAATGACATTGCCAGCCAGATAATAGGAAATATCATACGATGCAAAAAACAAATATATATTCAGATGTTTAAAGTGTCACATTTACACATTGATGTGGGACGCTGCACTTGTGTGGCAAACGCTGCAGATTTCCCTGTGGCCGATCCACAGGGGAGCACCTTTAGGGGGGGGCTTGCGACTTACCTCTCCCTGTCCGCTGGTGCGCACGCGCGGTGTATCCCGAGTAGTTAGCCGTGCTTGCGCACTGGCCCGTAATTTTTCCCTACCCTCTAACCATTGGTGAGGCTCCCGGCGCCTGCGCAGTGTCGGCCGGTGTCCAGCTGAGAGGTAAAGCGCATGCGCATTAGGTGGCCCCTTCTCCCCAACTCTGGTCTGAAATTTCCCTACCCCATCGTTGTGCGCCTGCGTGGCACGGCACACCTCCTTCCAAAGCTGGGAAAGTCATGTCCGGTGCGGCTGCATCACAACAAGAAGTGACAAGGGTAGGGAAATTTCACGGGTAGGGGAAATATCACGGAACACCAGCTATTTCCCATGACTGGGAAGGACCAGGTCCCTCTGAGTCATGGGATTTAGTCACAGCCGAGCTTCTACTTCTCTCTCCTGCACTGGTCACATGATGGTGACATCATCGCAGGTCCTTTTCAGCTACTGCATTTAGAACTAATCACATGAACTGTGATGTCATCACAGGTCCTTCAGCTCTTGCAGGGCATTCGATTCAATTGTATTGCTGTCCTGAGGATTGCCATAAAGTTGTATCTAGGAGGCAGGCAGTACATCAGGGGCCTGGGACAAAACATCAGGGGCCCAAGCCCCGAATGTTTTAACCTAGCAATGCCCCTGGTCAGTACAGAGATCACTTCCATCATCTATTTATCCCCAGGACTGTGACTGTGACAAGGAACATCCTCTGTGTCTGGAGGAAATAAGGATTGTACACAAACATAGAAGATAATTCTTTACGGTAAGAGCAGTGAGACTATGGAACTCTCTGCCTGAGGAGGTGGTGATGGTGAGTTCACTAAAAGAGTTCAAGAGGGGCCTGGATGTATTTCTGGAGTGTAATAATATTATAGGCTATAGCTACTAGAGAGGGGTCGTTGATCCAGGGAGTTATTCTGATTGTCTGATTGGAGTAAGAAAGGAATTTTTTTTCCCCTAAAGTGAGGAAAATTGGCTTCTACTTCACAGTTTTTTTTTGCCTTCCTCTGGATCAACTTGCAGGGGGACCTTGCCGAACTGGATAGATGGAGGTTTTTTTTCAGCCTTATAAACTATGTTACTATGTTATCTCCCAGAGAAACTCCCACTCAACAGTGTCAAATGCCTTGGAAGCATCCAAGGAACAAATGACCCTATCCCGGGGTTATCTACTGGAAGCTGCATATTGAGATAAAGTAGACTAATATTAGCCGCCGTCAGTCTGGCCTGCACAAATCCGGACTGGTCAGTGTGTCTAACTGGGCTAATAACTCTGGAGAGTCGCATGGCCAGCATCTTGGCCAAGATCTTAATATGCGAGGGAAGCAGAAAAATAGGTTGGTACGAGGCTGGGAGGAGTGGGTCCTTCTCCGGATTGGGATGGAAGTGGGTAGCGTGATGTCCCTGATTTACCCGAAGCAGCTGGGGGAGCAAGACGTCCCCAAATTGCTTATAAATTTCCACCTGTAGCCAATTGGTCCCTAGCGATTTATTATGTGCCACAGAAGACACTGTCTCCTCAATCTCTAGCATTTGTAATGGGCCGTTCAGATACACTCTACAGTGCCTTGCAAAAGTATTCACCCCCTTGACTTTTTTTGTGTTTTGGTGCATTACAGCCTTAAGTTTAATGTTTTGTTAATCTGAATTTTATGTGATGGATCAGAACACAATAGTCTAAGTTGGTGAAGTGAAATGAGAAAAATATATAAATAAAACTATTGTTTAGAAATAGAAAACAGAAAATTGGCATGTGCGTATGTATTCACCCCCTTTGTTAGGAAGCCCATAAAAAGCTCTGGTGCAACCAATTACCTTTAGAAGTCACATAATTAGTGAAATGATGTCACCTGTGTGCAATCTAAGTGTCACATGATCTGTCATTACATATACACACCTTTTTTGAAGGGCCCCAGAGGCTGCAACACCTAAGCAAGAGGCATCACTAACCAAACACTGCCATGAAGACCAAGGAACTCTCCAAACAAGTAAGGCTACTTTCACACTGGCGTTTTGGCTTTCCATTTGTGAGATCCGTTCAGGGCTCTCACAAGTGGTCCAAAACGGATCAGTTTGGCCCTAATGCATTCTGAATGGAAAAGAATCCGCTCAGAATGCATCAGTTTGCCTCCATTTGCCTCCGTTCGGTCTCCATTCCGCTTTGGAAGCGGACACCAAAATGCTGCTTGGTGACCGTCTGACGAAACTGAGCGAAACGGATCCGTTCTGACACACAATGTAAGTCAATGGGGATAAATCAGTTTTCTATGACAATAGAAAACGGATCCGTCCTCCATTGACTTTTAATGGTGTTCAAGACGCATCCGTCTTGGCTATGTTTAAAGATAATACAAACAGATCCATTCTGAACAGATGCAGACGTTCGTATTATTTGAACGGATCCATCTGTGCAGATCCATGACGGATCCACACCAAATGCGAGTGTGAAAGTAGCCTAAAGGAAAATGTTGTTGAGAAGTACAAGTCAGGGTTAGGTTATAAAAAATATCCAAATCTTTGATGATCCCCAGGAGCACCATCAAATCTATCATAACCAAATGGAAAGAACATGGCACAACAGCAAACCTGCCAAGAGACGGCCAAAACAGGGCAAGGAGGGCATTAATCAGAGAGGCAGCACAGAGACCTAAGGTAACCCTGGAGGAGCTGCAGAGTTCCACAGCAGACTGGAGTATCTGTACATAGGACGACAATAAGCCGTACGCTCCATAGAGTTGGGCTTTATGGCAGAGTGGCCAGAAGAAAGACATTACTTTCAGCTAAAAACAAAAAGGCGCGTTGTGAGTTTGGAAGAAAGGCAAAGGAGACTCCCAAAACGTATGGAGGAAGGTGCTCTGGTCTGATGAGACTAAAATTGAACTTTTCAGCCAAAGAAATGCTATGTCTGGCGCAAACCCAACACATCACATCACCCAAAGAACACCATCCCCACAGTGACACATGCTGGTGGCAGCATCATGCTGGGGGGATGGGACTGGGAAACTGGTCAGAGTTGAGGGAAAGATGGATGGTGCTAAATACAGGGATATTCTTGAGCACAACCTGTACCACTCTGTGCGTAATTTGAGGCTAGGATGGAGGTTCACCTTCCAGCCGGACAATGACCCCAAACACACGGCTAAAGCAACACTTGAGTGGTTTAAGGGGAAACATGTAAATGTGTTGGAATGGCCGAGTCAAAGCCCAGATCTCAATCCAATAGAAAATCTGTGGTCAGACTTAAAGATTGCTGTTCACAAGTGCAAACCATCCAACGTGAAGGAGCTGGAGCAGTTTTGCAAAGAGGAATGGGCAAAAATCCCAGTGGTAAGATGTGGCAAGCTCATAGAGACTTAACGAAAGCGACTTGGAGCTGTGATTGCCGCAAAAGGTGGCTCTACAAAGTATTGACTTTAGGGGGGTGAATAGTTATGCACATTGACTTTTTCTGTTATTTTGTCCAATTTGTTGTTTGCTTCACAATAAAAAAACAAAAAAAAACATCTTTAAAGTTGTGGGCATGTTCTGTAAATTAAATGATGCAAATCCTCAAACAATCCATGTTAGTACCAGATTGTGAGGCACCAAAACACGAAAAAAGTCAAAGGGGTGAATACTTTTGCAAGGCACTGACAGCACTTGCAATGACATTCCTTCTAAGTCAGAAGAAATATCCTCCTGGGTATGTGAGAGCTGTGACCGGTACAGGTCAGAGTAGAAGAAGCGGAATTTGGGTAAGATTAATTACGTATCAAAGATCTCCGTCCCATCTACATCCTTCAGGGCACTAATATTAGTAGAACCATATTGGGCCCTAGAAATAAGGGACAACAGGTGGCCGGCCCTCTCCCCCTCATCATAGTATTATGTAATAGTAATATGCTTCCTGCGCCCCCTTCTAGACCAATAAAGAGAGCTGGTCGCTAGGGATGAGCCAACTTCTGTTTTAGAAGTTCGGGTTTGGGTTACCGCAGAATTGCGTTATGGATCCTGTGACCACAGACCATAAGTTATGGTCCGTGGTCAAGGGATCCATAACACAATTCTGCGGTAACCCAAACCCGAACTTCTAAAACAGAACTTGGCTCATCCCTACTGGTTGCCCCTCTTTTTGTTCTGGCTAGCTTGATAGGTCACAAACATTGAACTAGATGCCTGGCAATTTGTGAAAATGCCACCTAACAAGACACTAATGGGCACCTTCATACAATTTTGCATCAAAGCATAATATTTTGAGAAAAAAAAAATTAAATAAAATTCACTTTTCTTCTTGCTTTGCTGCAGCTATAATTGCCAGTTTGGTCTTGCCAGTGCATGACATATAAATCCAGTAACATTTGCTTCACTGTCCACCCCATCAGTGAAAGTTCCTCTAATAAAATGGAGCAGATGCAGAATATTCACCTAGTATTATTTATTATCATTTTTAAGCGCCCTACTTCTGTCTTGTGTACAGTCTGTGAATTATGTGACATCCTACACATTAGCTGTGCCATACGAAAGGGTAAGTAAGGATGCTAGACAAGCTGTTCACAGAAGCGATGGATTCAGATGTGCTCTACAAGGAACTCTCCAGAAGGTCGTGTTTATTTAACCCTAAGAAGTCTGCCACTAAAATGTATGTAATTTGTGGCCTATAGCTAAATGATATTCTATTAAACGCTATAGACGAGACGTAAAGAAATAATCTGCCGGTCTGTACAGTGCTGGATAAAAGCAGTTTTCGCTTGGGTGGAGTATGACGACTATTTTGCAGTCTGCAGTTTTTCTCATTATCTTCTTCCATTTTCTTTTCCTTTCATTCTTTTCTCTACTTCCGTTTGTTGGTGTGTGGGCTATAAAGCTCTATGGTACTGCACTTGCTTGGTGCTCCCCTCTGCTGCATCCTCTATCCAGGTCTCTAGGACGGCGTTCCACTTTGCAAGTGTCACTTACTGACTAGTACTACCATGCAGTGTGGTTGGTTTCATCTATCCCACCACCTGGGGTGTTTTCTGTGCGTTTTTATGTGGTTCTCACCATGAGGTCCCTCAGGGACCACTATTTATTACGAACACCAGGGGTGTTACTATCACCATTACCATCTGGTGATACTATCTATCTCTTTTGCCAGTGTCAGTGGTGAGTTGAGCATTAACAGTAATGATGTTGTCTTGATGTTTCACCAACTTTATAGAATTATTTATATCAAGATTTATAAAAAAAAAAAAAAACAATCAGACCACAAATTAATCCAGACCCTAAAATTTATCAGTCCCTGACCAGCCCCTAAAATGTACCTGTTTACAACCATGCAGCATACATGTATGTTGCGTAGCCCTGGCTGGGCTTTACTCCTTCCCAACATCCTTCATTTATCTTCAGCAGATGTTAGACGTCTAAATATGGTACCAGCTCAGCAGCTGAGCCAGTACTAGAGCTGATAGATGCCTGCTGTCCTACACAGCAGACATCCACCAGCATTTGAGAGGTCATTTAGAGGGTAGGGATTGTCCATCTTTTAGATATTGATGACGTATCCTCCAGATAGGTAATCATCATCAGATCTTTTGGAAGCAGTGGATAATGCTGAAAGCAGACTTTGTCTAAGCACCGTCCCTTAATGGTACTAAACCTTCTGCAAAAATGTAATACTTCTTTCACTCAGAGGTTGGTCCTTAACAAAGTAGCTTTTCTGGCAGATTTCACTCGCACAGGCATGGTGTCTTCCTGGAGAAGTCATCTCCTGCTTTAGCTTATCTGGCTTACAAACCAGCAGCAACATGCACGTCTTTACTTTTGGCTTTCTTACTAGCAGCTTCCAGCCCATTACCTAGTGACTATTTCTAAGGACTGCCAGTTAACTATTTCTCATCCATACATAGCCTTTTGGAATACAGAGTTTATAGATTATAGTTAGCATCACAGTAAACACCCTAACAACTTTAAAAGTTAACCATAACAGTAACCCTTTAGCAGTGAACCAGCGGGTCACTGCACTAGGAAGAGGAATAGTTCTGGCCCTATCCACTGAGAAAGTGATATCTGTAATACCCCGGAGTGGTATTACCATTTCTGCACTCCGCTACTGTCTCTAATGGTCAACATAAATGTCATCTTTGTATTTAATCCCAGGTCATTCACCATTGTGTATTGATATTATTGTTATGCAACTGTTATGTTCATGTAATGTGCCTGGTTCACCAGCAGGTGGCAGCATATATGGCAGAGAGATCCTTAGGCAGAATAGATCTTACCATTCCATTCTCCCCCCTTTTGGGCAGAAGTGGGCTAGTCCTGCTTTCTACTACAAGGAGGGGTTGTAGTTCTAGTTAATTCCAGGGAAAATGTTCTCCAGCTGCAGCAGGAGTCTCTCCAAAGGGAAGTAGCTCATATAGTCCCCTGACTCCTTGCTAATTTACTTACTGAGTATCAGGAGGGGGTCAACGGGCAAAGGCACCCCACTCCAGGGATTGCAGAACTGACCAAAAGTCCAGCTACCAGATCCAAGCCGAGTTTAGCACAGCAGAGAGAGAAAGCAGAGTTATCAAGTCTGCCTGCCAGTTTATGCCAAAGCCTGCTGGAACCAAGAGAAAGCCTGAATATTGTCTGGATGCAAGTTTACTCAAGTAAAGCTGTTGAACGTTATCAAGGTCTGGACTTGATATTTATTCTCCAACTCTACCTCCACCATTACTCTCCCCTTTATTGCTTCGGAGCCTAACCCTGGGGAGCAACGGTATCCAGGTTGGAGCACTGTTACACACACAGACTATTAGGGGCCGCGCCACACCACTCAGCATTCCTATAGACATGGGACACGATCTGCCCTGGGGGGCGGCGCATTGCTCATCCCATCCATAGCCCAGGTTATTGAAAACCTAGTAAAGAACATGAAATCGAGAAGCAGGATTTTCAGAAACAAAACATCATTTGACCGGGTTCCTGAGTAGTCGATCTACACAACTTTGCGGCAATAAGTACTGTATATTACCAACTTTCTTCTGCAAGCGAGTTAGGTGCAATTTAGGTGGTTTCCAGGGCCTGCTGAGCCCCGCAAAACCCATTTAACCCACAGTGGTGTATTTCTTATGTATCACAATAGCAACTTATGGCAGCTGAAAGCAAATCTCATGATAAATTGATATGCTTCACATATTCAAAAGGTAGTAGTCACAAAATGGTTTTTCCCACAGTAAGCGGTCACATAACAGCCAAACAGTCTAACATGGTTGGTATTGCCACCGTGTCAGGGTCAACGTAACATGCAGGGTAGCATCTACTGACGTAGCAGCCAAAGCAGCTTCCACCATCTATAAAGCTGCAGCTTGTAAAGCAGCTTGAGCTCCGGCCCAGGCACAGGAGGTCCTGCCCCCGCAGTGAACTTCACAAACAGAAGGCAAATTCACTGTAAATACAGGGGGAAAAAAGGCCCCCCATAGGGTAAGTCTGTCTAGTACAATACAATTAACAAAAAGACTCCTGATTGGAGGCTCACCTTGTAGAGTTGTGCTAGCATAGGCATTACTCTATTGTAGACATGTTTGGGGTGATGATCCCTAAAGATATGGTATGCAGCCGTGGGTGTCGGATCTTCAAAATGGAGATGCCAAAAAGTAAGTACAGATAAAATAAAAGAGGAACACAACACGATAAGGTCCAGCAACTGTTAACCTGATGCAGGGTGTTGTTTTAACCCGAAACGTGTTGTTTTTACTACTCTGAATAAACAAGTAGATCTACCTTATCACGTTGTGTTCCTCAGTTTTTTTGCGCAAAGGGGTCCTTTATTTTATCTGCCCCTGCAGTCAGGAGTCTTCAGCGGGCAGGTAATATCTATTACATCTACATTATCTATACTCTGTATGGGGATCTTAGGCACAACCATGGATCGCAGTGTAGCAGTGCTGCCATAGAAGGTTGTGAGCCTAGAATCGCAAAAAAATCCAACTCTGCTAGTTATTTTATTTTTACATTTGTTATATGAACAAGTGGGTGGGAAGTTCTATGGCGAGCATGGGCCACCTTGACTAGCCACAGGTGTGGGGTTGCATGAGAGGAGAGGGTAGCAAAGAAGTAGCTGGGAGCCTCCTTCATAAATTTGCTATGGGACCCAGTCATTTCTAGTTATGCCCCTGGTAACCCATATCAACTGAGTAGAGCATAACTGCAATAGTACATTCAACCCTGAATTTACAGGGACTGTCCCTAATTTTCACAGCCAGTCCCTGCAAATTTGGGCTGGCCTGGGCCTAAATTGGGAGGAGATTATGTAAATCTGATCCATAAAAGGGTGGTCCCACTCTATTTGGGCACCTTCCCAGGGGTGATGACTATTTGTCCCAAATTTACCAACTGTAAAGTTGATACGTATTGGGTCCCTAGACTTAAAACGTTTCCAACAGTTGACTTACCTCTCTCTCATGGGCTTTGGCCTACACAATGAACCAAGTATAGGTATGACCTACCTAATTAGAAGCAACTTTGGGTAGTTGGGAGGACAGCACATCCAAGACGGAGGCCGTCACCATCCCAACATGTACTCTATTTTCATGGAAAATTAAGCCAAATACATAAAATAAAACAAATTATGATTTTTAAGCGCAGATTCCAGAGATATGAGGATAAAACCACCAAAACATAGAAATACTAATAACAGGGACTCTACAGGCACAAGGCCGCAGCTAGTAGATCTGATAGAGCGGAGGTGCAGGACGAGTGATCCGACATTATGGAGGTCAAAAATGCCGCAATAACCATGTATATGAGTTATTAGAAATGGAAAGTGTAACCACAAGCTAATGATGGAGCATTTCACCTTTTTATTATTTCAATCTTTGGGATTTTAGAAGTTTTCTACAAGTGATCAAGGTCTCCTCATACCGTCATAAATCAGTTTAATGGCCCCAGGCTGGCATTTGAAAGTTTTAATTGCGCCCATGTGTTTTTATAGCCCTGTTAGAAATTTCATTATTTAGAATAATGTTTGAGAAAGACAATTCTGCAATTAAAAATATCTGAAAGCCCCTAATTAGGAACAAAATGGAATAAAAGGCACTAAATCCAGACAACTCGGCTGCAGGTTTTTTTTAAGTCACCGGTGTAATTCTGTAAGATTTGTGAATCTGACTTGTTATACCAATACTAATTATCACCAAATAAACTGCTTCCTGTATAGACACGGTAAGATTTAACGTAAACTACCATCATGTACATTTAATAAGTTATGATGATAGAAAAATAGTTATGTTTAATATCATATCATTTTAGTGCCCTAAAGAACTGTAAAACCTTGCTTTCTTCCTGCAACAGTGCCACTGTGGTCCACAGGCTGTATCTGGTACTGCAGCTCATCCCCATTCAAGTGAATGACATCGCTATCGGACCCAGGAGCCTGAGGGGAACCAAAGACCCTTGGGCCACAAAAGAAGACACTGGTATTATAGAAAGTGCATGCAGGTCAAGTCACACCTCTGGCTGGAGGGAATGTTTCAATTTTTGCCTCAGGCAGCATGATCCATACGTTCGTATGAATGCTCATTCCCTTGTAAATGTACCGCCGATCACCCACCAATGAGCAAGCATTCATTTGTCACTTGCTTGCATCTTTCTTGCAGCACCAGAAATGCTTGCTTGTTGGCAGCACATCACCCCACGTGAACAGAGGTTGTCCACCTTACAATATGCAAATTAAATGGGGAATGAATGATCGTAACTGCAATCATTCATTCCAATCATTCATTCCCCATTTACTTTGCATTGGGCTATTGGGCCAATTGGCGGGACTATCATTGATTGGCACTCGATATTGGACCCATAGTATGCCATAACGCAGCAGATTTTTATAATTGTCAAGTTCTAGGGCACTTCATTGCAACAACCTCATTATATTACTTCTTTATTTTTAGATGCTACATTATGAGATGCAGATTTAGGGTTGTATTTGATGGACTAAATGGACCATGAGCCCCTGCAGACCTTTCACATTTCTTCGTGAGTAGGGCCGTAACGCCTGAATATCTCAGTGTCTCACCAGCACATATACAAGTCTTCGTACAGCCCTAGACATATAGTACTTTGGTAATACAGTATGTCCATCTAAGAGTGGTCATTCGGCCTACAGTTATCTCTCCTAGTCAGGGGAGAGTCAGGAGGCCCCCATACACATTAGATCGTCCTGCTGAAATTGACAAATAAGGATCAGACTGTTGGATCTCAACATGCCCACTCCTTTTGTTTGCAGGAGATAATCTTACAGCACTCTTCCTATTGAGAGCACATGCACTCTCTTCCAAGCGATCATGTATGTGTATGGGGGAATCTGAAGAAATAGCTGTAGGTAGTGATCGACGAACATCGACCGGGACGATTCGCGTTCGCAATCAAATGTTTGCAAACCGCGCGTTCGCGGCGGGCCCTATTCACTTTAATGGCAGGCAAACCTGAAAAACCTTCAGGTCATATTTGCAGCCAGCAAACACTTACTAGAAGTACACAAATAGTCCCACAACATGGACAGTGAGATACCAGAGGGGGATCATTGGCAAAAATTCCCACAAAAAAATATGTATATTAATCAGGGGCCATTTTTATACGTCTTAAAGGGAAACTCTCAAAAATGTGCCCTGCTGGAGCCTAGAAATTTTTTATTTCCTATTGGTTTGATGTATACAAATGTGCAGCACTCCACGTTTTTGTATCCTGCAGAGTCCATTAAAAAAATTCATACGTTAACGTACATTTTTTTTCTACCATGGAACTGTATGGTGAACGGACGCCACTGTACGGGATCAGTCTGAGGCATCTGTTAACGCACAGTTTTTGGTATGCATTAAATGGATGGCAAAATAGGATGTGAACCCAGCCCTAGTGTCAGAATAAGCACCATTACATAGCGGAGCAGCGTGGCGGATAGGGGAGGCCGCCATGTACTGACAGAGCGCTACCTGGTCCTGGTGGTCAGGGATGAGGACTGTGTTTCCTAAGGATAATTTTCTACTGGGAAATACAGGGCACAGTATAATACACTAGAATCTATATAATTGCAAATGATTAGGACTTACATCGACTGGGAAAAAAAGGGGATGAAATATTTATATCAAGTATTTGAGGAAGACAAACTGAAGGACTTCAATACATTGGCTAGGGAGTTTGGGATCCCCCAAAAGGATATCTATAAATATTTCCAGCTTAGGAATGCTTTGACGATAGTGGTGCATGTAGACAAATATGGAAAGGAACAATCAGATAGAATTTATAAATTCACCAATAGAGGAGAAAAAAGAGGAATAACAGCAAAAAGATATGGGATCTTGATGGAGGGGGAAAAAAAACGGATTACAATACTTGCTAGAGGAAAATGGGAAAAAGAACTTCAGTCTTTTACGGAAGAGAAATGGAAAGATGCTCTTAGAAGTTATGCTATGGTGTCGGATAAGGGTTCACATAAGATATCACAGTTTTTTATAGTACATAGATTACACCGATCTCCTTGGATATTAAAGAAAATGGGTGTGAGAACTTCAGATAAGTGCCCAAAATGTAGGGGAGAGAATGCAGATCTTATACATTGTTTTTGGAGATGCCCCAGACTTTTTAGATATTGGAAAGAGATAGCAGAGATTGTACTAGTATTTTTGGATGTTCAAGTTTTTGAAGATCCAATAGTTTGTATACTGGGGGCAACTGAACATCTGAAGTTAAAAAAAGAAGTACGGTTGGTTTTGGGTAAAGTACTATTTTAAGCTAGACTCCTTATACTTAGGAAATGGGTAAAGGAAGATCCCCCCACAGTGGGACAGTGGCAAGAGGCAGTTGTTAACCTGATTAAAGTTGAATGGGTGACTGAGAGTTATACTAAAAAATCAGAAAAAAATTATGAAATATGGAAAAAATGGTTATACTAGGCCTGGATTTTGATGTTTAACGTTTTTTTTATTTTATTTTTAGTTATCTTTCCGTCCCTCTCTCTCTCTCTCTCTCTCTCTCTCTCTCTCTAAGGGGTGGCGGGTGGGTAAAGAAGGGAAAGAAAGAAAAAAAAAGTAAGAAAGTTATTATAATGTTTATTAAGTTATAACATGGACTTTTATAATGTTGTATTGTTGTGATTTGTGTACATGTTTTCACAAAATTGGAAAAAAAAAAAAAGAATCTACCGTATATAATACCTGTATAAAGATATTAGCCCTACCTCCGAATAATAATACAATTAGATGGTCATTTATTATATAGAAATACGTCTATGTTAGGCGTATTTCTGACACAGATTGTGGCCCAAAAGTCCTTAGCACTGCAATCTGCAATCCTAAAAAAGGATGGCATAGGCAGGGCAAGGGATACAGTTATGGCCATCCAGTTATTGGATATCATCGCCATACATTGACCGGATAACACCTCTGCATAGTGACCGGATAACACCGCCATACCGTGACTGGATAAAAGTGTATAAGAGGGCACAGTACAGGGAATGACCAGGGGCACTGCACAGGGTGTAGTAAGAGGGCACAATGCAGGGTAGAAGGGGGTACGAAGTGAGGGGCACAGTACAGGGTGGGGGGCACAGTCACATGACCCTGTGACATTAGAAGGTCCTTATGGTGAATGCGGTTCATACGCCACCATAATGAGAGGCAGAGGAGTGAGACAGGGGTGTGATTATGTGGCTAGAGATACAGGCCCCAAAAATTAGGCAATAGGAATTCACCTGACAGCAAAGAACTTTGGATTCTGTGGCTGGAGGTACATTAGGCGGTCACAGGATAAATATGTAACTGTCGACCAGTACAGGCCCCAAAAATTAGGCATTCACCTGACTTAAAAGGCCTTTTATGCCACTGTATATACAGTACATAAGGCAAGGACCATTCTTTGTTCTGGGTGGTGGCGGATATGTGTGGGCTGGCATGAGGAAATCCAATTACACATGGTCATCACAGGTGTTGAATTCCTCCGAGATCTATGCCTCATTCATTTTTAAAAATGTGAGGTAGTCCACACTGTCATGAGCTAGGCGAGTGCGCTTATCAGTCATGAGCCCCCCTGCTGCGCTGAACGTCCTATCGGACAGGACACTCGACGAGGGGCAAGCCAAGAGTTCCATGGCAAATTGTGCCAGCTCTGGCCACAGGTCAAGCCTGCACACCCAGAAGTCAAGGGGTTCCTCTCTTCTCAGAGCGTCCACATCGGCCATTAACCCGATGTAGTCGGACACCTGTTGATCTAGGCGTTACCTGAGGCTGGATTTGGAGGGCGGCTGTCGATGGGTTGGTCGCAAGAATGTTCTCATATCCGAAGTGACCAACACATCTTCAAACCGTTCTCTTTTTGCAGACACTGTAGGATTGGTACCCGCACCTGTTTCACTGATAGTGGAAATTCCTCTGCCAGTGCCCGCAACAGCATAATGCAGCATCTCTCGCAGCAAGGCCTAGAAATGCTGCATTCTGACAGCCCTCTGTGATGCTAGTAACATGTCCGCCATTTTGTGTTTGTATCGGGGGTCTAAGTACGTTGCCACCCAGTACAGGTCCTTGACTTTTATGCTTTTTATACGGGGGTCCCTCTTCAAACACTGGAGCATGAAGGCCCCCATTTGCACTAAATTGGAAGCGGTGGAGCGCCCTGGCTCCTGCTCATCGCCCAGGAGAATGTCGTCCTCAGTCTCCTCCCCCCAGCCACGGACAACACCAGGGATCCCTGAAAAGTTTAAAGCCTGCTCTTCTTGCTCCTCCTCCCCCCAGCCACCATCCTCCTCTGACTCCTCTTCAGACTCCTGCTGACTTGTCTCAGATGGAGTTGCCCCCCTGGGAATTCATCCAACCTTGTGAATTCCTCATCTTCCTGCTCCTGTTCCTCGACGGCTTAATCAATGACACGACGCAATGCACGCTCCAGAAAAAAGGCGTAAGGTATGATGTCACTGATGGCGTCCTGGCTGCGACTGACCAGTTTGGTGATCTCATCAAATGGTCACATAAGTCTGCATGCATCCCGCATGAGCAGCCACTGGCGTGGTGAAAAAAAACAAGCTCCCAGAACCTGTCCTGCCACATAGTTCATACAGGTAGTCGTTAACGGCACGTTTCTGCTGGAGCAGCCTATCAAGCATATACAAGATGGAGTTCCAGCGCGTCGGGCAGTCACAAATCAGACATCTGACGGGCAAGTGGTGTCGCCGCAAGGCGAGCCATGGCCGTGCAAGATCTTCTAAAATGGCCAGAGAATTTCCTGGCCTGCTTCAAGATGTCCTGGACCCCGGGGTATTTGGCAATGAATCTCTGCACGACTAAGTTCAGGACGGCACGTGTGTCATTTTGCCCTGTTTCCGCGCGCTCACCAGATTGTCATCATTGTCGCACACCACTTTACCAACTGTCAAATTGAGCGAGGTTAGCCACTGATCGGCCTGTGACCGCAGAGCAGAAAGCCGTGCAGGACCGGTGTGGCTCTTGGCTTCCAGACACAACAGATGCAGCACAGCATGGCAACGTCTCACCTGGCACGTCGAATAGGTTCTGGGGAGCTTGGGGGGTGCAGTGGAAGAGGCACCAAGGAGGAGATGGAGGATGGAGTAGGAGGAGAAGAAGAGGCAGGCCTGCATGCAATCCGTGGCGGTAACACCAAATCCACACGGGTGCCACGGGTTACATTCTTGATGGCCGTCAGAAGGTTCACCCAGTGGGCAGTAAAAGTTATGTACCTTCCCTGCCCGTTTTTGCTAGACCACGTGTCTGTGGTCAGATGTATCTTGGCACCGACACTGTATGCCAGAGATATATTAACTTGCTGCTGAACGTGGCCATATAGTTCAGGGATGCCATTCTGGAAGAAATATTTCCTTCCGTGGACCTTCCATTGCGGTGTGCCAATTGTCACAAACATTCTAAAGGCCTCTGAGTCCACCAATTTATATGGAAGTAGTTGGCAGGCTAGCAGTTCCAACAAGTCAGCGGTCAGCCATTGGGCAAGAGGATTATCCAGCGTCATCATTTTTTTACGCTCGAACATTTGGACAATGGGAGCCTGCCTTTTGCCAGATGAACGCGACGACGGCACGGCGGAAGGTGGATTGGAGGACAAATGGGAGGAGAGAGGAGAAGGAGAAAAGGCAGGACGTGGAGCGCCGGGAGTGTGGTTTTGTGGGTTCTGACGGTGTTGCTCCCACTGGGCTCAGTGATGGGAGGCCAGGTGCCTTCTTAAGGAGGTCGTCCCTAGGTGAGTGTTGGGCTTACCGCGACTTATGCGTTGACAGCACAGGCTGCAGATGTCAACACTATTATCAGCAGCTGACACATAAAAAAAAAAACACACTGCGAAGCCATGTTCCGGCATCCTGGGAGCGCAAGATGTGACCGTGCATGGTGGATGGCTCGCTCCAGATACATTTGCAGTCTGCTTTTTGCCTCCTGTGCACTGCGAGTTCTGCCTATGTAGTGTACGGGGACTGTAATGCCCGTCACTACAGAAGGGTCACTTGTGTGCTGTCGTCCCCCCTTATTTATGGGGAAGTTGGTATAAGTCATCTTTATAAACTGTAATGCTATGTATTTCCCTGTTACTGTGAAACTTGCATGTACAGGCCTGCTAGGGGTGTCATTCCAGCTCTTAGTCACTAGAGGGAGCTAGGGAGCCCTAGGTTATATAAGGCCCAGTCAGGGAAAGGAGAGTCAGTCTAAAGTCAGTCGAGTCTAAAGTCAGTCTACAGCAGTTGGAGTTTAGACTATGTCAGAGTCAAGTCCAGGCCGGAAGCCTGCAGACCAGGAGAGGGTATTGCTGTCCCTGTAACCGGGTTCCAGATTCAAAGAGAAGGTTCCCCTCCTGAGTTCACCTATGCAGAAGCAGGAACACCTCAGTTAAAGAGCCTGAGGAAGCTGAGAGAGAGACAGAGGCAAAGCCCAGAAAAGCAAGAGGTACTCAAGACAACAGAGGAGGTACTTGATAAAGATAAAACCAAGGATATACGCCAGAGCTAGGGTATTGGGCCTTGGAGAAGATTTTCTATGTTCCAGGATCAGTCAGGAATAGAGTGCAAGCTGCCTGTACTGCAAGTCCTGTGTTTAACACTGTAAAGTCACCTTGCTATATATATATATATTGCCTGCATCAACTGTATTGAAAATCAACTGTCTTCAAAGGAACTGCGCTTCCGTCAATGTCCCTAAATGATGACTACTAAAGTTTGAATTCTGTTTTAACATCACGTGGTTCCTCAGTTATTCCTGCTATCAGCAAACGGCGTGCCACCGTTTAATTGGCACTGGCGTCACAAACATTTCTCATCATCACCTGCCCTTGCAGAGAGTCAGCCGTCTCAGGTTAGTGTCTATTGCACTACAACACCCAGGAACATTTCTAAACCTAACTTGAGTACGCTGCACCTCTCTTTTGGCGTCACGAACAGGATACGCACGCTTTCTAGTGCAAGAAGCGTGAACTTTGTGCCTTATACAGTTGCCCTGTGACCAAAGTGACAAATTGCCTGTTTTATTAAAGTGGACTTTGTGGACTGAAAATCCTACCCAAAGTGTACCTAAAACCTCCAAAAAGCGCTGTGCAGTGTTGCGCTATCAAGAGGAAGGAAATCGCCACATCGGAGTGTGGTTTTGTGGACTTTTCATCATCCTGCTTGCTGTCAGTGAATAGACGGCGCTTCTACCGAAGATGGCCGCTGAGGCTACTGAAATAGCTGCTGCGTCATCTTCATCCCGAAAAGGCGGGAAAAATTGGCGCCTTTTTGAGGAAGTTGCGGGAAGGAGTTCAAGGTCAGGCGCCACTGCTTATCTGGACATTTGCATGTCGGCCAGCATGGACTCCGCCTTCCATATACTGGAATACCTAGGGGGCGGCCTCCCAGTGCAATGGGAGGAGCTGGCTGATCTTATTGGCGCCACCCTATCGCTCTCCAGAGAAGGATCGAGCATGTTGGAGAGTGAGCACCGCTTTGCTGCAACATCCGCGCCTGAAATACCAAAGATGACTGATATTGGTGTAGAGCCAGAGGAGGCTCCACCGGCCTACTCTCCGGGACCGGAGAAACCCGCCTGCCCGCCACGGGAGAAAGAACCAGAGCCCTGCTATGGCTCCTGGAGAGACTTCTTTCAGCCCTCTTTCAAGTGGTCTTCACTAATGGCAGAGATCCGGGAGGCCGCTATAAAGCGGAATACAAAGACTAAAATCTATTATGAGGAATTGACCAAGACTATCCATGAACGACACACCGACACCCAACCCCGCCTGGAAAGGAGAAAGGGGTTGGTGGTGTCCTTTGACAAAACCCGTGGCTACGGGTTCATCCAAGATTATCTAACTGGCAGAGACTTGTATGTTAACAGAAGATCTGTCAAGAGAGACTACCTCCCTTCCTATCAGCACAGCCTCCGCGAGGGAGAGGAAGTGGAGTTCACCCCTGCCGAGAGCCTGAGAGGCCCTTATGCAACTGCCGTGACCCGTACAAAGCGAGAACCTGAGGACTGGGGGGCAGAAGAAGACTACTCTGGCTGCGAGCGGGAACCTGAACGCTCTCCAGAGCCGGCCCATCACGCCTTCCAGGAGCGGAGCTCCTTCATTGGGCCTAATGTCTTCTGGCAGCCAACCGTGTTGGAAAAATGGGTGAGCCCTTATCCTTCCCCCGAGCTGCCTCGTCGGGAGAAGACCATACAGGACCTGGAGAACTTAAAAGGACTTCGGGTTACCTTGGAGAACATCCGGAAGGGTCGGAGACCCGATGCGCCACCAGAACCTGCAGAGGCCGAGTCCGAGCCATCGTTGACTGTACCTGCGCCGGCGGCGCCAGCAGATGACAGCGACTCCGACACGGAGAGCATCGGTCACCAGATTGTCTGGCTGGAAGAGAAGTTGCGGGAGCTGCGCAAGATCGCGACCGCCAGGATCCAGACGCCGCCAAAGAAGGACGAGGTAAGGGTGCCTGTCACCACCCGTAGACCACCTTCTGTCACCACCGCTCCGTTGCGGCCCCAAAGAGGACCCGCTATTGCTGTGAACTGCTGCACAGAGCCCACCGGACCGCTTGCGGCGGCGGTACCCAATGCAGCACCACCCACAATCAGTATGCCGGGACCGGTACGGTCCACCCGAGGGTTTACCCCTAGGCCCATGGGGCCTATACCTATCAGGGGTCCCTTCACTTTGCAGCTGCCCCCTGACACCATTATGTGGGCACATCCTCCTGTAGAGGACTACTACAGGCCGTACTTGCCAGCAGAGCCGGGTAATTATGACATGCCACTGTGAATCAGCCTGCTAGGCCTTTGATTTATTTTGTTAGAAAAGATGATGTTGAAAGCTTAACCCTTCCAGGACAGGAGTCCTATGTTTTCTGGTTCTTTGTTGCTGCTGCCAGTTCATCCACGGCTCAGTGGTAGGTGTTAACCACTGAAATCACAAGGTCAACAAAGCCAAGTTTGTTTCCAGGATCTCCTGCCTGCTTTTGCTATCCCACGCCAAGTTGTGCCTGTTCCTTTGTTGCACCTTTTACCCTTACCCCCCTTTTCAGGTTGATCAGGGGTATTACAGCACTTGTTTTATATTGTGCAACTTGATACTAAGAAACCGTGCCCGGAGACAGACTCAAAAGAACCTGAGCCTCTGAGATTCTTACTCTTTTTAAAGGAAATGTGCCCAGAGATGGACTCCACCGCACGAGAGCCTCTGTGATTTAATAGGAAAATAACCTGGGTACGGACTCATGTTTGTTCTTTGAGCCTCCAAGAACTTTTATACTGTTTTATCTATTTTGCTGTTCTATTATGGACTTATTCATTGTCATGGACTATCCTGGTTATAATGTTACGCTGTGCCAGGTCAGCGCCCCAGTTCCATTCACTATCCTGAGAAGAAGAGAACGACGCCCCTTGTCACCACACTTCACTTTTGCCAATTGGACCTGATATGAATGTAAATGCAGATGAATTACATATATGTATGCCTGCATGTCTCTTTTTCTGTTTCAGGTAAAGATTGCAGTTGGGCGAGCCCTGATGGAGTACGAGGTCGTACTCAGCTTAAAGCAGTGGGGTATGTAGTGTACGGGGACTGTAATGCCCGTCACTACAGAAGGGTCACTTGTGTGCTGTCGTCCCCCCTTATTTATGGGGAAGTTGGTATAAGTCATCTTTATAAACTGTAATGCTATGTATTTCCCTGTTACTGTGAAACTTGCATGTACAGGCCTGCTAAGGGTGTCATTCCAGCTCTTAGTCACTAGAGGGAGCTAGGGAGCCCTAGGTTATATAAGGCCCAGTCAGGGAAAGGAGAGTCAGTCTAAAGTCAGTCGAGTCTAAAGTCAGTCTACAGCAGTTGGAGTTTAGACTATGTCAGAGTCAAGTCCAGGCCGGAAGCCTGCAGACCAGGAGAGGGTATTGCTGTCCCTGTAACCGGGTTCCAGATTCAAAGAGAAGGTTCCCCTCCTGAGTTCACCTATGCAGAAGCAGGAACACCTCAGTTAAAGAGCCTGAGGAAGCTGAGAGAGAGACAGAGGCAAAGCCCAGAAAAGCAAGAGGTACTCAAGACAACAGAGGAGGTACTTGATAAAGATAAAACCAAGGATATACGCCAGAGCTAGGGTATTGGACCTTGGAGAAGATTTTCTATGTTCCAGGATCAGTCAGGAATAGAGTGCAAGCTGCCTGTACTGCAAGTCCTGTGTTTAACACTCTAAAGTCACCTTGCTATATATATATATATATTGCCTGCATCAACTGTATTGAAAATCAACTGTCTTCAAAGGAACTGCGCTTCCGTCAATGTCCCTAAATGATGACTACTAAAATCTGAATTCTGTTTTAACATCACGTGGTTCCTCAGTTATTCCTGCTATCAGCAAACGGCGTGCCACCGTTTAATTGGCACTGGCGTCACGAACATTTCTCATCATCACCTGCCCTTGCAGAGAGTCAGCCGTCTCAGGTTAGTGTCTATTGCACTACAACACCCAGGAACATTTCTAAACCTAACTTGAGTACGCTGCACCTGCTTCTCCTCCTTCTACCCCCTATCTGCTGCTCCGTCTCTCCCTCTGAACTCCCCTCCTCTTCCTCTCTTGTGGGCACCCACGTGACGTCCATCAACACGTCAATATCGTCACCTTCACCACCACTGACATTAGAGATCTTGGAGTAGGCAGCAACAGCAGGGACCACCCTCCTTGGGCTGATCTGGGTACTGTCGTCAGACTGCTGGGTGCCGGTCCTTGCTACCTCCTCTTCCTCATCCGATGACAAGAATGGCTGCATATGGATGGGAAAATAATTCCTCTGACTCGAGTGGAGGGGCTATGGTGGTAGTGGTGTCTTTGGGGGTGCACACAGCAGAGAGTGAGGAGGGTGCAGATACAGAGGATGAGGAGGGTGCAGAAGCGGAAGGCTGAGTGAGACACTCAACCAACTCTGGTTCGCCCTTTGAAGTTATCGCACGCGCCTTCTCCAACTTCCCACTTAGGCTCCGGCCTGGTGCACCTGCCCGACCCCTACCATCCCTGCGGAACGATCTGCCTCTTCCTCTGCCTGTCATTTTCTAAATGACCCTCTGCCTAAGTCCATAGAGAAGAGCAGTATTTTGTGGAAGAAGGTATATGGCACCCCTCAATTAGTATTTGTCGTAAACTGGCATTTAGCACCCCTCAATTAGTATTTGGCGAAAACAGGTATATAGCACCCTTTAATCAGGATTTTGTGGAAGAAGGTATATAGCACCCCTCAATTAGTATTTGGCGGAAACAGGTATATGTCACTCCTCAATCAGTATTTTGTGGAAGCAGGTGTATCGCAGCTCTCAATCAGTATTTGGTGGAAGAAGGTATATAGCAATAGCACCCCTTAATCAGTATTTAGTGGAAGAAGGTATATGGCACCCCTCAATCAGTATTTGGCGGAAACAGGTATATAGCACCTCTCAATCAGTATTTGGCGGAAACAGGTAAATGGCACCCCTCAATCAGTATTTTGTGGAAGCAGGTGTATCGCAGCTCTAAATCAGTATTTGGTGGAAGAAGGTATATAGCAATAGCGCCCCTTAATCAGTATTTAGTGCAAGAAGGTATATGGCACCCCTCAATCAGTATTTGACGAAAACAGGTATATAGCACCCCTCAATCAGTATTTGGCGGAAACAGGTATATGGCACCCCTCAATCAGTATTTTGTGGAAGCAGGTGTATTGCAGCCCTCAATCAGTATTTGGTGGAAGAAGGTATATAGCAATAGCACCCCTCAATCAGTATTTAGAGGAAGAAGGTATATAGCACCCCTCAATCAGTATTTGGCGGAAACAGGTATAGAGCACCCCTCAATCAGTATTTGGCGGAAACAGGTATATGGCACCCCTCAATCAGTATTTGGCGAAAACAGGTATATGGCACTCCTCAATCAGTTCTTTGTGGAAGCAGGTATATCGCAGCCCTCAATCAGTATTTGGTAGAAGAAGGTATATAGCAATAGCACCCCTCAATCTGTATATTGTGGAAGAAAGTATATGGCACCCCTCAATCAGTATTTGGCAGAAACAGGTATATAGCACCCCTCAATCAGTATTTGGCGGAAACAGGTATATGGCACCCCTCAATCAGTATTTGGCAGAAACAGGTATAGGGCACTCCTCAATCAGTTCTTTGTGGAAGCAGGTATATCGCAGCCCTCAATCAGTATTTGGTAGAAGAAGGCATATAGCAATAGCACCCCTCAATCTGTATTTTGTGGAAGAAAGTATATGGCACCCCTCAATCAGTATTTGGCGGAAACAGGTATATAGCACCCCTCAATCAGTATTTGGCGAAAACAGATATATGGCACCCCTCAATCAGTATTTTGTGGAAGCAGGTGTATCGCAGCCCTCAATCAGTATTTGGTGGAAGAAGGTATATAGCAATAGCACCCCTCAATCAGTAATTTGTGGAAGAAGGTATATGGCACCCCTCAATCAGTATTTGGCAGAAACAGGTATATGGCACTCCTCAATCAGTATTTTGTGGAAGAAGGTATATCGCAGCCCTCAAGCATTTTTTTTTGGGGGCAACAGGTATATCACACTCGTTGCAATTAGTTACTCCAATAGCGTTTGTCCCTCTATCTAGCTGCGGTATCGCAACAGAACCGCACACAACTGCTGCACAATACCAATACACTATAATATAATTTCTATGTTAGAAAGTTACACCCCTCTATATCACACCTATCGATAGCACACCTATACCAGTCATTAAAATGACTTTTGTGGCCCTATTAGCTAGCGTTTGGTGTCCCTAACTGTCCCTGCTCCAAAATGCAACCTCTCCCTACACTGGCAAAACACATAATGTAAAATGGCTGCCAGATCGGGTTCTGTTATAGGGGTGAGGGTGTGTCTGTGTGATGAAACGTCTCAATTGGCTGTCCTTTCCCACCTGACGGATGTGGCATGGGTCAAAGTTTGGCGCTATGCAAAAAAATATGGCGCGTGCGTATATCGCCATATGTTCGTCGAATTGCAAACGAGCAAAAATCGCCGCAAAACGACCGCCGGGCGAACCACAAGGCCATCTCTAGCTGTAGGCCAAATGACCAGCTTTACATTCATAGATTGGCAAATACTAAATAGTGGGGTTATCTAATTTCGAGTCCTGCCAAAATTGCCAAGGATCGGACCGCTGGATTTCAACATGACCACTCCTTGTTTCTGCTGGAGATAAACGTACTGCGTTCTCCCTTTTGAGAACACATGCACTCTCTTCCGAGCCGATCATGTAAGCGCATGAGGGGATTGGGAGCGATAGCTGTAGGTCAAATGTCCAGCTTTACATTTATAGACTGGTAAATACTACATAGTGAGTTTATCTAATTTCGAGTCCTGCCAAAATATCCAAGTAAGGATCGGACTGTTGGATTTCAACATTCTAAATCTTTTTGCTTGCAGGAGAAAAGCTTACTGCGCTCTCCCTATTGAGAACACATGCACTCTCGGCCAAGAAGTTGTAAAGCTGAAAGACCAGCCTTACATTCATAGACTGACCAGCAAATACTAGATAGTGGGTTTATCTAATTTTGTCTCATTTACAAACCAGCTGTTGTAGCTTCCTCTTTCCCGACTTCCAGAATCCAAATTACATTTAGCAAGTGGCAACTGAAAAGCTGAATCCTCAGCACATAGTTTGTAATTGAGGGTGCGCACATAGAATCGCATCCCATCTGGTCAGATCATCCCTCGCAGGTATGTTAATTTAAGATTTCTAACAGGTATTTGATGAAAGGCTGTTTATTTATGGGCTGTGCAATTTCACTCAAGATTCACAAATATAAAAAAAAATTCCCCCTCTGGAGAAATGATCTCTGGAAGAGTTGTCCTACAAATAATTTTATTCAGCAGCTGTTGTGATAGAAGACTTCAGAATTTGAGCTTATGCCACATAACAAAATGAAAAAGCAGTCCTACGCAGCATTAAAAGTAGAAGCCTTCATGTCATTTTCTCACATAGGATTTGTCTTTGTATTATGTTTTCTATTAGCTTAAAAAAAAAAATCTCTGCAATTAAATTGAAATAGTCAAATAGAAAAACATTTGTCACAAAAAAAAAGACAAGAGGTGAAGATGAAGATTTTGCTGTTTTCAGAAACATGAGTACATTTGGTAAATGCACACAACTCATATAACTCATAGGCAAAAAAAGAAAAAATGTAAAGTAATAAAAATAAATATAGATAATCTGAGCTGCTAGTAGTATATGGATTTATTTAACCAGTCCAGAACTCAATGGAAGCTGCATACTTATGAATAGTGTTGAGCGAACTTGTGTTTTAAGTTCGGCATCTAAAGTTCGGGTTCGGGTTATTGAAGTATCCCGTTATGGATTCTAAATTCTGTTAGGGTCCGTGGTAGCGGAATCCATAACGGGATACTTCGATAACCCGAACTTTAGACGTCGAACTTTAAACACAAGTTCGCTCAACACTACTTATGAATACAGAGAGTGGCTAGCGGTGGCAGCAGGAAGCCAATCTGACTGTGTCACAGCAAACAGAGGAAGCAGCTTAGTACTAAGCCCCCCACCATCCATGGGCCTTTCAACCGCTGTTTTCCCTACCTGTAACGGGGAGCCGGCGACGCGCTTCCTCATTGCAGCGCCGTCGGCATTCCGTCTGTGTGCAGGAGCGATGACACGGCCGGCGTCCTCGTTTCCATGGGGACCAGGGGTGGGGAGGACCCGGCCGCGCACGCCTCCTTAGCGCGGCCAGCATTCCCCTAGTCTACAAGCAGCAGGGGAGCCGAGCGCCGATAATGATGAATCGGCGCTCGGCTGTGTTGGGCTGTGTAATGGGAGTCACGTGACTCTGGCCACGTCATGTGACTCACCGGTCAGGGCTATTTAAACAGGCAGCCTGCTGGCCACAGGTTGCCTGTGATTGGTCTTTTTTTTACCCTCATCAGCGTTCTCTTGGATTGTGTATCTCTTGTGTGCTTTGACCTCGGCTCTGTTTGTGACCTCGACCTCGCTACCTCTTTTTGGACTTGATGTGACCATTTGGCTTCTGACCTCAGCTTTGTTTGTGACTTTGACCTTGCTAGCTCTTTTTGGTATTTACGCATCCTCCTGGCTTGACCCTTGCTTTGTCTACGGTATTTTATCTGTCTTTAGGCCCCTGCACTTATCTAAGAAAGGGACCGTCACCAAGTTGTACGCCGTCAGTTAGGACGGGCCGTGGAAGTAGGTAGGGATAGAGGTGCGGGTGGATATCAGGGCTGCACTCATCCCTCCCTACCGTGACACTGGGTAAACCACTGAGCAGAGTCTTAGAAATTGCAGCGGTATGCATCATAAGAGATAAGAGAATCACTCAAAATTCCCTTCAGCTCTAAATCAATTCTATCTGAATCAAAAGTGCTCCAATTGGCCTGAAAATATTTGTATGACATTCAGATCTCCTAAGACTTTTTCTCTCTTGTCTTTTAATTTTTGAATTGTTGTATTAATTTTTATTCTCTCTCCCCAAAATTTGCCTTAATCAAATCATCGAAAATTCAGATGCAACATTTTTACAAAATTCAGGTTGAATCCAATTATTTTAGATTCAATTTTCAATCTAATCATAACCACTTGATGTGTGTGTTGACCTGAATTGAAAGATTCAAGAATAAAATAAGCTCTTCAAGGCTAAATGAAATAAAATATTTACTAATAATGTAAAATATATTAAAGATAAATACAAACAAATCACATACAGAGTAGGAAAAATAAATAATCGATCACTTGGCCTGCAACAACAATGGGATGAGCTCCCATTGCCACTTTACCAACATGTTTTGAGCTTTGTCTCATGCATCGAACCTTTCTAACTTAATGGCCTCTCCTTCTCAGGATGTCCATTGTTCTGTACACCTGTCCTGAGTATTCTAACCACTCAAGAATGCAGCCTTTACAGAACAATAGAGGTCTTAAATATATGTATGTTACTTACTAACTCATTACATTAAATTGAATATGGTAATATAATAATTAAAGTGTGATGAACCGCTCAATACTTCATTTAAAAAAATACCTTTACAATGTGATAATGCTCTTATCCATGCTATTCCTTGGAGACAACATATGCTGGTGCCTATGGTAGAACTTAATTTCTACTTTTCTCTAAATTTTACAATATGGTAAAATTTCTATCTTCACTTGGGCAATTCCTCCTTGTTGGAAGGGAACTTTGACAATAAGCAGATCATAAATAGTGTTGATCACGAATATTTGAATTTCTAATTTTTATCGCGAATATAGGTACTTCGAAAATTCGCGAATATTTCGAATATAGTGATTTATATTCGTAATTTCGAATATTCAATTTTTTTTTAAATCAGTACACATGATCCCTCCCTGCTTCTAGCTTGTGGGCCAATGAGAAGGCTGCAGTATATTTGACTTTAGGAGTATTGTTGTTTGCGAATTTTCGTAATGCGAATTTTTCAACTTACAACTATTAGACAAAGAAGATTATAGCACTATATTAGCTAAATTGCTCTATATTAGTTTTTTTTTCGAATATTCGCTATATTGCTATAACTTTGTTTTTTCAAATATTCGTAATATTCTAAAACAAGAATATATAGCAATATAGCGAATATTCGAAAAAAAAAGAATATAGAGCAATTTAGCTAATATAGTGCTATAACCTGCACTGGGATAACAGGGACCAGCGTAGAAGTCCTCTACCAGTAAGCATAAAACCTATATCATTAATAGCCTGAGAGACAGACATCACACCTGTGAGCAGTGGACCTCTTGCAGATTTACCTCTGTTCCTCTTAAAGAGACTGTATTTCATATCTGGATGTACTAGAGACTGTTTAATACTTGGATGTAACCGTTACCAGGAGCAACGTTCAGTAAAAGTTATAAGCTGGATTGCACCATCCTTGTTTCCGTCTTCAATTCCTCAAGTAACACTACAGTAAATGGTTGTACCACCATAAAAGGTACTGGCGTCACGACTACAAGGGACCTTGCCATAGGCACATTAATACAGACCATCAAGGGCACCTCGAATCACCATCTGGCCTGTGTCCCTTACACCAGAGTGTGCCCCACAGAATTCCTGTGCCATTCTCCTCATCACTTGTGCAGGCCTGCCCAGGGACGACATAACCGTGAGTAACCAGAACTGTTTTTACCTCGGCCCACCTAATGCTCACACCGTGACCTCACATATAATTCCCCTGTTGGTCTGGCATACTGCATATACAGTACAGACCAAAAGTTTGGACACACCTTCTCATTCAAAGAGTTTTCTTTATTTTCATGACTATGAAAATTGTAGATTCACACTGAAGGCATCAAAACTATGAATTAACACATGTGGAATTATATACATAACAAACAAGTGTGAAACAACTGAAAATATGTCATATTCTAGGTTCTTCAAAGTAGCCACCTTTTGCTTTGATTACTGCTTTGCACACTCTTGGCATTCTCTTGATGAGCTTCAAGAGGTAGTCCCCTGAAATGGTTTTCACTTCACAGGGGTGCCCTGCCAGGTTTAATAAGTGGGATTTCTTGCCTTATAAATGGGGTTGGGACCATCAGTTGCGTTGAGGAGAAGTCAGGTGGATACACAGCTGATAGTCCTACTGAATAGACTGTTAGAATTTGTATTATGGCAAGAAAAAAGCAGCTAAGTAAAGAAAAACGAGTGGCCATCATTACTTTAAGAAATGAAGGTCAGTCAGTCAGCCGAAAAATTGGGAAAACTTTGAAAGTAAGGGCTATTTGACCATGAAGGAGAGTGATGGGGTGCTGCGCCAGATGACCTGGCCTCCACAGTCACCGGACCTGAACCCAATCGAGATGGTTTGGGCTGAGCTGGACCGCAGAGTGAAGGCAAAAGGGCCAACAAGTGCTAAGCATCTCTGGGAACTCCTTTAACCCCTTAAGGACCGGGCTCATTTTCACCTTAAGGACCAGGCCATTTTTTGGAAATCTGACCAGTGTCACTTTAAGTGCTAATAACTTTAAAACGCTTTGACTTATCCAGGCCATTCTGAGATTGTTTTTTCGTCACATATTGTACTTCATGACACTCGTAAAATGAAGTCAAAAAAATTATTTTTTTTGCACAAAAAAATACCTAATTTACCAAAAATTTGGAAAAATTGGAAAATTTCAAAGTTTCAGTTTCTCTACTTCAGTAATACCCCAAAAAATTGTGATGACTTTACATTCCCCATATGTCTACTTCATGCTTGAATTATTTTGGGAATGATATTTTATTTTTTGGGGATGTTATAAGGCTTAGAAGTTTAGAAGCAAATCTTGAAATTTTTCCGAAATTTACAAAAACTCAATTTTTAAGGACCAGTTCAGGTCTGAAGTCACTTTGCGAGGCTTACATAATAGAAACCACCCAAAAATGACCCCATCTAAGAAACTACACCCCTCAAGGTATTCAAAACTGATTTTTCATACATTGTTAACCCTTTAGGTGTTGCACAAGAGTTATTGGCAAATGGGGAGGAAATTTGAGAATTTCATTTTTTTGCCTAATTTTCAATTTTAACCCATTTTTTCCACTAACAAAGCAAGGGTTAACAGCCAAACAAGACTGTATCTTTATTGCCCTGACTCTGCTGTTCACAGAAACACCCCATATGTGGCCGTAAACTACTGTATGGCCACACAGCGGGGCGTAGAGTGAAAGGTGCGCCGTTTGGTTTTTGGAGGGCTAATTTTGCTGGACTGTTTTTTTGACACCATGTCCCATTTGAAGCCCCCCTGATTCACCCCTAGAGTAGAAACTCCATAAAAGTGACCCCATCTAAGAAACTACACCCCTCAAGGTATTCAAAACTGATTTTACAAACTTTGTTAACCCTTTAGGTGTTGCACAAGATTTAATGGAAAATAGAGACACAATTTCAAAATGTCACATTTTTGGCAGATTTTCCATTTTAATATTTTTCTTCCAGTTACAAAGCAAGGGTTAACAGCCAAACAAAACTCATTATTTATGGCCCTGATTCTGTAGTTTACAGAAACACCCCATATGTGGTCGTAAACCGCTGTACGGGCACGCGGCAGGGCGCAGAAGGAAAGGAATGCCATACGGTTTTTGGAAGGCAGGTTTTGCTGGACTGTTTTTTTTTACACCATGTCCCATTTGAAGCCCCCCTGATGCACCCCTAGAGTAGAAACTCCAAAAAAGTGACCCCATTTTAGAAACGGCAGGATAGGGTGGCAGTTTTGTTGGTACTAGTTTAGGGTACATATGATTTTTGGTTGATCTATATTACACTTTTTGTGCGGCAAGGTAACAAGAAATAGCTTTTTTGGCACGTTTTTTTTTTTTTAGATCATGTGGTAATTTTATAGAGCAGGTTGTCACGGACGCGGCGATACCTAATATGTATACAATTTTTTTTATTTATGTAAGTTTTATACAATAACTTCATTTTTAAAACCAAAAAAATGTTTTAGTGTCTCCATAGTCTAAGAGCTATAGTTTTTTCAGTTTTTGGGCGATTATCTTGAGTAGGGTCTCATTTTTTGCGGGATGAGATGACGGTTTGATTGGCACTATTTTGGCGTGCATATGACTTTTTGATCACTTGCTATTACACTTTTTGTGACGTAAGATGGCAAAAAATTGATTTTTTTACACCGTTTTTTTTTTTACGGTGGTCACCTGAGGGGTTAGGTCATGTGATATTTTTATAGAGCCGGTCGATACGGACGCGGCGATATCTAATATGTATACTTTATTTTTATTTAGGTAAGTTTTACACAATGATTTAATTTTTGAAACAAAAAAAAATCATGTTTTAGTGTCTCCATAGTCTAAGAGCCATAGTTTTTTCAGTTTTTGGGCGATTATCTTGAGTAGGGTCTCATTTTTTGCGGGATGAGATGACGGTTTGATTGGTACTATTTTGGCGTACATGCAACTTTTTTGATCACTTTTATTACCTTTTTTGGGAAGTAAGGTGGGCAAAATTTCAATTTTCCCATAGTTTTTATTTTTTTATTTTTATGGCGTTCACCATGCGGGGAAAGTAACATGACCGTTTTATATATCAGGTCGTTACGGATGCGGCGATACCTAATATGTGTAGTTTATTTTATTTTTTTCATTTTTATTCAGTGATAAATGTTTTTTTTTTTTATCTTAACTTTTTTCTTTTTTTTACTTTTTTTTGACCCAGACCCACTTGGTTCTTGAAGATCCAGTGGGTCTGATGTCTGTATAATACAGTACAGTACAATATATATTGTACTGCACTGTATTTTACTTACACTGAACAGATCTATGCTTTTAGCATAGATCTGTTCAGCACCATGGACAGCAGGACGCCTGAGCAGGCGTCCTGTTGCCATGGGAACCTTCCCCGTCTGCCACAACTTTGCAGACGGGGAAGGGTAAGCACAGGGCTGAGGGGGGCTGTCGGGGGGCTCTCTCCCTCTCCATCGGGGGGCTGCAAAGGCACAGCAGCCCCCCGATGGAGAGGGAGGGAGCTCCCTGACCGATGACAGTTAACTTTTTCCATACAGCGGTCCGTACGGACCGCGGTATGGAAAGGGTTAAACGGCTGACATCTGCACAGATGTCAGCCGTTTATACCAGGGTGCCAGCAATGTGCTGGCACCCTGGTATACCCACTAGAAGCCAACGATCGTTCATGGGGAGGCGGGCGGGAGGCGGGCGGTGCGGCAGGCGGGATCGCGATCCCCCGCCCGCCTCCCCATGAACGATCGTTGGCCCCCACCGCCTGCGACACATCAAATCATGCAGGGGTGCAGGGGGGGTGAAAAATATTGATTTTAGGCACTCTAAAGTTTCTGATCCCCGCGGTCAGGGACCTCGGGGATCAGAAACTGCAAAAAGCGCAGCAAACCGCAGGTCTGAATTGACCTGTGGTTTGCTGCGATCGCCGACACGGGGGGGTCACATGACCCACCCTGGCGTTGTGACAGGATGCCGGCATCCTGTTCAGATTAACCCCTGGGGCGCCGGAATGCCTATTTAAAGTTAGGACGTACCGGTACGTCCTTGGTCCTTAAGGACTCGGGAAATAGGGCGTACCAGTACATCCTATGTCCTTAGGGGGTTAAGACTGTTGGAAGACCATTTCAGGGGACTACCTCTTGAAGCTCATCAAGAGAATGCCAAGAGTGTGCAAAGCAGTAATCAAAGCAAAAGGTGGCTACTTTGAAGAACCTAGAATATGACATATTTTCAGTTGTTTCACACTTGTTTGTTATGTATATAATTCCACATGTGTTAATTCATAGTTTTGATGCCTTCATAGTCATGAAAATAAAGAAAACTCTTTGAATGAGAAGGTGTGTCCAAACTTTTGGTCTGTACTGTACATGTTAAGTTCTGTAGGTTTAAGGCTACTTTCACACTCGCGTTTGGTGCAGATCTGTCATGGATCTGCACAGATCCGTTCAGATAATACAACCGTCTGCATCCGTTCAGAACGGATCCGTTTGTATTATCTTTAACATAGCCAAGACGGATCCGTCTTGAACACCATTGAAAGTCAATGAAGGATGGATCCGTTTTCTATTGTGCCAGACTGTGTCATAGAAAACGGATCCGTCCCCATTGACTTACATTGTAGGTGAGAATGGATCCCTTTGGCTTAGTTTCGTCAGACACACACCAAAACTCTGCAAGCAGCGTTTTGATGTCCTCCTCCAATATATAGACACTCTATTAATTCTAATATACCGGGTCCCCTAGATAGTAGAGGAAAATGAAACTCACCTATTTGCCATGTAGAAAAAGAGTATAGATGTTGAGCATTGTTGTGAGGTGTGTTCACACCATGTGCTTATGTCAATATGTTTTATGCCAAGTTTAAATGGTGTGATCACAGGAAGTGTCACCTTTGAACTGGAGGGGATATGGAGGGGCTCTAAAGTTATGTGAACAAGGATAATGAGACTGGTAAATGATGGACAGGTGGCTTATAGAATTGCCTAATTGTCAAAAGACAACCCAATTGGTCCCAGGAAGGTTGTATAAAAAAGTTATTGATTATATTAGAATGAATACGATGGCGGTGCGTCCTAGCGTGGAACGAATGCCAAGAAATAAGGTAAGTTAAGAGGCAAGGTGGCGATGCGTTACAAGCTAGAACCCATCGATCAAAAGGGAAGAAACTGATAGAGGAGAATGGAGGGACAGTGCCTGGAGCAGGGCTGGCCAACCTGTGGCTCTTGAGCCGCTTCAAGTGCGGCTCTAGCTGTGGAGCCGGGAAGCAGTCCGGCGGCTCACTCTCCACCCCATGCTCAGATCTCTTTTCCTGATCGGGCAATGTAGCTCCAGCTCACTCTCCACTACATCCTGATGCACACAGTGTGAGAACCTAGTACGGAGACACGGACTATGACCTGATGTTGTGCTCATCAGGTCACAGTGGAGAGCGTGTCAGACCTGGTGAGTTGCAGGTGCCTGAGCAGGAGCCCAGTGTCCGAGCAGGAGAAGGAAGAGATTTTTTTGAATTATAGAACTTAGCATGGGGCTCTGATCTAAGCATGGGAGGTTCTGATCTGAGAATGGGGGATCCTGATCTGAGCATGGGGGTCAGATCTGAGCATGGGGGGAATATCAGAGCATGGGGGTTCAGATTTGAGCATGGGGGCAGATCTGAGCATGGTGGGTCAGATCTGAGCATGGGGGATCTTGTTTCAGCATGGGTTGGTCAGGTCTGAGCATGGGGGGTAAGATCTGAGAAGGGGAGAGATCTGAGCATGGGGGTGAAGATCTGAGCATGGGAGTTCAGATTTGAGCATGGGGGCAGATCTGAGCATCGGGGGTCTTGTTTAGGGATCAACCGATTATCGGAGTTACCGATATCATCGGCCGATATTCATGATTTTTAAAGTTATCCGTATCGGCATCTAACCTTGCCGATATCCCGATAATGCGTCCAGCGCGCTATCACAGAACATGAGTGCGCTGCTGTCAGGTCTGATGAAAAATATATTTTTTTATTTTTTTCTCTGCTAATGAAAAATAATAAAAAAATATTTTTATCAGACCTCAGATCAGATGAAAAAATTTTTTTTTCTCTTATTTTTCTTTGTTAAAACCTAGGTGCATCTTGTAGGGCGAAAAATATGGTGACTCTTGTGTAAATGTATAGCTTGTGGCTCCTGGTAGTCATACTTTTTTTTGGCTCTTTGTGGCTGTAAGGTTGGCCACCTCTGACCTGGAGGCTCTAACAGTAAATATAGCAAAAAAGTCAGCTGGGAGGGCATTGGAGGCTGAACTATGTGTGGAGGGCAGTGCGTTCCAGCGTGGAACGCATCCGGTCCGTTGATTCAGTGAAATGCCAATGCGTTCCACGGGGTAACGCATCGGAATTGGTAGGAGGATGAGGCAGACCAAGGCTGTGCGTTCGACTGATGGAGTGCACAGATGCTGGGTGAAAGGGGTGTGTCAAATTTGCATTCCTACGCGGAACGCATACTGGATATCATATAAGAGAGACTGGAATAAAGGAAACTTGTCAGGACCCTAATAAATGAAAAAAGAAAATAATATGTGAAAATACAAAAAATATGTAATAAACAACTTATCTAGAAGTATGTGTATTATGGGATGCATGTTATATAAGTAAGAAAGGGCAAATGTTTAAAGGGCAACTGTCATATTTTTTTTTTTTTTGCTAGTATATTAGAGCCAGGCATGTATACCTGAGTTAGTCTGTCAATGATTGTCAAAAGATCTGTAATTACCTTATAATAACAGCTTTCATTAATGTCCCCTATCCCTTTCCACTGCTCCCTTAAAAGACAGTTGCTATGGCTTGTCTGTCTCTGGCTAAGAAGACGGAGGGGCGGTCCTTCACACTGCATGCCTGCATTAGGCTTCAGAGTGAGGAGGCGTGTCTCTCAGTAATCCAACCTGATTGGCTGGCAGGGAGCTGCTGGCTACAGCAAGTGTGTATGGCATGGGTGTCAAACATGCGGCCCGCAATGAATATCTTTGCGGCCCGGCAAAGATGCAGCATCACAGACTGCGATGTATGAGCCGGGAGAGAGGAGGGGCTGGAGTCCGTAACTAGGGGCGGGGCCCGGTGCAGTCACTGTACTCTTACACCGGGCCCCGCCGCTCACCAAAGTATTTATAAACGTGAATCCTTATCCTGTTATTAAGTTGAACTAACGCTGCGCTCTCCCATGTTCCCATGTCCCCCCTGTATCCCCATAGCAATTACTTAAGCTTCAATAGCAGGCAGAGCGGACGGCAGCAGTAACGTCACTCACTGACGTCGAGCGCCTGCTCCGCCCACTTTATGAATCAAGCAGGCGGAGCAGATGCGCGACGTCAGTGAGTGACGTTACTGGTGCCGTCCGCTCTGCCTGCTATGGAAGCGTGTTCGTAAGTGCTGTGGGGATACAGGGGAACATGGGAGAGCGCAGCGTTAGTTCAACTTAATAACAGGATAAGGATTCACGTTTATAAATACTTCGGTGAGCAGAGGGCCGGTGTATTGGGGGACACTGTTATGAGGGGGATCTGTGGATAACATATAGCAGTGTCATCCACAGATCCCCCCCATAACAGTTCCATCCACAGATCCCCCCACCTCATAACAATGCCATCCACAGATATCCCACCCCATAGCAGTACCATCCACAGATATCCCACCCCATAACAGTGCCATCCACAGATCCCCCATAACAGTGCCATCCACAGATCCCCCATAACAGTGCCATCCACAGGTCCCCCATAACAGTGCCATCCACAGATCCCCCACATGACAGTGCGTCATCCACAGATCCCCCATAATAGTGTCATGCACAGACCACCATTAATTCAAAGCCCACCAAAAGCACAACTTTTGGTTAAAAATATTTTTTTCTTATTTTCCTCCTCAAAAACCTAGGTGCGTCTTATAGTGAAGTTTAATATTTGTATATATATATATATAGGTCTCACTTGTGTTATTGGGCAACGGGATGTTGGGGGTCAGCAGTCATGAAACAACAATGTTGTTCTATGAAAATGTACGATTTTTTTTTTTTTTTTTATGCGGCCCACATAAACTTAAATTTTGTTTTTTTGGCCCATGTTAGCCTTTGAGTTTGACATGCTTGGTGTATGGGAAGTGAGGGAAGGCAGTTTTGGCCTCAGAGAAATGGCATAGGAGCCATCTTGAGAAGGTCCTCATATTGTAAATGTTTAAACAGCAGTAACTGCTGAAGCAGTAACATATGCTAAAATGTATTTTTTTTATGAAAACATAACAGTTACCCTTTAAGAATCTGGAATGGAGAAGGAGCATAGGTAGGGTAAGAACAAGAAGAAAAGCCAAAGGATGAGGGGAATATGGATTCAAGAGGTGAAACTGGGAAATATAAGAGCAGATGGCAATGGTGGTGGGGATCCTGTTCCGGTTTCATCATGCCTGAAAAATAGAGGTGTATCGTTATTGTATTGGTCTGGTATTTAGCATACAAATTACACAAGATTTCTTAGTCTGAGAGACAATATAATCCATATCCTATAAAAATGACAGTAATTCATAGTCCCTGTTCATACCCCTCCGTTCTAATGTTTTTAGTGTATGAATCCAAAAGGCTTCTCTTTGAGTTTTTTCTGTCTATCACCCCCTCTTCTTGGGACCAGAATGTGTTCTTTGATTTGAAACCGCAACTGTGATACTGTATGTTATGTTTGTATTTATGGAAATGTGAGGGGACAATAAGAAGTAGGTTTTGACAGCGTATGGTGGATTTGTGTTGTCATATACGGTCGCTGATACTTTGAGTTGTCTTCCCCCACGTAAAGTAAACCACATGGGCATTTTAGTATGTAGACCATGTAATTGGTATCGCAGGTAAAAAAGCCTTTAACTGAATACTCTCTGCCCATGTGTGGGTGCCTTATCTTTTCTCCCTTCTGTACGTTAGAGCATTGCGCACAATGGAGACATGGGAACATGCCATTCCTGGTAGTCCCTAGAAATTGTTGTCTGGGCATCCTTAGAACCTAAATCTGCCTTGACCAAGTGGTCCCGAAGTTTTTTCAGGCATCTTGTGCAGGGAAGGATGGGTGATTGGAATTCTTCTATTTGTGGGTAGGATCTGGACAGGATATTCCAATAATTTTTTATGATATTGGTCACTTTATAGGAATAGGGGTGAAAGGTATGGACAAAAGGTATTCCTTTGTTGGAGATCTGTGGTCTCCTAGTGGTTGGAAAAAGGCTCTTTTGGATTATGGATTGTGGGTAACCCCTATTTTGGAATTTCCCTGCCATTTCTTGTATCCTCTCTTCCCGTATCTGTTGGTTTGTGATGGTTCTTTTCACCAGTGTCAATTGAGATCTTGGAAGTGAACGTCTTGTTGAGATGGCATGGCAGCTGTCATAGTGTAGGGGGTTATTTCGGTCTGTTGGTTTACGATAAAGATTTGTGGTTAAAGTGCCATCCGTATTTTTGGAAACTAGAGTGTCCAGAAAACTAGTGGAGTGAAGGTCACAGTGTAGTGTGAATTGGAGTTCGGGGTATATGGAATTGATGAACTGGTGAAAGGTATTCAGGGTCTCAAGGGGGCCATCCCAAATGCAGAATATGTCATCTATGTATCTTTTCCAGATGTCGCAGATTGTATAAAGAGAGGATTGGAGCATTAGTGTAAGGTGGCGCTAAATGCGAACCCATTGCGATCCCCTGTCTCTGTAGAAAAAATGTATCTTCAAACATGAAGTGGTTCTCTTTGAGGACTAGAGTAAGGAGATCAAGATAGAGTTCAATGTGTGTCTCAGGTGTATGTGCCTCTTGTAGTAAGAGTTTAGTGGCTCTAATGCCCTTCTCATGTTTTATGGACATATAGAGACTACTCACATCCCATGTCACCAGGTAGGTTTCTTTCGAAAGTGGACCTATCAGTCGCAAAAATGATGATGTATCTAATAGAAATGATCTTTAATCAAGGGAGTGAGAGCCTTCTCTAGGAGGATAGTAGGGGTGACAAGACAGAGTCTGTGGATGCCACTATGGGGCGTCCTGGTGGGTTTTCCAGGGTCTTATGAATTTTTGGTAAAATGTAAAAAACTGGTATGATAGCGTGATTATTGGTCATAAACAAAATAGTTTGTTCATCTATTGTACCTTTAATGAGATGTTTTGTAAGGGTTGTTTTTCTCTTGTTGCAGTCTGATTACAATCCAGTATGGTATAAACCATATTGTCATCCAGTTGTCTGCGTCTGCTGTACAAAAACAGCATCACTAACAAAGCTTTTAAACCAATTGAATCGATTTGCTCAAGTCTATGTATCATAAATCGCTATTATGCAGTCAGTTCAGGTTAGGGAGTTGCAGCCGACAAGTGGAGCATGTTTCCTGGACCAAGTGTGGTTGTGTAAGCACCCCTTAGTTACAGGAACACGCAAGCAGCAATGTAACATACAGTATAATGTTAATTGTTACTTCAACAATCCAGGACGAGATAATAATAATCACTGAGGATATAATACTAAGAAAACACCTCTTATATAGACTTGACTGAATAGTCCTTCAGATCCTCTCCTGGTCATCTGTAATTGTACTATTTCCGTGTTGTACATGGGTGAGCTCATGTACAAACCGGATTCCAAAAAAGTTGGGACACTATACAAATCGTGAATAAAAACTGAATGCAATGATGTGGAGGTGCCAACTTCTAATATTTTATTCAGAATAGAACATAAATCACGGAACAAAAGTTTAAACTGAGAAAATGTACCATTTTAAGGGAAAAATATGTTAAATCAGAATTTCATGGTGTCAACAAATCCCCAAAAAGTTGGGACAAGGCCATTTTCACCACTGTGTGGCATCTCCCCTTCTTCTTACAACACTCAACAGACGTCTGGGGACCGAGGAGACCAGTTTCTCAAGTTTAGAAATAGGAATGCTCTCCCATTCTTGTCTAATACAGGCCTCTAACTGTCCAATCGTCTTGGGCCTTCTTTGTTGCACCTTCCTCTTTATGATGCGCCAAATGTTCTCTATAGGTGAAAGATCTGGACTGCAGACTGGCCATTTCAGCACCCGGATCCTTCTCCTACGCAGCCATGATGTTGTGATTGATGCAGAATGTGGTCTGGCATTATCTTGTTGAAAAATGCAGGGTCTTCCCTGAAAGAGATGACGTCTGGATGGGAGCATATGTTGTTCTAGAACCTGAATATATTTTTCTGCATTGATGGTGCCTTTCCAGACATGCAAGCTGCCCATGCCACACGCACTCATGCAACCCCATACCATCAGAGATGCAGGCTTCTGAACTGAGCGTTGATAACAACTTGGGTTGTCCTTGTCCTCTTTGGTCCGGATGACATGGCGTCCCAGATTTGAAAAAAGAACTTTGAATCGTGACTCGTCTGACCACAGAACAGTCTTCCATTTTGCCACACTCCATTTTAAATGATCCCTGGCCCAGTGAAAACGCCTGAGCTTGTGGATCTTGCTTAGAAATGGCTTCTTCTTTGCACTGTAGAGTTTCAGCTGGCAACGGCGGATGGCACGGTGGATTGTGTTCACTGACAATGGTTTCTGGAAGTATTCCTGAGCCCATTCTGTGATTTCCTTTACAGTAGCATTCCTGTTTGTGGTGCAGTGTCGTTTAAGGGCCCGGAGATCACGGGCATCCAGTATGGTTTTACGGCCTTGACCCTTACGCACAGAGATTGTTCCAGATTCTCTGAATCTTCGGATGATGTTATGCACAGTTGATGATGATAGATGCAAAGTCTTTGCAATTTTTCGCTGGGTAACACCTTTCTGATATTGCTCCACTATCTTTCTGCGCAACATTGTGGGAATTGGTGATCCTCTACCCATCTTGGCTTCTGAGAGACACTTCCACTCTGAGAAGCTCTTTTTATACCCAATCATGTTGCCAATTGACCTAATTAGTGTTAATTGGTCTTCCAGCTCTTCGTTATGCTCAAATTTACTTTTTCCAGCCTCTTATTGCTACTTGTCCCAACTTTTTGGGGATTTGTTGACACCGTGAAATTTTGAATCAACGTATTTTTCCTTTAAAATGATACATTTACTCGGATTAAACGTTTGATCTGTCATCTACGTTCTATTACAAATAAAATATTGACATTTGCCATCTCCACATCATTGCATTCAGTTTTTATTCACAATTTGTTTAGTGTCCCAACTTTTTTGGAATCCGGTTTGTAGTAATGACGCCATACAGAATCTATCATTTTTATACAAGACTACCTAAGGGTTGAGCGTATATTGAATGTAAGCAAAAATTATCACATACCAGAAACATTTATACAAGAAACACATTTTTATTTCAGATTGAAATCTCAGTTGACATTCCTGAGACACCTTATTTGTCGACTACTGTGAAGTATAAAGATATAGATTTTAAATACTTGGTTTAACAAACATGTTTTCGCAGGATACCGGGAAGAACTGACAGCTGTTACTGAATATTTTTGCTATTTTAAGAAATGAACAGGTTGAATTGTGGAGCACAGAACTGTTGTATGCACATTGTGATTGGCAGTGAAACGTGCATTTTATGTAATACCTTTGTCTTTAATATAATTTTTGTCCCCTTCGGAACATTCACATTAGATGTACAAGTACCATGACGTAACTGTACATCGCTAATGCACTGTAAATATATGGAGCAGGCTCACGAGCATAGCCCGTTTCATACGCGGCGACTGCGTAATACAGCTGACATTGTGGGGTAATGACCGGGATTGGAGACATCTCCACATCAACCCCTCAGATGCCGTGCTCCGTCTTATGATCGGAGCTCCTACAGCAAAGTCATGGGGGCACCATCAGTAGCAATGACAGCCTATGGCAGTGATGGCTAACCTCCAGAACCCCGGCTGTGGTAAATCTACGACTCCCAGCATGCTCCATTCATTTCTATGGAGATCTGAGAACAGCCAAGCAAGTGTGCATGCTGGGAGTCGTAGTTTTACCACAGCTGGAGTGCCAGAGGTTAGCCATCAAAGGCCTAGGTCCGCGTGAAGGCTCCCAGGCCTGCCATAGCAAGCTACCTGTTAAGATGTGCCTGTGGCAAAACTTAGCAGGCAGTAAAAATCCCATAAACTGCAATAGTATACTATACTATATAAACAATCAGCAGAGAATCACATTCCTTAAAAAAAAAAAATATATATATAATAAACATAATTTGTATTGTAGCATCTGAAAATGTCCAAAATATTAAATATTAAAAATACTTATCATGCACAATGAACGCTGTAACAGAAAAAAAAAAAAAAAATAACTGATTTGCCAAGTTTTGGTCACCTTTCCCTACAAAAGTAATAAAATAAAAAGTGATCAAATGGTTTTATGTACCCCAAAAAGGTTCCAATAAAAACTACAGTCCTCACACAGCCCTGTAGACAGAAATATAAAAAGAGTTATAGGTGTCAGAATATGCCGATGCAAAGAAAAAACATTTTTTTCAAATGTTTTTATTCTTTTAAGAGCAGTAGTAAAGCATAATAAATGCTATATAAATATGGTATCACTGTAAGTATACTGACCAATGGAAGAGTGAATGCTTTAAAAAAAAAAACTCACACAGAACTTGTTTGCCAAAGAATAAGCCTTCATATGGCTTTTTGAACAGAAAAGTAAAAAAGTTATGGCTCTTCAAAGATGAGGGGGGAAAATGAAAACAAAACAATTAAATTAGGCTGTGTCCTAAATGGGTTAAAGAGGGACCCCCGCTGATCAGCTGTTTAAGAAGTCCCTGCTCACCAAGCACAACGCTCTCCATTGTATAGTGGCTGTGGTTGTTATCGCAGCTCAGTCCCATTCACTTCTATGGGGCTGAGCTGAGCCTAGGCCGTGGGACTGGTGAACCTGATGTCACATGGCCTAGGCTAAGCTGAGGAAAGGCTACTGCGAGTGCCACTGCCTTCTCAAACAGCTGATCATTGTCAGTCACAACAGGTGTCGGACCCCCACGATCAGATACTGATGACCTATCCAGAAGATAGGTCATCAGTATATACAGTCAGGTCCATAAATATTGGGACATCGACACAATTCTAACATTTTTGGCTCTATACACCACCACCATGGATTTGAAATGAAACGAACAAGATGTGCTTTAACTGCAGACTGTCAGCTTTAATTTGAGGGTATTTACATCCAAATCAGGTGAATGGTGTAGGAATTACAACAGTTTTCATATGTGCCTCCCACTTGTTAAGGGACCAAAAGTAATGGGACAATTGGCTTCTCAGCGGTTCCATGGCCAGGTGTGTGTTATTCCCTCATTATCCCAATTACAAAGAACAGATAAAAGATCCAGAGTTCATTTCACGTGTGCTATTTGCATTTGGAATCTGTTGCTGTCAACTCTCAAGATGAGATCCAAAAAGCTGTCACGATCAGTGAAGCAAGCCATCATTAGGCTGAAAAAACACAACAAACCCATCAGAGAGACAGCAAAAACATTAGTCGTGGCCAAAACAACTGTTTGGAACATTCTTAACCACTTCAGCCCCCAGTGCTTAAACACCCTGAAAGACCAGGCCACTTTTTACACTTCTGACCTACACTACTTTCACCGTTTATTGCTCGGTCATGCAACTTACCACCCAAATGAATTTTACCTCCTTTTCTTCTCACTAATAGAGCTTTCATTTGGTGGTATTTCATTGCTGCTGACATTTTTACTTTTTTTGTTATTAATCGAAATTTAACGATTTTTTTTGCAAAAAAATGACATTTTTCACTTTCAGTAGTAAAATTTTGCAAAAAAAACGACATCCATATAGAAATTTTGCTCTAAATTTATAGTTCTACATGTCTTTGATAAAAAAAAAATGTTTGGGTAAAAAAAAAATGGTTTGGGTAAAAGTTATAGCGTTTACAAACTATGGTACAAAAATGTGAATTTCCGCTTTTTGAAGCAGCTCTGACTTTCTGAGCACCTGTCATGTTTCCTGAGGTTCTACAATGCCCAGACAGTACAAACACCCCACAAATGACCCCATTTCTGAAAGTACACACCCTAAGGTATTCGCTGATGGGCATAGTGAGTTCATAGAACTTTTTATTTTTTGTCACAAGTTAGCGGAAAATTATGATTTTTTTTTTTTTTTTTTTTCTTACAAAGTCTCATATTCCACTAACTTGTGACAAAAAATAAAAAGTTCTATGAACTCACTATGCCCATCAGCGAATACCTTGGGGTCTCTTCTTTCCAAAATGGGGTCACTTGTGGGGTAGTTATACTGCCCTGGCATTCTAGGGGCCCAAATGTGTGGTAAGGAGTTTGAAATCAAATTCTGTAAAAAATGACCTGTGAAATCCGAAAGGTGCTCTTTGGAATATGGGCCCCTTTGCCCACCTAGGCTGCAAAAAAGTGTCACACATCTGGTATCTCCGTACTCAGGAGAAGGTGGGGAATGTGTTTTGGGGTGTCATTTTATATATACCCATGCTGGGTGAGAGAAATATCTTGGCAAAAGACAACTTTTCCCATTTTTTTATACAAAGTTGTCATTTGACCAAGATATTTATCTCACCCAGCATGGGTATATGTAAAAAGACACCCCAAAACACATTCCTCAACTTCTCCTGAGTACGGGGATACCAGATGTGTGACACTTTTTTGCAGCCTAGGTGGGCAAAGGGGCCCATATTCCAAAGAGCACCTTTCGGATTTCACTCCTCATTTTTTTTTCTGAATTTGATTTCAAACTCCTTACCACACATTCGGGCCCCTAGAATACCAGGGCAGTATAACTACCCCACAAGTGACCCCATTTTGGAAAGAAGACACCCCAAGGTATTCCGTGAGGGGCATGGCGAGTTCCTAGAATTTTTTATTTTTTGTCACAAGTTAGTGGAAAATGATGATTTTTTTTTTTATTTTTTTTTTCATACAAAGTCTCATATTCCACAAACTTGTGACAAAAAATAAAAACTTCCATGAACTCACTATGCCCATCAGCGAATACCTTGGGGTCTCTTCTTTCCAAAATGGGGTCACTTGTGGGGTAGTTATACTGCCCTGGCATTCTAGGGGCCCAAATGTGTGGTAAGTAGGTAAATGACCTGTGAAATCCGAAAGGTGCTCTTTGGAATGTGGGCCCCTTTGCCCACCTAGGCTGCAAAAAAGTGTCACACATCTGGTATTTCTGTATTCAGGAGAAGTTGAGGAATGTGTTTTGGGGTGTCTTTTTACATATACCCATGCTGGGTGAGATAAATATCTTGGTCAAATGCCAACTTTGTATAAAAAAATGGGAAAAGTTGTCTTTTGCCAAGATATTTCTCTCACCCAGCATGGGTATATGTAAAATGACACCCCAAAACACATTCCCCAACTTCTCCCGATTACGGAGATACCAGATGTGTGACACTTTTTTGCAGCCTAGGTGGGCAAAGGGGCCCATATTCAAAAGAGCACCTTTCGGATTTCACAGGTCATTTTTTACAGAATTTGATTTCAAACTCCTTACCACACATTTGGGCCCCTAGAATGCCAGGGCAGTATAACTACCCCACAAGTGACCCCATTTTGGAAAGAAGAGACCCCAAGGTATTCGCTGATGGGCATAGTGAGTTCATGGAACTTTTTATTTTTTGTCACAAGTTAGTGGAATATGAGACTTTGTATGAAAAAAAAAAAAAATAAAAAAATAAGCATTTTCCACTAACTTGTGACAAAAAATAAAAAATTCTAGGAACTCGCCATGCCCCTCACGGAATACCTTGGGGTGTCTTCTTTCCAAAATGGGGTCACTTGTGGGGTAGTTATACTGCCCTGGCATTTTCCAGGGGCCCTAATGTGTGGTAAGTAGGTAAATGACCTGTGAAATCCTAAAGGTGCTCTTTGGAATATGGGCCCCTTTGCCCACCTAGGCTGCAAAAAAGTGTCACACATGTGGTATCGCCGTATTCAGGAGAAGTTGGGGAATGTGTTTTGGGGTGTCATTTTACATATACCCATGCTGGGTGAGAGAAATATCTTGGCAAAAGACAACTTTTCCCATTTTTTTATACAAAGTTGGCATTTGACCAAGATATTTCTCTCACCCAGCATGGGTATATGTAAAATGACACCCCAAAACACATTCCCCAACTTCTCCTGAGTACGGCGATACCAGATGTGTGACACTTTTTTGCAGCCTAGATGCACAAAGGTGCCCAAATTCCTTTTAGGAGGGCATTTTTAGACATTTGGATACCAGACTTCTTCTCACGCTTTGGGGCCCCTAGAATGCCAGAGCAGTATAAATACCCCACATGTGACCCCATTTTGGAAAGAAGACACCCCAAGGTATTCAATGAGGGGCATGGCGAGTTCATAGAAATTTTTTTTTTTTGGCACAAGTTAGCGGAAATTGATATTTTTAATTTTTTTCTCACAAAGTCTCCCGTTCCGCTAACTTGGGACAAAAATTTCAATCTTTCATGGACTCAATATGCCCCTCACGGAATACCTGGGGGTGTCTTCTTTCCGAAATGGGGTCACATGTGGGGTATTTATACTGCCCTGGCATTCTAGGGGCCCTAAAGCGTGAGAAGAAGTCTGGAATATAAATGTCTAAAAAATTTTACGCATTTGGATTCCGTGAGGGGTATGGTGAGTTCATGTGAGATTTTATTTTTTGACACAAGTTAGTGGAATATGAGACTTTGTAAGAAAAAAAAAAAAAAATTCTGCTAACTTGGGCCAAAAAAATATCTGAATGGAGCCTTACAGAGGGGTGATCAATGACAGGGGGGTGATCAATGACAGGGGGGTTGATCAATGACAGGGGGGTTGATCAATGACAGGGGGGTTGATCAATGACAGGGGGGTTGATCAGGGAGTCTATATGGGGTGATCACCACAGTCATTGATCACGCCCCTGTAAGGCTTCATTCAGACGTCCGGATGCGTTTTGCGGATCCGATCCATCTATCAGTGCATCCGTAAAAATCATGCGGACATCTGAATGGAGCTTTACAGGGGGGTAATCAATGACAGGGGGGTGATCAGGGAGTCTATATGGGGTGATCACCACAGTCATTGATCATGCCCCTGTAAGGCTTCATTCAGACGTCCGGATGCGTTTTGCGGATCCGATCCATCTATCAGTGCATCCGTAAAAATCATGCGGACATCTGAATGGAGCTTTACAGGGGGGTGATCAATGACAGGGGGGTGATCAGGGAGTCTATATGGGGTGATCACCACAGTCATTGATCATGCCCCTGTAAGGCTTCATTCAGACGTCCGGATGCGTTTTGCGGATCGGATCCATCTATCAGTGCATCCGTAAAAATCATGCGGACATCTGAATGGAGCTTTACAGGGGGGTGATCAATGACAGGGGGGTGATCAGGGAGTCTATATGGGGTGATCACCACAGTCATTGATCATGCCCCTGTAAGGCTTCATTCAGACGTCCGGATGCGTTTTGCGGATCGGATCCATCTATCAGTGCATCCGTAAAAATCATGCGGACATCTGAATGGAGCTTTACAGGGAGGTGATCAGGGAGTCTATATGGGGTGATCACCACAGTCATTGATCATGCCCCTGTAAGGCTTCATTCAGACGTCCGGATGCGTTTTGAGGATCGGATCCATCTATCAGTGCATCCGTAAAAATCATGCGGACATCTGAATGGAGCTTTACAGGGGGTTGATCAATGACAGGGGTGTAATCAATGACAGGGGGGTGATCAGGGAGTCTATATGGGGTGATAACCACAGTCATTGATCGCGCCCCTGTAAGGCTTCATTCAGACGTCCGGATGCGTTTTGCGGATCCGATCCATCTATCAGTGGATCCGTAAAAATCATGCGGACATCTGAATGGAGCTTTACAGGGGGGTAATCAATGACAGGGGGGTGATCAATGACAGGGGGGTGATCAGGGAGTCTATATGGGGTGATCAGGGGCTAATAAGGGGTTAATAAGTGACGGGGGGGGGGGTGTAGTGTAGTGTAGTGGTGCTTGGTGGGACTTTACTGAGCTACCTGTGTCCTCTGGTGGTCGATCCAAACAAATGGGACCACCAGAGGACCAGGTAGCAGGTATATTAGACGCTGTTATCAAAACAGCGTCTAATATACCTGTTAGGGGTTAAAAAAAACACATCTCCAGCCTGCCAGCGAACGATCGCCGCTGGCAGGCTGGAGATCAACTCTCTTACCTTCCGTTCCTGTGAGCGCGCGCGCCTGTGTGCGCGCGTTCACAGGAAATCTCGCCCATCGCGAGATGACGCATATATGCGTGACTCTGCGCAGGGCTGCCACCTCCGGAACGCGATCCTGCGTTAGGCGGTCCGGAGGTGGTTAAAAAGAAGGAACGCACCGTTGAGCTCAGCAACACCAAAAGACCTGGAAGACCACGGAAAACAACTGTGGTGGATGACCGAAGAATTCTTTCCCTGGTGAAAAAAAAACACCCTTCACAACAGTTGGCCAGATCAAGAACAACCTCCAGGAGGTAGGTGTATGTGTGTCAAAGTCAACAATCAAGAGAAGACTTCACCAGAGTGAATACAGAGGGTTCACCACAAGATGTAAACCATTGGTGAGCCTCAAAAACAGGAAGGCCAGATTAGAGTTTGCCAAACGACATCTAAAAAAGCCTTCACAGTTCTGGAACAACATCCTATGGACAGATGAGACCAAGTTCAACTTGTACCAGAGTGATGGGAAGAGAAGAGTATGGAGAAGGAAAGGAACTGCTCATGATCCTAAGCATACCACCTCATCAGTGAAGCATGGTGGTGGTAGTGTCATGGCGTGGGCATGTATGGCTGCCAATGGAACTGGTTCTCTTGTATTTATTGATGATGTGTCTGCTGACAAAAGCAGCAGGATGAATTCTGAAGTGTTTCGGGCAATATTATCTGCTCATATTCAGCCAAATGCTTTAGAACTCATTGGACGGCGCTTCACAGTGCAGATGGACAATGACCCAAAGCATACTGCAAAAGCAACCAAAGAGTTTTTTAAGGGAAAGAAGTGGAATGTTATTCAATGGCCAAGTCAATCACCGGACCTGAATCCGATTGAGCATGCATTTCACTTGCTGAAGACAAAACTGAAGGGAAAATGCCCCAAGAACAAGCAGGAACTGAGGACAGTTGCAGTAGAGGCCTGGCAGAGCATCACCAGGGATGAAACCCAGCATCTGGTGATGTCTATGCGTTCCAGACTTCAGGCTGTAATTGACTGCAAAGGATTTGCAACCAAGTATTAAAAAGTGAAAGTTTGATTTATGATTATTATTCTGTCCTATTACTTTTGGTCCCTTAACAAGTGGGATGCACATATGCAAACTGTTGTAATTCCTACACCGTTCACCTGATTTGGATGTAAATACCCTTAAATTAAAGCTGACAGTCTGCAGGTAAAGCACATTTTGTTTGTTTCATTTCAAATCCATTGTGGTAGTGTATAGAGCCAAAAATGTTAGAATTGTGTTGATGTCCCAATATTTATGGACCTGACTGTAAGTCTTAGAAAACCCTTTTAAAGATGTGTCACTCAGGAGCTGAGTTGGCGCCATAGCCAACAGGCTAAAACCTGCGCCCAAAATCCTCCTTCTGAACATACTCATAGACTGCAGTAGTAAACTATTATAGTATGTGGTATAAGCAACTAAACAATTGAATATTCAAGTCCTCTTGATGGACTAGTGTTATGAGTTCCTGAAGAGAACAGCCTGATGGAGCTCACTGGATCTGGCATTGCCGGATGTTACTGCAATGCCTGCCGGCATCAATAACTATACTGGGGTCAGTGGAGATACAGCTGCTATCTGCGAAATATGCTGGGATTCAGACAGACAAAAACCGCTGCACACTGTCAGCTTCTCATCTGCCACTTTAGTGGGGAGAGAGACTCCCTCTCTATCCATGCTGTCAGCAATGCACGCAGCTCATCTGCAGGGATGCCTCACTTTCGGTGGCACAGCTGTAAAAGGTGAGATACCCTCTCCTCTTGGGCACACTCCCTAGCAGTGTTCCTTTTCATGGTTCCCCAACCACTTTGGCCTGTTCTGCGACATAGTTGTTTTCCGATCCCGGCAGCTACAGACAGGGCTACCATCAAAAATTTCTGGGCCCTATACAATCAAATTTACCAAGGCCGCATGGCACTTTCTGATATTAGCTGACTGTATACTTATTTCCATTTGTACTAACAAAAAAGGTGGTTCATGCATTTAGACATGTTATTAAATTACATGAATGGTAAAATCATTGCCACTTTGTTATATCCTCTATATTAATATCACCCCTGATCTGATCTCTCAGGTACCACACTGATTCAAAAGATTTGAGAATGAATAAGCTTACACAGGCTAAGTGAATAAACATATTTACTAAGTGTGAAAAATTTATTAAAAAATTAGATTACACAGACAAATCGCATACTGAATAATAAAAGGAAATATATCACTCGCCTTAATTCGGTGAGATTCCGTCATGCTATAATACATGGCTGTCTACCACGTTAAGACATGACCGATACCCCAGGGTGTACAAGAGATGGGGCTAATTAATACTTACATCCTACTTAGGATAAAGTTTTAGGTGGAGTCCCCCGAAGGTATGTGTGTCATGGGGTTTTAACCTTTTAGCCCCCCCCTCAAGTGTGCAGTAGAGATGGCCTTGCGGTTCGCCCGGCGGTCGTTTCACGGCGAACTTTGCTCGTTCGCGGCTCGCCGAACGGGCGAACATATGGCGATGACCGCCGACGCCATATTCTTTTACATTGTGAAGAACTTTGACGCATGACACATGTTTTGCAGATGTTTTAGCACATGGACATATCCCCTACCTTAAAAATAAACCTGATCTGGCAGCCATTTTACATTCAGTCTTTTGCCAGTGTAGGGAGAGGTTGCTGTGTGGAGCAGGGACAGGCTGTTAGGGACACCAAACGCTAGCTAATAGGGCCACAAAAGTCCTTTTAAGGACTGGAATAGGTGTGCTATCGACTTACTGAGGGGTAACTATTGCGCATGCGCATCACAGTAACTATTGCGCATGCGCCGGCTAACGACGCCGATGGACCGCCTCCTTTGTTGTGTATTCGCGTCGTTACCCGGCGCATGCGCAATAGTTACTGTGATGCCGTACAAGGAATGGGCATCGCAGTGTGCATGCGCCGGCCAAAGGAATGAGTGCGCAGGCGCGGGATATCGGCAGAATAACAAGTTAGTACAAAGGCGGTCAGAGGGAAAGAATGGGCGAGCGGAGGGTAGGAAGAGGCGGGGGGACGCAATGAAAAGGCTGAGCAAGCAGGGCACCTAAGAGAGTAACACCGCCCCTGGGCACTTGCGAGCCCTCATTTGCATATATTTTAAAGATCATTTTTGAGGGTTCTATAAGTCCAGGATTGATGCCAGAGGTAACGTTTTTATTAACTGTAAGCATGCTAGGGAGCTATGGGGAGGGTTAAAAAAGTGAAATGCTGGTGACAGACTCCCTTTAAAGCGAATAGGGCCCGCCGCGAACTTGCGGTTCTCGAACATTTGATCGGGTTCGCGTGAACGCATTCGCGAACCATCCCGGCCGATGGTCGTCCATCACTAGTGTGCAGCACGCATGTCTCTGAGATCACCCAGGAATGTGGTCTTATCAGCACAGTGGGGGATGGGTACTACATTACAAAGCACATCATGGTAATAATCACAGAATAGTAATAATAAAAGGGAACAGAATTAAAGGGAAAGAACCAATCAGCCAAGCACCACGGACACCAAGAAACAAACTTTATGTTTTTGTGGACTTTCATTCAATTATTGATGGTTTACAATCATTGTGGGTCCTTGGGGAGATTTCAACAAGTGTCCTTGAAGAGGGATGGGTCCCATCAGGGAAAAAACTTCAGCAGCACATAGATGACAAAAATCATCACAAGAATCATCTAGGTACAGTGTTGAATCCTTGCCTCCAGAATCCTGCATCACCAATATCAAAAATAACCGCAGCACCATATCCAGTTTGTAGTTCAATGCATATTAGCTTTATTCACCTGAGGTGGGGCGATGAATCTCCTTAAATGGGTTATTCCATGAATGATGTAAAAAATTCAAATCAGACATCATATAGTAAATGGCAATCTCTTTCTAACAAAGGTAGAACCAACCCTGTACCTCACATGAATCCAGAGATCCATTCATTGTTCTGCTAGATTCTTTTCAGCTTGGTAGCTTAGGGGTCGTGTCCTTTCTGCTGCAGCTCTGTCCCTGTAACTGCCACAGCTTAGGGTACTTTCACACTTGCGTTGTTCTTTTCCGGCATAGAGTTCCGTCACAGGGGCTCTATACCGGAAAAGAACTGATCAGGCATATCCCCATGCATTCTGAATGGAGAGTAATCCGTTCAGTTTGCATCAGGATGTCCTCAGTTCAGTCGTTTTGACTGATCAGGCAAAAGAGAAAACCGCAGCATGCTACGGTTTTATCTCCGGTGAAAAAAACTGAAGACTTGCCTGAATGCCGGATCCGGCATTTTTCCCCATAGGAATGTATTAGTGCCGGATCCGGCATTCAGAATACCGGAATGCCGGATCTGTCCTTCCGGTCTGCGCATGCGCAGACTGAAAAAAAGGTGAAAAAAATAAATGCCGGATCCGTTTTTGCCGGATGACACCGGAAAGACGGATCCGGCATTTCAATGCATTTTTTCGACTGATCAGGCATTTTTAAGACTGATCAGTCTTACTAATGCCATCAGTTGGCATACGTTTTGCCTGATCCGGCAGGCAGTTCCGGCGACGGAACTGCTTGCCGGATCTCTCTGCCGCAAGTGTGAAATTAGCCTTAACAGGACACATGGCTGGTGGCAGTTGAAGATTTAAACTCAGCATGTGCAACCACCTCAGTAAGATGGACATAAAATAAGGAAAAGAACAGCAGGTGGCGCTATACAGATACATTTTATTGAATAACGCAGTGACTACACTAAATTTTTAATTAGATGCAATTACAAAAGTCTTCAGATACAGGGGCTGATTTTAAAAATGTAGACCAGCTGTGTATGGGGACTTATTGGGAATGCTCCATGTGGAAAGAATATGCAAAGAGGTATCTCCCAAGGGAAGAGGACCTTGACTATATTGCCTTGTCATATCCCATGGCTTGTAAAAAGGTCACATTTTGACTCCTATTGAGCCACTTCCACAAGGTGGCACTAGCGACATGGTTCTCTTTCCCTGTAAGATATATCTTTGAAGACCCTTTAATCACCTAAAGCGATGTTTCAATCCGCAGTCTTTCTCAACTCTCAGGGATATTGGACTCCTGGGGCCACTCTAGGACTCCTGATGGTGGTCGAGGTGGTCTTGGTGTAGATGGTTTTATGGTGCGAGGCAGGGTCTCTGTTGTCGTATTGCCTGCACCTTGCATTGCAAATGTAGTGCTGGAAGCACTGATGACATAGTTGACATAATTGTGCAGCTGAACGGTCTCATTACTATAGAATTTAAATGCAAACAGATCAGGACAGGTCTTTCTTGTAATGGACCGAATGATGTTACACAGAGTGAAGTATCCTCAGATGTTACAGTTCTCTTACCTCCACAGGTAATCATAGGCCAAAAGGTGGCTCTTTTAAAGTATTTGAAGTAATCTCTCGTATCTGCATTTTGCTACTTTAACATCCAGATGTAGAGTGTACTACTTCGCTAATCAATATCTCACAACCAATAAGGGTGTTCCCCTCCATTTGCACCACCAACTGTACCACCATCAGCAAAGTGTCAATTTGTTATATGCAAAAACAGTCATGTTCATTACTGTGCCTGGTTCACCAGCAGGTTGCAGTTTTTTTTGGCAGGGAGCACCTTTAGATAGAATGGAACTGACCTTTCCATTCTCCCCCTTTTGGTCAGAAGTGGGCTAGTCCTGCTTCCTACCAAGGGAAGGGTTGCATGAAGCTGTATAGAGGGTTGAGAGTCAGAAAGAGGAGTTAGGGGAGCGTAGTATTATTAGCAGTAGTATTGGTAGCGGTAGAAATACTAGCTATAGTAGTCATATTAGTAGCAGTAGTAGTATTAGTAGCAGTAGCATTACTAGCTGTAGTAGTCATATTAGTAGCAGTAGTATTAGTAGCAGTAGTGTCAATAGCAGTAAGAGTCATATTAGAAGCAAGAGTAATATTAGTAGCAGTAGCAGTAGTAGTAGTCATATTGGTAGCAGTAGTATTACTAGTAGAAGTAGTCATATAACTGTTGTAGAAAGATATTTGTAAACTGGGATTCAATAAAACGTAACCTTTACTAGGTCATTTAAAATAGTATGTCACACAGGGTGAGAGACGACATAGACAACACTTACAACATTAAGTTCCTCCACTGTATCAATTCATATTCAAGGTAGAAATAATAGAAAACAAAAAAACGGGTGGACCTCACCTCGTCTGGGCGGGGTCCAACTGTGGAGGACGGTCCTGGCGATGATTTTACCTTAGACCTATGTGACCAGGTGCTGGTGTGATAGTTGGCACGATGTAAAATCCTACAAGGCCTTATTGTGGCTTTCCTGCCTGCCTAGGGGGATAGGGGCTCATTAATAGCCTGCCTACCACAATGGAGCACCCGCCCCGACAGGGGCGACCCCACACCGAGCCTTTCCCTCAGTATGGGTCTTAGTCCTATCAAGCCCTAACTAAAACGCCCTACATGCCATGTTTCTGTCCCTTCTGGACATCATCAGGGGACTTCACATGTATATTCCAGGGCAACTACAAATAGAAGTTATAAACAGACACTCAATATAGGTCACAAATATTTGAGCACCGCATGTGTAGTGGCTTATCAGCAGCCACAGTTTACTTACTGGGAATCAAGGTGATTTTAGCCTCGTATCCTTGGACAAAATGATGGATAGCTCTTGTCCTTACTGATACAGGGGAAGTGCCCCTTGTCAGTCTATGTCTCACCACAAATAACGGTGATTTGGGTGAGCATTGAATGGTTGTTAACCGCCTCCTTATGTACCTCTACTCCCGATATGTGTACGCCCCCCGTGATCATTTGTCTTACCTGTCCAGGTATCGCAAAGCGCTTGTGATTCAGCGTGGAACGCACGCCGCTCGTGTGCGTTCCACCGGACCGGAGGTCAGCGTCACGTGATGCGGGCTAAATCGGAAGTGAAGTCAGAGCCTCAGTCAGAGCGTTGCCAGTTGCATAGCAACTTCTAGGCTCATGACACTCGGCCCTATTAGCAGACACATGATAACTTGCCTGTTATTTTCATAGATGCACGATCGCATTACAGATATAAATTAGCAGGACAGCCAGACACAGACCATACCACTGCAGACGCCAGACGATTATTGGACCAAAGAGCCCAATCTTTAACAACTGGGCTACATATTATGATGTTATAATTTTAGATGAATCCACCATCAGATCTAATGCGATCATTGATTAGGTGAGACGGCATCTGGTCTGGGGGTCATCCTTGAGCAATTACAGAGGGGGTGGCCGCCTATTATTAGCGGAATCCCCCTATGTTAGTTCCGGTCGTGTCCATCATCACATCCCATGCGTCCATGGAGTGGGCACATACGATGCGGGGAGGGGCACGAAGGGATCACATCCATCATATTTCAACTTATGATTCAGATCACAAGAAGCAGCAATAGTTTTGTTGTTCGTTTAGCCCGGATGGATGGACTGTTTTGAGATAAAAGATCCATTTAGCCTCGCATTGCAGGATCCTCTTATCAAAATCTCCCCATCTTATTCCTGGCTTGATTTTTTCAATTCCAGAAAAAGATAGGCAGTCCAGTCTCCCTCCATGTTTGATGTTTACATGACGTGCCACCGATGTGTCTTTGTCGTTTCTTATATCGCTCAAATGCTCTCCTATTCTTCTCCTCAAATCCCTACCAGTCTTCCCAATATACCCCTCTCCACATTCACATGTAATTTTATACACCAGGCCCGTGCTTCTGCAGTTAATAAAGTCCGTAATTGTATAGACTTTATTAGTGTTGTTACTCCTGAATGACTTTGCTTTGGCCATAAAGGGGCACGCCACGCATTTACCGCATTTGTAATTTCCACTAATGCCTCTCTCCAGCCAAGTCCTTGGCTGGGACCCTGGTGTATAGTGGCTGTGCACCAACATATCGCGGATGCTTCTGCCCCGTCTATATGTGATGCTGGGGTGCCCCTTTATGGCCCTGCAGACATCAGGATCCAGTAGGAGCACGTGCCAGTGTTTTGATATGATGTCTCTGATTCCCGAGGAACAACCATTATATGTACTGATAAATCGGATCTCCCTGTTGTCACTGGGGCTACTGTTCATGGGGGGCGTCTGTTTGTGGCGTCAGAAGAGATGCTCTATCCCTGTTCAGGGCGGTCTGATACGCTGGTGTAAGTACGCCTACTGGATATCCGCGATCTAAAAAGCGAGTTTTCAAGTCACCCGCCTATCTCACGAAATCCGAGCGCTTCGAGCAATTCCTTCTTAGTCGCAGATATTGACCTCTCGGTATTCCCTTCCTGAGGGGGTATGGATGACTACTTTCCCACCTCAGGAGGGAATTGGTCGAGGTTGGCTTGCGGTATATAGATGTTTCCAGACATCCCTAAAGGTTTATATTCACTGTGATGTCAAGGAAAGGGAGTTTGGATGGATCACATTCCGATGTGAAATGGAGGCCAATCTCGTTTTGGTTTAGTTGTCGAACCCAAGCCGAGAAGGTCTCCATACTCCCCTTCCAGATAACAAAAACATCATTTATGAAGCGCGCCCACTTTTGGATGTGCTGAAGCTCAAAACAGTCCATCCATCCGGGCTAAACGAATAACAAAACTATTGCTGCTTCTTGTGATCTGAATCATAAGTTGAAATATGATGGATGTGATCCCTTCGTGCCACTCCCCGCATCGTATGTGCCCACTCCATGGACGCATGGGATGTGATGATGGACACGACCGGAACTAACATAGGGGGATTCCGCTAATAATAGGCGGCCACCCCCTCTGTAATTGCTCAAGGATGACCCCCAGACCAGATGCCGTCTCACCTAATCAATAATCGCATTAGATCTGATGGTGGATTCATCTAAAATTATAACATCATAATATGTAGCCCAGTTGTTAAAGATTGGGCTCTTTGGTCCAATAATCGTCTGGCGTCTGCAGTGGTATGGTCTGTGTCTGGCTGTCCTGCTAATTTATATCTGTAATGCGATCGTGCATCTATGAAAATAACAGGCAAGTTATCATGTGTCTGCTAATAGGGCCGAGTGTCATGAGCCTAGAAGTTGCTATGCAACTGGCAACGCTCTGACTGAGGCTCTGACTTCACTTCCGATTTAGCCCGCATCACGTGACGCTGACCTCCGGTCCGGTGGAACTCACGCGAGCGGCGTGCGTTCCACGCTGAATCACAAGCGCTTTGCGATACCTGGACAGGTGAGACAAATGATCACGGGGGGCGTACACATATCGGGAGTAGAGGTACATAAGGAGGCGGTTAACAACCATTCAATGCTCACCCAAATCACCGTTATTTGTGGTGAGACATAGACTGACAAGGGGCACTTCCCCTGTATCAGTAAGGACAAGAGCTATCCATCATTTTGTCCAAGGATACGAGGCTAAAATCACCTTGATTCCCAGTAAGTAAACTGTGGCTGCTGATAAGCCACTACACATGCGGTGCTCAAATATTTGTGACCTATATTGAGTGTCTGTTTATAATTTCTATTTGTAGTTGCCCTGGAATATACATGTGAAGTCCCCTGATGATGTCCAGAAGGGACAGAAACATGGCATGTAGGGCGTTGAAGTTAGGGCTTGATAGGACTAAGACCCATACTGAGGGAAAGGCTCGGTGTGGGGTCGCCCCTGTCAGGGCGGGTGCTCCATTGTGGTAGGCAGGCTATTAATGAGCCCCTATCCCCCTAGGCAGGCAGGAAAGCCACAATAAGGCCTTGTAGGATTTTACATCGTGCCAACTATCACACCAGCACCTGGTCACATAGGTCTAAGGTAAAATCATCGCCAGGACCGTCCTCCACAGTTGGACCCCGCCCAGACGAGGTGAGGTCCACCCGTTTTTTCGTTTTCTATTATTTCTACCTTGAATATGAATTGATACAGTGGAGGAACTTAATGTTGTAAGTGTTGTCTATGTCGTCTCTCACCCTGTGTGACATACTATTTTAAATGACCTAGTAAAGGTTACGTTTTATTGAATCCCAGTTTACAAATATCTTTCTGCATTATTTGGGTGTAATTACATACCACGTACATAAACCAGTAAAAGTGGTATATATAATTGGTTTTATATAACTGTTGTAGCAGTAGTATTATTACCAGAAGTAGTCATACTAGTAGCAGTATTAGTAGTAGTATTACTAGCAGTAGTAGTATTATTAGTATCAGTAGAAGTAGCACTAGTATTACTAGCAGTAGTAGTCAGATTAGTTGTAGTAGTATTACTAGCAGTAGTAGTCATATTCGTAGCAGTAGTAGTATTAGTAACAGTAGTATTAGTATCTGTAGTAGTCATATTAGTAACTAGTAGTAGTATTAGTAGTAGTAGTATTAGTAGCAGTAGGAGTCATATTAGTATCTGTAGTAGTAGCATTAGTATTACTAACAGTAGTAGTCTTATTAGTAGCAGTAATAGTAGTATTACTAGCTGTAGTACTCATATTAGTAGCAGTAGTAGTATTAGTAGTAGTAGTATTACTACTCATATTAGTAGCAGTAGTTGTCGTATTATTACCACAGTGGCTCAGTGGTTAGCACTGGTGCCTTGCAGTGCTGGGGTCCTGGGTCCAATCCAACATCTGCATGGAATTTGTATGCTCTCCCCGTGTTTGCATGGGTTTCCTCCGGGTACTCCGGTTTCCTCCCACACAGGGAATTTAGATTGTGAAGCGCTGCGGAATGTAGTGCTATATAAGTGCTATATAAGTGAGTAAAATAAATAAATACTAATAGTAGCACTAGAAGTACTAGCAGTAGAAGTAATATTAGTAATAGCAGTAGTATTACTAGCAGTAGTATTATTAGCAGTAGTAGTTATATTAGTAGCAGTAGAAATTAGAGTAGTAGTATTACTAGCAATAGTAGTCATATTACTAAAGGAATGAGTAGTAGTAGACTAGTAGTATTACTAGTATTAATTTTATTAGCAGCAGTGGTAATATTAGTATCAGTAGTAGTATTATTAGGAGTAGTAGTCATATTAGTATCAGTACTAGTAGTATTATTAGAAGTAGTAGTAAAATTAGTATCAGTAGTAGTAGTAGTAGCAGCAGTATTAGCAGTAGTAGTAATAGTAGTATCATCAGTAGTAGTAGTAGTAATAATAGTAGCTTAATTGGGACATGATACGCTAATATTTATAACAATGTTACATTGTTGTATTTTATTACAATAAAAATGATCTGATTTAAAAAAAAATAATAGTAGCTTAAGTAGTAGTAGTATTAGTAGTATTAGTAATAGTAGTATCTGTAGTAGTAGTAGTAGTATTAGCAGTAGTAGTAATATTTGTATCAGTAGCAGTTTTAGTATTAGAAGTAATAGTAGTATCGGTGGTGGTAGTGTAACATCCCAGAGTATGTCACTAAAACTCTTTCACCCTGCTTCATAATGTTAGGTGTACATGTGTATTTCCATCTGATGTAATATAACCGTGCATTACCAATGTATGTATTTCTATGCCTGTATTCTATATATTTGCTGTAATTCTCAAAGTACACCAGCAAGTGGCAGCAATATGTAGGCAGACCATAGCTAGTTAATAGACCTAGACTGGAATAGTACATTCCAGGCTAGCTCCCCCATTTCTGAGGAGGAGTGGATTGTTCCCATATCCTACTTCAGGAGGAGGAAAGAAAGTTCTAGCAGTGTGAGCCACCCCCCTGCTGGGGTAGGCTGTGTTAGTAGGAGCTCCCAGAAACAGGGACCACAACCAAGGATCCAAGCCTCTGCTGAGGCCCAAGATCAACCTTCCCAGCCTGAGTCCTTTACCTCAGCTGGTGGACAGAGAAAGCAGCCATCTACAGAACTATCAGATCTCCAGGAAGCCACCATCATACCCTGCGAGCAGTCCTGTAAGTAACGATCCCAAAACAAGGAGAAGATAAATACCTCACCAGCTAGTCAGACCGAAACCAAACAGACCACAGACAGAGCAGAAGATAGATACCTGCCAGATCAATAGGCGTATGTACCAGATGCAGAATAGATATAAATTCCTGCCACATATAGCCAAAACCTGCTGGGACCCTAGACTGAAGCTGTAACTTGTAAGGATCAAAGCTGCATATCAAACCACCAAGTAAAGACAAGTTGGACCCTATTATCTGTGTGGAATCCCATCATTCCTCAGTTACTCCTATTAACCTCCTCAGCCCCCAGGGCTTAAAGAGGACCTTTCACCTTGAAAAACATTGTGAACTAAGTATGCTGCCAGGGAGAGCGGCGCCCGGGGATCTCACTGCACTTACTATTATCCCTGGGCGCCGCTCCGTTCTCCCGTTATGCCCTCCGGTATCTTCACTCACTAAGTTAAAGTAGGCGGTGTCTGCCCTTGTCCTGTGGGCGTCTCCTTCTCCCAGGCTGTGAGCTGTGCGCTGCGATTGGCCAGCGCTGCAGCCTAGGAGAAGGAGACGCCCACAGGACAAGGGAAGACACCGCCTACTAACTTAGTGAGTGAAGGTACCGGAGGGCATAACGGGAGAACGGTGCGGCGCCCAGGGATAATAGTAAGTGCAGTGAGATCCCCGGGCGCCGCTCTCCATGGCAGCATACTTAGTTCACAATGTTTTTCAAGTTGAATGGTCCTCTTTAAACACCCTGAAAGACCAGGCCACTTTTTACACTTCTGACCTACACTACTTTCACCGTTTATTGCTCGGTCATGCAACTTACCACCCAAATGAATTTTACCTCCTTTTCTTCTCACTAATAGAGCTTTCATTTGGTGGTATTTCATTGCTGCTGACATTTTTACTTTTTTTGTTATTAATCGAAATTTAACGATTTTTTTGCAAAAAAATGACATTTTTCACTTTCAGATCCATATATAAATTTTGCTCTAAATTTATTGTTCTACATGTCTTTGATAAAAAAAAAATGTTTGGGTAAAAAAAAAATGGCTTGGGTAAAAGTTATAGCGTTTACAAACTATGGTACAAAAATGCGAATTTCCGCTTTTTGAAGCAGCTCTGACTTTCTGAGCACCTGTCATGTTTCCTGAGGTTCTACAATGGCCAGACAGTACAAACACCCCACAAATGACCCCATTTCGGAAAGTAGACATCCTAAGGTATTCGCTGATGGGCATAGTGAGTTCATAGAACTTTTTATTTTTTGTCACAAGTTAGCGGAAAATTATGATTTATTTATTTATTTATTTTTTTCGTACAAAGTCTCATATTCCACTAACTTGTGACAAAAAATAAAAACTTCCATGAACTCACTATGCCCATCAGCTAATACCTTGGGGTGTCTTCTTTCCAAAATGGGGTCACTTGTGGGGTAGTTATACTGCCCTGGCATTCTAGGGGCCCAAATATGTGGTAAGGAGTTTGAAATCAAATTCTGTAAAAAATGACCGGTGAAATCCGAAAGGTGCTCTTTGGAATGTGGGCCCCTTTGCCCACCTAGGCCCACCTAGGCTGCAAAAAAGTGTCACACATCTGGTATCTCCGTATTCAGAAGAAGTTGGGGAATGTGTTTTGGGGTGTCATTTTACATATACCCATGCTGGGTGAGAGAAATATCTTGGTCAAATGCCAACTTTGTATAAAAAAATGGGAAAAGTTGTCTTTTGCCAAGATATTTCTCTCACCCAGCATGGGTATATGTAAAATGACACCCCAAAACACATTCCCCAACTTCTCCTGAATACGGAGATACCACATGTGTGACACTTTTTTGCAGCCTAGGTGGGCAAAGGGGCCCACATTCCAAAGAGCACCTTTCGGATTTCACCGGTCATTTTTTACAGAATTTGATTTCAAACTCCTTACCACACATTTGGGCCCCTAGAATGCCAGGGCAGTATAACTACCCCACAAGTGACCCCATTTTGGAAATAAGACACCCCAAGGTATTCGCTGATGGGCATAGTGAGTTCATGGAAGTTTTTATTTTTTGTCACAAGTTAGTGGAATATGAGACTTTGTAATAAAAAAAAAAAAATCATCATTTTCCACTAACTTGTGACAAAAAATAAAAAATTCTAGGAACTCGCCATGCCCCTCACGGAATACCTTGGGGTGTCTTCTTTCCAAAATGGGGTCACTTGTGGGGTAGTTATACTGCCCTGGCATTCTAGGGGCCCAAATGTGTGGTAAGGAGTTTGAAATCAAATTCTGTAAAAAATGGCCAGTGAAATCCGAAAGGTGCTCTTTGGAATGTAGGCCCCTTTGCCCACCTAGGCTGCAAAAAAGTGTCACACATGTGGTATCTCCGTATTCAGGAGAAGTTGGGGAATGTGTTTTGGGGTGTAATTTTACATATACCCATGCTGGGTGAGAGAAATATCTTGGTCAAATGCCAACTTTGTATAAAAAAATGGGAAAAGTTGTCTTTTGCCAAGATATTTCTCTCACCCAGCATGGGTATATGTAAAATGACACCCCAAAACACATTGCCCAACTTCTCCTGAATACTGAGATACCAGATGTGTGACACTTTTTTGCAGCCTAGGTGGGCAAAGGGGCCCAAATTCTAAAGAGCACCTTTCGGATTTCACCGGTCATTTTTTACACATTTTGATTTCAAACTTCTTACCACACATTTGGGCCCCTAGAATGCCAGGGCAGTATAACTACCCCACAAGTGACCCCATTTTGGAAAGAAGACACCCCAAGGTATTCGCTGATGGGCATAGTGAGTTCATGGAAGTTTTTATTTTTTGTCACAAGTTAGTGGAATATGAGACTTTGTAAGGGAAAAATAAATAAATAAAAATATCATCATTTTCCGATAACTTGTGACAAAAAATATAAAATTCTAGGAACTCGCCATGCCTCTCACGGAATACCTTGGGGTGTCTTCTTTCCAAAATGGGGTCACTTGTGGGGTAGTTATACTGCCCTGGCATTTTCCAGGGGCCCTAATGTGTGGTAAGTAGGTAAATGACCTGTGAAATCCTAAAGGTGCTCTTTGGAATGTGGGCCCCTTTGCCCACTTAGGCTGCAAAAAAGTGTCACACATGTGGTATCGCCGTATTCAGGAGAAGTTGGGGAATGTGTTTTGGGGTGTCTTTTTACATATACCCATGCTGGGTGAAAGAAATATCTCGGCAAAAGACAACTTTTCCCATTTTTTTATACAAAGTTGGCATTTGACCAAGATATTTATCTCACCCAGCATGGGTATATGTAAAATGACACCCCAAAACACATTGCCCAACTTCTCCTGAATACGGCGATACCACATGTGTGACACTTTTTTGCAGCCTAGATGCGCAAAGGGGCCCACATTCCTTTTATGAGGGCATTTTTAGATATTTGGATCCCAGACTTCTTCTCACGCTTTAGGACCCCTAGAATGCCAGGGCAGTATAAATACCCCACATGTGACCCCATTTTGGAAAGAAGACATTCCAAGGTATTCAATGAGGGGCATGGCGAGTTCATAGAATTTTTTTTTTTTGGCACAAGTTAGCAGAAATTGATATTTTTTTTTTTTTCTCACAAAGTCTCCCTTTCCGCTAACTTGGGACAAAAATTTCAATCTTTCATGGACTCAATATGCCCCTCACGGAATACCTTGAGGTGTCTTCTTTCCGAAATGGGGTCACATGTGGGGTATTTATACTGCCCTGGCATTCTAGGGGCCCTAAAGCGTGAGAAGAAGTCTGGAATATAAATGTCTAAAAAATTTTACGCATTTGGATTCCGTGAGGGGTATGGTGAGTTCATGTGAGATTTTATTTTTTGACACAAGTTAGTGGAATATGAGACTTTGTAAGAAAAAAAAAAATAATTCCGCTAACTTGGGCCAAAAAAATGTCTGAATGGAGCCTTACAGGGGGGTGATCAATGACAGGGGGGTGATCAATGACAGGGGGGTGATCAGAGAGTCTATATGGGGTGATCACCCCCCTGTCATTGATCACGCCCCTGTAAGGCTCCATTCAGATGTCTGTATGTGTTTTGCGGATCCGATCCATGTATCCGTGGATCCGTAAAAATCATACGGACATCTGAATGCAGCCTGACAGGGGGGGTGATCAATGACAGGGGGGGTGATCAATGACAGGGGGGGTGATCAATGACAGGGGGGTGATCAGGGAGTCTATATGGGGTGATCACCCCCCCTGGAAGGCTCCAGGGAGACGCCTGTATGTGTTTTGCGGATCCGATCCATCTATCAGTGGATCTGTAAAAATCATGAGGACGTCTGAATGGAGCTTTACAGGGGTGTGATCAATGACAGGGGGGTAATCAATGACAGGGGGGTGATGAGGGAGTCTATATGGGGTGATCACCACAGTCATTGATCACGCCCCTGTAAGGCTCTATTCAGACGTCCGTATGCGTTTTGCGGATCCGATCCATCTATCAGTGGATTCGTAAAAATCATGCGGATGTCTGAATGGAGCTTTACAGGGGTGTGATCAATGACAGGGGGGTAATCAATGACAGGGGGGTGATGAGGGAGTCTATATGGGGTGATCACCACAGTCATTGATCACGCCCCTGTAAGGCTCCATTCAGATGTCCGTATGCGTTTTGCGGATCCGATCCATCTATCAGTGGATCCGTAAAAATCATGCGGACATCTGAATGGAGCTTTACAGGGGTGTGATCAATGACAGGGGGGTAATCAATGACAGGGGGGTGATGAGGGAGTCTATATGGGGTGATCACCACAGTCATTGATCACGCCCCTGTAAGGCTCCATTCAGACGTCCGTATGCGTTTTGCGGATCCGATCCATCTATCAGTGGATCCGTAAAAATCATGCGGACATCTGAATGGAGCTTTACAGGGGTGTGATCAATGACAGGGGGGTAATCAATGACAGGGGGGTGATGAGGGAGTCTATATGGGGTGATCACCACAGTCATTGATCACGCCCCTGTAAGGCTCCATTCAGACGTCCGTATGCGTTTTGCGGATCCGATCCATCTATCAGTGGATCCGTAAAAATCATGCGGACATCTGAATGGAGCTTTACAGGGGTGTGATCAATGACAGGGGGGTAATCAATGACAGGGGGGTGATCAGGGAGTCTATATGGGGTGATCAGGGGTGATCAAGGGTGATCAAGGGGTTAATAAGTGACAGGGGGGGGTGTAGTGTAGTGGTGCTTGGTGCAACATATTACTGAGCTACCTGTGTCCTCTGGTGGTCGATACAAACAAAGGGGACCACCAGAGGACCAGGTAGCAGGTATATTAAACGCTGTTATCAAAACAGCGTCTAATATACCTGTTAGGGGTTAAAAAAATCACATCTCCAGCCTGCCAGCGAACGATCGCCGCTGGCAGGCTGGAGATCCACTCTCTTACCTTCCGTTCCTGTGAACGCGCGCGCCTGTGTGCGCGCGTTCACAGGAAATCTCGCGTCTCGCGAGAGGACGCGCCGGCGCGTCCACCCAGAAGAGCAGGGCCGCCGCAAAGACGCAATCCTGCGTACGGCGGTCCTGAGGAGGTTAACCACACTCATTTTGTTGCATGTGAGCCGGGATACAGGAGTCCAGCCATACCAAGGTAGGAGACATCGTGGACACTACCCAAATCTGCTATACGGAGACATTATCCCCCTCTGGCATTCCTTACCTAGTACGTAAGCTCATAACATCTTAAAGGGCCCTGCTACAGTACCTGCGCAAGCTGCAACTGGCATCACGAACTTATATACATGTAAACTGACCCACTGCATAGCATCCCCACTGACCCAGTGTCCTGCTCATTGCATAAAGTGGCGGCACGAACAGGATCGGATTGAATTGTGTGTCCACCCCTAACAACAGAACTGCATCCAATTGTGCGCAAAAACGTACTTAAAACCGCATGTTTCACAGTATAATAAGGGCTGAAGATTGTGCAAAGATCGCTAAAAAAGTGACTTTCTTACTTGTATTGCTGTGCCAAGAAAGCTCTGCACATGCGCTACAGCACAAGGAGTTAATTCGACATTGTGGAGATTCGCCATATTCGTTTTTAAGATGGCGCTTCATCTTCATGCCAAAGAAAAAAGAAACAAAGAAACGCCCTCCCAGGAGCGCGAAAATGCTATCTACGCCCCCCAGAAGCGGGAAAATCTTGTAACACCCCCTCAAGAAAGGCGCTAAGATGTCGAATACGCCCCTTCAGGAGCGGAAAAAATCGAGACTGCCCACCATGAACTTTCTATTGTGCTGCACCCTCAGAACCTGCTATTTGCCAGAAGGAGGAAGAGGCCAAGATGGCGTTTCCCCAGCCTAAATGGAACCAGATGGCGATCTGTGGTGAAGCCGTCTATGAGGAGCAGCCACCGGTGATCCATGTCTCCCGAATAACGAAGAAAGGTGGACCCTCAGTATTTGCTACCATGCTGGAGGCTGTGGATTCCTCCCTGGCCAAGGCCGAAGCACCGCTCACCTTGCCCAGCATTCCGGAGGAGACCGCCGCTGAAGTTCCGGCGGCTGAGGATCCCTCCGCTCTGTCAAGTGCTCCAGCGGAAGTCGACGCACCTATGAAGATGGAGGTGGATGTCGTGCCTGCTCCCGCGGAGCATCAGCTGAAGAGAAGCCAGTGACCCAGATGGCGCCTGAATCCCGAGAAGCCCAGCAGAAGGCACCGGAACCGGCCGCCCGGCCGCGACAACAGGTAGGAGCTGCCACGCTCCCTGAGGCCCCAGCCCGGTCCGTGCCCGTTCCCCCGCCACGTCCTGGGACTCCAACACCTGCCATTAGCCTCAGGCCCGCAAAGCCACTACCACCTACTGGTGCGGCAGAGGCGGCTGGTGATTCCACTCCGCCGCCCAGCTACAGCCAGCTTAACAGCCTGAACCCTGAGGTACCCCATGAAATTACCGCGTTTGCCCAGACGGCCTGGGAGTACAAGTCGGCCATTGAAGAGTGGGTAAAGCAGGTCCTCGACAGCCCCCAGTCAGGAGACCCTAAACTGACCCGGCGTACAGGAACTGTACTGTGGTTCTCTGTGGAACGGGGTATAGGATTCCTGCAAGATAACCACTCCGGGACTGAAGTATTTGTGGGCTGCCGCTCAGTAAAACGGCACTATCTACCCCAGGAGAGGCATAACCTGTATGTAGGGGATCAAGTGGAATATACCCCCATGCGGTCTATGCAAGGACTGTTTGCAGCTGGAGTCACCCTGCTGCAGAAGCCACTCTCCCCTGCCATCACCCCAGAGACCTGGCAGGAGGATCCAGGCTCTGCGGACATGGATTTGCTAAAATGTGGATGCATGAAATCTGTCTCTAATGAAGAAACATCAGTGGCTGTCCTAGCTTCATTCAGCAAGAGCCCACAGCGTAGCACTCGCCGCATGTCACTGGAAAGTGGCATTAGTCGAACATCCCTTCGGCGGATATTAGCTACTCACAAATGGCACCCTTACAAACTCCAGCTACTACAGCATCTCAACGAGGATGACCCAGATCGGCGCACTGAATTTGCAGAATGGGCAAAACAAAAATTGGAAGAGGACCCTCAGTTTACACAGAAGATTTTGTTCAGTGATGAGGCAAACTTTTATGTGAATGGTGAAGTTAACAAACAAAACCACCGCTATTGGTCTGACACTAACCCACATTGGATAGATCCCTCCAAGACTGTTGGAACAAAAAAATTGATAGTATGGTGTGGTATATGGGGTACAAAGATAGTGGGGCCATTTTTCATCAATGGAAGCCTCAAGGCCACTGGATATGCGAAATTGCTACATGATGATGTGTTTCCCTCTTTATGCACTGAAGCTGGCACGTTCCCTGAGTTTTTCCAGCAAGATGGTGCACCACCACATTATGGGTGCCAGGTCGAGCATTCCTAGATGAACAGTTTCCTGGAAAGTGGATTGGTCGTCGTGGGCCAGTTGAATGGCCCCCAAGGTCTCCCGATCTGACCCCCTTAGGCTTTTATCTTTGGGGTCATCTCAAGGCAATTGTCTATGCTGTGAAGATACGAGATGTGCAGCACCTGAAACTACGGATACTGGAAGCCTGTGCTAGCATTTTTCCTGCGGTGTTGCTATCAGTGTGTGAAGAGTGGGAGAAGAGGGTTGCATTGACAATCCAACACAATGAGCAGCTCATTGAACACATTTTATAAGTGGTCAGAAACGTGTAAATAACTCATTAAAGAATAAAGTTACGTTAAAACCAAGCACACCATTGTTTTTCTTGTGAAATTCCCAATAAGTTTGATGTGTCCCATGACCCTCTTCCTATTGAAAAAACAAAAGTTGGATTCAAAATGGCCGACTTCAAAATGGCCGCCATGGTCACCACCCATCTTGAAAAGTTTCCTCCCTCACATATACTAATGTGCCACAAACAGAAAGTTAATATCACCAACCATTCCCATTTTATTAAGGTGTATCCATATAAATGGCCCACCCAGTAGATCTGCGCATGCGCGGCCGCCCGGAGCTATGCTCGTTCACGCTGGATGCCGGAGTTCTTCTGCTCAAGCGCGGCCCATGGATGTGGCCGGCGAGCGGTGGCCGTATCCATGGGCAGCGCAGATCAACAATGAATTGGAATAAGAAGAATTTAAAGAAAACAGTAGTTTTTTTTTCATGAAATATATTTTGAAAAAAAGCTCACTGGGGGGGTATATAATTTAATAAAATAGGATCAATAAGATGAGAATACCCCTTTAAGGACCGGGCTCATTTTCACCTTAAGGACCAGGCCATTTTTTGCAAATCTGACCAGTGTCACTTTATGTGGTGATAACTTTAAAACGCTTTTACTTATCCAGGCCATTCTGAGATTGTTTTTTCGTGACATATTGTACTTCATGACACTGGTAAAATGGAGTCAAAAAAATTCATTTTTATTTATAAAAAAATACCAAATTTGCCAAAAATTTAGAAAAATTAGCAAATTTCCAAGTTTCAATTTCTCTACTTCTATAATACATAGTAATACCTACAAAAATAGTTATTACTTTACATTCCCCATATGTCTACTTCATGTTTGGATCATTTTGGGATTGACATTTTATTTTTTTGGGATGTTACAAGGCTTAGAAGTTTAGAAGCAAATCTTGACATTTTTCAGAAATTTTCAAAAACCCGCTTTTCAAGGACCAGTTCAGATCTGAAGTCACTTTGTGACTAGAAACCACCCAAAAATGACCCCATTCTAGAAACTACACCCCTGAAGGTATTCAAAACTGATTCTACAAACTTTGTTAACCCTTTAGGTGTTCCACAAGAATTAATGGAAAATAGAGATACAATTTAAAAATTTCCCTTTTTTGGCAGATTTTCCATTTTAATAATTTTTTCCAGTTACAAAGCAAGGGTTAACAGCCAAACAAAACTCAATATTTATGGCTCTGATTCTGTAGTTTACAGAAACACCCCATATCTGGTCGTAAACCGCTGTATGGGCTGAGAGCCATAGTATTTTCAGTTTTTGGGCGATTATCTTAGGTAGGGTCTCATTTTTTGAAGGATGAGATGACGGTTTGATTGGCACTATTTTGGGGTGCATATGACTTTTTGATTGCTTGCTATTACACTTTTTGTGATGTAAGGTGACAAAAAATGGTTTATTTAGCAGAGTTTTTTTTTTTTTTTTTACGGTCTTCATCTGAGGGGTTAGGTCATGTGATATTTTGTATAGAGCCGGTCGATACGGACGCGGCGATACCTAATATGTATACTTTTTTTTATTTATGTAAGCTTTACACAATAACAGCTTTTTTAAAACAAAAAAATCGTTAATTTCTAACGATAATTTGTTTTCCCTTAGTCCTAACAGCAGCACAGATGGGGTTAAGCACCCCCCATGGACTGCTAGGACCGGCGGAATTTTAATGAGCCCAAGTAATAATTAAACACTTAAACCTCCCCTATAAAGGAGGGAATCACCTCCAGCCCATTGTGTTATAGCAAGAAAAAACTAGTCTTACTAGGGTGGGAAATTTGTGTGCTGCTGTTAGGACTAAGGGAAAACAAATTATCGTTATAAATTAACGATTCCCTTACGTCCTACCAGCAGCACAGATGGGGAGATAGCAAGAAGAACCCCTAGGGAGGGCTATCATGCCTGGCAGAACTAAGAATAGCCTGCCCAAAGGCCGAGTACTCAGCTAATCTGGCATCTAGTCTATAATGGGAGATGAATGTTGATTCAGAGCTCCAGGAGGCAGATTTACAAATCATGTCGAGCAGAAGAAGACTCCTCTCGGCAAAAGAAGTAGCTACAGCCCTCGTAGAATGGGCTTTTACAAACCCCGGAGGGTCTAGAGATTGGGAAACAAAGGATTCCCCATTAGCCTCCTTAATCCATCGACTGATGGATGGTTTAGACGCCTTACGGCCTTTAAATTTACCGGCAAACAGGATTAGAAGATTTTCATCTTTCCTGAACTCCTTGATCTATCCACATAGATCCGGAGGCATCTCGAGACATCCAAAGGATGTATAGCAGGTTCCTCGGAGGAGGTAGAAGGTCTAGAAAGAACCGGGAAGGATATCACCTGGTTGATATTCTGGAAAGAAGGGACCTTAGGCCTAAAGTACGGGAGAAATCTTAAAAGGACCCGGTCTTGCAAAAAAATGGTATAAGGCTCGTGCACTGATAGAGCTTGAAGCTCAGAGACCCTCTTGGCCGAAGTCACAGCAAGAAGAAAAAACAAGTTTTCATGTGACAAACTTGAAATCTACCTCCTCCAAAGGCTCAAAGGGGGGAGATGCTAACCCCCTGAGAACTACTGATAAATCCCATTGAGGGATGGGTTTCAGTACTGTAGGCTTTAATCTTTCAGCTCCTTTAAGGAACCGTTTAATGAGCGGGTCCTGCGAAAAAGACTTGTTGAAACAAGCTGAAATGGCTGAAACTTGACCCCTCAAGGTAGATGGAGCAAGGCCTTTGTCACGGCCATCTTGCAGAAACTGAAGGATGATGTGGAGGGGCGGATCTGCAGACGCCACCTCCTTTGAGGAACACCAAGAAGAGAATATCCTCATAATCTGTGAGTAGGCCCTCTTAGTAGAGTCTGCTCTTGAATGAGACTGCGTTCTCAGGACCGACTCTGAAAGCCCTTCTATTCTGGGAAGGGACTGATCAACTCCAGGCTGTCAGGTTGAACCTGTGCAGATCTGGGCAGAGGTGAGTGTCCCATGACACCAGGGTCTGGCGTGGGGGGAGCCTCCAATAATGTCCCCAAATCATCTGAATGAGCTGGGTAAACCAGGATCTCTTGGCCAAAACGGTATGATGGCTATTACCGAGGCCTGATCCTGACGAATTTTCATCAATACCCTCGGGAGGGAAGATGTAAGCCAGCCTGAACTTCCAGGATATTGACAGAACATCTATCGCCAGGGGGTTGTCCTCCCTGTAAAGGAAGCAAAACCTCTCCACCTTGGCGTTGAACCCTGTTGCCATAAGATCCACCTCTGGCATTCCACACTTGAGGACTATCTGCTTGAATATCTCCGGATGTAAAGACCACTCCACTGTTGGAAGACCGTGGCTCAACCGATCCGCTATTATATTGAGGGAGCCTCGAATGTGGATCGCAGATAAGTGTGAAAGGTTCAATTCTGCCCAATCCAGAATCACCCCGATCTCTGATAAGAGGGTAAGTGATCTTGTGCCTCCCTGCTTGTTGATGTAAAGTACCGCAGTCATATTGTCTGACTAGACTTTCACCGCTTTGCCACTGATCTGAGGGGCGAAGTGAAGGAGGGCTAGCCGGATAGCTTGAATCTCGCTGAGATTGGATGAGAGGAGCCGCTCCTGAGGAGACCAAGATCTGTGCACTGGAGAATCGTCTAGATGAGCACCCCAGCCTACTTGGGACGCATCTGTTGTCAATATGACCCAGGTTGGCTGGGTCATAGACTTCCCGTCTAAAAGATGGCTCCACCATCTGAGGGAATGCCGAGTTTGCCAAGACAGGGAGCACAGGGAGTTCAGCCCGGCGGGGCTGCCATTCCATTTGGAGAGAACCTCCGACTGCAGCGGCCGGAGGTGCCATAAAGCCCAAGGGACTGCTTACGCAGACGCTGACATGAGCCCCAACATCTTTATGAGAGTCCAAATTGGAACTCGCCAAGGCACGGATAGATTCTGCCATGTTCTGTATTCGGGATCTTCTTTCTGGAGTCAACCGGAGCGATCTCCCAACGGAGTCAATTATGAAGCCTAAATATCTTACTGAAGTCGACGGGCTCACGTTCGACTTCTGCCAGTTGATGACCCACTTTAGGCGGAACAGAAAGGAAATCGCTACATGAAGATGGTGGGTCAGGACCACAAAGGAAAAGGCTTTTAAAAGCCAATTGGAGTGCTAGCCGCCACCACAGAAACTACCACCTTGGTGAAAGTGTGAGGGGCAGAAGAGATGCCGAAGGGAAGGGCAACGAACTGAAGGTGTCTGGTGACACCTGACACCTGGACCGCGATCCTGAGATATTTCCTGGAAGCAGGATGAATCGGGATGTGCAAATATGCATCCTTGAGGTCCAGGGTTGCCGTCACATCTCCAGGATTGAGAACGTGAACCACTGACCTGATGGTTTCCATACGGAACCTTACTTTCCTTACGTATCGATTGAAGAATCTCAAATCGATAATCATCCGGAGATCCCCTGATGCCTTGGGAACGAGAAAAACTGGTGAGTAAATCCCTAAGCCCCGTTCCCCTGCCGGAACCTCCTCCAGAGCCCCCTTGTGGATGTAATCCTGAATGTAAGCCTCCAGAACCGACTGCCTTGCGGCCTGTGGAAGTTTGGTTCTGATGAACCTGTCCGGAGACAGAGAAAGAAGATTGATTGAGTACCCCTCTGATATGACATTCAGGACCCAGGAATCCGAAATCTCTCGGATCCAGATCTCCTTGAAGTGGGAGAGTTGACCTCCGATGGGAAGATGAGGCAGGGGAGTGGGGAAGTCTTCTGGCAGGATGGCAGGAGTCACGGGAGTCATCCAAGAGCCTTGAGGAGGCCCGTAGTCAGGAGGTGGATTTTTTATCCTTGGCTCCTTCACGGGAGTGCCTCGAACCTCTTCTCTGCGCTCCCCAGTCCTTCCGGGCTCTTGACTGCTGGTCAGACCTACCACCACGGTTTTGTCTGCCCCGCCCCCGAAAGGACTGTTGGGGAAGACTCTTCCCCTTTTAATATGACAGGTCTTCCATAATCTTATCCAACTCTGAGTCGAACAAACGGTTGGGCTCAAAGGGAAGGCTACATGGAATTGTCAGCGACCCAAGGCTTACGCCACAAAGGCCTGCGGGCCGCTGACACCAGGGTTATGGTTTTGGCTGCCAACTTCAGCTGTTGTTGTGCTGTATCAGACAGTAAATTCATCGCCAGGTTGACAGTCTTGAAAGCCGCCAGAATGTCGTCCCGAGACACCTTCTGATCCACATCCATCTGGATCTGGTTTAATCGAGACCGGAGGAAGGTAGAAACTTCTGTAGCAGCGATGGCCGTAGACGCGGAAGCTGCAGCTGCCGTATAACCTCTCCTGAGTGTGCACTCTGCTCTCCTGTCAAGGGGATCCTGCAGACTCGACCCATGGTCCGCAGGAACCAGAGTGCGCTTGGACAGTTTGGCAATCGCCATGTCCACCTTGGGAATGGAACCCCACGATTCCACCAAGAGTTTAGCCATCGGAAACATGGTTCTGAATCTTTAGTTAGAATCGGACCCCTTTCGGGTTTCTTCCACTTTGTGCGCATGACAGAGAGGAGGGTCTCATCCGCTTTAAAGACACGAAGTGCCCGACTAGCGGGACCAGAGGGCTCCCCCAGGTCAACATCATGGTCCCCCGACCTGATGGACTTAGGTAACTTTTGCGTCTTATCAGGAGGAAAGAAGCATGAAGTAAGCTCCTCCTCATCCGAGGAGGAGGAACTCAAGGAGACTACGGACGGTCTCTCTACTGGAGCCGAAGACTCCATAGGAGTCTGAGTAGGAAGCCTCTCATCCAGCAGGCTTATAACCCCTTTGATTGATCCATCAACATAGGTCTTTACCCACTGATACATATCCTGCATCGTAGGTTCCGGTGGAAGGTTGAACCCTCGGACGGCAGCCGTCACACCTGAAGTAGGGACAGCTATCCTCCAAAAGCGCGCTACAATCATAGCACGAAAAATGTTTCTGCTTGGAAACCGCCTTTCTGCCATTCGAATCCCGTGGAGGCTTTTTTTTTTTTATTAAAGTCACCGGAACAAGGGATTCCCAACCAGTCTCCCAAGCTGGTTCCTACCAAGCCCCAAGCTGCTTATCTTATGCGACGAGTGCAGGTAAATTCAGCTTAGAATAACCGTTGACCGACCTCACTGCGGGAAAAAAGAAAAAAAGGATAAGTAAAACATTTGTAAACAACCAATAAATGTTTCAGGAGAAAGGTAAAAGAAAAGGCAGACTGGCGGATAGCTGAAAATGAGGACCAGAAATAAGGCACCAACAAGTGGAGGAACACCAGCTTATGGGACTCTGGGAGCTAGCTTAAAAAGCATGTGCAGCCAGAGAACGACCTGGTTCACAATGTTTCCTTAAATAGGGGAGGGAGTGGGCTCAGAGCCGAGTCCCCGCCCCCAGAGGAGAAAACACATAACAGTAAATAAAAAGGTTTCCCCCCCAGGAAGGAATACAATAAAACCTCCAACCGGAGGGAAAATTGCGGATTATATATATAAAAAAAAATCGCAATAATGACGCCAAATCGCATCGCAAGGAAAAAATTCCAGAAGTGACGTCAGAATCGGAAAATGCCGGCGCCGAGCGGCCGCAAGGAAAAGGACCGAGGACGCCGAAAAACGCACCGCAGCGAAGCACCGCTGCGCAGCGCCGGCAGCACGTAAGCTGCCGGACAAGCCATAGTAGTAAAAGCGGAGGCAAAGCCCGCAGATAACATGAAAAAAAGATTCCCCCCTAATAGAGGGGGAATCACCGCCCAGTCCACCTGTCCGGAGGACAGAAAAAAACACAATGGGCTGGAGGTGATTCCCTCCTTTATAGGGGAGGTTTAAGTGTTTAATTATTACTTGGGCTCATTAAAATTCCGCCGGTCCTACCAGTCCATGGGGGGTGGTTAACCCCATCTGTGCTGCTGGTAGAACCTAAGGGAATGATGTTTTAGTGTCTCCATATTCTGAGCCATAGTTTTTTTATTTTTTGGGTGATTGTCTCAGGTAGGGGCTCATTTTTTTGCGGGATGAGGTGATGGTTAGATTGGAACCATTTTGGTGGGCAATCGCCTTTTTGATCGCTTGCTGTTGTACTTTTTGTGATGTAAGGTGACAAAAAAATTGTTTATTTAGCACAATTTTAATTTTTTATTTTTTACGGTGTTCATCTGAGGGGTTAGGTCATGTGATATGTTTATAGAGCCGGTCGATATGGACGCGGCGATACCTAATATGTCTACTTCCCCCCCTCCTATTTTTTAGCAATTTTTTTTTAACTTTATTTGGGGAAAATGACGTTTTTGTTTATTTTTACTTGAAACTTTTAATTTTTTTTGGGGGGGGGACTTTATTTTTTCAACATCGCGCTGCCTTCCATGCCATCTGGTCCCCCCTACAGCTCCACGGGGACCCAATGGCACCGCCAACACGGGGGGGTCACGGGATCCCCCCCACGCATTGACCCAAGGTGCCTGCTCAATGATTTGAGCAGGCACCTTGTTCCGATCACTGCCCGCCGGGCGGCGGTGATCGGAAATACACATGACGTACCGGTACGTCATGTGTCCTTAAGTACAAGGACAACATGCTGTACCGGTACGTCATGTGTCCGGAAGACGTTAAAGGGGTTGTGCCATAAACTACTTTTCACGCTACAGTTTGCAAATGTACTCAGAGACAAGCCTAGCAAATTCGTGCTATCCTAGGCCAAAAGGGTTGGGGCTTATGGGATAGGCTATCACTATCAGACTGATGGGCGTTTAACTGCAGCACCCTGCTGATCAGCAGGAATCGGACACTTGAACACTACAGTGCCGTAAACTGTATAGTGGCCATACCTGGTTACTGAAGCATTGCTTCTCTTCACTTGAATGGGTAAAGCACTGCAGTAACCAGGGACTGCCCCTATACAATGTATAGAGCTGTAGTACATTGTGGAAAGCAGCTGATTGGCAAGAGTGCCAACCCAGAAAACATTAACCCTTTAAGGACCATTCACCATAAATGTATGGCACACGGTCCTGAAATTTAAACCCAGGCCATTGTCAAAGTATAACCTGGGTGTCAAGCTTCTGCAATCTTAGCACACCCAGATCAGGAAGAGATGTTATCTAAAGTGCTTTCATAAAGTATTTATACCTCTTGAGCTTTTCCACATTTATTCACATTACACTCACAAACTTAAATGTATTTTATTTGAGTTTTATGTGATAGACCAACACAAAGTAGCAAGCATGTGTGACGGGAAAAGAAAATGATACTTGATGTTCAAAACTTTTTATAAATAAAAATTTGAAAAGTGTGGCATACATTTGTGTTCAGCCCCTTGTACGATGACACCCCTAAATAAAATCCAGTGTGACAAATTACCTTTAGAAGTCACCTAATTAGTAAATAGAGTCCACCTGTGCGTAATGTATTCTCAGCTGTTCTGTGAAGGCCTCATATGTTTGTTAGAGAACATTAGTGATCAAACAACATCATGAAAACCAAGGAACACACCAGACAGGTCAGGGATAAAGTTGTGGAGATGTACCTGTGGATGTCCCACTTACAGTGCATAATAGAAAAAAAAGTGTAAATATCCCTAGAGGTCTTTTAAGACATAATGTTGGATATTTAATGTAAAAGAATATATGCAAAACTAAGTAAAACAAAAATAGTAAAAAAAAGTTGTCACCTTGATCATCTGACACTTTACATAATATACAGTGGCATGCAAAAGTCTGGGCACCCCTGGTCAAAATTACGGTTACTGTAAGCAGTTAAGCAAGTTAAAGATGAAACACATTTTTCAACATTTTAAGCAATTTCAGTGTATTATTTTGGTTTTGTACAATTTTAGGGTCTGATCTGTCTGATTGAGGGTCTTATTACCATTGGGGGTCTGATCTGAGGTCTGATTGAGGGTCTTATTAACATTGGGGGTCTGATCTGAGGTCCTATTGGGGTCTTAATCAAATTGGGGGTCTGATTTGAGGTATTATTGGGATTTTATTAACATTGGAGGTCTGAATGAGGGTCTTTTAACATTGGGGGTCTGATTCGGGCTGTGACATGAGGTCTGATTAACATTGGGGGTCTGATTGCTGGTCTGATCTGAGGTCTAATGAGAATTTTTTTTTCTTATTGTCCTCCTCTGAAACCTAGGTGCGTCTTATAGGGCAAAAAATATGGTAATCTGTATTGGGAAGAATTTGTGTAGCTTATCAAAGACAAGAGGGGCAGGCTCTGTACCCACCAACAGACTGGTACCAGGAGAACACACTGTCTGGTGCAAGGACCCACTAGAGATCTGGGGACACTAAAGCATTTTAATATTAAAGCCAAGATAAGTAAAACAGATGATGAAAACATGGCAGTAGCGGACAGAGTGCTTACAGTAATCGCTTTACCTGCATGGTCTGACAATGTCATAGTGACTTCCTGCCACTAGAGGGAGCAGACTAATGCAGCTACTGCTAACTGTATAAAAGCATATGCCACCAGCTCCCCCTAGAGGTGGCTGCTGACACCCGTAATTATGATATTTATAAATTACTGAAAATGAACAACCCAACCAGATATATTAAAAAGCTTCAGAGAATTTTAAACCTAAAAGTGGACTGGTGAGCATTAAATGGGGTTTTGCCATGACTTACAATGTGCGCATATCTCTAGGATATGCCCCCTTTGTCTAACAGGTGAGCTCCCATTCACTTGTATGAGAGCAGCGGGGAGAAGCGCTTGGTGGTGGACGGACCCCGGGGTCCTCCAGCCACATCTCTCCCCGCTCCGTTCTCCTTGTAGGTGCGTGTCCCAGAGGTGGGACCCTCACCCAATGGGGGCATATCTTAGTGATATTCCCCCATTGTATGTGATGGGAATACCCCTTCAACTTTTATAAAGCTTTTGCCGTATTCCTATTCTCTATTTGCATCCGTTTCCATTTTTACCATTGGTGGGAAAAGCCCTTCAATTGAAGTTTACTTTTCATAAAAAGATTTAACGTCCCGGCTGAATAACCTTTTGTGCAATTCTCTTTATTATCTGGCGAACTCTCCAATTAAGTTTTCATCTGTCATTTGAATCATCACATTTTGGTTATTAATAGATTAAAGAAAGAATGTTAATTTGGATTCATTAATCCACAGCCAGATGGTTATGGGGCTAAACCTGTCAAAAGTTACGAAGAAATAATGCGTTCTTAAAATTTTAAGGGAAGAACACCAAGGCTGGATAATAAAAGATCTCACATCTAAATATAATTTTAATAATGCCGCACTAACTCTGTAGATTGCTGCAATATGTTTAATGTTCTCCATTATTTATAGGATCTATAGAAGTGAGGCATGCTGTTCTTGTAGAGTACAACTTGTTTTCATTTTCTGTCGTTCTATTCTGATCTAGAATACAAATCTAAGGCCTTCCTAATATGGAACAGCACAACCTCCGTGTGCTGCTGTACAGGCTCCATCATTGCATGTGGATAGAGATTTAAAGGCTATGTACACCCTTGGTGGCAAAAAAATTTATGATTACATTTTACTCATTTGGGGTTAAGTATAATTTTTTCTATTGGTCTTGATTAAAAAATATTCAGCCATTCTGTCACAAAGGGTTAACAGTTTTTCTAGGTGTTGTGAATCCTACTTTCACTTTGTATCAGTCATCTAATAACTCTTATCTCAAAATTACTAAATGGTCATAAACACTTATATAAGCCACATTCTTATCAGTAAGATAAGAACTGAGCTCTAATGAGTGTTTATAAGGTCAGAGAGCAGAGATAAGGAGCCGTCAGCTGAGCTGCCTGACGGAACAGAGTGAAAATTCAGATCCTGCTGCTAGAGAATCTCAAGGGTGAATAGAGACAATCTTCCAAATTTGTAATAAAAACCAGTTGAAAAAAATAAATTTAAGCTCAAAATAAGTACAATAAAAAAAAAAATTGCCCCCAAAGGTGTACAGTACATAGCCCTGAGTCCCAGATTTTTTGTTTTTGTGTTTTTGTTTTGCCTTTCCGGAGCCATAACTTTTTTTTCCCATTCACATAGCTGTATGAGGGCTTATCTTTTGCAAGACAAGTTGTACTTTCCAATGGCACTACACAGCATACAATGTAGTGAGAAAGTGGGGAAAAAAATTTCAAATGGGATGGAATTGGGAAAAAAATGCTATTCCACCACCAGCTTTTGTTTCTACGGCATTCCCAATGTGGTAAAACTGACATGTTACCTTCATTCTCTGGGTCAGTTTTGGGACACTGCATTGCCTATGATATTTATACTTTTTATTGTTTATTTGTTATTTAATTCTGGGGAAAGGGCATGGTTTGAAGTTTTATATATTTCTTTTTTAATTTCCTTTTTTTAGCCCCCCCTAGGAGGCTAGAATATATGATCTTCAGATAGCTTTTAGTTTACATTGTAGTTCAACAACACTACGTTGTAAACCTGGTTTGCTGTTATGGTATGGAGCCCTGCCACCTGCAGGTGTCCACAGGAACTACAGCTCTGACATGCTGGGTCTCTTCAGCCAGACACAGTGCATCAAAGGGAAGGAATGGCTCCCCCGATCGCCACATGGGGAAGCGCAGCGCCTCCAGGGTTTCAGCATTTAGACGCCGTGGCCTGGCAGCAAAGGTTAAAGTCCAGTAGTTCAGTAGGCAATTAAAAAATATATACTGTAGCGCACCCTCACAGGGAAACTAGCAAACTAGAAACTTTATTGCTCAAGCACTTGCCCTCTGAGTGGGAAGCCTTAAATAACTATGAAAAGGCTGCCATCTTCTGGGAGCACAGAAAGTGTGGTTGCACTGGTCTTTTAAGAAGCCAAGAGTAGCACATATGCACTTCCTAAGGACACCAGGAGAGGCTGCAAGAAGAGCATACAGGCCACACAGACTTAACTGAAGCCCAGACTGCCCACACCCAGGCAATTGCTGGACCACCAATGAGGGAGTGAGGAACTGGTGAGTAACCCATTGGTTATGCCCACAAAGAGCTAAGGGTCTCCATTGGGTGCAGACAGCCGACATGGAAGCATACAAAGATTCAGTTTGACCCCATAAACTTCTATAGGTGCCATATAACAGATCCATACAACTTGAAGGTAGCATAGAACCATGATGTGGCCAAGGGTATGTAGCCTTAGACTGAAAGTTCAACTTCAGTTAGATATAAAATTGCCCTAGGTGTTAGGAGATGATAAATATGCTCTAATGCAGTGCTTCTCAAATAGTGGGGCGCGCCCCCCAGGGGGGGCGCCAGGCTCCGTAAAGGGGGGCTCGTTCAGGGCCGGCCTTTGAGGTGTGCGAATTTCTTCTGTATAATGCCGGCAGGCAGGCCGGGCGGCCGGCGCGTCCCTCAGTGATGTCACGTGCCTGCGCCGCCTGCTTTATGAATGAAGCAGGCGGCGCAGACAAGTGACGTCACTGAGGGACGCGCCGGCCGCCCGGCCCGCCTGCCGGCATTATACAGAAGAAATTCGGATATACGGTACTATTAGGAGTGAGGGGGGCATGTTTAATAACTTTAAACGGCGGCGGCAGGCACACGGAATCTGTGGATGGCACAGTTAAGGGGTGGGGGTCTGTGATCGTGTCCGTCATCCACAGATCCCCCCATAAGTGTCCGTCATCCACAGATCCCCCCATAAGTGTTCATCATCCACAGATCCCCCCATAAGTGTCCGTCATCCACAGATCCCCCCATAAGTGTCCGTCATCCACAGATCCCCCCATAAGTGTCCGTCATCCACAGATCCCCCCATAAGTGTCCGTCATCCACAGATCCCCCCATAAGTGTCCGTCATCCACAGATCCCCCATAAGTGTCCGTCATCCACAGATCCCTCCATAAGTGTCCGTCATCCACAGATCCCCCCATAAGTGTCCGTCATCCACAGATCCCCCTCATAAGTGTCCGTCATCCACAGATCCCCCCATAAGTGTCCGTCATCCACAGATCCCCCCATAAGTGTGTGTCCGATCCACATTTCTTTCTTTTTTTATTCGCTTATACGTTAATAAGGATACAGTGTTATGCAGAGGTGTACTTATAACAATTTTATAGACAAATTATACTATTTACAGTCGCGCGGGGGGCGCGAAATGTTTTCTTCTTCCTAGGGGGGGCATGACAGAAAATAATTGAGAAGCACTGCCCTAATGTCTTGCAGGGCTAGCTCAGATGAATGTAAGGATACCTTTCACTTATCAATCTTCATTCTGGAGAAAAATTACTTTCCATATGCAAATGAGCAGTTACGTGCATAAAGGGCAGATCCAAGCCACTCTGTGCACCCTTGCTCCTCCTGTTTTCTCTTCCAGCTCCTCCCTCTCCTTCTTGATTAACAGTGTCAGGTTCATGCATAGTCATCTTCTCTCCTGACTTATGATCATTGGTGGTCCAGGTGCTGAGATCACCCTGCCGATCACTAAAACAAGGAGAAAGATGCTTTCACATAGAGTGTGAGAATGTTCCTTGTTGCTGAAGATGGTTCAAGTAGAAAGTCAATGAACCCATCTCCAGTCATTCTCCAATCTCCAGCAGTAAGGAGAGACAATGATCTGTGTCAGAGCTTCTGTCTTTTCATTTTAGTGACTGGCAGGGGTCTAAGCACTCAACCTTTGATACGTCTGCAAAAGCCCAGGAGGATCAGATGGAGGTTGGAAGTGGTGGTGGCTCTTGCAATGGCCGTTGTACTCACAAATCATAGTGGCGGTCCTTACGCTGGCTCTCCCTAGGGCCGGGCAGTAAAAAGAGGGCGCACCCTGCTAATGGGGCTGCTCCCTGGTGGTAGTTGGGGTGCAAGGCAGGAGGGCAGCTAGAGTGGCCGGCCAATGGTGGAGTCAGTAACCAGGCTAGTTGGTGTAAATTAATGGCTCTCTTTACTAAAGTGCAGGATAGGAGTAGTAGTACATCCAACAATACAAGGCACAGTTCCAAGTAATCACAGTGCATTTCCTTCCCAGTAGCAATATATAGACAGTAGCAAAGTATAGAGGTGCATTGGTGCATTGGCAATATTCACTCTTATAGCAGTAGGATCTTTCTGCCATAAATGTGCAATTACCTTGCTGACTGACTCCAATTTTTTAAATAGTTTGGTTTGGACCCGAATCGGTTCAGGCTGAACCAAAGTTGGTCCGATTGCCCTGAAAGTTGGCATATAACCCCCTCTAGCCTCCTAGGACTGATACTGTAATTTGTAGGAAAACTTATCTCTTTTCTTTTCTTTTTTATGATTTTTTATCCCTCCCCCCCCCCCCCATCCCAAGTGACCATGTGGAAACTGAAAGTATATACAGCACTTTGATGGTAAAGTTGCTACCTTTGCTGCACAAGTCTCAGGGATAATGGTTCTCTGAGCTCGGGTCTCGCTCTGAGGAGCTTGCACACGTAATTCCTCACTGTTACTCAGGCAGAACTAGACTCTCTACTGACCAACGAGGGAGCGGACCCAGGTCCCTATCCTGGCAACCAAAGAGGATAAGCTAAGGTGGTTAACCCTAAACGGTCCATACAGTGCTATTAGGTATACAAACACAGTAAATCAGAACATTTCACTTAACAATGCAACATTATAGCAATTACCCTTTTGCAGTAACCCTGTTTGGGGTATTGCACGTCACTATGACATATCAAACATTTTTTAAAAGCACAGGTACAGTACACCTTTAACTCCACACCTAATTTCCAACTCAGAAGTCTCTGGAAACTGTGGTAAAAAAAGCTGATCGAGGATATTTCGGAGCCAGCTTCAATGTGAAAACCTCAACCTGAGAAAACCTCTTTAAAACATAAAAAAGTCTAACAAAGTCCATGTTAGTGATTTCTGTAGACTACATTCATGGAGCCATGACTGTAGCTGGAGGACAAGTACACTTTATAGATCTATACATGAGGCCTTCTAATATGTCATAGACGTAGATCAAACTGAAAAGGCATGAAGAACCCAGAAGTAGATATAGATCTTCACACTAAAGCTGTATTTTAAGCAAAGCAAAGAGTCGTGTTTTTGTTCTATTTCCCACATTTGAAAAACACACAGTGGATGACTGTATGTGGACGACTAAAGCTTAAAGTAAAAGACTGTCCTGCAAAAACCCCATCCATACATGAGAGTATTTTGTACTTTGACTTCTGAAAGGCTTTGAGAGCGTCCAAAAACACGTAACATCAAAGCTCACACATCAAAGGTGGACAGCTTAGCAGAAGGTGGATGCACACCCATATAATCACATAAATAAAGTTCTAATAAACTTTGGGACTTTACAATATTTTCTCTTTTCTCCCCTTTATCTAGTTTTTAGCTTTCTGGCTGGTTCACTACACAGGGCTATCTTCACTCCTTTCACTTCACTGTCTAGACAAGTCTAAGCTCTTCCTCCTCACAGGTAGGGTAGCGGAGCTCAACCTAGCATCTGGTTGCTACGGCCTATTAATTCCTTTCATGCTGTAAATACAATAAATGTACATACCACATAAAAGCCCATGTTTAACCCTTTTGCAGTTTACCACTACCATAGTAGTGGGACGCTGCTTTGCTAGAACAAGGCAGTATTGCTATAGTGTTATGTTAATGCATGCATTTTTAGCGCTCAGCAATTGCACCCATGATAGGTCATTAACATCAGATCGGTGGGGGTCCGACACCCAGCACCCCTGTATGAAGGTAAGGCGCGCCCAGTGTAGCAGCAGGCAGGAAGAGAGAAGGGAGTCGGCACATGCACACTGCATGCGCCTTCCCTTCATACAGCTGATTGGCGGGGGTGCTGGGTGCCAGACCCCCGCCGATCCTGAGGATAGGTCATCAATATTAAAAGCCCAGAGCACCCCTTTAATGTAATGAAAGCAGTTATAATACTGAGGTCATGCTGCCATCTATTGAGCAATAGTATTATTTCAGTTGGATAATACAAGGGATGACGCAATGCTTTTCTGATCAGCTGACCTGATTAGCATGTAAGGTCCTCTGCGGTAAGAAGCTCTCGGGGAGAGAGTGGCATTACCACCTCTTTTTGGACCCCCACTATCTGTAATGGTTGATCTTGTGTTATCCCATGCAAATAATACCATGTCCTGCACAGTGTGTAAATGTGTTTATGATTTTACAAAGGTTTAACATGTAATATGCCTGGTTCACCAGCAGAAGGAGCCCTTCTTCCATTCTATCCCCCTCTCTAGAGAGGGAGGAGTTGAGTTAGTGTCTAGTTAGAGTAAAACAGTCTAACCTTCCCCTCCTTAAGGAGAGGTTGTGAGTAAGGAGATGGTAGTAGTGGAAAAAGCACAAGCAGGCTGCACTGCCAAATGTCACTACTAAATTCACTAGGTCCTCAATCACCTCTCCCTTTAAGCACAAAAGGTGGTGCACAGCCCCAAAATCTGATGCAATAACAATGCAGAGAGAAAAGTAGAAAATGCGTCACTCACTCGTGCTGATAAAAAGATCCTTTATTCGTCCAGTAAAATGTTCGGGCAGGAGCATACGGTGACAGTGTACACAGAGAGGGTTACCAGCCACTGAATAAATAATCTTTTTATCAGCACGGGTGAGTGTCTGTAAGGGGATGGCTGTGTTCCAGCCAGCAGAGCACTGTCTGCTCTGCTGGGCATAGAGGCCCAAGGTACAAGCCTCAGAAGCCAGGAAGAAGTTGCTCTGTGCCTTGCTATAGAACAGAAAGATAGAAGTTGCAGCAGAAAGAAGAAGGAAAAGTTCTAAGCCAGCCAACATAGCAGAGTCAAAAGAGTTCAGATGTAGTAGAGCTGAGAGTTTTTGCCTGCCAGAACTTAAGCCAAAGCCTGCTGGTAACCAAGATAAAGTTGGAAGATTGTTCTCTAAAGCAAGTTTATTCAAGTAAAGCTGTGTTTAATTACTTCAATACAAGTCTGGACTCAATTCCTTTTTTCACCCACTTCATTCACAACCCTATTTGCACTGCTTCAGACTATAACGCTTGGGGTTCCGGATATCCAGGTAGGAGCACCGTGACAAGTGCTACAGCCACAGCTAAAGGGACACTATAGGCAACCTTTACACCACTCTGGCAATCCTACACCTGGGTTCCACCAGCATCTTCTACATAGGAGAACTGGCGTCACGACTAGGGATGAGCGAACCCGAACTGTATAGTTCGGGTTCGTACCGAATTTTGGGGTGTCCGTGACACGGACCCGAACATTTTCGTAAAAGTCCGGGTTCGGGTTCGGTGTTCGGCGCTTTCTTGGCGCTTTTTGAAAGGCTGCAAAGCAGCCAATCAACAAGCGTCATACTACTTGCCCCAAGAGGCCATCACAGCCATGCCTACTATTGGCATGGCTGTGATTGGCCAGTGCAGCATGTGACCCAGCCTCTATATAAGCTTGGGTCACGTAGCGCTGCACGTCACTCTGCTGTTACAAGTGTAGGGAGAGGTTGCAGCTGCGACGTTAGGGCGAGATTAGGCAGTAATTAACTCCTCCAAAACACTTAAGACAGTGATCGATCTACAGCTGTGGATCATTGAACTGCTGCTATTCAATTGCTCACTGTTTTTAGGCTGCCCAGAGCGTTTTTCAGTCACTTTTTTCTGGGGTGATCGGCGGCCATTTTGTCCATTTAACCATCAATAGTGTGGTTATTTTTTGCTATATCCTACATCAGGGGCAAGCTGTCACCAAGTCCATTTAACCATCAATAGTGTGGTTATTTGTTGGCTATATCCTACATCAAGGGCAAGCTGCCACCAAGTCCATTTAACCATTAATAGTGTGGTTATTTTTTGGCTATATCCTACATCAGGGGCAAGCTGCCACCAAGTCCATTTAACCATCAATAGTGTGGTTATTTTTTGGCTATATCCTACATCAGGGGCAAGCTGCCACCAAGTCCATAGTGTGATTATTTAAATCTATCCCTAAAAGGGTATATTAGATTCAAGGTGCTGATAGGGTCATTCTCAATAACTTCACACACACGCTACTGTGCATATCCAAGTCTAATTCTGTCCGTAAACGTATACCTGTCACCCAGCGCCTAAATAATAGGCCTCAAATTTATATTCAGCTAAATCTGTGGCTATTGCTGAAGCTGATCAAGTTATTTTGTGTCCGTCAAAGCACAGTTTTTGTTCTGGGTTGAAATACAATTCCCAACCTAGCAATTTTCTAAATTAGTGGTTATTGCTGTATCAGGCCTACTTTAAATCTATCCCTAAAAGGGTATATTAGATTCAAGGTGCTGATAGGGTCATTCTTAATAACTTCACACACACGCTACTGTGCATATCCAAGTCTAATTCTGTCCGTAAACGTATACTTGTCACCCAGCGCCTAAATAATAGGCCTCAAATTTATATTCAGCTAAATCTGTCATTACTGATGTGCCTGTATTAGTGTAATACGGTACCTAAATAGATAGCCAGATAGTGTTAGGTGTCTGTAAAAAAAGGCCTGAATTTGAATTCAATACATTGGGCCAAATAATATTTTTCTTATTGTGGTGAACGGTAACAATGAGGAAAACATCTAGTAAGGGACGCGGATGTGGACATGGTCGTGGTGGTGTTAGTGGACCCTCTGGTGCTGGGAGAGGACGTGGCCGTTCTGCCACAGCCACACGTCCTAGTGTACCAACTACCTCAGGTCCCAGTAGCCGCCAGAATTTACAGGGATATTTGGTGGGGCCCAATGCCGTTCTAAGGATGGTAAGGCCTGAGCAGGTACAGGCATTACTCAATTGGGTGGACGACAGTGGATCCAACACGTTCACATTATCTCCCACCCAGTCTTCTGCAGAAAGCGCACAGATGGCGCATGAAAACCAAGCCCATCAGTCTGTCACATCACCCCCATGCATATCAGGGAAACTGTCTGAGCCTCAAGTTATGCAGCAGTCTCTTATGCTGTTTGAAGACTCTGCTGGCAGGGTTTCCCAAGGGCATCCACCTAGCCCTTCCCCAGCGGTGGAAGACATAGAATGCACTAACGCACAACCACTTATGTTTCCTGATGATGAGGACATGGGAATACCACCTCAGCACGTCTCTGATGATGACGAAACACAGGTTCCAACTGCTGCGTCTTTCTGCAGTGTGCAGACTGAACAGGAGGTCAGGGATGAAGACGAAGCAGGGGACGATGAGGTCCTAGACCCCACATGGAATGAAGGTCGTGCCACTGACTTTCACAGTTCGGAGGAAGAGGCAGTGGTGAGACCGAGCCAACAGCGTAGCAAAAGACAAAGAGGGAGCAGTGGGCAAAAGCAGAACACCCGCCGCCAAGAGACTCCGCCTGCTACTGACCGCCGCCATCTGGGACCGAGCACCCCAAAGGCAGCTTCAAGGAGTTCCCTGGCATGCCACTTCTTCAAACAATGTGCTGACGACAAGACCCGAGTGGTTTGCACGCTGTGCCATCAGAGCCTGAAGCGAGGCATTAACGTTCTGAACCTTAGCACAACCTGCATGACCAGGCACCTGCATGCAAAGCATGAACTGCAGTGGAGTAAACACCTTAAAAACAAGGAAGTCACTCAGGCTCCCCCTGCTACCTCTTCTGCTGCTGCCGCCTCGGCCTCTTCTGCTGCTGCCGCCTCGGCCTCATCCTCCGCCTCTGGAGGAACGTTGGCACCTGCCGCCCAGCAAACATGGGATGTACCACCAACACCACCACCTGCGTCACCAAGCATCTCAACCATGTCACACGGCAGCGTTCAGCTCTCCATCTCACAAACATTTGAGAGAAAGCGTAAATTGCCACCTAGCCACCCTCGATCCCTGGACCCTGAATGCCAGCATTTCTAAACTACTGGCCTATGAAATGCTGTCATTCAGGCTGGTGGACACAGACAGCTTCAAACAGCTCATGTCGCTTGCTGTCCCACAGTATGTTGTTCCCAGCCGGCACTACTTCTCCAAGAGAGCCGTGCCTTCCCTGCACAACCAAGTATCCGATAAAATCAAGTGTGCACTGTGCAACCTAACCACAGATACGTGGACCAGTAAGCACGGCCAGGGACGCTATATCTCCCTAACTGCACACTGGGTAAATGTAGTGGCGGCTGGGCCCCAGGCGGAGAGCTGTTTGGCGCACGTCCTTCCGCCGCCAAGGATCGCAGGGCAACATTCTTTGCCTCCTGTTGCCTCCTCCTCCTACTCAGCTTCCTCCTCCTCTTCTTCCACCTGCTCATCCAGTCAGCCACACACCTTCACCACCAACTTCAGCACAGCCCGGGGTAAACGTCAGCAGGCCGTTCTGAAACTCATATGTTTGGGGGACAGGCCCCACACCGAACAGGAGTTGTGGCGGGGTATAGAACAACAGACCGACGAGTGGTTGCTGCCGGTGAGCCTCAAGCCCGGCCTGGTGGTGTGCGATAATGGGCGAAATCTCGTTGCAGCTCTGGGACTAGCCGGTTTGACGCACATCCCTTGCCTGGCGCATGTGCTGAATTTGGTGGTGCAGAAGTTTATTCGCAACTACCCCGACATGTCAGAGCTGCTGCATAAAGTGCGGGCCGTCTGTTCGCGCTTCCAGCGTTCACATCCTGCCGCTGCTCGCCTGTCTGCGCTACAGCGTAACTACGGCCTTCCCGCTCACTGCCTCATATGCGACGTGCCCACCAGGTGGAACTACACCTTGCACATGCTGGACAGACTGTGCGAGCAGCAGCAGGCCATAGTGGAGTTTCAGCTGCAGCACGCACGGGTCAGTCGCACTGCGGAACAGCACCACTTCACCACCAATGACTGGGCCTCCATGCGAGACCTGTGTGCCCTGTTGCGCTGTTTCGAGTACTCCACCAACATGGCCAGTGGCGATGATGTAGTGTACGGGGACTGTAATACCCGTCACTACCAAAGTGTCACTTGGTGTGCTGTCATCCCTCCTTAGTTATGGAGAAGTTGGTATATGTCAGTTTTATAAAATGTCATGTAATGCAATGCTATGTGCTTCCCTGTTGCTGTGACACTTGCATGTACAGGCCTGCTAGGGGTGTCATTCCAACTTCTAGTCGCTAGAGGGAGCTAGAGAGCCCTAGTTTATATAAGGCCAGACAGGGAAGCAAAAGGCAGTCTAGTGGAGAGCTCAGAAGTTTCTAGAGCCTCAGGAAGCAGAGAGAGACAGAGGCAAACTGCAGAGAAGCAAGAGGTACTAAAAATAACAGAGGAGGTACTTTCTAAAGCTATAGCCAAGGATATAAAGCCAGAACTAGGTTATTGGGCCTTGGTGAAGAATTGCTATATTCCAGGATCAGACAGAAATAGAGTGCAAGCTCCTGTACTGCAAGTCCTGTGTTCAACACTCTGTAATCACCTTGCTAAATCTGTAATTGCCTGCATCAACCGTATTGCAAAATCGACTGTATGCCAAGGAACTGCGATTCCAATATTGTCTCTGCATGAAAACTACTAAAGTTGGAGTTCTGTTTTAATACCACGTGTTCTTCAATTTATTCCTGCTATCCGCAAACGGCGTGCCACCGTTTAATTGGCACTGGCGTCACAAACAATTTCTATCATCACCTGCCTATGCAGAGAGTCAGCCGTCTCAGGTTAGTGTCATTGCACTACTACACCCAGAAACTCTATTACACACAACTTGAGTACGCTGCACCTCTCTTTTGGCGTCACGAACAGGATACGCACGCTTTCCAGTGCAAGAAGCGTGAACTTTGTGCCTTACACAGTTGCCCTGTGACCAAAGTGACAAATTACCTGTTTATTGAAAGTGGACTTTGTGGACTGAAAATCGTACCCAAAGTGTACCCAAAACTTCTAAAAAGCGCTGTGCAGTGTTGCGCTACCAAGAGGAAGAAAATCGCCACATTGGAGTGTGGTTTTGTGGACTTTTTACATTCCTGCTTGCTGTCAGTGAATGGACAGCGTTTTGCTAAAGATGGCCACCAGCTGCCTGGAGTAAAGTTTCCCGCGCCGCTGAGGACCTTCGTGGGCGGATCCCTACAAAGACACAGAGAGTCCCGCCCCTCTTCATCATCGCACCGCCGCGGCCCTGCTTCTTCTGCGTCATCGGGTGCTCAGGACGTGTGGAACCTCGCGAGACTTGGCCTGCGCAAGCCCGGCGATACCGGTAAGCACTTGTAACCGGAGGGAAGGGGAGTGTACCGGCCTCTTTAGTCGCCAGCGGCCACCTCTAAATAGACTACCATGTCAGAGCCAGGAGTGCCTGAGCAGCCGGCCCCGGGAGAGCTTGCGGCTCCTAATCATCCTACAGCCCCCAGCATGATGCCCTTTACCATGCCTTACTATTTCGGGGCCCCATGGTTCCCTCGCTACAGGGGAGAGACCCATACCCTAAGGGACTTTAAAGAAAAGTTGCTGGCACTATTCCGATTGTACCCTATAAATGCCGACCAGCAAATGGAAATCCTGCTGGCACAACTGGAGGGAGCTGCCCGTAGAGAAGTGTTATCCTGGCCTGCTGCTGAGCGGAGTACTCTAGAGCAGATATTCACCCGCCTTAGAGCCACTTTTGAAACTAGGACTGCCTCAGAGATAAAGATGCACTTCTTTGGCAAGAAACAGAAGTCCGGTGAGTCCCTCCGTGACTATGCCCTATCACTTCAGGAGGCTTTAGGGGCTGTAATTCAGATAGATCCCAAAGAGGCTGATAACCAGGACCAGACCCTGAGGGAACAATTTATCAACGGGGTGTCTAGTGAGCAAATAAGGACCCAATTAAAGATGCTGTCCGCCCAGCACCCTAACAGTGCCTTTCTGGACTTTAAAGAACTGGCTATAAAGATCCTGGGGTCCACAGTATCTCCTGAGTTGAGCGCCCTATCTGAGTCATCAGCCTGCAGGCCAAAACCGCTTATCACTAACCGAGCTGAGGCCGGCCAAGCTGTTCAAGTGTCAGCTACCGATACTATTGCCATGCTGACAGAGCAAGTAAATCACCTCACTAAAAGTCTAGAGAAGGTGTGCAGAAAAATAGAGGAATGGGAAAAACCCATAATGACAGAAGAAGAGTTCCTGTCATCTCCTAGGCCGTTCCCACCTCCATACCAAGAGACTCACCTCAGGGATCCTGGGAGGCGTAATAGAGGTCGCAAGAAGCCCGTGTGTACATACTGCAAAAAGCTGGGACACACAGAATCCACGTGCTGGCAGTTAAACGGGCAACCCCTGAGGCTGAGGACCACCCCTCGGGAGGTAGAACACTAGGTCCAGAGGATCCAAATTGGATGCCACGTTATGTAGGATCCCATCCTAAAATCAATATAGAGATCAATGGGGTCCCCTTTGAAGCCCTATTAGATACTGGGTCTCAGGTCACTACTATTCAGCTGCCTGCATTTGAAAAGTTCTGGGACACCAACCAGTTGACCCAACCGCCTGAATCCTGGGTGGAAATTATCGCCAGCAATGGCAAACCAGTAAAGGTTCATGGATACTGGGAACCCACCCTGCAGGTGGGAGAAGTAACCCTGCCTCAACAGGGAGTGATCGTAGTACAGGCCGGTGACAGAGGAGGACATCCTGTCATTCTAGGCACCAATGTCTTCAAAAACTGTTATTCAGAAATACTTGCTGTATTACATCAGACTTTGCCCACAGCTTCCTCTGCATCCAGGAGGGTGATTCAAAAGACTATTACTGTGTTAAGTGCCCAGCAGAGGTTTGCTAATGGGAAAGGAGAAATTTGTACTGCCAGGATTAGTGATATTAAGCCTGTGACTTTGCCTCCTAATTCTCAAACTCTCTTATGGTGTCGTGCTGTCCTGGGAGTCCAAGGCCGAGACTATCCAGCCCTGGTGGAACCAATCCAGATGGAGGATTACCCTTTTGTGAGAGCTGCCAAGTCCCTGGTGAATGTCTCCCAAGGTAAAGTACCTGTCCGTCTGATTAACCTGAGTGATCATCCTGTGGCGCTTAATAAGCATTGCCGTGTTGCCCAGCTTTCTCAGGTATCCTTCCAAGACATCATTCGTCTTCCAGTGACAGAAAAGCCGCCAGCCACAGTCAGCGGATGCTCGCCGATGACCCAGCCACAAGTGCCCTGGTGGGAGGAGCTCCATGTCGGGGACGAGACTACCCCCCAACAACAACAAGAAGGGATTATACAGCTTGTCAAGGAGCACCACCAGGCCTTCAGTAAGCATGCCACTGATTATGGAGAGGTGAGTGCCATACAACACACCATACCTACTGGCTCTCATCCTCCTATCAAGGAGAGATACAGACCTTTACCGCCTACTTCATATCAGACTGTAAAGGAAATGATCCAAGAGATGAAGGACTCTAATGTAATCCGGGACAGCCGTAGTCCGTGGGCTGCACCCCTGGTCCTTGTAAAGAAGAAGGATGGTGGTATCCGTTTCTGTGTGGATTATAGGAAAATTAATCAAATAACCCACAAAGATGCATACCCACTGCCCCGCATTGAGGAGTCACTAACTGCTCTGGGCTCTTCTGCCTATTTCTCCACATTGGACTTGACCAGCGGCTATTGGCAAGTACCCATGGCCCCTGCAGATAGAGAAAAGACTGCTTTCACTACTCCCATGGGCCTGTTCGAATTCAATTGTATGCCGTTCGGGCTATGTAATGCCCCAGGAACTTTCCAGAGACTAATGGAACGGTGTTTGGGTCACAAAAACTTCGAAACAGTGCTGCTGTATCTAGATGACGTCATTGTGTATTCAAAAACATATGAAGACCATCTGAAACATTTGGCAGAAGTATTTGAAATCCTTATCAAATATGGCTTGAAGGTAAAGCCATCTAAGTGTCACCTGCTCAAACCTGCAGTAAGATACCTGGGGCATGTAGTAAGCGGAGAGGGAGTGCAACCTGACCCTGATAAATTGGCAGCTGTCCGTAATTGGCCGGTTCCTACTACCGTCAAAGAGGTGAGGAGTTTCCTTGGTTTTGCCGGCTACTATAGACGTTTTATCCCCCATTTTGCTCAAATAGATGATCCTATCCAGGAACTCTTGAGGGGGCAACCCAAGAAAAGCCCTAGAACTCCTGTGCCCATTGAGTGGAATGAGAAAAGAGAGATAGCGTTCCAATTGCTAAAAAAGAAACTGACCGAGCCTCCAGTGTTAGGTTATCCAGATTATAGCAAGCCCTTCCATCTCTATACTGATGCTAGCAAGCGAGGCCTGGCAGCTGTGTTAGCCCAGATCCAAGAGGGAAAAGAGAGAGTAATAGCATATGCAAGCCGCTCCCTGAAAGGAGCTGAGAAAAATGACCAGAATTATAGTTCCTTCAAACTAGAGTTCCTGGCATTAGTGTGGGCGGTGACAGAAAAATTCAAGGATTATCTAGCCGCCACCCCGTTCATTGCATTCACGGACAATAACCCTCTAGCACATCTAAATACAGCTAAATTAGGGGCTTTGGAGCAGAGATGGGCTTCTCGCCTTGCCAACTATAATTTCTCTGTAAAGTATCGTGCTGGACGCACTAATGATAATGCTGATGCTTTATCCAGGCTTCCCATAGAGACAGCTCCTGATGATGTGCGAGATGCTTGGGAAGATGTAGAGATGCCGGCTTTCTATAACAAATTTGCTCAACAGGATCAGGCTCGAGCTACCAATAACAGAGCTGCAGTTCCTTCACCCTCCAGTAGGCCTGATCCTAAAGAAGAAAGGTGGGTGAAACTACAGTCTGAAAGTAGAGTGCTGGGTGAGTTGTTGGACTTCATTACTAGTGGCAGAGCCCCTGAGAGGATTCGGCGTAAGAGTGCAGATCCTGAGCTCATCAAACTGTGGAGACAGCGCCATCAACTCTTCATACAAAAGGGCCTATTGCTACGGAGAAGCCTAGACCCAGTGTCCAACGAAAGAGTACACCAGATTCTCATACCCCGACGAGATGCAGGTATGGTGTTGGAGATGTACCACAATCAATCCGGTCACTTTGGGGTCCAAAAGACTGAGGCTACTATCCGCCAGCGGTTTTACTGGGTAGGCATGAGAGAAGACATGGAGAAGTGGTGTCGAGAGTGTGTAGCCTGTGCCTTGAAACGAAGTGAGCACCATGATCAGAGGGCACCACTGAGACCCATTGTAAGTACCCGTCCTCTTGAACTTGTCGCCATCGACCATGTAAAACTGGAGCCTAGTCGCTCAGGGTATGCTTATGCCATGACTATTATTGATCATTTCACAAAGTTTGTTGTGGCAGTGCCCGTGAGAGACCAGACAGCCAAGACTACAGCCGAACTGTTCTGGAAACACTTCCTCCTGCCCTATGGATGTCCAGAAAAGATCCTCACCGATCAAGGACCTGCTTTTGAGTCCCATCTGTTCCATGAACTGTGCTGCTTACACAACTGTAAGAAGATCCGGACCACGGCCTACCATCCTCAAGGTAACGGATTATGTGAAAAAATGAATCAGACCTTGATAGAGATGCTGAGGGCCGTGCCTCCTGAGAACAGAGGAGATTGGCCCAGTCTGTTGCCACAGCTCATGTTCACATACAATCATACCATACATTGTTCCACCGGGTATACCCCTTTCTACTTGATGTTTGGGCGCCAAGGGACATTGCCTGCTGATCATTCATTGGACATACATGTTCCTGATTGCATTAACCCATTACCTTACACCGACTGGGTTGCTGAACATCAAAGGCGATTGAATACAGCCAACGCCATTGTTCAGGAACGTATGGACTATGCTAGGGACCGACAGCAGAGGGACTATGATCAAGCAGCCCATGCAGAACCCTTGACAATAGGGGCCGTGGTATGGTTAAAGAATAACCGCCGTACCAGTAAATTGGACAGTAAGTGGGAGCGAAGTCCCTATGTTGTCACTGCAATCCCAAATGTTGGAACTCACACTTATGAGATCACCCGGGAAGACAAGGGATCCCAAATTGTACACCGAAACCGGTTGAAGCTCTGCCTGACACCAGAACCCAGTGCCGAGAGTTCTGGACCTGAATATCCTGTGTCGGAGTCAGCAATACAGCCCGAGGATCCTATGCAAGCTGTTAGTAATCTGAGGTATGACGCTGATCCCATGCATTGGCTTCTGACACCTTGGTTGAACTTGCTGGTGCCTGCTCCGGCACCTACTGTAACTTCACCTCCGGAAGAGCTGGTTCAAGATGCCCCGGATCCAGTTTCCCCTCTAGTGGATCTAATTGTTCCAGTTGTTCCAGTTGTTCCTGACCAAGATCTCCCTGATGGAGACCCTCCTGTTGCTCCTCTCTCTTCTACCTCGTTGCTAAGGGAAGAGGAGACCCCTGTTTTGAGAAGGTCTACCCGGATGACCAGGGGACGCCCGCCAGTCCGTTTAGGAGACTTTGATTATTCTGGTGGTGTCTCCTCCCGAGCAGTTGCCACTGGCAATACCTTACTTGACATTTGTGCGCAAGAATGGACTCCTCCACGTGAGCCCTTGCCTGTGATACACCCACAGGAAACTCCTGGGTAGTTCCGTTGTTATACTGTTTTATCTATTTTGCTGTTCTATCATGGACTTATTCATTGTCATGGACTATCCTGGTTATAATGTTACGCTGTGCCAGGTCAGCGCCCCCGTTCCATTCATTATCCTGAGAGAAGAGAACGACGCCCCTTGTCACTACCCTTCATCTTTGCCAATTGGACCTGATGTAAATGTAAATGCAGATGAATTACATGTATGTATGCCTGCATGTCTCTATTTTCTATTTCAGGTAGAGATTCCAGTTGGGCGACCCATGATGGAATACGAGGTCGTACTCAGCTTAAAGCAGTGGGGTATGTAGTGTACGGGGACTGTAATACCCGTCACTACCAAAGTGTCACTTGGTGTGCTGTCGCCCCTCCTTAGTTATGGAGAAGTTGGTATATGTCACTGCTGTGACACTTGCATGTACAGGCCTGCTAGGGGTGTCATTCCAACTTCTAGTCGCTAGAGGGAGCTAGAGAGCCCTAGTTTATATAAGGCCAGACAGGGAAGCAAAAGGCAGTCTAGTGGAGAGCTCAGAAGTTTCTAGAGCCTCAGGAAGCAGAGAGAGACAGAGGCAAACTGCAGAGAAGCAAGAGGTACTAAAAATAACAGAGGAGGTACTTTCTAAAGCTATAGCCAAGGATATAAAGCCAGAACTAGGTTATTGGGCCTTGGTGAAGAATTGCTATATTCCAGGATCAGACAGAAATAGAGTGCAAGCTCCTGTACTGCAAGTCCTGTGTTCAACACGCTGTAATCACCTTGCTAAATCTGTAATTGCCTGCATCAACCGTATTGCAAAATCGACTGTATGCCAAGGAACTGCGATTCCAATATTGTCTCTGCATGAAAACTACTAAAGTTGGAGTTCTGTTTTAATACCACGTGTTCTTCAATTTATTCCTGCTATCCGCAAACGGCGTGCCACCGTTTAATTGGCACTGGCGTCACGAACAATTTCTATCATCACCTGCCTATGCAGAGAGTCAGCCGTCTCAGGTTAGTGTCATTGCACTACTACACCCAGAAACTCTATTACACACAACTTGAGTACGCTGCAATGACGCCATTATCAGCGTTACAACACCACTTCTATGTCTCCTTGAGAAAACACTTAGGGCGATGATGGAAGAGGAGGTGGCCCAGGAGGAGGAGGAGGAGGAAGAGGGGTCATTTTTAGCACTTTCAGGCCAGTCTCTTCGAAGTGACTCAGAGGGAGGTTTTTTGCAACAGCAGAGGCCAGGTACAAATGTGGCCAGACAGGGCCCACTACTGGAGGACGAGGATGAGGAGGAGGTGGAGGAGGATGAGGATGAAGCATGTTCACAGCGGGGTGGCACCCAACGCAGCTCGGGCCCATCACTGGTGCGTGGCTGGGGGGAAACGCAGGACGATGACGATACGCCTCCCACAGAGGACAGCTTGTCCTTACCTCTGGGCAGCCTGGCACACATGAGCGACTACATGCTGCAGTGCCTGCGCAACGATAGCAGAGTTGCCCACATTTTAACATGTGCGGACTACTGGGTTGCCACCCTGCTGGATCCCCGGTACAAAGACAATGTGCCCACCTTACTTCCTACACTGGAGCGTGATAGGAAGATGCGCGAGTACAAGCGCACTTTGGTAGACGCGCTACTGAGAGCATTCCCAAATGTCACAGGGGAACAAGTGGAAGCCCAAGGCGAAGGCAGAGGAGGAGCAAGAGGTCGCCAACGCATCTGTGTCACGGCCAGCTCCTCTGAGGGCAGGGTTAGCATGGCAGAGATGTGGCAAAGTTTTGTCACCACGCCACAGCTAACTGCACCACCACCTGATACGGAACGTGTTAGCAGGAGGCAACATTTCACTAACATGGTGGAACAGTACGTGTGCACACCCCTCCACGTACTGACTGATGGTTCGGCCCCATTCAACTTCTGGGTCTCCAAATTGTCCATGTGGCCAGAGCTAGCCTTTTATGCCTTGGAGGTGCTGGCCTGCCCGGCGGCCAGCGTTTTGTCTGAACGTGTATTCAGCACGGCAGGGGGCGTCATTACAGACAAACGCAGCCGCCTGTCTACAGCCAATGTGGACAAGCTGACGTTCATAAAAATGAACCAGGTATGGATCCCACAGGACCTGTCCATCCCTTGTGCAGATTAGACATTAACTACCTCCCCTTAACCATATATTATTGTACTCCAGGGCACTTCCTCATTCAATCCTATTTTTATTTTCATTTTACCATTATATTGCGGGGCAACCCAAAGTTGAATGAACCTCTCCTCTATCTGGGTGCCGGGGCCTAAAAATATCTGACAGTGGCCTGTTCCAGTGGTGGGTGACATGAAGCCTGATTCTCTGCTATGACATGAAGACTGATTCTCTGCTGACATGAAGCCAGATTCTCTGCTATGGGACCTCTCTCCTCTGCCTGGGTGCCTGGGCCTAAATATCTGACAATGGACTGTTCCAGTGGTGGGTGACGTGAAGCCTGATTCTCTGCTATGACATGAAGACTGATTCTCTGCTGACATCAAGCCAGATTCTCTGCTATGGGACCTCTCTCCTCTGCCTGGGTGCCTGGGCCTAAATATGTGACAATGGACTGTTCCAGTGGTGGGTGACGTGAAGCATGATTCTCTGCTATGACATGAAGACTGATTCTCTACTGACATGAAGCCAGATTCTCTGCTATAGGACCTCTCTCCTCTGTCTGGGTGCCGGGGCCTAAATATATGACAATGGACTGTTCCAGTGGTGGGTGACGTGAAGCCTGATTCTCTGCTATGACATGAAGACTGATTCTCTGCTATGACATGAAGCCAGATTCTCTGCTATGGGACCTCTCTACTCTGTCTGGGTGCCGGGGCCTAAAAATATCTGACAGTGGCCTGTTCCAGTGGTGGGTGACATGAAGCCTGATTCTCTGCTATGACATGAAGACTGATTCTCTGCTGAGTCGCTGACATGAAGCCTGAATCTCTGTTATGGGACCTCTCTCCTCTGTCTGGGTGCCGGGGCCTAAATTATATGACAATGGACTGTTCCAATGTTGGGTGACGTGAATTATGATTCTCTGCTATGACATGAAGCCTGATTCTCTGCTGACATGAAGCCAGATTCTATGTTATGGGACCTCTCTCCTCTGTCTGGGTGCCGGGGCCTAAAAATATCTGACAGTGGCCTGTTCCAGTGGTGGGTGACATGAAGCCTGATTCTCTGCTATGACATGAAGACTGATTCTCTGCTGAGTCGCTGACATGAAGCCAGATTCTATGTTATGGGACCTCTCTCCTCTGCCTGGGTGCCGGGGCCTAAATATCTGACAATGGACTGTTCCAGTTTTGGGTGACGTGAAGCCTGATTCTCTGCTATGACATGAAGACTGATTCTCTGCTGACATGAAGCCTGATTCTCTGCTATGGGACCTCTCTCCAATTGATATTGGTTAATTTTTATTTATTTTATTTTTATTTTTATTCATTTCCCTGTCCACATTTGTTTGCAGGGGATTTAACTACATTTTGCTGCCTTTTGCAGCCCTCTAGCCCTTTCCTGGGCTGTTTTACAGCCTTTTTAGTGCCTAAAAGTTCGGGTCCCCATTGACTTCAATGGGGTTGGGGTTCGGGTTCGGGACGAAGTTCGGGTCGGATTTGGATCCCGAACCCGAACATTTCCGGGAAGTTCGGCCGAACTTCTCGAACCCGAACATCCAGGTGTTCGCTCAACTCTAGTCATGACAAAAACTCTCATAACACCTGTAGAAGAGACCCCAGGTCCCTAGTAGGCCCGTTGCATTACCTCTTAAAAGGACTGTGCTATTTGTCCGTTGCCACTTAAAGGAAATGTGTCACCAAAAATTGTATTTGCCAGTTAAAACCAGATGGTGACACGTCTCCCTTTTTCCGAATCAGTTTTTATTTTCTGATAGCAATTTTTTTATTCTGTTGTCTGAACATGATTAGGGGGGGTCTGTTCTTAACAGCATTTAGAAAAGATTAAGAAAACTGTTTTACGGCAGCCCCATGGGCCATAGACACAATGGTCAGGAGGGGACCTCATTGACTTCTATGGGGGAGTTTTCTAGACATGCTATATGATCTGTGCAGAGGTCATTGTAAGAAGAAAGAATAGATAAACTTTGACAATCACCTGTTGTGAATGGTGGATCCTGTCTTATCTATACACAGAGGTGACATCATTACAGGCAGGATTAGAATGACAGATTAGCAGGTAACTGCAGTAAAGTAATCTTTACATACCAAAAAGTGAAGCTTATTGGGTTTTGTGGCCAGTGCGGAAATTGCAAGATTTTATGGGTTTGTTTAAATATAGATTTTGACATGGAAAATTTTAAATCACATTATCAAAAATTCTTATAAAATATGTTTAACATAAAAAAATTCAACAGTAGATCATTTTCTGATGACACGTCATATACCACTTGGCGCTAAAAAGATCCTCCATTTTATGTAAGCGTATTGGTTGACTACCACCTCTTACATGCTAGACCCCCCGCCCCTTGATCTAATTAACTGTGTACCGATGGTTGTCCTGACCTGCTGACCCTGTCTCTTGCTGCCAATTTACCAACCTGATGCCAACTATCTGTTATTGACCCAGATCCATTTGATCAAGCTTGCTACCTGCAATTTGACCACTTATTGGAGACTATTCAGAGGACCATGGTTTCCTTGTAGGGGTTAAGGATGAAGAATTAGAGGATATCCTAGACTCAGACCTTAGGTTAACCAGCTTCAACTCAATGATGATCTCCGGGAAGTCTTCACTGTTAGGTTTCTACTATCCACTTGGCTTTGCTTTCTCATTGTGCAGCTCCATGTTAGAAGCTAAAACCAGGAGTGAGTTCAGATAGAGGAGCCATCGTATCTGTCCTTCATTTTTTTTTTCCTTTTATTAAATACTCTTGAATTTGGCTTAAAGAACTGCATCAGGAAACCTGGCCGTGTGGCTAATAGAGTGCTTTACAACTACGCCAGTACTCTACCCTTCCACTATCAGATTTTTTTTCGCCAGTGGTGGGGAGTTTACAATCGAATCTTGGATTTTAGGAAAATGAACCTATAGGAACCCATATGGAAAGCAAACAAACTCCACTCAGATGTTGCACAACAACCCAGTGTTACAGTGTTGATCACTAACAATAGGTTATTCTCATCTACTATAGCTAGAAGTATGGCCATTATTATATTTGACTGCATGTGATAGTCAAAAACCTCTCCTCCTCAGAAGAAAGCTTTGTGGAAGTTTTCTGCGCTCCCCTGTGGCGTTAGATTGCTCTGAGCCCTGTTTTTTAGGATAAGTGAGATTTACAATGTGTTGACCATTTTGGCTTCCGATAAAACCAAATTACGGCAGACAGTTCAGTCGAGCAATATCTTCTAACCTCATTGGAAGTCGGCATTAGGAAGGGACATGCAAACAGCTAGATCTCAGATAACAAAGTTTCAAAAGTTAATCTGTAAAACTCATCTATTCTTCCTGTCATTGTCCCAGTGTTCAGACAGAAAATAATCAAAATCTGGAACTTTTTTCACAAGCTTGCATCTCTCCTTACCGTTTAATGTTATATATGTTGTTATGCCTTAATATTATCACAGGCCATTATTTGACACAAATATACCGTAAATTAGTTGTTAAAGAGTCCAACCTTAGGCAACATGGGTCCCTCACCTACTTTCCACTTACTTTACCTTTACATTTCATTTGCTGGGTATGGTGACGAGTGGCCTCTATGCCTATTATCCCCTGCCTGACACTGGAGTTTTCCATTTTTCCATTTTTTACTTCTTGTTTTCCAGGAGCCATAACTTTATTATTTTTCCATTAACATGGCCTTATGAGGGCTTGTTTTTTGCATGACAAGTTGTACGTTCTGTTGACACCCTTTCATTTTGCATACAATGTACTAGGAAGGGGGAATTGAAAAAAAAAAAAGCAATTCTGCTATTGTTTTATCCCTATGCAGTAAAATTGTTCTGTTAACTTCATTCTCCGGGTTAGTACGATTACAGCGATACTACACGTATATCGTTTTTCTTACTTTAAAAAACTTTCACAAACATATTTTTTCTTTCCATCGCCATATTCTAAGCCCCATAACTTTTTTATATTTATGTCTTCAGAGCTATTTGGGGGCTCATTTTTTACAGGGGAACAGGTATTTTTATTTATACTGTTTTGATGTGTGTATGACTTTTTGATCACTTTTTATTCAATTTTATTTTATATTACGTCCTTCACTGGACAAGAAAAATAAGTTTATATTTTAATAATTCAGGCACATTGGGACATGACAATACTAATGATCTTTATTTTTTATTCATTATTTTTCATTGTAAAATGGGGAAGGGGGATTTGAATTATTAGCACCTTGTTTTTGTATATTTTTAAGAACTTTTTTTCACATTTATTTTTAGTTCCCCTAGATGACTTTAATATGCAATGATATGATCGTTTAACCTATAGATTGCAATGATTTACCATTGCAGTCTATGAAAGAATCACTAATGGGGTCATTTATCAAACTGTTGTAAAGTAAAACTGGCTTAGTTGCCCATAGCAACCAATCAGATTCCACCTTTCATTTTCCAAAGGAGCTGTCAAAATAAAAAGTGGAATCTGATTGGTTGCTATGGGCAACTAAGCCAGTTTTACTTTACACCAGTTTTAAAAATTACCCCATACGTTTCTATCAAACTATGACTCGCTATAGCAGGCCTTGGAGCCTTCAGAAGGACACAGGCTGCCATAGCAACCAAACAGCACTGATGATCTTGTCATAGGTGAGCCGTTTGGTCACCAGGAGTGACTGGTAAATGACTGCTCAGATGCTGTGGTTGCAATTGACCACTGCATCTGAGGGGTTAAAAATCCATGATAGGACTCTCACTATCCTTACAAGCCATTTTCCAAGCAGCTAAAAAAATATAAAAGTACTATATGAAATTATCTGTCAGCTCCGTGTCTTACAAAAATGTTTTCATTAAAATCGCCCATATGTTCTGGTATGAATATGCCAATCTGTTATTTTGGGGACAAATTGAGTAATCCCATTTTGTCTCCTGGCTTCATAAACTATTATTTAAATCTCAATAGTTTTAATATTTTCATGTGATAGTTTTTTTTTTTGTTTTGTTTTTTTGCTTAGTTTCATGCTTACTTCAGCCATATAGAAAAGAGTTGCAGTGGGATACAAATGGTGCAAAAAAAACAAAACTCACCTCACCCATCTCCCGCCGCTACCATTCAAACAGTGCCCAGGTCTCTGCTGCACTCCACTTCCTGCTTACTGCAGGAAATGGCTGTGATTGGCACTCAACCAGTCACTGTGATTGGCTGAGCAGCATTCACAGCCATTTCCTGCAATTTCAGGATGTCACCAAGAAATGGAGCTAAGCAGGGACTCGGGCACTTTTGGAACGGCATTAAAGGGGAATCCGTGAGGTGAATATAAGCTCTGTTATTTTACACCATTTGTATCTCACTGAAAGCCTTTTTATTTGCCTGGAATACCTCTTAATCATTGAACTTATGCGGCTCTTTTTCTCCTCCTGCTGTTTATCAGTGGCACTGCCTTGGGGAGAAACATCAATCTCAAACATCTGCAGCACTTAAAGAGGTATTCTAGTTTTAATGATTACATTTATTTATGTAGAAAATAGGATGTGGAACAATTTTCTAATTTACATCTATTAAAAATTTTGCTCGCAGACCTTTAATACAGTATATCCGTGCATTTGCCAATCCTAAAGAAAAAAAAATGGTACGGCCCATTTTAGTCCTGTAAAAAGCATTTTTAGGAAAGCTAGATAGGACTAAACATTTGAGCCGTCATGTGACCCTCAAAAGTATCATGTGACCTGGCTTTTAGTTAACTGCCCAGGTATCTAACAGGTATATAGTAGTGTACTGAGAAGCAGAACATGTACAGTATAAAAAGTATTACTACCTGCAGCACATCATCATTTATTTAACAATATACTTTATTAAGAAGATGACAGTATCACTTAGCGATGGGCTGTACCATTCTACTGCATATAGGGGTCAACTGCCTGATATAAGAAAGGAATTTTAAATACATGTATATTAGAAAATTGTATGATTTCCTATAATATAACCAAATAAATAAAATAAAATAAAAATAGAATGGGGTATTCTACTTTTTTTTTAATTATTTATTTGTTTATATTGTAGGAAATCATACAATTTTCTAATATACAGTCGTGGCCAAAAGTTTTGAGAATTACATAAATATTGGAAATTGGAAAAGTTGCTGCTTAAGTTTTTATAATAGCAATTTGCATATACTCCAGAATGTTATGAAGAGTGATCAGATGAATTGCATAGTCCTTCTTTGCCATGAAAATTAACTTAATCCCAAAAAACCCTTTCCACTGCATTTCATTGCTGTCATTAAAGGACCTGCTGAGATCATTTCAGTAATCGTCTTGTTAACTCAGGTGAGAATGTTGACGAGCACAAGGCTGGAGATCATTATGTCAGGCTGATTGGGTTAAAATGGCAGACTTGACATGGTAAAAAAGAGGGTGATGCTTGAAGTCATTGTTCTTCCATTGTTAACCATGGTGACCTGCAAAGAAACGCGTGCAGCCATCATTGCGTTGCATAAAAATGACTTCACAGGCAAGGATATTGTGGCTACTAAGATTGCACCTCAATCATCAATTTATAGGATCATCAAGAACTTCAAGGAAAGAGGTTCAATTCTTGTTAAGAAGGCTTCAGGGCGTCCAAGAAAGTCCAGCAAGCGCCAGGATCGTCTCCTAAAAAGGATTCAGCTGCGGGATCAGAGTGCCACCAGTGCAGGGCTTGCTCAGGAATGGCAGCAGGCAAGTGTGAGCGCATCTGCACGCACAGTGAGGCGAAGACTTTTGGAAGATGGCCTGGTGTCAAGAAGGGCAGCAAAGAAGTCACTTCTCTCCAAAAAAAACATCAGGGACAGATTGATCTTCTGCAGAAAGTTTGGTGAATGGACTGCTGAGGACTGGGGCAAAGTCATATTCTCCGATGAAGCCTCTTTCCGATTGTTTGGGGCATCTGGAAAAAGGCTTGTCCAGAGAAGAAAAGGTGAGCGCTACCATCAGTCCTGTGTCATGCCAACAGTAAAGCATCCTGAGACCATTCATGTGTGGGGTTGCTTCTCATCCAAGGGAGTGGGCTCACTCACAATTTTGCCCAAAAACACAGCCATGAATAAAGAATGGTACCAAAACACCCTCCAACAGCAACTTCTTCCAACAATCCAACAACAGTTTGGTGAAGAACAATGCATTTTCCAGCACGATGGAGCACCGTGCCATAAGGCAAAAGTGATAACTAAGTGGCTCGGGGACCAAAACGTTGACATTTTGGGTCCATGGCCTGGAAGCTCCCCAGATCTTAATCCCATTCAGAACTTGTGGTCAATCCTCAAGAGGCGGGTGGACAAACAAAAACCCACTAATTCTGACAAACTCCAAGAAGTGATTATGAAAGAATGGGTTGCTATCAGTCAGGAATTGGCCCAGAAGTTGATTGAGAGCATGCCCAGTCGAATTGCAGAGGTCCTGAAAAAGAAGGGCCAACACTGCAAATACTGACTCTTTACATAAATGTCATGTAATTGTCGATAAAAGCCTTTGAAACGTATGAAGTGCGTGTAATTATATTTCACTACATCACAGAAACAACTGAAACAAAGATCTAAAAGCAGTTTAGCAGCAAACTTTGTGAAAACTAATATTTGTGTCATTCTCAAAACTTTTGGCCACGACTGTACATGTATTTCAAATTCTGAATACATTCCTTTCTTATATCAGCCAGTTGACCCCTATATGCAAGGGAATCTGTCATCAGCGACTTCCCTATCAAACTGTTTTCATAGACACATAGCTGTGATTCACCCTATACCACTCGGCCATTCCTATACCTGGATACTAACACCATTTCTTAAAGGGACTCTGTCCCGTTTTGCTTCAATGCAACTAGCGTCACGAAACACTTATCTCATCTTAAAGGGACCCCTTGCGGACCGTGCCTCTGTTGCATTAGTAATGCCCTTTGTGCCCCCTTTGTAGTAGAAATGCCATCTGTGCCCTCTCTGTGTAAAAAAAAAACAACAACAAAAAAACAGCACCTAGTCACCTTGCCCCATTCCTCAAGATCACAGTCCTCTACACCCTGCAGACACAGATCACTGCAGGAATGTGTGGGCGGAGCTTATGCAGATTCCCAGGCTGCAGGCTTCTCCCACACAGGCTTCCAGCGCAATCCGTGCCTGCAGGCTGAACGATGGAACAGGGAGAAGTCTTCCTGCTTCACCATTCAGTGTGCTGCTGCCCTGAAGAAGGGGAGGTGCGCTCCAGGGGGGGAGGGGAGGCACAGCTTAAAGGGAACATTGGCGCTATCCACCAGCTGTGTTTAACTGCTATGTGGATGCCAACCCCTCAAAACTACAGAAAACTGCCACCTAAAGCGAGATTGGCAAAAACGGCCCTGGTACAGAGGTATGAGCAGACAGCTGTATTATTAGTGGCACAGTGAAGGAGGGGCAATTGCTGATTACAATAGAGGTATTTTGGGTGGCCGCCCTGGGCCCAAGGATCTTAGAGGGCCCATGTTTGCCTAAGACACTCATCAATACTCCTGGGCAAACATCTGGGGCTTGTTCCCTGGATGTTTTGCTTGGGCCCCGCTTTTGAAAAGTGCGGTAGGGTACAGGAGCTCATGGCTCCCATCCCCGATAATCACTCGCATAGGCAACAGACTATTAGCCCTGCCACAGAGCAGCACATACAGTCGTGATGAGATATCATCATCGCAATCACCTGCACTGGGATCAGGCCACAGGCCAAAATAGAGTATTTTGCTTTCTCATTAATACTGGGGGGGCAATACAGGGGCAATAAGAACTACTGGCTGAAATAATAAGTACTGAGGGCACTACTAAGGCAATAAGTAGTACTGGGGCACTATTAGGGAAATTAGAACTACTGGGGCACTACCAGGGGCATTATACCATCTGGGGGCACTGTAGGAGGCAGTGTAACTACTGGGGTTCTATAGAGGGCATTATAACTGCTGGGGGTACTTTAGGGGGCTTTATTACTACTGTGGCCACTATAGAGAGGCTTTATTACTACTAGGTGCACTGTAGGGGGATGGTTTTATTACTACTTCTGGCACATGTTAGTGCTTTATCACCACTAGGGGCACTATGGGTGTAGTATTACTACTTTGGTACTTTGGGTGGCATTATTATTAGTTGACACAATATGGAGGACACTACTACTAATGGGTGTACTCTGGGAGAGAATTATTACTATTTGTGGGACATTCAGGAGCACTATTACTCTGCAAGGACTATCTGTATGGCACTGTTTTTTCTTAAGTATAGTTTTGGGGTTTACTGGGGAGCAAAGCTGGCACAGTATTGTGGGTAGCAGCAAGATAACATTGTTCTGGTTCCAAGAAGTTGAGGATAAATGATGAAGTGGGGAAACTAAGGTGTCTGTATGCCAAACTCTGCAAAGATGAGACATGGCTGAAAGATGTCATCATGGTGGTATGCTTCCAATGGATGAGGAAAGAGAACATTTACATTAGAGGAGACATCATTGGATGTAAGAGATGTGGTGCTGTATTATCCTTCATTTGTGATAGCGCAGAATGCAATTCTCATCTAAGGACTACAGCTGGGGGGTATACTGGGCAGTACACTTTTTATTTTTATTTTGAGGCTCAAGCATGAAGAACAGCCCAGGGCATTTGGGCCACTTAACCCGCCCTTGGGTGGGGGGCCCATTACAGATTTTGCATTGGGTATATGAGCTTGAAGTTACACCTCTGAGACAAAGTCGGATCTAGTTTTGGGTGGAGTCGGAGTCTGAGTCAGTAGAAATGTACTGACTCCAACTCCATCCTAAAAAATATTATCTGTTATTAACATTGTGAAATTCATTTATTAGCGTTCATATAAATGTAAACATGTTTAGAAATCTTAATTATAAATATATGGTATGCTCTATCAATCTAAGGCCTTTATTTATCAAATGCAGTGACAAGCAGGGTGTTTTCGTGGTGATAGATAATCAGTTCTCACGTCTCCTCTGTTCTCTTCTGTCCTTATATTATAAACAGTAATAAGCAGGGTGTTCTAGTGGTGATAGATAATCAGTTCTCATTTCTCCTGTCCTTGTACTATAATCAGTGATAAGCAGGGTGTTCTAGTGATGACAGATAATCAGTTCTCACCTGTCCTGTGTTCTATCCTGTCCTTATATTATAAACAGTAATCATAAGGGTGTTCTACTGGTAATAGAGAATCAGTTCTCACCTCTCCTGTGTTCTTTCCTGTCCTTATACTATACACAGTGATAAACAGGGTGTTCTACTGATGATAGATAATCAGTTCTCACCTCTCCTTTGTCCTCCCCTGTCCTTATAATATAGACAGTAATAAGCAGGGTGTTCTAGTGGTGATAGATAATCAGTTCTCATTTCTCCTGTCCTTGTACTATAATCAGTGATAAGCAGGGTGTTCTAGTGATGACAGATAATCAGTTCTCACCTGTCCTGTGTTCTATCCTGTCCTTATATTATAAACAGTAATCATAAGGGTGTTCTACTGGTAATAGAGAATCAGTTCTCACCTCTCCTGTGTTCTTTCCTGTCCTTATACTATACACAGTGATAAGCAGGGTGTTCTACTGGTGGTAGATAATCAGTTTTTACCTCTCCTGTGTTCTTTCCTGTCCTTATACTATAAACACTGATAAGCAGGGTGTTCTAGTGATGATATATAATCAGTTCTCCCTCTCCTGTGTTCAATCCTGTCCCTTATATTAGATATCTTCATGCTGCTCCAAGGCCCTTAGTTATAATGCCTGAAACTGTGCTGCACATGCTCAGTAATGTTCCTCCAAAAACCAAAGGAGTAAGTTCACTACTGGGCATGCCTTCCATCATCTCAGAACTGCTAGACAGAACTGCATTAAAGGGGTCATAAGGGACTAAATAACTTTTGGAAAGAAGCTATGGAAAGAATCATACTTACCTACTCCCCGCTGTTCCAGAAACTGACATGCAGTGCAAATTTTAAATCATGTGGATTTTGTCACTGATTCAGACAGAGCTTTCTACTGCTTTTTTTGTCCCGTATGGCTGTACCCTTAAAGAAATATTTTCTCAGAGAAGTCATGTAGATAAATCAACTGAAGAGCATAAACAACTAAAATATTACCATAAAACTCAATCATCAATGTGTTTATTTCCCTGCCGGTCTCCAAGCTCCGTGACATTAAACGGTTATTTTACGCTGCTTTAGAGGCAATCTCTCCGTAGAACTAACAACTGGAAAATGAATAACAGATCCCATGGTAAGAAGAAGGCAATCTTTTAATAAACTTCAGTTCCCCTTACTGCTTCAATGTCTATAGCAAATCAATACAAGTGTGCAAACACCGCCGCAGCAGAGAAATAACCCGACATTAGCTTTATTTAACAGAAGCGCAGCTACAAGAATCCCACTATTAGCCGTGATCAATGGCCCGGGGCTCTTATTAAACACTCTAATTCGGACCACAATTAAAATTTATTCTCTATAAGTATAAAGCAGATTGCTCAGCCATTAATTAAAGATCCTTGCGTACGTCGGTAACAAGATGGATGTGCGTTCTCATCCCCTCCTGATTCAGCAAAGCCAAAGTCTTTTGTGAAGTGGAATAAATGTACAGCCGATTTAGGAACGTGACCTTGTGTCTGTGAAAGTTTGAGCACAATATAAAGGCAGAAAGCTTGAAATGGGTCAGTAGACAAGAACGGACTGCGGAAACTTAGCCAGAACTAAATGTACACTCTCACCTTTGAATAACTTTAGTTTTATAAAACAGTTGAGAAGCTTTTTTTGTAGCTTCGGTCTTGCTGCTATTTGTAAATGTTTGAGGTCTGCTGTGTGCTCCAGCATAATTATGTGTCCCCTTGCTGCAGTTTCACACGCAAGATGAAATATAGAGGTGTAAGCGGTGTACCGGGGTGGGCTCCCCAGGATACAGCGAAGTCACGAACGAGCAAAGCAACTCTGACACCAGCTTTTGCAAAAACAGAATTTTACTAAAATGTGATAATAAACACAACTACAAATGCTGAGAACATAAAATAAGTTTAAATACACCCAGCCCAAAGGCTGAGACCCCTGTGTTGCACAGCACGGCGCCCTCTGATGATGCTACTAAGACTGCCTCGCCGTACCTATTATTACCCTGAAACAAACACAAACAATTAGTTGGGTGCTTAGTACGGGCTGGCCTGCGGTGCAACACAGCAGTTCACAATCTTACCATGCTCTATATTATTCCCCCTCCCATAACTAGTCCAGTAGCACGAGCCTGATTATTTCTCCTGAGCAAAACACTGAACTGGATAGAGTTTGTGGGGGTGTTCTTCAGCTCCCAAATGTGCAATGTCCCTTTTAGTAATGGAGTCCTTGTAGTACAGTAGCAACACTTTAGGCCTGACACAAAGCAGAGACCCTAACTATTTAACCACAGGCCTGGTCTCTGAATCGAGTATGCAGCTTTTGTTCAAACAATGGGAGCTGTTTCTCAATCTCACAGAAGCTGTAACATGACTGCCCCTCCTCCCTCCTCCCCTCTCATAGCATACAGTTTCAATCCTGCAGCATTGCCATCCTTTCATCTAGACTGAGGTCTGCAGGCATAGAAAGAGGAACTACAGTCTGCAGTATTTTAAAATATTAAACTACTGTACTGTATCTCTATTTCAAGCCTACTCTGTACAGGCCTAGACTCACTGCTGTCCCTGCTGCTCCAGAGGCTCCCCCTGCCGCTTGACATCTCACCCAGCCCTGACAATCTTGTGTCTTTGCCGCTTCTCCAAGTAGTGGCGCAAGCACATAGTCTATTCGAGCCAGCAGTGCAGGCGCAAGATTGTCGAGGATAGATGAGATATCCTATTCTGTCAATCAAGAGGCGAGGGGAGGAATCTCTTGATCAGCAGGAACAGCCACTCGTTGCTCAAAAAATCTGTTTGCTGAGTGAATCAATTCGTATGAATCAATTTGTTCATCTCCAAAAGGAGGTAAATGAGAAACATATTTATTATGTACTGTAATTGCAAAAACAGCCCTAATATAGACCCTGGGGGATACTGATATTTAAAGGCTATGGACATCTTCAGAGCAATTTTTTATATGATTGCATTTTACTAATTTTGGGCTAAAAATAATTTTTTTTAGTTGGTCTTTATTTAAAAAATTGTCTGCAGTTTTTGTGTTACATGGGGCTAACAATCAGTGTTTTTGTTGATTGTCCCTCCTGAGTTCTGTCAGCTGATTGCTCATGTGAAGCCTTATCCCTGATGTCACGATGCGCTCTGTGCGTGGTTCCAGGAGGCGGGGACGGCTGAGGCGCACTCGCGTCATCAGCGCGCCCGGAGTCAACCCTTCCCGTGGTAACCACATTGGGGCTGAGTGCCGAGCTGATCACTCGGCGCTCGGCTGTATTGGAACTCAGGAGTCATGTGACACTGGCCACGTCACATGACTCCACTAGCGCCCTATTTAAACAGGCAATCTGTTGGCCACAGATTGCCTGTTATTGAGGTCCTTCCTGCAATATTACTTACCGGGTTTGTTGGTCCTGCTTGTCTTCTGATTTCCTGTCCGTCTCATCCCTTGGTCTTGGCGTTTCCTCCTGGTTCTGACTTCGACTTCTCCTGACGATCCTCTGTTTGCTCCTCTGGTACCGTGCTGCTCTCTTGGTTTCTGACTCGGCTTGTTTGACTACTCTGTTGCATGTATTGTCTGTCTTCCCTGCATTTATCCTAGCTGAGGGTTTGTCGACCAGTTATCCCTTGTCACTAGGACTTGCGAGGCAAGTAGGCAGGGACAGGGGGGCAGGTTGAGCTCAGTGGTCACTTCCCCACCCCTTGTGTGTGTGACACCTGATCTATTGACTTTATAAACATTCATTGTAGCTAATCAATTAGCAAACTGATAAGAATATGGCTTTAATGAGTGATTAAAGTGTCAGGAGATCAGAGACAAGGCTTCAAATGAGCCGGTCAGCCAAAGGAACTCAGGAGGAACAGTGTGCATATAGACAGATTTTTAACCACATGTATTGCAAAAACTGCTGAAAGTTTTTTTTTTATAAAGGCCAATTGCAAAAAATTATTATTAGCCCAAAATGAGTAAAAAGCAATTATATAAAAAAAATTACCATGAAGGTGTCCATAGCCTTTAAGAGTTGTCCAGGGGGAGACAATTTGTTAAAAAGATCTTAGAGTGGGATCCTCACCAATCCCCCACCACTCCTGTACTGATGCTTACTGGGTCCTTACTTTCTAGTCCACTCTTGACATGCAGTGGAGATGCTCGCTTAGCCAATCAGTATCCTTTCTTAAATATAATTTTTTTTGCACTTTGTCCCCTTTCTAATGAATTTCCACTAATCCCTATGAACAATCCCTTTAACCCTTACGCTACTCCAGACCACCCAGAATGCTAACATAAACCCCCTTCACAGATGCTGTTCTTGTTGGCATTGCCCAGCACAATAATAGGAGCCTATTTTGACGACTTCTATACATCTTTGCTACATTTTTACATTTCACTGAGTTCTCACACTTGGAATATTTTGCACCATTTGTGATGGCAAGTCAACAAAATATCTCTTATAATAAAAGTGCCCTCCTAGTGTATTGTTTGGCCCGAGTACTGCGACTTTTATTACCTGGCTTTTATGCTCTATATTAAATATCATATTAATCCCAGAGCAGGGAGCAGGATTTAACTAAGCCTAGAAAAGATGATAAATTTACAGTTTTCAGCACTACACTTAGTCCCTATTTAATTACTTTCCACAGCTTTCTACTACTGAAATTATTGCAGACTGTAAAAAAAAAAAAGTGTACCGATTGGTTCAGGTTACTTTTCTGAATAAGCTGTCATGTGCATGTATATGAGGAGCAGCACTACATCTGTTCATTATGACCTGTATCTTTAGCATTACGTATCACTAGTTTTCCCCTCACAGCAGGCTCCGTCTCAAATTACCAGTTCAGCTCTAAAGTTGAAGACAAGCTGGTATGAAGTTTCTCGAACACAGCACACTTAGGGAATAGGAGATCCTGCTCACCTATCTCTCTGTAGCATACCCTGTAAAAGCAAAATTTGCATGGACGACAGTATATGGTAGTACTGAGTAGAGTAGAGTAGGAGTGAATCCAGCATCTAATTGACCCAGCATTGTCTCTGTATGTCGCTCTCTTACTGTCACGGATTTTCCCGCGACAGGAGGCAGGAGATTGGTTAGACTGGCAACACATGGTTTGATCTGACATGTTTTCCGTTTGGATCAAATGACAGAATAAAAAGAAATGTCTCTCAAAGTGTTATAGGGTACTTATCGGCGCTGCAAGTCCACCACGTGACGTGGGTCAAGTTCACATAAAGTTCAAGCGAAAGTAAATGGTGGTCGCGCTGCCCAGTACACAGGAGTCCGTCCAACCAGAGATATAACGAGTTATCAAGCTTCTCACAATGCAGCCACACAATGAATCCAGGGGTCGATACACCAATTGGCATAGTTCCTCGTGTAGCACCCGACCTAGGTTTCGCCAGTCAGCTTCATCAGGGGTGATAATACCACTCCCTTCAGGTGTGGTATTTAAGGACAATGCTTAAGCACGCCCCCTCCTCGAGGTTACACCTTATTCTTTAAAACAATCGCATTCTTTAAAACAATTACATTTTTTGAACAGCAATATCCCATCAAATCTATTCGATAAAACGACAAAATCTTCTCGGAACTAAAATGTATAATAAAATCGCTAAATCTATTCATTCCTCCTTTTCATTCTAAACAACCAACCTTTCCATTAATAAAGTAATCATATAACTCTTACTCCGATCACCTGACCACCTTCATCCACTAAAATTCTACAACTCCTAGTAATCGAATCACATGATGCCAAGTTCCACTCCTCCTTTTATTCATAAGATGGTCCTTATTCAATCCGATTATATATCGATTTTCATCCGATTAAATCCTACACTTATCCAACTAATCCAAAAGAACGCATATTTACTTCTGTTTCATTACATGGCATAAGTATCGGTTCTATCTTCGACAGAGCGAATATACCGGAGACGGCCCACAAGTTTCACTTATTCAACCAAGCAAGGCTTAAGATCGAAATCGATATTGATCCCCCTCGGTTTTAGGGTGTCCATTTTATATATCCACTCCACTTCTTTGTAATTAATCCCAGATACAGGATCCCCCGCCAATTATCATTGACTTTTTCCAATCCCATAAATTTTAAACCTGTCTGTTTTTTTCCATGATGTAGTTTGAAGTGGAGCAGGACACTATGATTTTTTGATATTACTAATGTGTTCCTGAATTCGTGTCTTGAGTTTGCGGAGAGTTCTGTCCACGTACTGGAGCCCACATGGGCACTCCAGTAAGTAGACCACCCCCATTTTTTCACATGACATATCACCTTTTATATTCTGTACCACACCCGCTCTGGAAATAGCAGCTTGCACATTTTTCATTTTTTTGTCCCCTCTGGTGCGGTTTCTGCACGCTATACAGAAACCGCACCATGTGAACTGGTTCTTTTCTTTTTTTCACTGGTTTGGTGGAAATGAAGCTATGGAGCAATGTATCCCGTATATTCGATGCTCTGCGATAGATAACAGATGGTCGATCAGGAAGATCCTTCCCAATGACCGGATCATTCTTTAAAGTATACTGACTGGTGAAACCTAGGTCGGGTGCTACACGAGGAACTATTATATGTTTTATGCCTTTTAACATATATGATTTTGTAAGTATAATAAATACTTTTGGGAAACCAATTCTGTCGGAACTTCACTATTGTGCGCCACAATTTCATTACAGCGTTTTTTGGATGCCAATTAGTGTATCGACCCCTGGATTCAATGTGTGGCTGCATTGTGAGAAGCTTGATAACTCGTTATATCTCTGGTTGGACGGACTCCTGTGTACTGGGCAGCGCGACCACTATTTACTTTCGCTGGATCAAATGATGTCTGTGTTGTTTCTGGTGCTTGCAACACCTTCTTTCGCCAGGAGTGGCTATTAGGGGCATTTAACCTTCTCTACTTATAGTTGCTTCTCCCACAATGCAGTGCAGTTTATAGCTTCTATTTGGACCTTTGGATAGATTGTGGTTGGATCTCGGCTGAGTTCCTGGTGCTTTCATTGCTCCTTTGAAGTTAAGTCTTTCTTTTCCCTTTTGTATTTAGTTTGGGTTCTGTGTGTTGCATTTCCCTATTGTTTGTATTAGGCCTGAAGAAGACTCCTGTTCGTACTTCTTTTTGGAGGAACAGGTAGTCTGGTCTCTGCCATTAGTACCAGGGTCCTATAGGGCTTGATAGGACTCTAGGTATTCCTGCATATGAACTCACCTACCTTTGGGGTCTGTTCATACTGGTAGTCAGTCAGCATTTCGGTTATGGTTTTCACTAGGAGGTGTCCATCTTCCTTCCCTAGTTCTCAGGCCTTGCTGCTTTTCCAAGGCTGCTATTCCAAGTGCTGATTTATAAGTGCATTGAGGATATTCAGGAGACTAACTTAGTCTAACTCAGAGTTTTTCCACTGTAGCAGAACTTCAGTGGTGTTTCTGGTGGATGCTCAGACACTGTGTTTCAAAAGAGGTAAGGAATTTGTTAGACAAGGTATCACTATTGTCTGATTGCAAATGAGCATAGGCGAGTAAGGTGTTAATTTGCTGTTGGAGGAGGAGCCTTTGTGGGAGTGTGTGTATATATAGCAACATAGTATTAGCTTGCTAATTATAGCTTGCTGCTATTCCAAGTGCTGATTTATAAGTGCATTGGAGATATTCAGGAGGTAATCTGGAGGTGGATACAATCTAAACAAGTAAGATTTGTTTGTTTGAAATCTTTCCCCTCTTTACAATGGCAGACCTGGTTCTGTGCAGGAATTGTTGTGCTTTTATTTCAGGTTCCACTCTTCAGAAGTTTGGATACTGTCTGATCTGTAGACAGCTCTCCATAATGCAGCAGGAAATTACCTTTTTGAAATATGAGATTTGTAAATTAACCATTAAACAAACCTTTAAACAAACTTTGCAATGCCGCTGCCACAGAGGCCCCCTAGAAATGGAAGATGGGTTACTGTAGGTTCTGGTAGACTGAGAGTTGTGGATAGAAGACATGTCCCACAGTCTGTGGCTCTCCATAATTCATTTGCAGCACTTTCAGAGTGCAAGAGCAACATGGAGGATGGCTCAAGCACAGTGGGTGAGAAACAATCATCTCCCATGCCTAAATTATGCAAGACTGCAGCCAAAGACAAAAAGGAGAAGTTGAGGACTGATAGTAAGCAGCTGTTGGTGGGCGATTCCATCATAAGAGGTGTGAAGTTTGAGGAGAATGGTGTTGTGAGATGTCTCCCTGGTGCTACCGCTAGCAGGGATAGATGACGGATCCTTAATATTGTTAGGCAAGCAAAGCAGGAAAGGGAGGTGGATGTTATTGTCCATCTTGGGACAATCGATCTGGCTTGCAATGAGGTTTCAAAGGTGAAAGAAGCTTTTCACACACTTGGAAAGGATATACAGGAGGTTGCATCAACTGTTTCATTCTCTGCAGTTTTGCCTGTGCATAACCTTCAGCATGACAGGAAGATGCGCATTAAGGAATTCAATGTATGGCTGGGTGAATGGTGTCTGAACCAAGGGTTTGGCTTTGTGTCTCATGTTAGCTCTTGTTGGAATGGAAAAGAACTGTACAAGAAAGATGGTTTGCATCTTTCTCTCAAGGGAACGAATGTCCTCGGTGAACAGTTCAAAGTATTTGCTAAGGAGCATTTAAACTAGGAAAGGGGGGCAAAAGAGTGATAATCCAGCAGTCCAACTGCCCCCCGGAACAATGCCAGAAGATGCCAGTAGCACAAAGGTTAAGAAATGACAAGCTCAGATTCTTGTCTACAAATGCTCGCAGTTTAGGGAATAAGATCAATGAACTTGAGGCTATAATGGCATCTGAGAATATAGATGTAGTGGCTGTTACTGAGACGTGGTTCAATGGGAGTAATGACTGGGATATAACAATACCAGGGTTCTCTCTATACAGGAAAGACAGAGAAGGCAAGAAGGGGGAGGGGTGGCCCTGTATGTGAAAGATAGCATAAAATCTAATTTGATACAAGTTAGCAGGAACAATTTAGAGTCAGTTTGGGTTACCTTGCAGCTTGATGATTCATAAGGTAACTCGTGTAGGTGTGATATATAGACCACCTAGTCAAAGAATTAGATGATCTACTAGTTGAGTAAATAGCTAAAATGACCTTGAAGGGGGAAGTTATCATTATGGGAGACTTCAATCTTCCTGATGTAAACTGGAAAACCAAAATAGCTAGTTCTACCAGGAGTACAGATATTCTAAATTCCCTACTGGGATTATCTCTACAGCAAGTAGTTGAGGAGCCAACCCGGAAGGAGGCCATTTTAGATTTAGTATTCACAAATAGGAATTTGGTATACGATATTACTGTAGGGGAAAGCTTGGGATCTAGTGATCACCAGTCAGTGTGGTTTACTATAAGTACAGTGACTGAGTCACACCACACAAAAACAAAAGTTTTAGATTTTCGAAAAACGGACTTTTCTAAAAATAGATTAGTGGTATACGAGTCCCTATCAGATTGGAACAGTTTCATTGGAGTCCAGGAGAAATGGGAATACTTAAAAGTGGCACTATTGAAGGCAACAGAAAATTGCATTAGGCTTGTCAGTAAAAGCAAAAAAAGGAAGAGACCACTGTGGTACTCAGCAGAAGTGGCCAAAATCATTAAAAACAAAAAGATAGCATTTAGGAATTATAAAAAAAAAAAACGAGGATGACAGGCAGATTTATATGATTAGGCAGAGAGAGGCCAAACAAGTTATAGGAGCTTCTAAAGCACAGGCAGAAGAGAAATTAGCTCAGTCAGGGAAAAAAGGCGATAAGGCATTCTTCAGATACATAAATAAAAAAAGGAAACTAAAACAAGGAATTACCAAATTAAAAACAAAAGAAGGAAGGTATATGGAAGAAGATAATGAACTACAGTCAGATCCATAAATATTGGGACATCGACACAATTCTAACATTAAAGGTATATAATGGAGAACCGGCACTCTACATCTATCAAGGTGATGAAGAAGGCAGCTCAGTCCTTCGAAACGCGTCTGGTGACTCCCCTCTAGAAACCTGCCAAGAATCTTACTTTGGAAGCGCTTCCACACCACCGACCTCATCCAAATCCCCTGGATCGAAAATACATCACCAGCGAAGATCCCAATACTGCACCCGGCAAAGACACGCGAGACGCGAGTCGCCTGAGAAGTGACGTCACACACACGCGGCACGCCGAGAAGACCGGGAAACAGACACCGCTGAGCGCTGTAAGGCTGCTCCAACAGCCAGGAGATCCATACCCCGCAAAGAAGGTAAAACAGTCAGTGTGCAGTCTTCACCTAATGTGTGGGACGCCACACTGAAGTAGAGCACCCGACTGATATACCACTTACTTTTTTTCGTATATTTTTCACTGGATACTCCTTGCTTTTTATTGTTCTACCCATATTATATATTTTATATATTTTATATTTCTCACATTACTTTTCCACGTGGTATGACATAAAGATAATTTTTAACGGACTGCATAACTAATGGACATAGCTACCAATTGAAAGGGGGTAACCACCACTAGACAATCACAGCATTGTCATACCCCCCACCCGGCACAAACATTTTTTACTGTGCACCTGCATCCCCATTTTTTACTGTGCACCTGCATCCCCACTGCCGCATATTGCAAATCAACATTTTTTCTTGAGTACCCCATTTTTTTCAGTACCTCTACAATTTTAGAACATTTACTCCTACTCCCCACTCTCAAACCTACCCTTCTAAAAATAAATATATATTTTTTACCATCACCTGTGTATATTGCTTCTTTAGCACCTTGATAGATGTAGAGTGCCGGTTCTCCATTATATACCTTTATTGTTATTAACTACCCTCCTGATTGGGTGAATCAGTCCAGAACCAGAGCACCTATACATTGCAGTGATCAGGTGAGCAACCAATAACCCATCTCTCTTTCTCCTCAAATTTACAATTCTAACATGTTTGGCTCTATACACTACCACAATGGATTTGAAATGAAACGAACAAGATGTGCTTTAACTGCAGACTGTCAGCTTTAATTTGAGGGTACCAAAAGTTATGGGACAATTGGCTTCTCAGCTGTTCCATGGCCAGGTGTGTGTTATTCCCTCATTATCCCAACTACAATAAGCAGATAAAAGGTCCAGAGTTCATTTCAAGTGTGCTATTTGCATTTGGAATCTGTAACTGTCAACTCTCAAGATGAGTCTCAAAGAGCTGTCACTATCAGTGAAGCAACCATCATTAAGCTGAAAAAACAAAACAAACCCATCAGAGAGATAGCAAAAACATTAGGCGTGGCCAAAACAACTGTTTGGAACATTCTTAAAAAGAAAGAAACGCACCGGTGAGCGCAGCAACACCAAAAGACCCGGAAGACCACGGAAAACAACTGTGGTGGATGACCGAAGAATTCTTTCCTTGGTGAAGAAAACACCCTTTACAACAGTTGGCCAGATCAAGAACACTCTCCAGGTGTCACGAATGGTGTACAGGGAAACAAGACAATACAATATAATCTATGAGTCACTGGATCCACAACTAAGGAACAAAAGGGAGACCCCTGCATGAGACCTGCCACTCTCCCTGACTGCTCAGCCTATGCGAACACCCCAAAGGTGGATGGGCGCATATCCACGTACCTCGACTATCTTACAGCTGAAGACCCTACAATAGTGAGGGGACAAGACCACCGGCCCCCTACACAGACACGGAGGGAGCCAGGGTCACCTGGATCCAGCAAACAGAAAATCACAAATACATAAACAGTACTTATCTTGCAGACGACTGGGAACTAGGAAAGGCATGCACACACACTCCAGGAAGTTGTATAAGCCGCAACCTAATGCATCATGGGGAGGAACTTAAAGGGAAGCAATCAGTCCAACTGCATGACAGCTGAGATAGGCTAACGAGATGAGGAACTGAAATCAAAACAAAGAAACTCAAGGAGGAGGTTCTGGACGGCTCCTGTCAGAGCTTCTCAGCTGTCTGGTTGTGACAGTACCCCTCCCTCTACGAGTGGACTCCGGACACTCAGAGCCCACCTTCTCAGGATGGGACCTATGGAAAGCACTGATGAGACGAGTGGCCTTAATGTCCGTCACTGGGACCCACATCCTCTCCTCAGGACCATAACCCTCCCAATGAACGAGGTACTGGAGGGAACCGCGGACAAGACGAGAATCCACAATCCTAGAGACCTGAAATTCAAGATTTCCATCAACCATAATCGGAGGAGGAGGCAAAGGTGAGGGTACAATAGGTTGAACATAAGGTTTCAATAAGGACTTATGAAAAACATTATGGATCTTCCAAGTCTGAGGAAGATCAAGACGGTAGGCAACAGGATTGATGACAGACAGGATCTTGTAAGGCCCAATAAACCTAGGACCCAACTTCCAGGAGGGAACCTTCAATTTGATATTCTTGGTAGACAACCACACCAGATCACCAACATTCAGGTCCGGACCAGGCACACGTCTCTTATCCGCCACACGCTTATATCTCTCACTCATGCTCTTTAGATTATCCTGAATCTTTTGCCAAATAGATGACAAAGACGAGGAGAATCTGTCCTCATCAGGTAAACCAGAAGACCCCTCTCCCGAGAAAGTCCCAAACTGCGGATGAAACCCATATGCACCAAAAAATGGCGACTTATCAGAGGACTCCTGACGACGGTTATTTAAAGCAAACTCAGCAAGGGACAAAAACGAACACCAATCCTCCTGATTCTCCGCCACAAAACAGCGCAAATATGTCTCCAGATTCTGATTGACGCGCTCCGTCTGGCCATTCGACTGCGGGTGGAAAGCAGAAGAAAATGACAACCGAACCCCCAAGCGAGAACAGAAAGCCTTCCAGAATCTGGAAACAAACTGCGTGCCCCTATCAGAGACTATGTCTGAAGGGATACCATGCAATTTGACAATGTGGTCAATAAATGCCTGCGCCAGCGTCTTAGCATTGGGCAAACCAGGAAAAGGGATGAAATGCACCATTTTGCTAAAACGGTCCACCACCACCAGAATCACAGTCTTCCCCGAGGAACGAGGCAGGTCCGTTATGAAGTCCATGGACAGATGTGTCCAAGGACGGGAAGGAATGGGTAAGGGAAGGAGAGGACCCGATGGCCGTGAATGAGGGACTTTGGCACGAGCGCAAGTCTCGCAGGCTGGCACAAAACCCTCAACCGACTTACGAAGCGCAGGCCACCAGAATCTCCGAGCGATGAGATCCAGTGTGGCTCTTGCTCCCGGGTGCCCAGCAAGGACCGTATCGTGGTGTTCCTTAAAAATCTTGTGTCTTAAAGTGAGAGGCACAAACAACCTCCCAGGAGGACAAAGATCAGGAGCCTCCGACTGGGCTGCCTGCACCTCTGCCTCCAATTCAGGAAAAAGAGCAGAAACCACCACACCTTCAGCCAAAATGGGACCCGGGTCTTCAAAATTCCCACCTCCCGGAAAACAACGTGACAGGGCATCTGCCTTCACATTCTTAACCCCAGGGCGGAACGTGACAACAAAATTAAACCTTGAAAAGAACAAAGACCATCTGGCCTGTCTCGGGTTTAGACGCTTGGCTGACTCCAAGTAGGCCAGATTCTTATGGTCAGTAAACACGGTAATAGGGTGTCTGGCTCCCTCTAGCCAATGGCGCCATTCCTCAAAAGCTAACTTGATGGCCAACAACTCCCTATCTCCCACATCGTAATTTCTCTCTGCGGAGGAGAGTTTCTTCGAGAAAAAGGCACAAAATTCTCACTACCCCGGAGAACGTATCCGGGAGCGAGATCTTAGGCTCAGAACAAACTCCATGAACGCAAGCTGAACCGGTCACTTGAAACTGAGAAAAAGTCTTACGGAGATCAGCTACCTCCAATGAAAGACCCTGGAAGCGTTCAGCCAAAAGTGAAACCGGATCCATGCTTGGGACGGTTTTGGTGGCTTATAATGTCACGGATGGTGTACAGGGAAACAAGACAATACAATATAATCTATGAGTCACTGGATCCACAACTAAGGAACAAAAGGGAGACCCCTGCATGAGACCTGCCACTCTCCCTGACTGCTCAGCCTATGCGAACACCCCAAAGGTGGATGGGCGCATATCCACGTACCTCGACTATCTTACAGCTGAAGACCCTACAATAGTGAGGGGACAAGACCACCGGCCCCCTACACAGACACGGAGGGAGCCAGGGTCAACTGGATCCAGCAAACAGAAAATCACAAATACATAAACAGTACTTATCTTGCAGACGACTGGGAACTAGGAGAGGCATGCACACACACTCCAGGAAGTTGTATAAGCCGCAACCTAATGCATCATGGGGAGGAACTTAAAGGGAAGCAATCAGTCCAACTGCATGACAGCTGAGATAGGCTAACGAGATGAGGAACTGAAATCAAAACAAAGAAACTCAAGGAGGAGGTTCTGGACGGCTCCTGTCAGAGCTTCTCAGCTGTCTGGTTGTGACACCAGGCTCTCCAGGAGGTAGTCAACAATCAAGAGAAGACTTCACCAGAGTGAATACAGAGGGTTTACCACAAGATGTAAACCATTGGTGAGCCCTTAAAAACAGGAAGGCCAGATTAGAGTTTGCCAAACGACATGTAAAAAAGCCTTCACAGTTCTGGAACAACATCCTATGGACAGATCAACTTGTACTAGAGTGATGGGAAGAGAAGAGGATGGAGAAGGAAAGGAACTGCTCATGATCCTAAGCATACCACCTCATCAGTGAAGCATGGTGGTGGTAGTGTCATGGCGTGGGCATGTATGGCTGCCAATGGAACTGGTTCTCTTATATTTATTGATGATGTGACTGCTGACAAAAGTTTTTCAGGCAATATTATCTGGTCATATTCAGCCAAATGCTTCAGAACTCATTGGACGGCACTTCACAGTGCAGATGGGCAATGACCCAAAGCATACTGCAAAAGCAACCAAAGAGCTTTTTAAGGGAAAGAAGTGGAATGTTATGCAATGACCAAGTCAATCACCTGACCTGAATCCGATTGAGCATGCATTTCACTTGCTGAAGACAAAACTGAAGGGAAAATGCCCCAAAAACAAGCAGGAACTGAAGACAGTTGCAGTAGAGGCCTGGCAGAGCATCACCAGGGATGAAACCCAGCGTCTGGTGATGTCTATGCGTTCCAGACTTCAGGCTGTAATTGACTGCAAAGGATATGCAACCAAGTATTAAAAAGTGAAAGTTTGATTTATGATTATTATTCCGTCCCATTACATTTGGTCCCTTAACAAGTGGGAGGCACATATGCAAACTGCTGTAATTCCTACACCGTTCACCGTTCACTTCGATGTAAATACCCTCAAATTAAAGCTGACAGTCTGCAGTTAAAGCACATCTTGTTTGTTTCATTTCAAATCCATTGTGGTGGTGTAAAGAGCCAAAAATGTTAGAATTGTGTCGATGTCCCAATATTTATGGACCTGACTGTAGCTGACTGCCTCAATGAATACTTCTGTTCAGTTTTTACAAAGGAAAATTAAGGAAAATGACCTCAGTTAGGAAAGAAGTCTAATGATTCTTTTGATTCATATGTCTTTACAGAGGAAGAGGTTCTAAGTCGGCTGTCTAAAATTAATACAAATAAGTCACAGGGGCCTGATGGGATACACCCAAAGCTATTAAAAGAGCTCAGCGGTGAACTAGCAAAACCATTAACAGATTTATTTAACCAATCACTGGCAACAGGAGTCGTCCCAGAAGATTGGAAATTAGCTAATGTTGTGCCCATTCACAAGAAAGGTAGTAGGGAGGAATCGGGCAACTATAGGCCAGTAAGCCTGACATTAATAGTGGGGAAATTAATGGAAATCATACTTAAGGAGAGGATTGTGGCACATCTAAAATTCCATGGATTGAAAGATGAAAAACAGCATGGGTTTACTTCAGGGAGATCATGTCAAACTAATCTTATTGATTTTTTTGATTGGGTGACTAAAATAATAGATGGAGGAGGTGCAGTAGACATCGCTTATCTAGACTTTAGTAAGGCTTTTGATACTGTCCCACATAGAAGGCTTATCAATAAATTGCAGTCTTTGGGCTTGGACTCCCATATTGTTGAATGGATTAGGCAGTGGCTGAGGGACAGACAACAGAGGGTTGTAGTCAATGGAGTATATTCAGACCATGGTATTGTTACCAGTGGGGTACCTCAGGCATCTGTTCTGGGACCCATATTGTTTAATATCTTTATCAGCGAAATTGCAGAAGGCCTCGATGGTAAGGTGTATCTTTTTGCTGATGACACAAAGATTTGTAACAGGGTTAATGTTCATGGAGGGACACACCAAATGGAAAAGGATTTAGGAAAACTAGAGGAATGGTCAAAAATCTGGCAACTAAAATTGAATGTTGATAAGTGCAAGATAATGCACCTGGGGCGTAAAAACCCAAGAGTAGAATATAAAATCAGTGATACAGTCCTAACCTCAGTATCTGAGGAAAGGGATTTAGGGGTCATTATTTCAGAAGACTTAAAGGTAGGCAGACAATGTCATAGAGCAGCAAGAAATGCTAGCAGAATGCTTGGGTGTATAGGGAGAGGCATTACCAGTAGAAAGAGGGAGGTGCTCATGCCGCTCTACAGAGCCCTAGTGAGACCTCATTTGGAGTATTGTGCTCAGTACTGGAGACCATATCTCCAGAAGGATATTGATACTTTGTAAAGAGTTCAGAGAAGAGCTACTAAACTGGTACATGGATTGCAGGATAAAATTTACCAGGAAAGATTAAAGGACCTTAACATGTATAGCTTGGAAGAAAGACGAGACAGAGGGGATATGATAGAAACTTTTAAATAAATAAAGGGAATCAACAAGGTAAAAGAGGAGAGAATATTTAAAAGAAGAAAAACTGCTACAAGAGGACATAGTTATAAATTAGAGGGGCAAAGGTTTAAAAGTAATATCAGGAAGTATTACTTTACTGAGAGAGTAGTGGATGCATGGAATAGCCTTCCTGCAGAAGTGGTAGCTGCAAATACAGTGAAGGAGTTTAATCATGCTTGGGATAGGCATAAGGCCATCCTTCATATAAGATAGGGCCAGGGGCTATCCATAGTATTTAGTATATTGGGCAGACTAGATGGGCCAAATGGTTCTTATCTGCCGACACATTCTATGTTTCTATGTTCCTCCTTCCCTCCTATGCTCGGTGTGGTGTTTTCCTTCCACACCGAAGCGTGACACCTACTCGCTCTCTCACTGAAGATACTCTTTCCTCCTGCTTATGCCTTTTTAATACATTTCTATGGACAGCAACTGTAACCTAATCACTCATTGTAGCTGATAATCTGTCTTGCCTTTACCTGTCCTATAGTAAGATGAATTTTACAAGTGAATTGAGAGTGAAAGGTTAGTGCAGTAGTCAGAGGGCAAGATATATGATCTTAAGTTAAAGTACAATGGGAGTCATGGACTAACATAAATGTACCTATTTTTGGCGTATTTTTGGCACAGATTGTGGCGCAAAGGTTACTTGCGCCACAATCTGCAACTTTTCTCCACTCACACCAGGTCTAAAAAAGTGGGCGTGGTGAGGAAGGGGACGGGCCAGCAGGCATATCTCATTCATCATTTTATACACCTGTTTTAGGCGTAGAAAATGGTGTAAATTTAAGCCAGCAAGGAGCTGTCATAGATTTAGACCAGCGGTGGATGCGCCAAAGTTATGTAGAGGCCAGCGCCTCTACATAACTTCAACGGATTCACCCCTAGCACTTGGGCCTATTAAGACTGGCGTCTAAAACGCTGGTCTTAATAAATGACCCCCAATGTTTTTTTCTGCTCACTATAGCACTAAAGTTGCTTATACTATTGATTTGTACAAAGTTTGTTGAAACAAGAGCGATGTTTCTACGAAAGAAAGGGTAATGCAGGCAGCAGCTCTGGCAAATGCGTGTCCCATGACTGCCTGGGATCCACAAGGGACCATGTGGCAGAAATCAGAAGCTACAGTTATAAAGATTATTCTAAATTGTAAGGAGGGTGTTGGAGAGCCCGTACAGAAGCATATGCATGGACTCAGAGGGTGGTGAAGAAGATGGGAGTGGTAACTGTGGCACTGATAGGAGTTGTAGTGGTTCCCGGTGGTTTTTCTCAGTCTGGCGCTCCCAGGGCACACCCTCAACCTTTTGGTTGGGTAGTCCTTGATGTTGGTTGGTTGTTGGCATGGTTGTCACGGCGCAGTGTGGTAAATGCACTCCACACTGAACACAGAAGGGAAGGGAAAAGGTATTAGTCCTGGAACCTAAGGAAAGAGAAATGGTCACACCTAGTGAGTCCCTACGCCGAGCCCTAACTGCTATCAGTATGAACAGACCCTGAAGATAGGAATGTTTATACGCAGGAACCTAAGCCCTATCTCACCCTAACAGGGCCCTGCAGATAGTGTCAGGACAATGGATGGCCCATTCCTTCCCAGATGAAGTAATATGAGACCCCCTCAGGCCTAATAACAGAAGGTGGGGAAAAACAACAAACAGCAAAGAAGATAAACTTAAAGGGATTCTGTCATCAGAATTTAGGCCTATAACCTAAACATATGGCGAGGTCCCTACTAATACACAGAATCCTAAAGTGACCTTATCAAATGCGCCTGTGGCTCTATAATCATATAAAACAGGTTTATATAACCTGTCACTCACGTCAAAATGTGTCCAAGGGGACGTCTCACGATGCAGGGTGCCAGGCTGCAGCCATCTCCTTTCGGTGCCCAGCGCCACCTTCTGAATTGAAATCTCTGCCCTCCTTTCCATTAGAGCCGCCTACCTCAGTTCATCGTTCACTCCTGGCAGCGGCCTCGTTATGCGAAGTGCGCATGCGCCGGCCGGCGCACTTCGCTAGAACCTGCCTTGGCCCCCCGATTACAGGCTGTAAGGTAGGCGGCTCTAATCGAAGGGAGGGCGGAGATTTCAATTCAGAAGGCGGCGCTGGGCACCGAAAGGAGATGGCTGCAGCCGGGCACCCTGCATCGTGAGACGTCCCCTCGGACACATTTTGTCGTGAGTGACAGGTTATATAAACCTGTTTTATATGATTATAGAGCCACAGGCGCATTTGATAAGGTCACTTTAGGATTCTGTGTATTAGTAGGGACCTCGCCATATGTTTAGGTTATAGGCCTAAATTCTGATGACAGAATCCCTTTAACTTCCAAAAGTATGCGGATGAGCAGGAACTCAAAGAGAACGAACACCAGGACTTCCACAAACAAGGAGCTATCAACCACATAGCATGATGGTGAGGCAAGACTAAATAGAGGAGAAGGAATGACCACTTTAGCTACACCTGAGACAAGAGGTGTGGTCATCCCCAGCAACAGCACATAAAAGTGAAACCAAAGAGGCTGTCAATCACGTGCAGCCAGTCTCCTCGATCTTTTAGTCCCTGTCACAGGCAGGACTGTGACAATAGTAGAAGGCAGGAGGGCAGATGTAGGGGGCGGTGGATGGATGGAGGCAATAAATAAAATCTGTCTTTACTGACTTGATGATGGCCGTAATAGTACATACTATACAGAAGCACAGTTCCAATGTATATTACTGTGTAGATCTTTTTTTAAATAGATGTGTGTGCAGCGGCAGTGATAATGGCAGTAGCCCCTTAGTCACTCTCTAAGCACTTTTCAACCTTTCCAAAAAAAAAAACACAGGTTCTTGTTAACAATTTCTGCAATTCCCAAACTGAGGGGTGCAGATCTAAGATCCGGATGGTCAGTCCATCTCAAGTGTGGTGGGCAAGTAAGCAATATACACTTTTCACAGCAGTAAAGTCTTTTGCCATAAACAAGCATTACCTTACTGACTTTATCCTGCATGGTTTTGATGGTTCTCAACCCTCTAAAACACTGGTCAGCAACCTTCAGAACTCCAACTGCAGTGAAACTGCAACTCCCAGCATGCACTTTTTTGGCAGTTTTTTTTAAACTCTCATTGAAGTGACAGGAGGATTCTGGGAGTTGTAGTTTCAGAACAGCTGGAGTGCCGGAGGTTGATGATCAGTGCTTTAAGACAGGGATGCTCAACCTACGGCCCTCCAGCTGTTGTAAAACTACAACTCCAATGTTCGGCTGTGGGCTGATAGCTGTAGGCTTTCCAGGCATGCTGGGAGTTATTGTTTTGCAACAGTTGAGGGCCGCAGGTTGAGCATCCCTGCTCTAAGATAACCGTTGTTGTGTTGGTGGTTCATACCCGCTGTTGCCCAGCTCTCCCCTGCGGGCATGAACACCACGGCCCGCTACCCACTTCCAGCCACCGGCATCCTTTTCGATCTGTGGACCTGTTCCTTAGAGTCAAGCGCATGCTCGCTCTCGCCGTCTTAAAAGGCCAGTGTGCGCATATCCAAATGTTTACTCAGCCTATGGCTGGCTGCTAGGGATGAGCAAACTTCAAGTTTTGAAGTTCGGGTATGTGCTGGATTCCGTTACCAAGGACCATAATGCAATTCCATGCCGGAATGCATAACAGAATGCCTCTAAAGGCATTCGGTCATTAAATTGCATTATGGTCCGTGGTAATGGAATGCATAACGCAATTCACCATATACCCGAACCCAAACTTCAAAACTTGAAGTTTTCTCATTCCTACTGGCTGCATTTTGATTGACAGGGCCAGAGAGTAAAAAAACCTCATCACACCTTCCTGGCGCCGTCAATCAAAGTCAAGGTTATTAACCCTTCACCACAGTAAACCATGTACAAATGAAATGCGTGTAGATCTGATCACCTCAATATTATTGCAAAGCAAAAAAAAAAGCCTTTGCTACGGTGCATAACCCAACCACTCCCTATGTATCTATGTGTAAAAAAATAAAATAAAAAAATCAAAGTAATAATATATGTACCTATAGAAAGATAATTTTGAGAAAATAACATGAGTGTGAAGACAGAGATGATTAGCAGACGACTCTGTTCTATTCCAGGCCTACAGCTTGTATACAAAGATTTGTTATCATCACCCTTAAACTATCTCTGTAGCAAGACAGCCTGGAGAGCGCGGCTATGCTGCACAGGCGGGAGCCTTTCTTATAAGACTCCTCGTACAGTCGCTGCTGAGTCAGCTGGTGAAAAGCTGAGATAGAAGGCAGAAATTGTTTAATTAGTTTTAATACTTGCTGCAAGCCAGCGCTACCTCTAGGATCCAAAGGAAATAAATTAAGACAGAGCGGCGCCTTGTATGCTACAAACGCACTCTATTATATTTCGGGGGTTAAAAAGACTACAAAGAACCTTTTCATAATGAATGTCTTCTCTTTCCTAGTTATCCGTCTTGTATTCCGACTACGGCTAAAATCTAATATTCTTCTCATAATCCGTTCCGTTTATAATCACGTCTGCTGGCGTAGGATTTATATAGCGTATTCTTCTATACGAAGGTTCTTCCAGAAACTCAATGGAATAATTCAATTTCGTTCAATTAGTCCGCGTCCACAGGAGATAGCGCTGGACTCTATGGCATGAGTGATTTATGCTTTAAACCGTTATGTGCAAAAAAAACCCTATATAATTCAGATATAATGGGGCAGAAAAGTGAATTGTTATACATTTATTAAAGGATTTTCTTTTTCAATTAGGTGAAAAAATGTGTATCTTCTTTGCATGTCATAGATTTCATACAGGTGGTGTGCGAGTTATTTCTGAGATATGGCTTCCCTAGCATTCCTGAAGTTAGTATAAGGTTCTGAAAAAAAAGCTACTAGTTTTTTTTTATTTTAGGACAGCGCCACCCTTGTTGATGGCCGTGTCTGGTATTGCAGCTCTGACCATTTTAAAGTGGCTTTTCTGGAGTTTTAAAGGATGACCTATATATGATCTATCTGATCGGTGAGGGTTGGCTTAACGGGGTTGTATAATCTCAAGCGTTGCTGGGATATGCCATTAATGTCCCAGAGGTGGGACCCGCACCTATCTCTAGATCAAAGCCTGCAAAGTGAAGGAGGGGTGTACCATGCATGCGCGGCCGCCTCCATTCATTTTTATGAGAGTGCTGAAAATAGCTGAGTGGCGCACTTGGCTATTTTCAGAAGTCCCATAGAAAAGAATTGGAACTGTACCGTCCCAGCGAGGGCACCACTCCATTTACTTTTATGGGGCTGATCGAAATAGGCGAGCCAGCGCTCGGCTATTTTTGGCAGTCCCAAAGAAAAAAAAAGGAGGGCGGCCGTGAATATGTGGTTTGTTCTCCTTTACTTTGGGCGCTCTGTTCTAGAGAGGTGGGACCCCCAACTATCAGACAGTGGTGGCATACCCTAGCGATTGGGATATGCTGATTGACCCCCTTTTTTCTTTACAGTCTGCATTGGAAATGTGGCTGACCATTGGTCGTGCACCCCTGACCAGCCTGTCTGCCCCTAGACTGATTTTAATTAGTGCAAGTATAATGCTGTAGCCTGCTCTCATTGCATTCAATGGAAGCCGTCTGGCACCAGGAGAGGTACAGAGTGGGCGTAGCATGCATGTTGGTACTTGCATTCCCTGGATTTAATGGAAACCATTATGGCACCAAAAGCGGCAAAAGGCAGAGTGGACACAGAATGCATGTGGAACCTGCATTCCCTAAATTTCATGGTGGCCAGTGTGGTAGTATTTAGTGTTAGGTTCCTGTCCTATAGAGATCGCCTTAACTCCGGCGGACAGGCACAAATAATTTTGTACAAAATGTATTTGCCAAAAATCTCAAATTTATAAAATGAGTTTAGCATTAGCACCAGAATATTTTCTATAGTTATGGCAGGGGCGGACTGGGAACTTAAAGTGGCCCTGGAAAAATACTAAAAGTGGCCCAGTTTTGTAGTTGGGTCCAAATTGATGGAAGGCAGAGCCAGCAATACCATATTGTGGCACATTATACCGCCCCAACAGAGCCAAATACCTGTCACGAGTAATGGGGAGTGGATAACGCCAAATGATACACAGAAGGAATAGACCGGAGTCTAGGCCTTAAAAGCTAAGGGAGAGGGCTGGTGACCTCCTATGAATCCCTAGACCTCTCTCTGACTCCTGCCAGTATGAGTAGACCCTGAAGGTGGAGATACTCATACACCGGAACCTAGGCCCTGAAGACCCTGGAAGGCCCTAGGAATGGTGGCAGGGAATGAGATTATTGGTTCCTTCCCAGATGAAGGAACCAGCGTCTTCCTGAGGCCTAGACAACAACACACACAAGCGAACAACTAAATGCAAGACAAAATGCACTTAGCTTAAAGCAGAATGGAGGAGCATGGTAAGCAGTGTGAGTCAGAACTAAATAGGGCCTGAGTAATGACTACAAGCTGCACCTGACAAGAGGTGTGGTCATTACCAAACACAACACTGAAAGGAAAAAACAGAGAGACTGTCGGATACCCTCATGTGCGGCCAGTCTCTCCGATCTTCTCACCTCTGTCATGAGAGGTACTGTGAAAATACCACAGTCCATCACAAAATACATCCCCAAAAACTTTCACTGGTCGGCCGTGGGGAGGGCTCAGGCGGCCCCCTGGGCATCAGCCCACTGGGAAATTTCCCTGTAAGGTCTATGGCCAATCCGCCCCTGAATTATGGCATTATTGTACTTTATTTGTGTTTTCAGAGTGCTGTTGTGTTGTTTTTTTGTATTTATACCCTAGCGATATACCACCAATGCTTGAGATGACAACCCTTTAACTTACGCTAGAATTGTGCGCCAGGATAGGCCATCAATAGCTGAACAAACGGGGGTCTGGCACCCCACACCCTTGCCGATCAGCTGCTTTGGTCTAGCTCCACTGCCAAGTGAGTGGGGGAAAGATATTGGGGCATAAGGGGGCAGATTTACATGACAAATCTCTACAGGAATCTCAGAAATCAAAACATTTGGGGCAAATAAATGGAAATAATAATAATAATAAAAGCAGAAAGGGAATTTATCGAATAAGGGAATATTGTTGTATTTCTGGTGTTTTTTTTTGCACAATCTCCAGATTTCCCACCATGACAAGCTCCTCCGGCGTGAATGGCATTTGCCCTTAAGCCCTGTCAACTCTTGTACATTTGTTTGGCTTAGCGTTAATGAAACAAACACGTATTACAGCACAATCTGCAAGCTGAGAGGAGATGATACCGCTTCACCACACTCAAGAAAAAGGGGGAAAATAATTAGCATCGACTGACATCCCCGAGAAAAAAAACATGAACTCCTGTGAGGTAAGTAAATCTTTTTTATTTTTACACTCAAAGGGCACATAGTGGAGCAGACTGACGGTAGGTGAGGAGATAAGGGTTCTGGCTGATGGGTAAACTGAGTATGTACTGGATGTGTCTGACCTGTGAGAAGGGCGACGGGCATTAGTCTGGGCGAAAAGTGGCGGTAACTATAGGGGGTGCAGACAGTGTCCGACTGGGCTGCTTAGGGCCCACCAGTAAAATGTATTTTGGGGACCCACCGTACGGATACATTCATATATTACCTGCTCACACAGCAGCAAGATGCTACCAGATGATTGGATATAGGGGTCCCTGCAGCAACTTTGAGAAGGTAGGTCCTGGGGAGAAGAGGACACTGGTGGCTTTCCTCTATAGCTAGAGGTCATCTCAGCTCTGATCGTGTCTATAATAATAAACTGGGGAGTTTCTTTAATAATCTATCAAGTTTTTTTATATGAACATCGGCTGGTTGAGGTGCTGTACATTAAATATATGTATGTAGTGCAGTAAGTCTATTGTGTTATGTGCCACTTGTGCAGGGGGTGGGAGACTAGGGGCCCACCTTGCTCAGGAGCCCACCGGGGGATTCACCTGTACCCCTGTGGTCCAGTCCGAGCCTAGTGCAGAGGTATAAATTATACCTGGGCCTTGTTACAGTATATATATATTAATAAAAATCTATCATTTAGTTTATCATCTCCTTTTTTATGATGTTTATAAATGTAGGACAACTTTTTAATGAACCATTATAGGTAGGTGTAAGGCAGTGTTCCTCAACTTCAGTCCTCAGGGCCCACCTGTCGGTCATGTTTTCAGGATGTTCTCAGTATTGAGCAGGTGAGATAATTAGCGTCAATGCATCAGGACTTACCACAGGTGTTCATTCTGTCAGATATTCTCAAATCATGACTGGCAGGTGGGCCCTGAGGACTGGAGTTGAGTAACTGTGTTCCAAGGGGTCAGGATTCCCAAAACACATGTTTTTTGTCCCGAGTGGTACAGGTGGTTTCATGGTTACGAACGTCCTGCAATCCAGCAGCGGTGGTCATGTAAACTATAGGAAAAAGCACCAGCCTATGTGCAGTCCCAGCCACCAGAGAGGCCGGCACTTTTTCCTATAGTGTGCAAGCACGACCACCACAGATGGATTGCAGGGTGGTCATAACCATGGAAACGAACAGTGTACAATGTGATGGAAAAATGAATCCAGCCAGCAAAGAAGGCAATATGGACAATCACAATACATTAGTAAGTGCCTTGTATTAACTTTGTCTACATGACTCATGCTATTTACTGAAGTGAGAGAACCCCTTTAATGGGAAGGTGTCATCAGACAATGACCTATGGTTTAAATCATGTTTTTATGTTTACCTTACTGATATTTATTTAAAAAATATATATATAAAAAAAAGACACTTCAGGAGAGGAGATGGGTCCACTGGAAGGGAACTGCATTGTTGGGAAAAAAAAGTTGTGGGGAATTGGCCCATGGTTGATGGAAAGGGCACGGAGGGCAAAACACCATGTTGTCTTGTCTTGGTTAGTGATGAGCAGCAGGGGCTATATTCGAATTTGCGATATTTCTCAAATATTTTGTAGAATATTCGTCATATATTCACGAATTTCGAGAATTCGAGATAATTTTATTCAATGCGAAAAATCGGCAATGTAAAAATCGCGTAATGCGAATTCGTAACGCAAAATACAGACGTGGGTCACTTTTATAGAAGTTTCACGAGTTTCTCCTGAGACTGGAGAAAATGGTTGGCACGGCAGAACATTAGAATAGCTTTATATGCAGATAGAGTCACGTGCTCCAATATATTTGCAATTGCACTAATCGGCAGTGATTAGAATATTTTTTCGCACTACGTGAAACTTCACATTTTAGCAGGTCTGACTACAGATTACTGATTGGTGCACTAAGTATTGTTGTGAACTTGACATTGCTTCCTTCTCATTGTCCCACAAGCAAGAAGCAGAGAGGAATCGTGTGGTTCAGATGGAAAAAAATATATAACGAATATTTGGCACTATATTCTAAATATTCGCGAATTCTCAAAGTAGCGATATTCGCGCTAAAAATTCGCTATTTGAATATTCGTGCTCAACACTAGTCTTGGTTGGCAAAATCTGGCACCATGACTGGGGACTATGGAGATATTCACACAGCAGTTTTGACTGTCTGTAAAAAACGGACGTCAAAAACTAGAACATGTTCTTTTTCACTGACAGACTGCCCCCATACAATTGAATGGGTCAATTTTTAACGTCAGTCTCTCAGAAAGGCATCAGTGAAATAAACGTCCGTTAAAAATGTCCGTGGACGTTCTTTTTCACTGTCGTGTGCATGTAGCCTTAAAGAGGTTGTCCCATGAATACTATTCTACACTTTTCAAACCAGCAACTGGATCTGAATACTTTTCTAATTGCCTGTACTTAATAATTTATTATAGCTACTGAGTTATTTAATGAAATCTATCTGTATAGCGCCACCTGCTGTTTGCTCTGTTTCTAATATCTCTGTCCTGCTCACTGCAGCAGAAAGGACACATCTCCTGAGCTGCCAGCTTGAAATAAATCTGAAAGAACAATTGGAGCAATGAATAGGGGGAGATCTCTGGATCCATGTGAGGTGCAGGGCTGGTTCTAGGGTTGTTAGAAAGAGGCCGCCGTGTACTCCATGATGTATGATTTTCATTTTTTACATTAATCATGGGACAACCTCTTTGACATGTATTCCTTTAGTGTTCCTTTTTTTTGCCCTTTCAGTCCCATCACAAACTAAAAAAAAAAAAACAGTAACCCAATCATAGAAAACATTATTTTGTAATAACAGCCCTGACCTCTTCTTAACACTGTGCCAGTAACATTTCCATCTATCCATCCACATTGCAGCAGAACACAACTGCATCCTTATTACATAGAAATGCTTCCAATAAAGCACAATGGAGATAAGTGCAGATACAAAAAGTACAATATAAATGACGCCCATTTGGCGAAATGGCATTTAGAGAAAAATACGCACTGCTGATTGAGCTTTGCCCGGGATGGCAGGCATGCATACTATTATCTCTAATACTTACCTGTATAATATCTGCTGGGACGTTGATAGCTCACTATACAGTATGTGAGCGAGTAATAAAACAGAGGGAATCAATGAAGTACCACCATGGCATAATGCATTCATTCCCCCCCCCCCCCCCCGCCCAATGATTTTATAGAGGAGGAATATGTACAGGAGCGAGGTGAATTCAGCGCTGACCTTTTTGATGCTGTCTGTCTTGACATTTCCCTTCATGTTCTGTTGTTTTCTGCTTTCAGGAATGAGCAGCATTGATCCTGATTTTGGAGATCAGTCACAATGGTAAATAGAAACCCCTGTGGATTTTCATATGAAAGGCACAATTACCGTAGTTTTCGCTTTATAAGATGCACCCGAAGATAAGACGCACCCCAGGTTTTAGAGGAGGAAAATAAGAAAAAAAATATTTTTCATCAGACTTCATATCAGATCCCCATAAATATCAGGACATCGGATCAGACCCCATATCAGCCCTCCATGTCAGACCCCCATCAGACCGCAGATCAGCCCTCAATGTGAGACCCCCATCAGACCTCAGTGAGACCCCCATCAGACCTGAGATCAGCTCTTTAGTTTAGACCCCCATCAGACCTCATTGAGACCCCCATCAGACCTCAGATCAGCTCTTTAGTTTAGACCCCCATCAGACCTCAGATCCGCCCTTTAGTTCAGACCCCCATCAGACCTCAGATCAGCCCTCATTGTCAGACCCCCATCATACCTTATATCAACCTTTTATTTCAGACCCCATCAGACCTCAGATCAGCCCTCAATGTGAGACCCTCCATCTGACCTCAGATCACCCCTTTATTTCAAACCGCCATCTGACCTCAGATCACCCCTTTATTTCAGACCCCCATCAGACCTCAGATCATCCCTCATTGTCAGACCCCCCAGAGTTCCTTGTGTAGAGTATCAAGCCCCAGATCAGAATAAAATAAAAATAAACTCTTACCACTCCTGCGCCGTGGCTCCTCTCTATCTCCAGCAGCGCGCCCATGTAATCTCCGGCCTGCTCTGCACTGTCACCTGACTGCGTGTGTAGTGTCCCACTACGTAATGGTGGGCACTACTCAAGGGTCAATTGGGTCACGTTGTTCTCCACCTCTTGTGGAACAGGGTCATGGTATCTTATATTGCATTTTAATGTATGTTGTCATATTATCTCCTGTGTACCAGGCTTATTAGGGGTGTAGTTCCTCCTCCTAGGCAGTAGAGGGAGCTAGGGAACCCCCTAGTATATATTGGCAGATCTAGTCCAGAAGTGGGTGTTCAGAAGCCAAGTGTGCACTTAAGCCAGAGTGTAGCTGAGAAGCAGCTTCTGACATGCAGCTAGATAGCCCAGGCACCTAGCTTGCCACCAGGAGAAGAAGTTGCCTCCTGAAGATATCTAGTACCTTTACAAGTACAGTGCAGAGCCACTTTTATCCAGCCAAGTAGAAAGCTGAAAGGCAGAAGGATATTTACCGCAAGAGGATATATACCAGAGGAAGGTTTGCCTACCGAAGGATAAAGCCAGCAATAGGGCATACGGGCCAGACAGGATCTGAGGAAAGTACAGCCTGATCTGTAAGTGTTATTCCCTCTGAGTATCTTGCAAAGACTTTGCCTGGCATTTGTATGAAGCCTGCCTGTATTCAACATTATACATATGGAACTAACTGAAGACTGTATATAGTTGGACTGTTCAGTAAAAAGAAGTTCTGGTTCACTGCAACTTTGTGTAGCTCAATTATTCCTACAACAAATCGGTGTGCCACCGTTACCGGCACTGGCGTCACAAACTTTAAGGGATCTTGCCACAGGCACACTAAACCTACAACACCCAGGGCACATCACCTACCACCTGGCCTGGTCCCTATACACAAAGAGTGCCCCAGAGGATCCATGTGCCAGCCTCTCCATCACTGCTGTACACCTGCCCAGGGTATATAAAAACTGTGAGTACCAAGAGCAACCCTCGGTTTGTTAACTACCCCTGTGACCTCACATTCGCTCACCCTGCAGGGCTGCGTACTGCACGTGCAGCGTCAGGTCATAATGCGCACACTACGTCCTGGCGCTGTACGGGGTCAGGACAGTATAGTGCTGGCCCCAGGAAGGAAGAAAAGGGAGGGTAGTACTGGAAGCGCTCGCAGTGCTTCACTCCCCACTTAATGCATACTAGTGAGCGCTTCCATAATGGAAGCGCTCACTAGCATTCGCGTTATAAGTGTGTCTTATAAAGTGAAAAAACTGTATGTTTTGGGGGGCACCTACCCTATGTGGCGGTATGCTTACTTTAAAACAGATTTTGCAAGTCACAGACTCCCTTTACTACAGTTTCGGCAAGTCAGGCTTTACCAATTGTGTGATAAAAGTTTTTCAGTGTTTCACTATACTTTTTATATCAATTCTTCAAGGGTTTCCAAGATCTCTGCTTGCTGTCATTCAATAGGATTCATTAATATTTACGTCCATGAATTAACCTGTCCTGGTCACGTGATGGCAGGGGCGGATTGGCCATAGACCTTACAGGGAAATTTCCCGGTGGGTCAATGCCCAGGGGGCTGCCCAAGCCTCCATCTCTGCCACTGGCTGGGTACAGAATAAGCTATTTGTGAGTATCAGGTACTCATGTACCTGGCCAGCGATATACCATACCCTCCTGAATACAACTATGGCCTGCATCTCACCTCCTAAACCTCCTGCGCCTTATCTTAATCAGAGACGACTGGAAGAGGAGAAGAGAAAATGGCGGCTATTGATGGCCAACTCGGAGGGATAGCTTTTGGGGCATTATATTGTGCGGCACTGTGATATGTGGTATTTTGCTCTATGGTATTGCTGACCCCCCCCCCCCCCCCCCCCTATTTTTGTTGCCCTATCTACTGTCAATTTAGACCCTCAAACCATATGGGGCCACTTTTAGGTATTTTTTTCCAAAACCACTTTAGGTTCCCAATCCGCCCCTGTGTGATTGACATGCTTTGCTCGTGCAGTACCCCAGACCTGGTATCTGCAGATGTTTATAATGTATTGTCATGTTATGTATTGTCAGGTTTATACTAATGATTCCAGCAGACGAGAAATGGTTGGCAAGGAACAGAACTAACTACCCTGTTCCTCACGTCTTGGTAGGAATGGGCTGGTCCTGCTTTTTGCCAGGAGGGGAGTTCCAGTATAGTGAGACAGAGATAGGAGAGGAGAGTTTCTGTTCAAAAAGTGGGGGAGTGAGGAAGTACACATCAGAGCTCCCACTCCCAGGAACCGTGTCTTATTCCCCTGTGAGGAAAACTCAGGAACCAGATATTCTTCTCCTGTGAGAACAACGTAATCTTGCCTCAATAAACCAGAGACAAGACAGCAAAATGATCAGTAAAATACAGCTTTACAGACCCTGCTGCAAGGTGAGGGACTACGGCTAAGACACCCATCACCCAGACTACTACTAGGCCAAATTGCAGCCATCCAGCCTGCCTCCATGTTCTTTATCGGTGCCAGAGAAGACTGCACTTGAAATTCTCCACTATTGAATGTTAGGAGATTACGCTGCACTTAGTAAAATAGACCTTTATACATTTAATTCTTGCCTCATTCTTCAAAACTATATTTCCACTGCATTGATTCCCAGGGAGTAACAGCCTGAGGGAGTACACCATGACAACGTTTCCTCAAGGCCACTACCACTCCCATCTTCTGCACCAGCTCCTCCAGGGCACACTGCTCTCTTTACAGTACTCCTATAAATTTGAAACCTGCAGTATGTAGATAGGTAGAAGGACATATAGAATATCTATCACAGTATATCCTCTCATTTCTCCCATACACATGCATGCTTTGCTCCTCCAAGGGTACTTGCGTTTCTATGGCTCGAGAGGGATAAACTGTAAATTCTTTTTTTTTTTTTTTTTTTTTTTTTTTTACTGAAGTTAAACATAGTCATTGAATTAGGAATGAATTTATCAGTTGGTTGGGCCAAATTCTGTGGGTTATATTTATATTCTCTGACGATTACAGCCATTTCTCTGACTATAGATTTAATTTGTCTTTTTGGAAAACCAAATAAGTATTGTTAAATATCCAATGTGACAATCAGTGGAATAATCCTAAAAAAAAGTTCATTATAACTTATTAACTTTTTACAATTATTATTTCCCATTATTAACAGTGGAGCCACCATAGTGCCACCATGCCTACTGTGACCACCACAGAATACTTTTATACACACTGCAGCAGTAAGTACCTCCATACACTCTGAAGCCACTGGAAAGCTTCCCTTAAAGGGAAACTGTCATCAACTTTATGCTGCCCATACTAACGGGTGAGTTGATTTCAGCGGTCTGTCGTTTAAAAGTTAAAAGTAAGTGGTTGCCGAGAACCAACATCACAAGCATTGCAGACTGGGCCTGGAAAAGAGTCACGGCCACCTGAGAAGAGTCCTGGTTATTTATGAATTCCTGCTCTCCTCGCCCACCTGCTGATGGCTGACAGACTTCTACCTAGTTTTCTCCCTTTCTGTCTAGGAGAGAACTGCCAATCATCAGCAGATGGGTGAGAGTGCAGGAGATTAGGAATAACCAGGACTCTTCTCAAGTAGATTTGACTCTTTTTCAAGGCCTGGGCTGCAATGATTATGAAGCTGGTTATCAGCAACCACCGCTGAGATCAACATTTCTGTCACTATTTTATGCTGCCCTCAGTGAGGTCAGCATAAAATTGATGACAGGTTCCCTTTAAACAGTGCATCTTCTAGAGAATGATGCCCTACACTCTGCAGTCAAAAGGGAGCACCTCAAACAGTGAAGTTACAAGAAAGTGGCCCCATATACAGTACAGCTACCAAAAAATACCTCTATAAACAGTGCAACTGCCAGAGAGGTCATCCAGCACCATCTATTAAGAAGTGACGTGTGAGCAGTCATTGGGTGTTCTCAGGCATGTTCCTTCCACTTCTTGTAGAGCCTGCGGCAGAAGTGAGAGTGATTTAACGGCAGTTTCAGAAGGCGTCAAGGTCCATGTCTTTAAGATGGAGATATGATTGGGCCAAGAGTAGATCAAGAGGCCTTTTAAGAATGCCTTGTTGCTATCACAAGAAAGTGCAGGACTCAACCTTGGCATGTTCTAGCATGGTGACATCATAGCTACCAAGTACTCAGTTGCTGTTTTCACTAAAATAATTAGTCATTAAAAAGAAATCATCTTCTAAGTCTAAAGTGCTTAGTCTCAGTGATGTGTCTGGAAGGTGGTGAGCCATTCCAGGCTTTCCTTTGATAATCCCCAGCTGTCACTGTGTACTGCACTAGGAGGACTGTGACAGATGAAACTCAACGCTTACAGAATTATTTTTTTCATTACAATCCAATTTTTAAAAATACAGTATTTGTTCAATTAGACAAGTAATACATGAAGTGAGATGTTTTCAATGTGTTAGACAAGATGTTTACTTCTTAAAGGGGATGTCCCACCAAAAATATTCTACAGTTTTCAAACCAGCACCTGGATCTGAATACTTTTGTAATTATATGTAATAAAAAATTTAGTATAGCCACTGAGTTATTCAATAAAATGTATCTGTATAGCTATCACGGCGGACGTGCACAGTTAAACAGATAACACACCAACCAGGCTCTGGACGAGAGACAGGGGAAGGGTCACCTCCTAATTTATCCCTGACCACTTTCCCTGCAATGCTCAGCCCACAGACAAATCTTGATGGTAGATTTGCTGTGTCCACCAGCCTATACTAACAGAACCCTGAACTCCCTGAGATGGTGAAGTGGGGAGAAAGGAGCTGCCAGCTCGCACAGAACCTGGATGGGTAAGATGACATAAACAACCAAACAAGAAAAGACACTTATCTGCTGAGAGCAGGAACAAACAGCCAACCTTCCTTCCTAGCTTCCAAGACCACAATGATGAGTATAATCCGCTCAGGGCACTGGGCAGAGGAGCTATTTAAACTAATGACTCCACCCAGTGCACCTGATGAGGGGCGGATCCAGCACGACTCCAAAACAAACACTAAACTCGTGCTGCAATCCTGGCCGACCTCCGCACATCGTCAGAGTGGGGCATGACAGTACCCCCCCCCCTTCTACGGGTGACCTCCGGACACCCCGGACCAACCTTATCCGGATGGGACCTATGAAAAGCCCTCACCAGTCGGCTGGCGTTGACATCCAACGCCGGAACCCACATCCTCTCCTCAGGACCGTATCCCCTCCAGTGAACCAGGTACTGGAGGGAACCCCGCAGAACTCTCGAGTCGAGAATCCTGGAGATCTCAAACTCCAAGTTTCCCTCGACCAGAACAGGAGGAGGAGGCAATGGCGATGGTACCACCGGTTTAACATATTGTTTTAGTAAAGACTTGTGGAAGACATCGTGGATCCTCCAAGTCTGCGGCAGATCAAGTCGAAATGCCACAGTATTGATTACAGCAGAAATCTTATAAGGACCAACAAATCTTGGACCCAGTTTCCAAGATGGCATTCTCAACTTGATATTCCTAGTGGACAACCACACCAAATCACCCACACACAGGTCCGTACCAGTCACACGTCTCCTGTCAGCCATTCGTTTATACCTCTCACCCATCCTCTCCAAATTCCCTTGAATCCCCCGCCAGATAGAGGATAAAGCAGAAGAGAATCTCTCCTCCTCTGGCATCCCGGAGGAACCAGACCCAGAAAAGGTACCAAACTGAGGATGGAAACCGTATGCGCCAAAAAATGGCGACTTACCCGTGGACTCCTGCCTACGGTTATTCAATGCATATTCTGCTAAGGGCAAGAATGAGGACCAGTCCTCCTGATTCTCATTACCTGATGAAAATGGGCACAAACGAAAGTACAACTTACATGATTCCTTAAAACGAAAAAAATCATCAGTACCCCCTGCAAATTTCTCCGGAAGAGCGACTTTAGGCTCCCCAACAATTTGACCTGTACCTGAAGCCAACACCCTCTGACACTGTGTGACCGTACTACGTAGATCCGCAACCTCCAGAGACAAACCCTGCATGCGGTCAACCAGTGCATCAATTGACGCCATCACATAAACACCGTGAAATGGCGGTCACAGTATGGCGGATTATAATGTCACGGCGGACGTGCACAGTTAAACAGATAACACACCAACCAGGCTCTGGACGAGAGACAGGGGAAGGGTCACCTCCTAATTTATCCCTGACCTCTTTCCCTGCAATGCTCAGCCCACAGACAAATCTTGATGGTAGATTTGCTGTGTCCACCAGCCTATACTAACAGAACCCTGAACTCCCTGAGATGGTGAAGTGGGGAGAAAGGAGCTGCCAGCTCGCACAGAACCTGGATGGGTAAGATGACATAAACAACCAAACAAGAAAAGACACTTATCTGCTGAGAGTAGGAACAAACAGCCAACCTTCCTTCCTAGCTTCCAAGACCACAATGATGAGTATAATCCGCTCAGGGCACTGGGCAGAGGAGCTATTTAAACTAATGACTCCACCCAGTGCACCTGATGAGGGGCGGATCCAGCACGACTCCAAAACAAACACTAAACTCGTGCTGCAATCCTGGCCGACCTCCGCACATCGTCAGAGTGGGGCATGACAATAGCGCCACCTGCTGTTTGTTTGTTTTCTTATTTCTTTGACCGATTCACTGAGAAGGCCGCACATGCTCAGTTTCATCCTCCAACTGCCTCCTGAGCTGTGATAGGGAGAGCATGGACACGCCCCCTTAGCTGTAACAAAAAAGACACTCCCTTTGAGCTGTCAGCTTGATATAAATCTAGCAGAGCAATGAATGTGGAGATCTCTGGATCCATGTCAGATACAGGGCTGGTTCTAACTTTGTTAGAAAGAGATAAGCATGTACTATATGATGTCTGATTTTAATTTTTTACATTAGTTATGGGATAACTCTTATAAGCGATTCTGTAAATAAGGAATGTAAAAAACTTTTATAAGCTGAACTTATCATGATGCGTTCCTAATGCAGCATTATAAGTGGTTCCTATTGAAATGTTAATAAGTCCTGCTGTCAAAAGTGTCAGAAATGGGCCCTGTTATAGTCCTGCCATGGTATACTGTGCAACCTTCCTCTCGTCTGACCGAATAGACACCAAGAATCATAAACTAACAACTCCTCCTTACACTGGACATCAGAAACCATAACCAATGAATGTGAAGAAGATTCAAGCATTCTTCAGCCTTCCTATTGGATACCAGGTAACATAAAATATGGGTATATTCACCCAACCAATTGCTAGATCATCAACCTACTGGACACAAGAAAACTTCCTCCTATCCTCACCAATATTTAGTGGACAACTGGCGATATGACCTAATCTCGTGGTCTACCAAAAATTACCCTCCAGAGATTACACAAGTGACCATATAGGACTCAACGGGTATAAGACCACTGAATAGACCACCTTCCACCAAACATTGGACTCTAGATAATTTTTATAGTGCTCAATATACCACTTTGTGATGGTTGGGTGGAGCAAACTTTCACCAAGGGCTAGAAGGTTCAAGCTCGGTGTCTGTGTATCAAATACACTTCTGCTTCAAAAGCTTTCCTTTTTGGTCAGACTTTTTACTCTCTGTTAAGTCGTTCTTGGTGTATTATCTCTTTAAAGTTAGCAAAAAAGGCATCTCTCGTCATGTTTCAAAGCTCAATAGAAGGTCAAACACTGACTTACAGGGTAGTCACCTATAGGTGGCACAAAAAAGTGTTTTGTTTTTTTGTTCAAGGAAGGCTACTTTGCATACTTTATTCCAGAGAGCATTGCCCTAAAGACTCCCTACTAGCTGGATCTCACCTTATGACGCCAACCAGAACGCAACTCTGTACTGATGAGGAGTAACAACTCCAAAATAGTGCTTTCTACAGATGCAGTTCTCTGATTTTGCAGACAATCCTGTTCCATCGACCTACAGTATAAAGAGTCAGAAAAATCGAGTTACAAGATAGCCAGCTATAGGTAGTACTAGAGCGACGGGTTTCTTTCTTCTGGAGAAGAGCCATTTTGCATGTCTTGAGCGAAAACAAAATTAAGGTAAGTATCATATTGCTATCATCTAGATCTCCATACCCCCAGCCATACAATTCATAGGCTATTCAAATAGCTAAATAACAAGTGCATCATGCTGAAGAGGGTTAAAAAAAAAAGTCATATAAAACAGACCTTCTGCGCCTGGTGGGAAGCATTAAATGACGGTCTTCTAAGTGGTGGGAATGAGCAATATTTTAATGAAAGCTAGGAATGAGATGGTTTGACCCAGGGTTGAACATGACACTTTTTTCTGTAATTCTTTGATTTCTGCCTATGAACATCTGCCTCTTTTCTGGTCCATGGATGCCGTTTTACTGAACTTTTACATGCTACAGCTTTTATTGCATAGCTATACATATACTGTATATTTTTCTTAGTTTATCTCCTGTTACTGCCAGCTACAACATGGACATAAGGAGAAGTAGGTGAATAACTGCATAATACTACCAGCATATTGGTTTCTATGAATATTCATTAACATTGTTGATGAAACTGTACTTACAACACCACCTGCTCGGTTTCTTGTCTGACTTAAATTCCTAATTCTGCTTTAAATATTATCTCAATATGTTTTCATCATATGTAATCATGTTCTTTGTAGTTAGATCAGTTCAATACAGACGTCATTAACAGCTGAATTACTTGGAAAATGAATATTACAGAACATTGGCCACTGTGAATAAAATGTCAGTAGATGGGTCATGGGTCTGGCTATAAGGGATGCAGAGGTAGCAATTGCACCCGGACCCTGAGGAGATCCACAGGCCCCTCTTCTACATAAATCGACACCAATATTTTAAATGGTTCTTGGCTGGGGGGAGTCCATGGAGTCCAATGTGTGGATCCAATGTACTCGACCAAGTGCCAACCCATACCTTGACTTCAAAAACTATATTTTGGTTCTCAAAGAAGTTCTTCTTAATTTTACACAAATGAAGGGAACATGATGCCATTCCAAATCATGGATGAAGACCAACCTAGACTAGAATTTGAATTCGAAATCAAATTGTGTTTCCTTATAGTCCTGGGGAGATTTTTTTATTAATATCCTTAAATGGCATCTTGCAGATGGCGTCAGCAGATTTGTACCTATGAAACTGGCGGACCTGTTACATGTGCGCTTGGCAGATGAAGGCATCTGTGTTGGTCCCATCTTCATATGTGCCCGCATTGCTGAGAAAAATGATGCAAATAAGCCTCTAGGAGCAACAGGGGTGTTGTCATTACACCTAGAGGCTCAGCTCTCTCTGCAACTGCCACTCCAACTGCTAATTGATTCTAAGAAATCAATTTATTTCATTTGCAAGAGTTCTTCACCTGTGACGGGCTTTCCATACAGTTGAAGAAGCGTCCACCTGCCTATTGATTAACAGTGCTGGACATCTGGCCCAGCCCCAATAACTGGGCCCTGCGCCACTATTTCCATTAGCAATGCAGGTGCCAAAGCTCAAATTCGGCTATGGGGATACATGTTCAGTTGCTGTTCCAAAAGCCAAATTTAAGTTTCAGTGCCTACATCGCTACTCGGAACAGTGATCAGTGAAGGTCTGACATCTGCTAACAGAACCAAGACACCACAGCAATCCTGCTAAAGACATATCCACTTTATTGTTTACATAGGCTCATCTACCCCTTCCATGCTTAGACCACCAGGCATACTGTTATTAATGACTTAATTGCCCTAGATCATGACAGATACTAACATTAGCCTCTTCACTGCCCTAGACCACGAGGGATACTAACATCAGCCCCTTCACTGCCATAAACCATCAGAGATTTTGACATTAACCTCTTCCCTTCCCGAGATCACCACATGTTAGCATTTTCCCCTTAATGGGGTTATCCCATGACTAATGTAAAAAATGAAAATCAGACATCATATACTATATGGCAACCTCTGTCTAACAAAGCTAGAACCAGCCCTGTACCTCACATGGAGCCAGAGATCTCACCATTCATTGTTCTGATAGATTTATATCAAGCTGACAGCTCAAGGGGAGTGTCTTTTCTGCTACAGCTCAGGGGGCGTGTCCATGCTCTCCCTATCACAGCTCAGGAGGCGTGTCCATGCTCTTCTCCCTATCACAGCTCAGGGGGCGTGTCCATGCTCTCCCTATCACAGCTCAGGAGGCAGTTGAAGGATGAAACTGAGCATATGCGGCCTTCTTAGTAAGCAGGCCAAAGAAATTATTTAAAAAAACAACCAGCAGGTGGCACTATACAGATACATTTTATTGAATAACTGAGTGGCTATACTAAATTTTTAATAACATGCAATTACAAGTTACAAGCATTCAGTTGCAGGTGCTGGTTTGAAAACTGTACAATATTTTAAGTGGGACAACCCCTTTAACTACCTTAGGAAACAGATATAGCCCTAGATAATCATAACATTTGGCTCTTCACTACTCTAGACCACCAGGAATACTAACATCAGCCTCTTCACTTATCTAGACCACTAGGGATAATAACATTATTCTCTTCACTGCCCTAGACCACGAGGGATAATAACATCAGCCTCTTAACTGCCTTAAAACCACCAGGGTTTCTGACATTAACCTTTTCACTTCCCGTGATCACTACATTGAGATGTTAACATTATCCCCTTGACTACCTTAAGAAACAGATATATTGGAACTTCAGCTCCTTTATCCCAACATCATCATAGAGGCGATTTTGCCAGTTGGCTCAGAAACCCTATGACTGCCTTTATTTATCTTGAATATAAAGAACAATAGTGTCAACTGCATACCAAAAAGGGACAATTAACTTTAGGGGTTCCCTGTTTAGGGTTAGAATGATCCTTGACAATAGATTAAAAGTTTATTAAAAGGATTCTTCAGGATTTAAAGATTAATGGCCATGATCAGTGGAGGTCTGTCCCCTGTCAACAGATCCAAGACACCACAGCAATTCTGCTAAAGTCGCATCCACTTTATTGTTTACACAGGCTTATCTACCCCTTCCATGCTTACACCATCAGGGATACTGTTATTAATGACTTCATTGCCCTAGATCATCATAGATGCTAACATTTGCCTCTTCACTGCTCTAGACCACCAGGAATACTAACATTAGCCTCTTCACTGCTCTAGACCACCAGGAATACTAACATTAGTTTCTTCACTGCCATAAACCACCAGGTATTCTGACATTAACCTCTTCCCTTCCCTAGATCACTACATTGGGATGTTAACATTATCCCTTTAACTACCTTAAGAAACATATATATATATTACCACTTCAGCTCCTTTATCCCAACATCATCATGGAGGCATTTTTTGCCAGTTGGCTCAGAAACCCTATGTCCTGCCTTGATTTATCTTGATACAGTATATACTATAAAATTATTTTATGTACCTGAATGCTATGCGACCCTATGTATCTGGCTACTGTATGGCTAACTATTAGGGTGCTGTACCAGCTGTAGTAATAAAAAAAAAAGATGATAAAAGAAAGTCCAGTGACAAGTGAAAAAAGAGTCCCCAGGTCAATAATGTATGAAGTTGCACTAGGTGTGAATAATAGTGGAGTGTGCGATTTACATTTCATTATAATTTTCCTACAAATGGTTCATGCTTAAATTCTCCCGATAAATAGAAAGCCCGTTATCAAATGTATATTTCCCGGCCATTTCTGAATCAGTAGAAATCTGCTGATGCCTGCTTCTTGTGCACTGCTAGTCCTAGAGAAGCTGTGAGGATGCAGTGACCCAGAAGAGTCCTGCGGAGATGCTGTGCGGGAGCTGCGGGGAACCTAAAATTACAGACTGCAGAGCATCATCCACTTTTACACTTAACTGGATTTGTGAGAGGACCTAAGAAAATAATTATTTTAGTTGTATTTTACTAATAAATGACTAATTTCATGGATCAATGAATGACTTCCCTTCAGCACATTGCATCCAGAGAATAAAGAGTGTTTTCCTCTGCAACAGAGTGACAGTAACTTTTTGATTTACAATTAATCTGCACTTTTTGCCCAAGGGAAGTTTGTAATATTCATTATGTAGCAAAAGTCCTTCAGTTTTGTGCAGTCCGTCCCCGTTGGACCTATTGAATTGCGGACTAGCCAGAGAAAAGTGCCAGGTCAGTCAGCTCTCCTGACATGTCTGCTTTAGTAATTACTTGTATTCCCTATGAAATAACAAGGCTGGAGCATTACAGTTCTGTGCTGTGCCGTCTCTCTGTTATTCCTCCTGCAAATATATGGGAAAAAAATGACAACCGGGGGTTATTAGTCCTGTACTCAGTGGGACGTGTCTCTGTACACCTGGACACTTCCAATCATTGCAGTTAGATTGTACAGGAAGGTAAAGGGGGAATGGTATCACTCAGCTGCCAATTTATTTATGCATTTACAGGAGGAATAACTGAGGAATGGCACCATACAACAGAAGTCTAAGAATAGGTGCTCCCTGGTTGATATTTTACAGGTAATGCACAGAAAGGTCAGGAGAACTGACTGAAAGTCTTTAATTCTCAAAATGTACGATTCCCTAGTCAGGGAACCTGTCACATTGTAGACATACTCCTATCTGTGTGCAGCATGGTGTAGAGCAGGAGGAGCTGAGCAGATTGATATATAATTTGTAGAAAAAATGTTTAGTATGAGAAGAATTTCATTCTTTTAATTCTCTGCTTTTTCTGTGTCTAGGAATCCAGTGGGCTGTGCTATTAATAAGTCACACCTATCTCTGTATGTATGGTTATATAGGGAAGGCTGTGACTGATTAAGACCACCCCCCTGGACTCCTAATCATAAAAAGATCATAGATTTAAAATATAATGAATTACAAGTTATGCTGAATCGTTTCCCACAAGTGATATATCAATCTGCTCAGCTCCTCCTGCTCTATAAATGCTGCCTGCAGATAGGAGTACATATATAATGGGATAAGCTCCCTTTAAGTGGCAGTCAGTTTAGATATATTCAGCCCTGTTATAAATTTTAGTCATGTCAGTGGATGATGTCATGACCAGTGGCATATTTACTCATGGAGGCAGACCCAGGAACAGCTATGGGGCCCTTGAAGGAAGGAGGGGAAAAGGTCAGTGTGGAACTCCTTCTTCTGTTCCCATTGTACATCCACAGCATGTTCCGGCAGCTACCACTAGGGAGAGCTCATTGGAAAGACATTTTTTACAGCTTCGGTTGATATTAATTGTAATTGTATAAATCTCTATGCACTGAGCTCCCTCTAGTGGTGGCTGCAGGCAACCTGTTTTATTATGTACAGAAGAGAAGCAGGACATTTACACCTGTAGGGGGAGAATTATAAGTGTTTATTTATGCCAGTTGTCTTTTATAAATTTTGGGGATTCGCTCTGGTAGTTAGGACTAGCGGATGCAGTATAGAGGCAAAGTACACAGTTCTTGAATCAAACAGCGGTGTTTATTCACACATTGGTGTATCACAAAACGCAGGCGGCTTGGTGTTTGTTCACACACAAGGAAAGTCCATAAACAATAAAAGTCACCTTTTCTCCTGGGTGTTAATTCACACCCTGTTCAGCCTCATCAAGTCCATAGGCGGCCTGTTAGCCTTTAGAGAGGCCTGAGTCCTCCAGCCGGCTCAAACCTCAAATCCCAGCACAGTTCACAGAACACAGACTCCTGAGCTCCACTGTCAGAGGGAGGTAAATCCACACACCTGGCAGTGCTGGCTGGTTTTTATGCCTGGCAAAACCCGGCCTGGAACATGGGGAGTAGTCACCCACCCAGCACTTTGACTACTCCCAGTAAGAGCCGTCCTGGATCAGCTATAACAGCCATGCTAAATCTTTAGGTGTCAATTAGCAATAGCTGCTGCTGACACATAAAATCCCGGCTCTTACTTCACCGAGGCCAGGAACCTTGGTGACACATACCTTCCATCCACGAGGATTCCAGGTACCTTCTTACATACCCCCCCTTTGTTAAACCCTGAGGGGGTGAACACCTTCCTTTAAAGTTCTGTAAGGACAGCATTTCTGTTTTTGGCCTGGCTCATCCACTTGAGAGGGGAGTTGTCAGTCACCAGGCAGAATTTTCTCTCCAACAAATAGTAGTGGAGAGACTCTAGTGCCCACTTGATAGCCAGGCACTCTCTCTCCACTATGCTATACCTGGTTTCAGCTGGGGTGAGCCTGCGGCTTAAAAAGACAATGAGATGCTCCTCCCAATTGACTTCCTGAGAGTGTACAGCACCGAGGCCTACTTCAGAGGCATCTGTCTGTACCACAAACTCCTTATTGAATTCGGGCATCACCAAAACTGGTGACCCGCACAGGGCCGACTTCAAAGTGGAAAAAGTCTCTTCCGCCCGCTCATCCCAGCGAACCATCACTGATTTTCGTCCCTTCAAGAGCTCTGTCAAGGGCACGGCTATAGTGGCAAAGTGGGGAACAAATCTCATGTAATAGCCTAGCATCTCCTCTAACCCTATCGCGCATTTTTCTGGGTTAGCGGTTAGACCAGCTTTTCGAAGAGAGTCTACTACAGTGGCGGGGGCGCCATGCAGACCAAAGGGTAACAACTTATACTGGTATAGCCCCTCCGGTGTGATGAAGGCCGTTTTCTCTTTGGCAGCCTCCATTAAGGGTACTTGCCAGTACCCTTTGGTGAGGTCTAAAACAGAAAAATACCGGTCTTGTCCTAACCTCTCAATCAGCTCGTCTACCCGGGCATGGGATACACGTCGAACTTAGATACCTTGTTTAATTTTCGAAATTCATTACAAAACCGCAATGTCCTGTCCGGTTTGGGTATCAGTACTATAGGGCTGGTCCACTCTCTTCTAGACTACTCCATGACATCTAGTTGCAGCATTAGCTGCACTTCCTCCGATATGGCTTGTCGCCAAGCCTTGAGTACCCGGTATGGTTCTAACCGGATTTTGGCCTGAGGCTCAGTGACAATGTCATGCTGGATTATGGAAGTGTGTCCAGGAAGGTCTGAGAACACATCTGTGTTCCTGCTGATGAACTCCCTGGCCTCCTGAGTCTGTTTAGAGGAGAGGCTGTCAGTAATCTTCACTGTGGCAACCGCTTCCCTTACATCAGACTTAGAAGCCGGAACCTCTCCCCCTAGAAAACTCGGTCGCGGACTATCGTCCGTACTGGTTTCCCTATCCTTCCACGGTTTGAGTAAATTCACATGGTACACCTGCTCCGGCTTCAGCCGCCCTGGCTGGTGTACCTTGCTCTGTAGTTTACTTCTTCAACCTTTTCGAGTACCTTGTAGGGTTCCTGCCACCTAGCCAGTAACTTACTGTCCACTTTCGGCACCAGAACAAAAATCCAATCTCCCGGGTTAAAGATCCGGACCCGAGCCTGACGATTATACACCCGACTTTGAGCTCGCTGAGCTGCCTCCATATGTTCCTTTACCAGCGGCAACATGGTTTCCATACGCTCCTGCATCTGGGTAACATTCAATAGCGCTTTTATATGGTGTGGGTTGTTGCTCCCACACCTCTTTGGCTATATCCAACAGACTACGTGGATGTCTGCCATATAGTTGTTCGAAGGGCGAGAACCCAGTAGAGGCCTGGGGCACTTCTCGCACTGCGAACATAAGATAGGGCAGAAGGAGGTCCCAGTCCTTTCCATCCTTAGCTACTACTCGTTTTAACATAACTTAACGTTTGATTAAACCTTTCTACTAAGCCGTCAGTTTGCGGGTGATAGACAGATGTCCGTATCTATTAACCACCTCAGCCCCTATAGCTTAAATACCCTTAATGACCAGGCCACTTTTTACACTTCTGACCTACCCTACTTTCACCATTTATTGCTCGGTCATGCAACTTACCACCCAAATGAATTTTACCTTCTTTTCTTCTCACTAATAGAGCTTTCATTTGGTGGTATTTCATTGCTGCTGACATTTTTAGTTTTTTTGTTATTAATCGAAATTTAACGATTTTTTTGCAAAAAAATGAAATTTTTCACTTTCAGTTGTAAAATTTTGCAAAAAAAAGACATCCATATATAAATTTTGCTCTAAATTTATTGTTCTACATGTCTTTGATTAAAAAAAAAATGTTTGGGTAAAAAAAAAAAATGGTTTGGGTAAAAGTTATAGCGTTTACAAACTATGGTACAAAAATTTGAATTTCCGCTTTTTGAAGCAGCTCTGACTTTCTGAGCACCTGTCATGTTTCCTGAGGTTCTACAATGCCCAGACAGTACAAACACCCCACAAATGACCCCATTTTGGAAAGTAGACACCCTAAGGTATTCGCTGATGGGCATAATGAGTTCATAGAACTTTTTATTTTTTGTCACAAGTTAGCGGAAAATGATGATTTTTTTTTTTTATTATTATTTCTTTTTTCTTACAAAGTCTCATATTCCACTAACTTGTGACAAAAAATAAAAAGTTCTATGAACTCACTATGCCCATCAGCGAATACCTTGGGGTGTCTTCTTTCCAAAATAGGGTCACTTGTGGGGTAGTTATACTGCCCTGGCATTCTAGGGGCCCAAATGTGTGGTAAGGAGTTTGAAATCAAAATCTGTAAAAAATGGCCGGTGAAATCCGAAAGGTGCTCTTTGGAATGTGGGCCCCTTTGCCCACCTAGGCTGCAAAAAAGTGTCACACATGTGGTATCTCCGTACTCAGGAGAAGTAGGGCAATGTGTTTTGGGGTGTCTTTTTACATATACCCATGCTGGGTGAGAGAAATATCTTGGCAAAAGACAACTTTTCCTATTTTTTTTATACAAAGTTGGCATTTGACCAAGATATTTCTCTCACCCAGCATGGGTATATGTAAAATGACACCCCAAAACACATTGCCCAACTTCTCCTGAGTACGGAGATACCACATGTGTGACACTTTTTTGCAGCCTAGGTGGGCAAAGGGGCCCATATTCCAAAGAGCACCTTTCGGATTTCACCGGCCATTTTTTTACAGATTTTGATTTCAAACTCCTTACCACACATTTGGGCCCCTAGAATGCCAGGGCAGTATAACTACCCCACAAGTGACCCCATTTTGGAAAGAAGACACCCCAAGGTATTCGCTGATGGGCATAGTGAGTTCATGGAAGTTTTTATTTTTTGTCACAAGTTAGTGAAATATGAGACTTTGTAAGAAAAAAAATAAAAAATCATCATTTTCCGCTAACTTGTGACAAAAAATAAAAAATTCTAGGAACTCGCCATGCCCCTCACGGAATACCTTGGGGTGTCTTCTTTCCAAAATGGGGTCACTTGTGGGGTAGTTATACTGCCCTGGCATTCTAGGGGCCAAAATGTGTGGTAAGGAGTTTGAAATCAAAATCTGTAAAAAATGGCCGGTGAAATCCGAAAGGTGCTCTTTGGAATGTGGGCCCCTTTGCCCACCTAGGCTGCAAAAAAGTGTCACACATGTGGTATCTCCGTACTCAGGAGAAGTTGGGCAATGTGTTTTGGGGTGTCATTTTACATATACCCATGCTGGGTGAGAGAAATATCTTGGCAAAAGACAACTTTTCCCATTTTTTTATACAAAGTTGCCATTTGACCAAGATATTTATCTCACCCAGCATGGGTATATGTAAAATGACACCCCAAAACACATTCCCCAACTTCTCCTGAGTACGGCGATACCACATGTGTGACACTTTTTTGCAGCCTAGATGAGCAAAGGGGCCCACATTCTTTTTAGGAGGGCATTTTTAGACATTTGGATCCCAGACTTCTTCTCACGCTTTAGGGCCCCTAAAAAGCCAGGGCAGTATAAATACCCCACATGTGACCCCATTTTGGAAAGAAGACACCCCAAGGTATTCATTGAGGGGCATGGCGAGTTCATAGAATTTTTTTTTTTTGCCACAAGTTAGCGGAAATGGATTTTTTGGGGTTTTTTTTCTCACAAAGTCTCCCTTTCCGCTAACTTGGGACAAAAATTTCAATCTTTCATGGACTCAATATGCCCCTCAGTGAATACCTTGGGGTGTCTTCTTTCCAAAATGGGGTCATTTGTGGGGTGTTTGTACTGCCCTGGCATTTGAGGGTCTCTGCAATCATTACATGTATGGCCAGCATTAGGAGTTTCTGCTATTCTCCTTATATTGAGCATACGGGTAATGAGATTTTTTTTTCCCGTTCAGCCTCTGGGCTGAAAGAAAAAATGAACGGCACAGATTTCTTAATTCGCATCGATCAATGTGGATGAAAAAATCTCTGCCAAATAAAAAAAAAGGCGGGGAAAGGCGTCTGCCAGGACATAGGAGCTCCGCCCAACATCCATACCCACTTAGCTCGTATGCCCTGGCAAACCAGATTTCTCCATTCATATCAATCGATGTGAATGAATAAATCATTGCCGGGATTTTTTTTTTTTATATATATACAAAGTGTTTGCCAAAGCATATGAACACCGCCACCTCCTCAGCTCATATGCCTCGGCAAACGTATCTTTTACTGCAGAGGAGAAATCTCGTCTTGCAGCGCCGCATACACCGACTTGCGTGTAATCTGACATCAGCGCAATGCTTCTGTCCGAATGCACATCAGTGCTGCAGCTAGTCGATCGGTTGGTCCACCTGGAAGGTAAAAAAAAAAAAAAAAACAGGCCGCAACGCAATAAATTTATTAACTTTATAATAACTTTTGAACAGAACATAGAAACTTTTTTTAACTTTTTGAACTGAACGTTAACTTTTTTACTTACCGGTAAAAAAAAATTTGTTTAGTTTTTTTTACCTTTATAGAACAAACCTCTACTTCCCCATGGGACAATGTGCAAAGCGCAAATCGCCCAAAGATGTGGCGAAGTACGTTATGCACTTTATCCCAGGTGAAAGGAGAGGTTTGCAGCAGCTGTGAGAGAAAGGGCCCTAATAGCCCTGTGTGCCTGTCCTGTGAGATGCAATCCCTATGCTAAGTGTACCTGTGTGTGGTACTTCCGGAAACACTCTCCTAAGCATAGGGCAGGGTGGTCAGGGCAGTCAGGACAGAAATAGCGGGTGTCACGCCTTATTCCACTCCTGCTACAGACACTACATTTTTTTCGGGGTGGCGGTTGGGTTGAGGTACCAGGAACGACACTGGGGAAATGTCGCTCGTGTAGACGGCTAACTAAATTGGTGGTTGGGGCCACAGAACCTCCTGGATACAGGAGGTTCTCGATGATCTCTTCCTGAAATTTGAGGAAGGATCCTGTTCTCCCAGCCTTACTGTAAAGAACAAAACTATTATATGCAGCCAATTGAATCAAATATACAGACACCTTCTTATACCAGCGTCTGGTGCGTCGGGAAACTAAATAGGGAGCCAAAATCTGGTCATTGAAGTCCACCCCTCCCATGAGCGCATTATAGTTGTGGACTGAGAGGGGCTTTTCAATGACACGGGTTGCCCTTTCAATTTGGATTGTCGTGTCTGCGTGAATGGAGGAGAGCATGTAAACGTCACGCTTGTCTCTCCATTTCACCGCGAGCAGTTCTTCATTACACAAGCCAGCCCTCTCCCCCCTTGCAAGACGGGTGGTAACGAGCCGTTTGGGGAAGCCCACGCGACTAGTTCGCGCGGTGCCACAGGCGCCAATCTGTTCTAGGAACAAATGCCTGAAGAGGGGCACACTTGTGTAAAAATTGTCCACATAAAGATGGTACCCCTTGCCAAATAAGGGTGACACCAAGTCCCAGACTGTCTTCCCACTGCTCCCCAGGTAGTCAGGGCAACTGACCGGCTCCAGGGTCTGATCTTTTCCCTCATAGATCTGAAGGGGGCCGAATTTTGTGGAGCCGGTCAAAAGCTGGGTGGCCTCTGGGACGGGAGGTGGTGTTGTCGCTAAAATGCAGGAAACGCAGGATGGTCTCAAAACGTGTCCTGGACATAGCAGCAGAGAACATGGGCATGTGATGAATCGGGTTCGTGGACCAATATGACCGCAATTCATGCTTTTTAGTTAGACCCATGTTGAGGAGAAGGCCCAGAAAAATTTTTAATTCTGAAACTTGGACTGGTTTCCACCGGAAAGACTGGGCATAAGAGCTTCCCGGGTTGGCGGATATAAATTGAGAGGATTTGCCAGCACCTCAGGGACTCTAGGGGCTCTACAGGCCTGTCTGCGCGGTGGCTGCAACGGGGTAACTACTGCACGTGCCACCGTACCAGCTTCAACTGCCCTTCTGGTGCTCGTCACTTCACCATGTTGTACGGCAGTGCTGGTACTAGGTCCAGGAAGGGCTGCGCTGCTGGTGTATGCCTCACCACGTAATCCGACAGCGTCTGCTGCTCTTGAAACGGATTCTGCACAACCTGTGGTCTAGCGACACGGGGTCGGGTACGCCTGGTTCTATCAGGGACCTCAGCCTCCTCGTCCGAACTTTGGGTCAGAGAGCCACTGCTTTCTACAGGTTCATATTCTGACCCGCTAGATTCGTCAGATGAGGGTTCCCATTCCTCATCCGACTGGGTCAGAATCCTGTAGGCCTCTTCAGAAGAATACCCCCTGTTTGACATTTGGACTACTAAATTTAGGGGTATTCCCTGAGACTACCCAAGAAAAAAAGCAAGCCTGTCTTACAAAGGGGAGGCTAGCGAAGTACCGGAGGCCGCTGCGGTTGATAAAAAATATCAAAACTGATTTTTTTTATCGCCGCAGAGCTTGGAAAGTGATTGTGCAGTGATCAAAAAACAAAAAAAAATTTGTCACTGCGGCGGGGCGGGTGTGGGTGAACGCACGTGTGGGCGACCGATCAGGCCTGATCGGGCAAACACTGCGTTTTGGGTGGAGGGCGAACTAAAGTGACACTAATACTATTATAGATCTGACCGTGATCAGTTTTGATCACTTACAGATACTATAAAAGTACAAATGCTGATTAGCGATACGCTAATCAGCGAATCAGTGACTGCGGTGCGGTGGGCTGGGCGCTAACCGATCGCTAACTACCTAACCAAGGGGCCTAAACTATCCTAAAACCTAACAGCCAATACTAGTGGGGAAAAAAAGTGACAGTTTAAACTGATCACTTTTTGTCTTTCACTAAGTGATTGACAGGGGGCGATCAAGGGGTTAATTTGGATGATGGGGGTGATGGAGGGTGATCTGGGGCTAAGGGTAGTGTTTGGTGGGTACTCACAGTGATGTCTGCTCCTCTGCTGGAACCAACCGACGAAAAGGACCAGCTGAGGAGCAGACAAGCCATTTAACACATCATATTTACTAATATGATGTGTTATCTGGCTTTTGATTAAATTTTTTGAAAATCGCCAGCCTGCCAGCCACGGTCATTGGCTGGCAGGCTGGTGACAAAATACTTCTTTAACTTTTGCCGGCCAGCGATGCGCATGCGCGGGCCGGCAATGCCCGAAATCTCGCGTCTCGCGAGAGGACGCACCGGCGCGTCCACCCAGAGTAACAGGACCGCCGCAAAGACGCAATCCTGCGTACGGCGGTCCTGAGGAGGTTAAAAACAGTTGTGGTGGTGGCTCACTCCTTGTTACCTATGGTATGGTGCTACCAGCCCAATGGAGAGGACACCCTACCTCTCAAGTATGTGAAATAGGAATAAGAGTATGTATTAGGCGAGCACTCTAACATAAAGCACACGTTTATTCTGAAAAATAAAATATCAGGTATATAAAATGAAGTACATAAAAATCAATAAAATAAATGTATAAATAATATCAATTGAATCGCAATCACCACAGTGGGCCAACTACTGCGTGTTACTGTGAGAGTCAGTAGTGCAAATTAGGATCTCTTTCACCATATAATGCTTGTGGTTCCTTGTGAGGCTTGATGTTATATCCTCAGAATAGTCGACAATATTCGACAAAGAAAATCGACAAAGTAATCGCAGTTATTATTGCCTGTATGGCCAGGGAGGTTGATCTTAGGTTAACAGACAACAATCGCAATAAACTGTGTACGATGATGTTACTTTTGAATATATTCGAGTACAGTCCGAAAGTTCATATTATCGGTATTTGCAGTATTTTGTAGAATTATAGCTGACGGTAATCTCGGCTATTCAGCCACTTACCTCCTTCTTCCAAGGATTATTCAGGTGTCTCCGCTGGTGTTTGTCGAGGGGCGAGTAGTGCGGGAAACTCCGGCGTCTTGCGTCGCACTCAGATGTCCGTATCTATTTGATATTCAGCAATTTACAGAGCTCCCGCATGACCTTGGACATAAAAGTAGTCCCCTGGTCAGTCAGAACCTCTTTTGGTATCCCCACTTGGGAAAACATCTCAATTAACTCTTTTGCTATGAGTTTGGCCGATGTATGTTGCAGTGGCACCGCCTCCGGGTACCGAGTGGCGTAGTCCAGGACGACCAAGATGTGTTGGTGCCCCCTAGCAGACTTCGGTACTGGGCCTACGAGATCCATAGCGATTCTCTCAAATGGTACCTCGATAATCGGGAGGGGCACCAAGGGACTGCGGAACAGGTGCTGGGGGCTAGTGGTTTGGCAGGTCGGGCAAGACTTACAAAAGTCATCAACCTCTCTAAAGACACTGGGCCAGTAAAACAGTTGTAGTATCTGGTCCTGTGTCTTCTGCAGTCCCAGATGACCCCTGAGAACATGTTGGTGGGCTAACTCTAACACGAGTTTACGATAGGCCCCGGGCACCACCAACTGTTCAACAGGTTCACCCCACAGCTGGTTTACCCGATATAGCATATTCTGGTGGACCACAAAACGGGGAAACATCGACTTGGCCCCAGGTGGTTGGGGTACACCATCGATTATTACCACATTCTTCCAGGCCCAAGATAGTGTTAGGTCTCGGGGTTGGGCTGTACCGAAATTCTCCCCGGAGACGTTGAGGTCTGCCAACCCAGGACCCGGTGGGAACTCCTCCACGTCTCCCACCATTACCCTACGTGGGGTTGTCTCCCCTTCTTCCACCGAAGTGGCTGTCACCCCAACTGATGGCCCTTCGGCCTCAGGTTACCAGGGTTTGGGCCGTCCCCCTGAACAAGACCAATCTCCTGGGCTTATTCCTGTCTCAGGGGTATCCTTAACTCTCACAACCGGCCATAGGGTAGGGAAACCTGCAAAGTCTCTCCCTATTATGAGTTCATAGTGGAAATTTGTGGCGACTGCCACTTCGTTGGTCCACCTGCCGGCCACCGTGGTTAGAGACACCAGCGCAGTGGGGTAGTCTTTCAAGTCTCCATGAATGCACATCACCCCAACTTTCCGGCCAGTATACTCAGGGACCGCACAAGGGTATCCCTTACTAGGTTCACCAAGCTCCCTGAGTCTAGCTGCGCCTACGCTTGAGTCTCCCACTTCCACCTGGCACAAGTGGCTTAGAGCCTCCGGGGTACCTGTGGCACACAGTTTCCTAGCATATAGCGATTGTCGGTAACCACAATTAGTTTTCATGGGCTCAACCCGATGAGGACACTCAGCCCTGGTGTGGCCAGGTTCCTGACACGGCCAGCAGATTAACTTGGTCTGGCCCATATGGGGAACCTCCCGGGGGTATTTCATTAGCTCATACCGGTGGGTCTGGGGTGGGGAGTTCTGGAGTTTGCCTGCCCTCCTCCCAAAAGAACCCCCCTTGAGATTCTTGGTGGCCTCATAGCGTTCCACCAGGTCCACCATTTTCAGGGCATTTCCAGGAGAAACCAGGCCGATCCAGTTGTGGAGAGGGGGTGGCAGTGCCCTCCAGAATATGTCAGCCAATAGTCTATCCAGCATAGCTGTGGGACTCAGCACATCAGGCTGTAGCCACTTTTGCAAAAGGTGGAGTAAGTCATAATACTGGGGTCTCGCGGGCTCAGCCGGCTTAAACCCTCACTGATGTACCAGCTGGGCCTGGACCAACACATTCACCCCCAGTCTTGCTAAAATCTCACCCTTTAGCTTTGGGTAGTCGGCCGCTTGATCGTCCGGCAAGTCAAAATACACCCGCTGGTACTCTGACTCTGATGCCAGGAGAGTGATGACCTCAGCCCACTGGTCTTGGGGCAGCTTTTCCCTGGTGGCCACTTTCTCGTACATCGCCAGGTAGGTTTCGATGTCGTCTGTGGGTGTCATCTTAGGGATCGCTGCACAGACTGCTTTCCGGGCAACGTGGACGCTTGGGGTTGCTCCTGCTGTCTGCAAAGCCATCACGTGTTGTAGCAGCAACTGGTTGGTCTCTTGCTTCTGCTTATTAGCCTCCCGTTGGTGCAGGTTGGTCTCTCGCTGCTGCAAATTAGCCTCTATGAGGGCCTTCACTACAGCCTCCATTTTGTCGTGGGGCACGGGTTGAAATAAAGCTGGTTTATGTACAACATACGACTGTGCCCAAAAATGCAAACCCAAAAATATATCAGCGTTCACGCCAGCCTCACTGCGCTTGCCCGCATCCTCCACCAATTGTGGGTATTCGCTCTGGTAGTTAGGACTAGCGGATGCAGTATAGAGGCAAAGTACACAGTTCTTGAATCAAACAGCTGTGTTTATTCACACATTGGTGTATCACAAAATGCAGGTGGCTTGGTGTTTGTTCACACATAAGGAAAGTCCATAAACAATAAAAGTCACCTTTTCTCCTGGGTGTTAATTCACACCCTGTTAGCCGTTCAGCCTCATCAAGTCCATAGGTGGCCTGTTCGCCTTTAGAGGGGCCGAAGTCCTCCAGCCCGGCTCAAACCTCAAATCCCAGCACAGCCCTCTCATTCACAGCACACACACTCCTGAGCTCCACTGTCAGAGGGAGGTAAATCCACACACCTGGCAGTGCTGGCTGGTTTTTATGCCTGGCAAAACCCGGCCTGGAACATGGGGAGTAGTATATTTTCATCCACACACTACTCCATCTTGTGTATATTATGCCTTTGTGGTGCATGTGGTCCGCCTTTGACATCCTCCATTGTATGCATTTTTTGCTGGGGATTGTCGCTAGCAACGGATCACATGCAGAGGAATTGATCCCGAGTTATAAACATGCTACAGTGTTTGGAGTTTTTGAGCATTTCCTTCCATTTAGGCCACTTTATTTTAGTGAGTAGTCACCCACCCAGCACTTTGACTACTCCCAGTAAGAGCCGTCCCGGATCAGCTATAACAGCTATGCTAAATCTTTAGGTGTCAATTAGCAATAGCAGCTGCTGACAGATAAAATACCGGCTCTTACTTCACCGAGGCCAGGAACCTTGTTGACACATACCTTCCATCCACGATTATTCCAGGTACCATCTTACAAGATACATAGAGAAATATGGATTCCAGAACGAGCGTTGTATTTATGAAGCACCTGTTCCACTTTTTCTAACATAGAAGTCAAAGAAAGTGGGTGAAACAGCTCACAACTTTTTTTCCATTTTTTTTATTAAAAATGTTTTCCATTTAATAAAAAGATTGTGAATTAATCGCAAATCTGGATAATTGCACCTTATGTTCGACGTTGCCCAGGAGTGTTTGACGCACTTGTCCTGGGAAACTGGGTGAGGTTGTGGGGCTTATATTAATGGGGTTGTCCAATGAAAACTATTCTGCAGTTTGTAAACCAGCACCTGGATCTGAATACTTTTGTAACTACATGTAATTTAAAAAATTTGCAAAGCCACTAAATTATTCAATAAAATGTATCTGTATAGCGCCAGCTGCTGTGTTTTTTTTATTATTATTTCTCTATTATTATTGTCAACCTCACTGAGGTGGTGCACATGCTCAGTTCTATCCTTCAACTGCCTCCTGAGATATGTGAGAGAGTGCAGCAGAAAGGGCACACACCCTTATAGCAGCAGCAGTAAGGGCATGCCCCTTGATCTGCCAACCCTGTATAATTCTAGCAGGGCAACTGGAGCAATGAATGAGGAGATCTCTGGATCCATGTGAGGTACAGGGCTGGTTCTAGCTTTGTTAGAAAGAGATTGTTATGTGCTATATTATGTCTGATTTCCATTTTTTATTTTTTTAAATATTTTATCAATAATGTCCTGCAAATGCAAGAGCCTGCAGTATATTAGGACATAACTATTACAGGGGTAAAAATAAATGCCCCCCCTCTAGTTTTCTTCATTCATAAAGTCAAATTAATTTGGAAATATAAGACCCCCATACAGTATTAAGAAGGGAAATTTAAAAGCTTAACCGATTGGATTCTCAGAGCAGTCGCCAAGGTTACTGTTTCCCTAACTGGAATTTTAAGAAACTCCTCAAACGTTACATCTTCAGAGCAATCTCGTTCTAAAAACTTACAAGACGCTCATAAAGAAGTCATCAGTTTTATAGCGACCTTCCTGGCAGAATACAAAGACGAAAGTCACAGCAAACAGCATTCCTATTAAGCTGCGACCTCTGCTGCACAGACGCTCAACTTTGAGTCTCTGGGTATTTGCGCTTGAAAACTTTTTGTAGAAATTATGGGAAATTTACAGACAGGCCTGGAAAATATTGTATAAGTGCTGACATGATACCATACAAAAAAATCACGTGCCAGAAGTAAAATGCCCCCTCTTCTTCTCCTTCTACTGCAGGAAATTGGAATAAAAAGGACCATAGGTAGCTCTGTTTTATAAAGATCACTTATAAGGTTTATCAGTGGAAAGAGGACCCGTCCCCTCTCCTGACGTCTGTTTTAGTAACTACTTGCATTCCCCATGTAATAACAATTCTGGAGCCTCTATTCTTATGACTATGTGATGTGCCAATCCTTTATTATTCCTGCTAGAAGTTATGAATTAATTTTAGCAGCTTGCAATGAAGGTCCAGATGTGTGTTACCAGTTGGCGGTGTGTATCTGCACATTCTGACACTGGCAACAGTGAATGGATAATGTCAGACTGTGCAGGGACACCCCCCCCCAGCTCATAACACCCAGCTGAACCTTCATTGCAGACTGCTAACAATATTATTCAGAACTTCTAGCAGCAATAATAAAGGAATGATATATCACAGAGCCATAAGAATAGATGCTACAGAATTTTTATTACATTGGGGATGCAAGTAGTTAGGTCAGGAGAGGTGACAGGTCCCCTGTAAAGGGGTTCTCTGACACTAGGAACCAATTTTAATATTCCCAAGAAGGGTGCAGGACAGAAATAAATAAAAAGGACTCCTTTTTAAACGGTGTGCTTGACCCAGCACCAAGCTCCCTTCTTCTATGCTTCTAGTCCCATGCCATCTACACGCACATCACCACTGCCAGCCAATTACTGGCCTTATCGATGTCATCGGTCACGTTCTGTGCCTGCACATATTACTACTGAGGCCACTGATTGGCCAAAAGCCATGACATACAGTACATATAGATGACATGTTGCACTTCTGGTCCAGCATGGAATGAAATCAGAGAAGAAGGGAGCTAGGCGCTGGAACTGGAGCACCAGTAACAGGAGATTTTTTTTTTTATCCCTACACCCTGCCTAACAATACTCGTACCAAAGGGGTTCACATTCTCGCAGAACCCCTTTAAATATGGGCATCTATAAAATGGGCTACAGCAAGTCATGTACAAGAGGCTGTTATTTCATACTAAATATTTAAAGGTTATGAATTCCTTTGGGGGCATTTTGTTTATTATTGCATTGTAATCATTTTTTCAATTGGTTCCTATTAAAAATTGTGAACCCTTGTCTTTGTGCAGCCTTCAGTTTCGCTGCTAGCAGGATCTGAATTCTCACTCTGTTCTATCAGGCAGCTGAGCTGATGGCTCCTTATCTCTAATCTCTGACCTTATAAACACTCATTATAGCTCAGTTCTTATCTTACTGATAAGATGTGACTTAAATAAGTGTTTAGGACCTTTTAGTAATTTAGAGATAAGGGTTATTAGATGACTGGCACAAAGTAAAAAGTTAAACTACAATTCACACAGCTAGAAAAACAGTTAACACTTTGTGAAAGAACGACTCAATATTTTTAATAAAGATCAATTAAAAAAATGATTTTTAGCCTAAAATTAGTAAAATGCAATCATAAAAAAATTGCCCCTGTGAAGGTGTACATAGCCTTTAACCTGTTGGGGACATATGACGTACCGGTACGTCATGATGTCCCGGTACTTAAGGACACATGACGTACCGGTACGTCATGTGTATTTCCAATCACCGTCGCGTGGCGGGCGGTGATCGGAACTGGGTGCATGCTGAAATCAATCAGCAGGCACCCTAGGACAATGCGAGGGGGGGGGATGGTCCAGTGACCCCCCCCCCCCGTATCAGCGATCGCGGAAAACCGCAGGTCAATTCAGACCCAAAAAAGGTGCAGAGTGTGTCTCAGGAGGGGGATACGGAAGGACACCACCACTCAGTGTGACACGTGCCTCGATCATCTGGGCCTCTGCATTATTGGTTGCTTCAGGGAGTACCACACTTCCATGGAGTACTAAATTATAATCCCCTTCCCCAATTTTAATTCCATTTAGCCACTGACAATCGAAAAAAAAATATGGTTCTCAGACTTGAGACACTAAAACAAAAAATATTTTTTTTTTTTAAATATTATTTTGTAAAACGAAAATAAATAAAAAAAAGTAGACATATTAGGTATCGCCGCGTTTATAAGAATCTTCTCTATAAAAATACCCCATGACCAAACCCCTCAGATGAACTCGGTCAAAAAAAAAAAAAAAAAACGGTGCAAAAAAAGGTATTTTTTTGTCACCTTACATAACAAAAAGTGTAATAGCAAGCGATTAAAAAGTCATATGCCCCACAAAATAGTGCCAATAAAACCATCCTCTCATCCCGCAAAAAATGAGCCCCTACCTAAGATAATCGGCTAAAAACTAAAAAACAAAACTGACTCTTAGACACTGGAGATACTAAAATGTTTTTTTTTTGTTAAAAAAGGATAATATAGTGTAAAACCTAAATAAATTTAAAAAAGTAGACATATTAGGTATCGCCGCGTCCGTAAGAATCTGCTCTATAAAAATACCCCATGACCTAACCCCTCAGATAAACACGGTTAAAAAAACTAAATAAAAACGCTGCCAAAACAGCTATTTTCCATTTTAATCCGTTTTTTTCCAGTAACAAAGCAAGGGTTAACAGCCAAACAAAACTTAATATTTATTACCCTGATTCTGAAGTTTACAGAAACACCCCATATGTGGTCGTAAACTGCTGTATGACCAAATGGCAGGGAGCAGAAGAAAAGGAACGCCATATGGTTTCTGGAAGGCAGATTTTGATGGCCTTTTTGTTTGGCACCATGTCCCATTTGAAGAATCCCTGATGCACCCCTAGAGAAGAAACTCCATAAAAGTGACCCCATCTAAGAAACTACACCCCTCAAGGTATTCAAAACTGATTTTATAAACTTTATTAACCCTTTAGGTGTTCCTCAACAGTTTATGGCATATGGAGATGAAATTTCAGAATTTCTATTTTTGGTAACCTTGCCTCACAAAAATGTAATATAGAGTAACCAAAAATCATATGTACCCTAAAAATAGTCCCAACAAAACTGCCACCTTATCCCGTAGTTTCCAAAATGGGGTCACTTTTATGAATTTTCTACTCTAGGGGTGCATCAGGGGGGCTTCAAATGGGACATGTAAATAAACCAGTCCAGCAAAATCTGCCTTCCAAAAACCACACGCCTTTCCCTCTACGCCCTACCATGTGCCCGTACAGTAGTTTACGACCACATATGTCTGCAAACTACAGAATCAGGCCAATAAATATTGAGTTTTGTATGGCTGTTAACCCTTGCTTTGTTACTGGAAAAAAATTATTAAAATTGAAAATTTGCCAAAATTTCTTAATTCTTAAATTTCATCTCCATTTGCCAATAACTCTTGTGGAACAGCTAAAGGGTTAACAATGTTTGCAAAATCAGTTTTGAATACCTTGAGGGGTGTAGTTTCTTAGATGGAGTCACTTTTATGGAGTTTCTACTCTAGGGGTGCATCAGGCGGGCTTCAAATGGGACATGGTCTAAATAAACCAGTCCAGCAAAATCTGCCTTCCAAAAACCACACGGCACTCCTTTCCCTCTACGCCCTACCGTGTGCCCGTACAGTAGTTTACGACCACATATGGGGTGTTTCTGCAAACTACAGAATCAGGGCAATAAATATTGAGTTTTGTTTGGCTGTTAACCCTTGCTTTGTTACTGGAAAAAATTTATTAAAATTTAAAATTTGCCAAAAAATCTAAATTCTGAAATTTTATCCCCATTTGCCATAAACTCTTGTGGAACACCTAAAGGGTTAACGACATTTGTAAAATGAGCTTTGAATACCTTGAGGGGTGTAGTTTCTAGAATGGGGTCATTTTTGGTTTCTATTATGTAAGCCTCACAAAGTGACTTCAAACCTGAACTGGTCCTTAAAAAGTGGGTTTTTAAAAATTTCTGAAAAATTTCAAGATTTGCTTCTAAACTTCTAAGCCTTGTAACATCCCGAAAAAATAAAATGGCATTCCCAAAATGATCCAAACATGAAGTAGACATATGGGGAATGTAAAGTAATAACTATTTTTGGAGGTATTACTAAGTATTGTAGAAGTAGAGAGTTTGAAATCGATTTTTTGTTAAATTTTTATTTATTTTTTATAAAAAAGAATTTTTTTTACTCCATTTTACCAGTGTCATGAAGTACAATATGTGATGAAAAAACAATCTCAGAATGGCCATAAGTAAAATCGTTTTAAAGTTATTCACACACAAAGTGACACTGGTCAGATTTGCAAAAATGAGCCCGGTCCATAAGGGGTTAAGGAGGGTAGGCCTCATGGTCCCCATTCTTACAGTATTCTTATGTTTCCACTTGTACTGTATTTGCAATCACTTCGTTAGTGTGTTGGCACTGACGCCCTTGTGTTTATGACCCTACTTGTACAGGACGGTGGATATAGACTGTTGTCCCTTGAGCTGGTACTGTCAAGTGGGCCAAAGAACTTGTTAGCTCTGCTAAAACCTGTTAGTGCTGCTGGTCAGTAGGGGGTACATGTATAGTGTACTTGTGGCCATCTTGAAGAGGAGGACTACATCATACCAGTGGGCCAAAGCAGGTGCAGATATTGAGGGCAATGAGATGGTGCAGAGTTTGGCATTGCTGTGTAAGGAGGAACCAAAAGCGGGACGCACTTAGAGGTGGAAGGAGAAAATACGTTAATGTGTGTGGTAGTGAGTGCCAGGGGAGTCTGCTGCATGTTGTGCAGAGCAGCAGGGCAAGGGAACCATCGCCATGAGACAAGCTGGTGGATGGGTGGCCCAGATTGAGAGACTTAGCCATTGTCTGAACAACGTGGGCTAAAGAGAATGCCAGACCAGAGATCGACTGAGCACTAGAAACAGATAAATAAATTGGCTGCCCTGAGGCCTAACGAAGGACCTTTTCATCCAAAACTAACAGAGAGAGTGGGCTTGCCAGGCAAAAAAGGGACAATCACAAAGGACCCCTCCTTCTGTATACTGAGTGGTCCCTTAAAGAATTGGCATCACTTTTCAAAAGGGCTTGGACTAAAACTGTATTTGCCATCCTTTGGCTTGGGGCTTAACTGCAGTGTTAGACCTCAGGTATGAAAGGCAGCGGTGTAGTGACCAAAAAGACATGTGGAGGTGCTGGGTAATTTCTATACAAAGTCAACAGTGCAACCCTGTGAATGGTGTATAGGCAGGGTCGGACTGGCCCACCAGAGTACCAGTGGATCCTACAGTGGGCCCAGTCTCTGAAGCCATAATTCTTCTATGGGATCTGAGATCTCTGAGGCCTCACAGATCCAGGGGAAAGATCCCATTTGGAGCGATCTCTTTCTACTAGGGTATATTTTTTATTCAAAACCTATTAGATTTTATTGATGTTATGGGGTTTAGGCCCCAAAAATAATTACCTCTGGTGGGCCCGAGGAACCCCATTCTGACACTGTGTATAGGTGGAGCAGCCTGAGACATAAAGTATCCTTTCCAACAGTCACTTTGGGGCAACCCAACTTAGTGTGACCTCAGGCAGAGGCTAGGCCCTCAAATCCGGTTTGAGCCCTGCTCAGAAAAGTCATGCCACTGTTCAATACAAGTCTTTTGTTCTACCTAGTCAAAGACCTCAACCCACAACAACTCCCACCTAAACAGCATACGCCAGAGATTTCTGTCCAAACTCCCAGGCCCCAATACCAAAATCTGTAACTGTTCCCCAAACTTGGACACACCATTTACAGTGCTGGTGTCCTCTTATGGCCAGGGCGATCATTGGTCACCTCAGGTACCAGCGCCCTGCTGCAATCACAACCCAAGCATTTCTTATAGTTATGCCCTTGGCACATACCATATGTTATGTCCGTCTCCATTGATTGACCAAAAGTGATCATTATCCTTTCAATTACTGATTTGAACTTGTTATGGTCCTGATCTGTACCTTTGTAGGAGCAATGTTGGCAAAAATGTTTCATTGTCAATCTTTCATGGTCTCCAGGCAATAAGATTTAAGATTTTGTTACGTGCAACTTTTTTTTTTTTTTTTATTTGCTTGAGTTTTTTTTTATAATAAACTCACCCAAGTATAAAGCAAATCAATTCAGAATATGCAGAGACCTTTAAAATGTAATTACAATAATTGCACCATATAAGCCTTTTACATATAGAGCAATCAGTTCTTTAGAGAACATATTTGGAAGTGTCTTTTAAATGCAAAAATAACAGATCTTTGTAAGAGACTTTGTTAGATGTGGGCATATTGGTTAACGTGTCTGCCACCTTGTGGTAGGGAATCTGCAGATTTTTATACTAAGAAACTATTAAAAAAATTCCTGAGCTAGACAATAGACTTAAAGAGAATCGAAGGTGTTAAAGGGACACTGTCACCTGGATTTTGGGTATAGAGTTGTGGACATGCGCTGCTAGATCGCCGCTAGCACGTCCTCAATATACATTCCCCATAGCTCTCAGTGCTTTTATTTTGCTAAAAAAACTATTTTATATATGTAAATGAGGCAATGAGGCCCACTGTAAAGGAGCCCAGCACCGCCCCGCATCCTCCAAATCTCCTCCTTGCTCCCCGACGTGACAAAATTAGAGCGCCATAAACTCGCGATGCGCGAGGTGGCGCATGCGCAGTGCCGGCATGGTGTTCATTCCCTGTGCTGGCATCAGCCAACTATGTGACATCAGGGGAGAAAGGATGAGATTCGGAGGATGCGGGAGGTGCTGGGCTCCTTCACATCTGGCGTTGCAGGGCTCCTGAAACGTTAGTAACAGCGCTTTGGGCTCCTTACTTGCCTCATTTACATAAATATAAAATCGTTTTTTTAGCAAAATAAAAGCACTGAGAGCTATGGTGAAAGTATATTGCGGACGTCCTAGCGGCAATCTAGCAGCGCATGTCCGCAGCTCTATACCCAAAACCCAGGTGACAGTGTCCCTTTAAAGCTCAGCACTGCTAATGCTGATGTCAGATGCTGAGCCTGACCTCAATCAGAGGAATAGACATGACTGCAGAGAGGGAACTGTGACTAGTTGTAGCTGGAGCACCATCCATGTGACCACTGGTCAGTAGTAAAACTGAGCATGGTTAGAATGGCATCCACGAGCGCTGTAACATAATGTCCCTTGTTTCACAAAATCACTAGTGACAGGCCCCCTTTAAAAAAGTTAGTTAGAGGGTTTTTTAACCCCTTTTTTTAGAGTAAAATGAAACATTGAAGGCCACTTTAGGGCAGGGGCTTAACTATGGCAGACCATGTGACTTCTATGGGTCCCAGGTCAAGAGGGGGCCAAGTCTTAGTTGGGATTATCTCTTCTTCTACTAGATGTGAAAACTTGGTCAGGACTCTACTGTCACGGGGTACCGAAGGTGCACTCGGTCCCCCATTGCCCGCAGAACTGTTGCTTAGCTTTTGGAATGAGGTTCTGTGTTTGACCTCATTCCCAGGTTGGCTTTACTAGCTGGGTGGCTCCCTGCTCCTAGTCTGCCTTGAGCGCCGAGCTGATCACTCGGTGCTCGACTGGTTGGTCTGTCGGTCATGTGACGCTGGCCACGTCACATGACCCTCACTCCCCACTATAAATACAGGCAGCCTGCTGGCTACAGGTTGCCTGTTAATTTCTAGGTTCCTGGCTATTTGTTGGACTGCTGAATACTTACCTGATCCTGTTCCCTGACCATCCTTTTGCCTGCTCCTCCTGTACTGCGCTTCCGTCCTGGTATTGTGACCTCGGCTCCCACCTGACTACTCTCTTAGGACTCCTCTTGTACTTCTCTGCTCTCCTGGTATTTATGACCCCGGCTTCTCCTGACAATTCTCTGCTTGCTCCATTTATACTTTGCAGCTTTCCTGGTATTGACTCGGTCCGTTCACGTCCTGTTGTTTGTCTGTCTGTCATCCCTGCACTTACTCCAAGTTAGGGATTGCCGTCCAGTTGTCCCCTGTCATTAGGACTCGCGAGGCAAGTAGGCAGGGCCAGGGGTAAGGGTGGAGCGCAGTGGTCACTTCCCTCCCCCCTGTGTGTGTGTGTGTGTGTGTGTGTGTGTACGCGACCGTTACAGATTAACAGGCCCAATAACCACTGTATTATGAATCCTCTGGTGACCCTGACTGACCATGTCTCTAATCTGACGCAGAGGGTGCAGGAGTTAGGGGAAAAACTCAGTTCTTTTGAGTTAGGGCAAGGTTCTTCCACTCCTCAGGCCTCCAGTCCGCAGATTAAGCTCCCAGAACCCTTTTCTGGAGACCGGAGGAAGTTTCTCTCTTTTAAGGAGAGTTGCAAACTTTACTTCCGTTTGCGCCCCGTGTCCTCTGGCCCCGAGAGTCAACGCGTGGGCATTATCATTTCCCGATTACAGGGTGATCCCCAGGACTGGGCGTTCTCTTTACCTGCTGGCACCAGTTTATATTCTGTGGAGGGGTTCTTTCAGGCCTTGGGTACCCTCTATGATGAACCAGACAGGGCTCTAGTAGCCGAGACGGCTCTAAAGGCACTGGTTCAGGGCAATTTACCAGCGGAGGATTATTGCACCCAATTCAGAAGGTGGTGTGTCCCCTCAGGATGGAACGAACCAGCCCTGAAGAGTCAGTTCAGGTCAGGTCTGTCTGATAAATTAAAGGATCTTCTGGTCAATTATCAACTTCCAGAGACCTTAGAGGAGATGATGACCCTTGTTGTCCGACTTGACCGACGGGTTAGAGAGAGACTACAGGAACAACAGTTCTATTCCCAGATGGTGGTCCAGCCAGAGGCCTATCCCAGAGACAATGCTGAGGTCTCCACCGAGGAACCCATGCAGGTTGGCATGACCCGAGGGAATCTTCGCCGCAGACGTGGAGAATGCTTTTACTGTGGAGATCCTGACCATTGGATCAACCAGTGTCCTAAGAAGGTCCTCTCTGTCAAGTCTCCTAAGACAAGGCAACCTAAAGACCAGGTACACCCTGAATTTTCTAAATGTAAGCTTTCGGTACCCATTACGATTTCTCTGGGAGTAGATAAATGGCCGGGTAAGGCCTTTATTGATTCTGGCTCAGCGGCTAGCTTTATTGACTCTGAGTATGCTGTAAGATTGGGTATTCCTATGTTTGCCTTACCAACTCCTATCCATGTCATGGCTATTGATGCTACTCCTCTTATTGGTGGTACGGTGAGCTTATGTACCTCGGAGATTTCTCTAACCGTGGGTGTGTGCCACTCAGAGAGATGTTCGCTTCTAGTCCTGGAGAACCTACCTGCTGAGGTGGTACTAGGGTTGCCTTGGCTCCGACTACATAACCCCACTATAGATTGGTCCAATGGGGAGTTGGTGAGATGGGGGCCTAAGTGTGACTCGTGCTTGTCCGTGGTACAGGCTGGGGTCTCAGTAAAGTCTGATACTTTACCCTCTGTTGTTAGAGAATATTCTGATGTATTCTCATCACCAACCCCGGAGGTTCTACCCCCCCATAGACCCAGGGCTGGGACAAGGCCATTTGGTGCCCAGGGCGAAGATGGCAAACTGCGCCCCCCCCCCCCCCCCCCCCCCCCGTTTTTAAGAAAGAATCAATGTTGTTTCAAAACAAGAATATACTTAAAGCAATAGAACAAAGGACTGTGGGACTTTGAAAGTCACAGACACTATAAAGTTCCCCCCCATCATCATGTGCCAGTTTTGTAATAAGCCCCCCCAATGTGCCAGTAACACTATTGTAAAAAAAACCAAAAAAAAAACACTTATACTTACCTAAGTGTCAGCGATGCGATGCAGCCTCTTCCTGTGTCCCACGCTGTAATGTAAGGCTCAGGCGGCACGATGACGTCATTGCGCCGGCCTCTGATAGGCTGCCGGCCTAGTGCCTGCAGCCAGGGGCGTACATAAAAATCACTGGGCCCCATAGCAGGAATCTAAATTGGGCCCCCATTCCCCTTTTATAGCCCCTCCCTTTGTTCCATGAACTATTCTTGCTGCTGCGTTTTATAATTTATGCCATCAGGGCCGGAATGGGATTACAAAACAGCCCTGGCACACAAAAGAGGTATAATAGATGCAGATGTATATTATATACAGCAGTGTACAGTTATGTGAGGTACGCGGTATAATAGATGCAGTGTGTACAGGTATATAGTATATTCCCTAGTGTTCTGATATGTGAGGTACAGGGTATAATAGATGCAGTGTGTACAGGTATATAGTATATACAGCAGTGTACTGATATGTGAGGTACGGGGTATAATATATGCAGTGTATACAGTATATACAGTAGTGTAATATGTGAGGTACGAGGTATAATAGATGCAGTGTGTACAGGTATATAGTAAATACAGCAGTGTATTGACACCTCGTACCTCACATATCAGTACACTGCTGTATATACTATATATCTGTACACACTGCATCTATTATACCTCGTACCTCACATATATAGTATATACAGAAGTGTACTGATATCTGTACACACAGCATCTATTATACCTCATACCTCACATATCAGTGCACTGCGGTATATACTATATATCTGTACATATTGCATGTATAATACTGTGTAATATATGCAGTGTGTGTGCATGTATGTGTGTGTATATATATATATATATATATATATACAGAGCAGTGTATTGATGTGACACATAGAAGGTATAATACTGTAGATGCAGTGTTTATAGAAATATGTGGTCAGTTATGCATTATAGTCACTGTGAGGTACATGAGGTAGTGGTAACTGTCTGAAGTAGTATACATGAGTGAGCAATGAGTAAAAACAGGGCATGGAGGGGGGGGGGGGGGGTAAATGATGAAAAGTGGAGGACCTCCTCTTACCTCTCCATTCCAGTCTGTATGGATCAATACAGAGCTGCTTGTGAACTTTTAATACTTGCTGTTAGGGGTTGAAGGACCTGTGATGATGTCATCACAGGTCCTGGCAGATGTACCTTTGAAACCTAGGAACTACACCATTTTTGGTGCAGTTCCTTTGCTAGATTCTGCAGGACCTGTGATGTTGAAGATGATGTCATCACAGGTCCTGGCAGATGCACTGTTCTAACCTGGGAACTACACTTTACACTGTGCAGTTCCCTTACAGGACCTGTGATGACATCATCAAAGGTCCTTTAGCTTTAGAAAGGTAAACAGGAGTAATTAGGGGGCGGGGCCTCTCCTCCACTTCGGTGCCTGCCTGCAGCCTATCAGAGGAAAGGGAAGGGACACGCCTCTCCCTCCCCTGCACCTCCGCTGGCACAGACAGTTTACAATGGAGATGAGCGCAATGGAAGCGCTCATCTCCCTGTGCCCGGCGGCGGCTGCTCACTTGGGGGGGGGTCATTTTAGTTGGGGGGGCACATGGGGGGGCACAGCATGATGTAGGGGGGGCCGTGGCTGGCACTTCACCTGCGCCCCCCTCCTGTCCGCAAATGGTAGCGCCCAGGGCACCCGCTCCTTCGGCCCCTGCCTTGTACCGGCCCTGCATAGACCTTATGATTGTACCATAGAGCTAGTAGAGGGGGCCAAGTTTCCTAAAGGACGAATTTATAATCTTTCTATGCCCGAACGCAAGGCCATGGAAGATTATATTAAGGAGAGCCTTGGTAAAGGGCATATTAGACCTTCTGTCTCTCCTATGGGGGCGGGGTTTTTCTTTGTTAAGAAAAAAGATGGTGGTCTTAGGCCATGTATCGATTACCGGAGATTAAATAAAATCACTGTCCAGAATAGATACTCCCTCCCATTGATTCCGGATTTATTTAACCAGGTTCTGGGGGCAACCTGGTTTTCCAAAATTGACCTGAAAGGGGCATACAATCTAATCCGAATCAAGGAGGGAGACGAATGGAAGACGGCGTTCAATACTCCGGTAGGACACTTTGAATATCAAGTGATGCCTTTTGGACTCAGCAATGCCCCAGCTGTGTTCCAAAACTTCATGAATGACATTCTTAGGGAGTACTTAGGTAAATTTGTTATTGTCTATCTTGACGACATTTTGATATTCTCCCCTGACTTCGAATCCCATGTGTCTCATGTTAAACAAGTATTAGAGGTGTTGAGGGAGAATCAGCTATCCGCTAAACAAGAGAAATGTGTCTTTGGTGTACAGGAGATTCTGTTTCTAGGGCATGTTCTGACTCCTCACGCCTTCAAGATGGATCCTGGTAAGGTACTAGCAATTAAGGAATGGGTAAGACCTTCATCCTTAAAGGCCTTACAACGGTTCTTAGGTTTCGCCAATTACTATCGTAAATTTATTATGAATTTTTCCGTAATTGCTAAACCGTTGACCGACCTTACTAAGAAAGGGGCGGATTTGGAGAATTGGTCTACTGAGGCCATTTCTTCATTTGAAAAATTAAAAAAGGCATTTAGTAGCGCTCCCATTCTGATCCAGCCTGATCAGGAGAAACCTTTTATTGTGGAGGTGGATGCGTCCGAGGACGGCGTAGGAGCAGTCCTTTCACAAGGTCCTGCTAGCCTCACTAATCTGAGACCATGTGCCTTCTTCTCCAGGAAATTCTCTCCCATGGAGAGAAACTACGACATAGGGAATAGGGAGCTGCTGGCCATTAAATGGGCATTTGAGGAGTGGAGGCATTTCCTGGAGGGGGCAAGACATTGTGTAACTGTTGTCACTGACCATAAAAACCTTATGTTTCTCGAGTCTGCTAAGAGGTTGAATCCCCGTCAAGCCAGATGGGCTCTGTTTCTTACTCGTTTTGATTTTTCCATCACGTTCAGGCCGGGAAGTAAAAATGTGAGGGCGGACGCATTATCTCGGAGCTTCCAGGCTTTTCAACCTACTGAGGTACCACCTGAATCCATCCTACCAGCAAAAATCTTCTTAGCAGCTCTTACCCAGGATATCTCGGCTCGCATTGGGTCTGAACAACATCTGGCACCGGTATCCACCCCAACAGATAAGTTGTTTGTTCCCGTACAATTTCGTCTCCAGCTGTTGGGTGAGTGTCACGATTCTGCCTTTTGTGGACATCCGGGTGTTGAGGGCACTAAGGATCTGGTTTCTAGATCTTATTGGTGGCCCACTCTAACTAGGGATGTCAAGTCCTACGTGTCAGCCTGTGAGGTTTGTGCCAGGTCCAAGACACCTAGGACTCGCCCTGCTGGTAACCTACGACCCCTACCCATTCCTAGTAGACCCTGGTCCCATATCTCGATGGACTTTATAACTGACCTACCGCTGGCGGAGGGTAAGACTGTGGTTTGGGTAGTGGTCGATAGGTTTAGCAAGATGGTTCATTTCATTCCCCTGTCTAAACTTCCGAATACTAAAACCCTGGCGTCTATTTTTGTGAGAGAGATTGTTCGTTTACATGGCATCCCGGAAAATATTGTTTCTGACAGGGGTGTGCAGTTTGTGTCCAAATTCTGGAGGGCCTTCTGTCAAAGATGTAAAATTTCATTGTCTTTTTCTTCCGCCTACCATCCTGAGGGTAATGGGCAGACTGAATCAGTCTGTGGAACAATTCTTGAGGTTGTATGTTGCTGATGACCAGCAATTATGGGTCAAATTCCTTCCGTTGGCTGAATTTGCTTTGAATAACCGTGTCAATTCTTCTGCTGGGGTCTCCCCTTTCTTTTGTAACCATGGTTTTCATCCCCGTTTTCATTCTGGGTCATCCGTCTCCTCCTCTAACCCTGAAGCGGATAAACTCTCCTCCGAACTGTGCACAGTTTGGGCCCGGGTTCAATCAAACCTAGAAAAGGCTCAATGTTCTCAAAAACTCAAGGCCGATAGGAGACGTTCAAGGGGGGTAAACTTTCAGGTTGGGGATAAAGTATGGTTGTCCTCCAAGAATCTATCTCTCAAGGTAACTTCTAAAAAATTTGCTCCTCGTTTTATTGGACCATATAAGATCACGGAAGTGATTAACCCGGTATCTTTTAGGTTGGAGCTGCCTGAGTCATTCCACATTCATAATGTGTTCCATAAATCTCTGCTTAAAAAATATTTTGAACCGGTAGTACCATCTAAAGCCTCGCCTCCGCCGGTTCTTGTTAATGATGCTGTAGAGTATGTGGTGTCTAAAATAGTGGATGTCAGGAAGGTGCGTAATTCCTTGCAGTACCTGATTCACTGGAAGGGGTATGGACCTGAAGAGAGATCTTGGGTACCTGCCAGGGAGGTTCATGCTCCTAGACTTGTTCGTAAATTTAATTTAGAACACCCTGAAAAGCCATCGCCTGAAGTCTTGGGTCCGGTGGCCCCTCGTAAAAGGGGGGGTACTGTCACGGGGTTCCGAAGGTGCACTCGGTCCCCCATTGCCCGCAGAACTGTTGCTTAGCTTTTGGAATGAGGTTCTGTGTTTGACCTCATTCCCAGGGCGGCTTTACTAGCTGGGTGGCTCCCTGCTCCTAGTCTGCCTTGAGCGCCGAGCTGATCACTCGGTGCTCGACTGGTTGGTCTGTCGGTCATGTGACGCTGGCCACGTCACATGACCCTCACTCCCCACTATAAATACAGGCAGCCTGCTGGCTACAGGTTGCCTGTTAATTTCTAGGTTCCTGGCTATTTGTTGAACTGCTGAATACTTACCTGATCCTGTTCCCTGACCATCCTTTTGCCTGCTCCTCCTGTACTGCGCTTCCGTCCTGGTATTGTGACCTCGGCTCCCACCTGACTACTCTCTTAGGACTCCTCTTGTACTTCTCTGCTCTCCTGGTATTTATGACCCCGGCTTCTCCTGACAATTCTCTGCTTGCTCCATTTGTACTTTGCAGCTTTCCTGGTATTGACTCGGTCCGTTCACGTCCTGTTGTTTGTCTGTCTGTCATCCCTGCACTTACTCCAAGTTAGGGATTGCCGTCCAGTTGTCCCCTGTCATTAGGACTCGCGAGGCAAGTAGGCAGGGCCAGGGGTAAGGGTGGAGCGCAGTGGTCACTTCCCTCCCCCCTGTGTGTGTGTGTGTGTACGCGACCGTTACATCTACCCTCTAATGGAACAACTTTTAGCAAATGAAGCAGTGGAAAAATGGCCCAAGGGTAATTGAAAAGGGTTTAGGCAGAAACCCTTCTGTCCTGTGTGGGGGGCTTGGTTTGATCCTTGCTAGGGGGCTCTTACTTCTCTATGTACGCCACTGCCTTAGGGCTTGTTCACATTCGGGGCATCCGTTGATTTGCAGGATCCCAAAGAGAAACTGATCTGAACTGACTCCATTGTAGTCAATGGAGATTGTTCAGCTCTCTTCATTTCGGTTATGTGCCAAATCCGGCACTTCAGTTATTTTCATTTTTCTTCTCCTCTAATGTAGCAGAACAAAGGAAATAAATACCGGCGGTGTGAACTCACCCTTATATAAACGGATTTGACAAACCTGTAATATCATATTTTTCTAAAATATAAAAACTCCACTACAAATACATGTTTTTTGGCCATCCCCTTCTGTCAGATAGGTAAAATTAGGTGACAACCAATTTTGCCACAATTTATAGCTTCGAAAGTGGTTTCCACTCAGGCTCTGGCTGGCAAATTTACCTATTGCTCATATCTCTATGTGACTGCAATAATCAGGTTTTCTGTTCAGGACTCTAGGAAGGCTCAGTAATGAACCTTTTGTTGTAGTTCCCAAAAACATGACTCTACAATTGTGTTACGAGCAAAAGGTGTTTTCTTCTTGCTTCATGTTCACCTAGTTACCAACTTAATTTGATCAGTTCCTATGCAACTGCCTTGCCTCTGAATCTGGAATTGTTTATTGCCTAGCTTTGCCTGGTTGATTAGGGTGGAGTTGTTGACTGTTGAGCCCTTATATTTCCAGGTCTTTCTCCATTCAGGTTGTCTGGTATAGTGTTTGCTAGGTGCAGATATTTTTTACCTTGATCTGTATGTAGTTCCATTGCTGTGTTTGGAATGTGTTGCTATGCTCTTGTCTTGTATTGCCCAGGCTGATTTGCTGACTTGAATTCAGATAGGGTCAGTTCAGTATCAGATTTTTCATCCTTTATGTACCTGTACGAAATATACCTGCTCTCCACTCTATTGCTGGATGTTGTCCTCCTCCTGTGACCCTCAACATTCGGTTTCCTGTCTTCCACCATTGTGTTAAATTTGTTTAGGCCCCTTTCACACGGGCGAGATTTCCGCGCGGGTGCAATGCGGGAGGTGAACGCATTGCACCCGCACTGAATCCAGACCCATTTATTTCTACGGGCTGTGCACATGAGCGGTGATTTTCACGCACCACTTGTGCGTTGCGTGAAAATCACAGCATGCTCCTCTTTGTGCGTTTTTCACGTAACGCAGGCCCCATAGAAGTGAATGGGGCTGCGTGAAAATCGCAAGCATCCGCAAGCAAGTGCGGATGCGGTGCGATTTTCACGCACGGTTGCTAGGTGACGATCGGGATGGGGACCCGATCATTATTATTTTCCCTTATAACATGGTTATAAGGGAAAATAATAGCATTCTGAATACAGAATGCATAGTACAATAGGGCTGGAGGGGTTAAAAAATAAATAAATAAATAATTTAACTCACCTTAATCCACTTGTTCGCGCAGCCGGCATCTCTTCTGTCTTCTTTTGTGAGGAATAGGACCTTTGATGACGTCACTGCGCTCATCACATGGTCCGTCACATGATCTTTTACCACAGTGATGGATCATGTGACGGACCATGTGATGAGCGTAGTGGCGTCATCAAAGGTCCTATTCCTCACAAAAGAAGACAGAAGAGATGCCGGCTGCGCGAACAAGTGGATTAAGGTGAGTTAAATTATTTATTTATTTATTTTTTAACCCCTTCAGTGCTATTGTACTATGCATTCTGTATTCAGAATGCTATTATTTTCCCTTATAACCATGTTATAAGGGAAAATAATACAATCTACACAACCTTGAACCCAAACCTGAACTTCTGTGAAGAAGTTCGGGTCTGGGTACCACATTCAGTTTTTTATCACGCGCGTGCAAAACGCATTGCCCCCACGCGATAAAAACTGAACAACGGAACGCAATCGCAGTCAAAACTGACTGCAATTGCGTACCTGCTCGCGCGGGTTTGCCGCAATGCATCGGGACGCATCCGGACCTAATCCGGACACGCTCGTCTGCAAGGGGCCTTAGTGTCTTGCTTTCTGCCAATATACAGATTGTTTCTCAGACTTTCCGGTTGCTGTGCAGTTCAGACTTACTATTAGATGTGGGGGTAGGTGAGTCCCAAGAGCCATTATTAGGACTTCTATAGGTGAGGTCCAGTTCTTTAGTTTTGTGCATAACCGGTATAGGTGCATTTTTAAAAAATTTCCATCTTTCTTTGCATTGTGGTGCAGTTTTTTGTGGAAGACCTTGCTCTTTTTCAGCCAAACGCTCCTGTGTTTGGATCACAGAACAACCACAAATATTGCACCAAGACAGCATTAAGTGGATAACGGTGCATATTCTGTGTCAAAATCCACAGCAAATCTGCATCCGACTGTTTACACTGATGACCCAGGTCTGGTTACAGATTTTTTTAGGCAGGTTCGAAATCCATGTCTAGAAGGAACATTGAATGGGACTGATCTGCGGTCAGAGATTAGCAACATTAATTATGTTAAAAATATATAAATTTTCACGTTTAAAAAAAAACTCCATTTTCAATTTGTAGTCACATCGGCATAATGATACAGGACGGTAAGTGGCATGATGAAGACAGATGTAGCATTCGTCGGCCTCATTCATCCTAATCAGGCAGTGATTAAACCCATTAACTAGCATAGGACTCTCAGTAATTGCCGTCACCAGGCCTGGTTGCCCTTTGGTCTGTGAACATGACCTGATGAAGGATTCAGTAAAACCATGATTAGGGTACGAAGATATGGGGGCATAGACACAACATGAAAGGTCTGAAGGTGGCTTTTCAAAGAAGCTTTATCACATGGACATATTGGAGGGCAGTTGAATTAAAGAGGTTTTCTGTAATAGACATTAAATGGCATATTGATGAGATATGGTCTGATTGGTGGGGTCTGAATACAGGGATAACCACCAACGATGAGAATAATGGCTCCACCAAACTGTCAGAATTAAATTGACTTGAATGGGCCAACAATGTACTTCCCGACCTGGCACCAGGTTGGTGGCACTATGTCAGAAAAGACTAAAGAGGCCAAAGCCCCTTTGTACCAGGTATCACTGGGGACCAGATCGGTTGAACCTTACCATTCATGGTTACAGTGAAGAATCCATATTACTAACTTTATTGTACAGGTTATAAAGATTATAGGGGTTGTCACACAGAAAATATGTTGCAGTTTCAAAAACAGCACCTGGATCTGAATACTTTTGTAATTGCATGTAATTAAAAATATAGCATATCCACTGAGTTATTCAATAAAATGTATCTGTGTAGCGCCACCAGCTGTTTGTTCTTTTTCTTATTTCTTTGTCCTGCTCACTCAGATGGCCGCACATGCTCAGTTTCATCCTTCAACTGCCTCCTGAGTTGTGATAGGGAGAGCATGGACACGCCCCCTGAGCTGTGATAGGCAGAGCATGGACACGCCCCCTGAGCTGCAGCAGAAAAGACACTCCCCTTGAGCTGTCAGCTTGATATAAATCTATCAGAGCAATGAATGGGGAGATCTCTGGATCCATGTGAGGTAAGGGGCTGGTTCTAGCTTTGTCAGAAAGAGATTGCCATATACTAAATGATGTCTGATCTTCATTTTTTACATTAGTCTTGAGATAACCCTTTTATATTTTTTCTAATTAAACTATTTTATCAAACTTTATGGGGTTTTATTTTTATTTTTGTTTCCCAAGAGGATCTTTCACTTTTCCTTTTTTTTTTTTTATTATATTGCATTGAAATAGCTATACCCACTTTACGTGCACACTTCAGGGCAGCAGTAGGAGCCTCTGTCATGCCCAAGGCTGTTCCTTAAAACTGTCAGCCAAAGAAATTCCTATCTCCAGGGCCTGCAATCGGTCCATCTCAGGGATTAAAGAGCACCTACCGTGACCTCGGTACATTTACATTGACGCTTTCGTACTTGCATTATCATCCATCGAGGGCAAGTGTGATTGACAGCCTCCATACAGCTGCAATCGCCAGGAATATATAAAACTCTGATCCGTGTTGCTTAAAAATGCACCTGTCAGCAGGATCACCAAGCATTCTGTCTGGTGGGGTTGATCCTGCTGATTACAACACCTGTCTTGTGAAAATCTCTTGTGTCGTTCCCTAGAGAAAAAAAAAGACATATAGGCAAATGAGGGCTTCAGTGCACTGGCAAGATGAGCTAAGGTGCACCAAATGGCTAGTCCCCTCCCCTCAGTGAACTTGCATAAAGAATAAAAGTTTTTTCTCTGAAACGCTACAGCCATCAGGTGTTGTTCTGCAATTTGCGGACCGCACATGGCCGCTGCTACCATAGAAAATGCAGCAAGAATAGGACAAGAATAGGACATGTTCTATCTATATTTTGCGGGGCCGCGGAACGTAACTACGGATGCGGCCGGCACACGGTGTGCTGTCCGAATCTTTTCCGGCCCCATTGAAATGAATGGGTCCACACCCATCCTTTTTCTCTATTAGCAGTGAGAATACGTCCATCTGTCCACACTTAGCGAACAAGCAGAGAGGTCACGCCACCCTTCTCTCCTACAAGAGATGATTTAACAAACCTCCTCCAGACCAAGATGGAATTGGGAGAGGGGGTTCAAGGGCACCCATTTTATATGGGGCTCCCCTCTCCTCTCTATAAGAAGCTTTAAACCAGGGCAAAAACTATCAACACAACACGCGCATAATGAAATAGAAGTACAAAGGATACTGCGCGGCCGAGGCACTTACGCGCGCCACAATATATAAAAGAGAAAATAAGTTCTGTGTCTTATTTAATGTATCTTGACTTAGTTCATCCACTGCGGCTCAGGCGTCTCCGCTGAGGATAGGACCTGTCAACGCCACTGACTTCTAATGACAAAATCTCCACATAACCTTCAGACAAATCCTCAGCAAAGACCAATCACCGAGTTCCCAGTGCGTCCCCCGGCAGCAGTAAAATGCCATATATTTGTCTTCGGCGGTGTAATAGTTTAGAGCAGATACCTGCGCAGACCCATGCACGATGACAATGACATGTTTGTACATTCCCATTCCTCCACATTTAGATCTCTATGCCCGCCATCGATTAGACAGAATATAGCGATGGGGGGTGGGGGGGATTATTTTTTAAGAAATGTCAACCGTGACAATAGGGGTTTGATCTTCAACGGAAAACTACAAATGATCCCCTATGGTGTTATGACCTAGATTCACACTAACATTAGGGGATGGCACGGATAACATGAGAAGTGGCATGTAAGTGATATCCAGTACGTGGAGAAGTCATCAGTGACGTTATCATTACAGTCGGAGTCCTTGGGAGCGAAGTATAGGGATCAGGAAGAAAAGAGACAAGGAGGGATATGTTTAAAGAGGTTCTTCACTTTCATTTAACTGATGATCTATCCTCTGGATAGATCATCAGCTTCTGATCGGTGGGGGTCCGACACCCGGGACCCCCGCCGATCAGCTGTTTGAGAAGGCAGCGGCGTTCCAGCGTGGGCGCGGCTAAGCTCTGTTCATTTGAATGGAGCCTAGTTGATACTAGTCGTGACGTCAGTGGGCCGGCGGTAAACAGTGAGAAGGCCGCGGCTGGAGTGCCGCTGCCTTCTCAAACAGCTGATCGGCGGGGGTCCCGGGTGTCGGACCCCCGCCGATCAAAAGCTGATGATCTATCCAGAGGATAGATCATCAGTTAAATGAAAGTGCAGAACCCCTTTAAAGAGGTTTTAAAGGGTTAATTAGGTAAAGAACAGAATGGGACAAAAAAAGATACAAAATTAGCACAATGGATGCTCAAAATAAAGGACTTTTTGTTTTGTTTTTTGTTTTCAGTTCTTCTGACGGATCAGAAGAACGTAAAACTAAACAATAATGTGAACCTGGCCTTACGAATATTCCCCATAAGTGCCAATTAACCCATTCACTTCCACAGACCACCAATGATTTTGAATTGATTTTATGGCTTGGCAACTGTGTTGGCAACAGTCACAACAACTAGTATCTGGTATGGGTGCATTCACGTGACAGTAAGTGTTTTGCGGTCTGCAAATTGCGGATCCGCAAAACACGGATACCGGCCGTGTGAATTCCTCATTTTGTGGACCGCACATGGCCGGCGCTATATAGAAAATGCCTATTCTTGACCGCAACTACAAACAAGAATAGGACATGCTCTATTATTTTTATTTTTGCGGGAGCCGCGGAATGGAACAACGGATGCGGACAGCGCATGTTGTGCTGTCCGCATCTTTTGCTGCCCCATTGAAATGAATGGGTCTGCACCTGTCCTGCAATTTTGCAGACCCAAAATGACGCTTGTGTGAATGGACCCTAAGAGAAGGGTCACTGTGACTGGGGTACTGTAGATAGTGATGATTTTGTAGGATGAGTGTCATTGTGGCTGTCACTATTATGGGGGCACTTTGGCTAGTAATGTTTTGGAGGCACTGTGGCTGTGACCATTATGGTGACAATGTGACTGTCGTCCCTTTGGGCATTGATATTGCCACTGTAATGGGAAGCATTATGACATTCACTGTTAGGTGTCCATAGGTTGGGGACATGTGTAAAATTTAATAGTGGGTGAAGTCATTTATCGAAGGGAAGAACTATTAATACTGCAGTGGCCGGGTTTGGGGTGGCCCCAATGCAACGCTGGATCCCCTAGACACCATCAAGGTGTCACCACGTGTTGATGCTCTCCGGAAGGGATGGTAAGGAGTGGTGCATCCCAATGGGAAATAAGTCCAGAGAGTCAGGGTCTGCAGTAAACCAGTGTGCTTCTTTACTGGAGGAATTCGGGTGCAAAAAAATATAGAAAAGACACAGGGCTGGCTTCTGCAGTCTTCTCTCTGGGAGAAGAAGGGTTTGATGCTGAGGAAAGGCCTGAGATAGCTGTCCCTCTCTCTCTCAGAAGGCTGGAGGCGTCTTCTGCTGATCGCTCAGTAGTCTGGCAGAGTCTCCTCTTCCAAGCACTGATCCCACCCTAACTGCAGAACACTAGGGGCTATAACTGCTCTCCTTATATACAGTTTCTAGCTTAACTAGAACCTTCTAGTGGGAGGGGTGGAGTGGAGAAACACAGCCTAAACAGAAACAATGTTACAACTCCCGTCTCTCATAGACTTGCATTAGAGCTTCAATGATACTCAATAGCAATAACACAGCAGTTTTTCCAGACAATTTTCAGACATAACAAACCAGACATTCAAAAGGTCAGTGTGTTTGGTTTAGGTGGTAAACAAGTCTGGCTTTTCCCCTCCAAAGCATGCTCTTCTTTAAACTCTATGGCAGCTGTGGAAATTTACCAAAAATTACAAGCTTCTTATTCAAAGTCCCAAAAGTCTCTCAATATTCATTAACCCTTTCTACAGTACTGTGCAAACACAGTGCAAATTAGCAGGATATATATGACAACACAAATATAATATGCAGTTACACCATATTAACTAGTATAAGTCAATGCAAGTTAACTCTTTAAAGTGAAATAAAGTAAGGAGTTGATGACTTTGCCTAGGGGAAACAGAGGCAATGTCCACAAATGTCCAGACTTCAAAGTACCTCTGCTCCAGGGCACTACAATACTTTATTCTGTACAAAATGATGTAAAGTCATATACCGCATCATATCATTATGTCTTGCTATAGCAGATTCACTCTTAAAATGAAACAGTTTATCCAATTGTTTATAACTGACGATCTATCCTCTGCATAGGTCATCAACATCCTCGCAGATGGTCTGTTTGTGAAGGCCCTGGAGTTACTGTGAGCGCCGTGGCCTTCTTGCTGCCTTTCCTAGGTCAGTGACGTCATGACCATTGGCCACGTTACCGATAGTTATGACATCACTAGCCTAGAGTGAGCAGTGAGAAGGCCGCGGTGCTCAAAGCAGCTCCAGGACCTTCTCAAACAGATGATCAGATGCCGAAGGACTATACAGAGGATGGGGCATCAGTTACAAACTGTCAGGGAGAGGTGTCTGCCCAATTTAATAACTTCATTGTGTAATGAGCATGATTATATGTTATATAGCAATTCCTACAGTATGTTGCAAAATAACCCATGTCTTGTTAGTGACCAGCATCTGAATAGTCAAAAATATCAAGAATCTACAATGGGACAATTATATAGGCCCGAACTGAAAAAACAGAACTCATTCGTTCGCTTCACAAGTTTTTCTCTAGTGAACGAAATTCATATTATGTAGCTGGGAATGCATGAAAAGCAACAGAGGACCCCATTGTCTTTTAAGCTGGAAATATAGCTGTAACAGGATATGGGACAAAATACAAAAAAAATAATGAATGTACTATGTGCTATGTGGTCAGGGGCAGGGAAGCACATGGCCTTCCTGCTGCCTGAGGCAAAAATTTTAACGGCATTCCAAATCCCTGACCTAACGGCTTCCCTCCAGCCAGAGGTGTAACTTGACCTGCATGCACTTTCTATAATACCGGTGTCTTCTTATGCGGCACAAGGGTCTTTGGGCCCCCTCAGTCTCCTGGGCCCTGTAGCGGCTGCTACCTCTGCACCCCCTATAGCTATGCCCCTGGATCCCAGATATAGCAGATTAGAAATTTATTGAACAGACATCTGGCAGATTGCAATGAGTTTGCAATGAGTGTGGCTGAAACACCTGGACTCAATAATTAAAGGAGTTTTCCGGCCTAGGAGCCAACTTAACATGTGGCAAATAAAAAATGCATTCACCCCTCTACAGTCCCCCAATTTCAGAGCTACGCCTCCTTTTCCAGCCAGACGGAATATAGCTAAGTGTTGTGACCACTGCAGCCACTCCCTGGCCTCAGCAGTCCCATGTGCAAGAATGGCATGTCACCAGCACATGTGACCACTGAGGCCAGTGCCAAGCCATTTCCAGTCTAGCGGCGACCAGAGGCGGCTAGGAAGGGAGCTGTGGCTCTTTGAGTGCATTTTTTTTATTTGCCACACATTACTGGTAAGGGTTAAATTGGTTTTCCAAGACTTTACTAATGATTAGTATCTTATCGGTGGGGGTCTGACACCTGGGACCCCAGCCGATCAGCTGTTTGAGAAGGCACCGGCGCTCGAAGTAGTGCTGCACCTTTCACGCTGCTTGGCCTAGGCCAAATGACATCACATTCTTTGGTCACCTGGACTAGATGCAGCTTAGCAAGGTCCCGGGTGTTGGACCCCCACTGGTCAGATACTGATGACCCATCCAGAGGATAGAAAAACCTTTTAAGTTGGATGGACATCCCTTTAATAGGAGGGGGTCCAACGTCTTTGATCGTACAGTGTGAAGCTTATACACACTCATCCAGCGTCATCGTCTCTGGTAGAAGAGATATAACTGACCGATGAACATCAGAGATAATTGTACAAACCATGTTCTCCAGTTATTGCACTCAGTCTACTCCGACGTAAAGTAAAAGTTAGGAAACAAGCCCAAAAATTCTGGCTGAAGTCAAATTGCACAAAGTAGAAATGTCCACTTCATTTACGCTACATAATTTTTAGTAAAAATGTTCTGTCGAGACTACAAGTGATGGCCTGGAAGATTAAAGATAAGTCTCCTTGCTGGATTTTACTATTACTTGTAAGTGACAAAGCACCAAAAGACAGCGTTCTGGCAGCAGTAATACATTTTCCTCAGCACAGAAGAAAATCATCAGCAAGAGATCTGTGCACATTGCTTTGCTTAAATATGAAAGATGCTAAATTATCTGCTATGAAATTTACACCTGAAGGGTTTTTTGGTACTTCTATACTGATAGCTTATCCCCAGGATAGGCTATCAATATCTGATCGGCAGGGGTTCGGCAGACCATATACCCGCCGATCAGCTGTTCTACAGTAGCTCCTGGGCTGGAACTACACAGCGCCATCTATTGTGTAGTGGACGGAGCTGGTAACTGCAGTACTGCTCCTATTCACTTCAATGTAACCACGGTGGACAGAGCTCTGTAGTTCTGGCACCGGAGCTTCTTCGAAACAGCTGATTGGTAGTAATGAAGGGTGTCAGACCTCTGCCGATCAGATATCCTGAGGCTAGGCCATCAATATAAGAGTAGTGGACAACCACAATTAAATACCAAAATATCTGAAGTTCTTGAAAGTTCTAAGGAACTGGAACAGATTGTTGAGTATTGTTGATCCACTGAAGAATTTCAGAAATATGACATTTGTTGCAATTGTGTATCCGAGCTCAGAAGCCAACATGTTCCTTTTGGGTAAAATAAAATATCCTTTGTGGCTGTGATACAAGAGTGCTATCTACCAGAAAATAGAAGAAAATTCCAGCTCCAAGATAGCGAAGAATCGTAGCTTTATTTGCGGTTTAAAATCTTCAAATGACAGGATAAGTTCAGTTACGCATTTCAGACCATAGGTAATTTGTGGTCCTTCCTCATGACTCATGGTGTCATGAGGAAGGACCGCAAATTACCTATGGTCAGAAACGCGTGACTGAACTTATCCTGTCATTTGAAGTTTTCAAACCACAAATAAAGCTACGATTCTTCGCTATCTTGGAGCTGGATTTTTCTTCTATTTTCTGCTACACAATTATCGCATCCAGGTGCACTATCCGGGCTCAGACAGTGGAGGGGAAGGTGAGAGCTGCCTTATGCCTTCTTTAAGAGTGCAGTAGTTTATGTCCGGCCGATTCTCTGCATTTTTGCCGAAATGCGGCCTGATCTCCGTCGGATCCCATTATATTAAATTGGGCCAGCGGACAATCTGTTTGTATCTGGCAGTGCCGGATCTGGAACATTCCAGCGGTCTGTTCTCTACCAGAATAAACGCCATAGATGTGAAAATAGCCTTAGAATATTGGGTTGAGTTTCTGAAGATCAACTAATGTGAGTGACCTTTGCCTCCTTCCAGTTTTCAGGCTCGGTATTATGGGTAGACCGTATTGTCCTGTGACCACCTAGAAGGCTCCTGATAACTTTTCACTATGAACAGTTTTGGTCAAGGCCAAAAATATGGGCATTGAAAGACCTTGAATGGCGTGACACAATCATGAAGTTACTATCCAGTCTGAAAGGGTGGGACCTCATTTTAACTTACTGTACTGGGGCAGTATTGTATAGACTGGTTATTCAAAGTATTATTACAGGCGCAGTATAGAAGAGTATAACTAGGCCTGAAGCAGAACCATTGCTGCTGGTTTATTTCCAGAACATTTAACATTTTTAAAAGACCCTGTGATCAAGTAGCTCGTGAAGCTGGAAAAATTTTGAAGAGCCAAAAAGTCTTGTCAGATTTTTTTTTAGGTAGCCATATATATTAGATAAAGATTAGTCAAACACAAGTTTGACAGGACCAGCTGACCATCTACAGTCAGGTCCATAAATATTGGGACATCGACAATTCTAACATTTTTGGCTCTATACACCACCACAACGGATTTGGAATGAAACAAACAAGATGTGCTTTAACTGCAGACTGTAAGCTTTAATTTGAGGGTATTTACATCCAAATCAGGTGAACGGTGTAGGAATTACAACAGTTTGCAGCTTCTCAGCTGTTTCATGTCCAGGTGTGTGTTATTCCCTCATTATCCCAATTACAATGAGCAGATAAAAGGTCCAGAGTTCATTTCCAGTCTGCTATTTGCATTTGGAATATGTTGCTGTCAACTCTCAAGATGAGATCCAAAGAGCTGTCACTGCACAGGCTGGGGAGCGGGATGGCCACGGTGCGGATCGGCGGTGATCCGCCATCCCGCTCCCCAGCCTGTGCAGCAATGCCACCACGTAAGCCTTAAAGCCTTTTAAAGATTTCCAGACACTGGTGAATGCCGCGTCTTTTCTATCTACCGTCCATGCACTGATAACATTATGTTGGTGTTATCCAATACATTCCAGAACTGTAAGGGTTACATAGCCTCATAAAGCAATATAATGCTATGCGACCCCGGCAGTGCTGGGAGGTCAGGCCGGGTGCCGCGCTGCGAGTCCGGAGCGTAACACTCGCTCGTCTGAAAGTGGCCTTAGGAGAGTATCAGTGTGAGGATTGCCACTGTGATTTGTCTGAACAACTGTCGTTGCCAGATCCACTATCACTCCTATCCTCCGCTCTGCTCCTCCTGGGCTTTTGGCAGGAGCTGTTTATTGGGCCTTGGGTGCGACGCGGGGGGATGGTTCGCCCACCTGCAGCTGGTCTGTCTCTAACTAAGATAGCAGCTCACTACTACAAGTCTCTGGAGGTACTCACTGTTCGCCCAAGGTCAAGAGCGCCTTCCTTAAATCGCTTGCAAAATGAACGTGCCCTTGAAGAACGTGCCCTCGTTTCATAGGCACAGTGATATCATGAATATTGCATTAACCTTTACTTGTTATTTAAAAAAATATATATATAAGATTTATCATTTTCACGTTCTTGTCGTTTCTGGAGCTCAACACAATGATATAAAATGGATTATCGCGCTTTGTTTGGAAATATTATAGAAAGCGTTAAGACGTTAGTATCCTTCCCTCCGCTCACAATGCCGCTCTAACCTTTCAATCCTCTTATTAACACCCATGTCAGGATTCTCCTTGAGAAGAAGCTTGAGTGTCACCATTTTCAATGAGTTCCTTTCATTAAGAGCCCTGTTTTCTTGACATGGGATAACAAATGGTCATTGCCTGATCCTAATGTGCTTTCTAACAACGCTCCTCCGGTGCCACAGCCACAATTATTTGTCATTTCAATATGATATGGCACAGATAGATATATATATATATATACAGGAAAATTATACTTCTCATTAATATGCAAAAGTAGAGTGAATTTCCACTGAAAAATAGGATAAACTAAAGACATTTACAGCAAGCTCAGGAGGAGCAATCGGAGGATAGGAGTGGTAGTGGCTCTGGTAATGATAGTTGCGCACACAGAACACAGTGGAAATCCTAACATCCTTACTATACTCAGGGCACAGCCTGGCATTGGGGCTCCTGCCTGGTGGAGGTTGGGGTGCCCTTGGTGTTAAAGGGGTTGTGCAGCCGTTAATATTGATGACATATCTTCAGGATAGATCATCAATATATCAATATCTGATCAGCGGGGGTCCGACACCTAGCACCCCACCGATTAGCTGTGAGACGAGGAGGTTGCGCTCCAGGTGATGAAGAGCAAGCAGTGCTTGCATGGAGTGCCACCTTCTCTTCAAACAGCTGATCGGTGGGGGTGGCGGGTGTCCTGAAGATAGGTCATCAATATTAATGGCTGCACAAGCCCTTTAAGTGTTTTGGCAGGATGCAAGGCAGGGGGGTGCATGCAGGTGCAATGGTGAACAAATGGTGGCGGAGTAAGCGACCAGGCCACTCGGTGCAAATAGGAGTAGTAGTACACCCACTAATATAAAGGCACATTTCCAATTCTTTCTCAATAGCAATGTATGGATAACAGCAATGATGAGGGTTGTTGTGGCACTCCTTCTCTCTGACTTTCCGAATGCGCTCTGCAGAACCCTAGGCATGCAATTAAGATTCTAAATATATATTTCTGTAATGTACAGAATTAGGATATGGCATGTTCCCTCTCACGGCAGCAAAGTCTATTTATGCCATAAACAAGTACAATACATCGCTGACTGTCTCCAATGCACTTCAATGCATAGACTGACCTCTAGGGTGGAGCCAGCCCTGCCTAGTCACTAAGAACCTCCCACTCTGTACAAAGCCTATGGGACATGTAATGAGCAAAATACTGTGATATTAACACTTTAACCACTTTCAGTGGGGACACTGCAGGTAGCTATCCTTTAGTCAATGTCTGACCCTTTAACAGGTCTTGTATTTTAAGGGTATTAGCCAAACCAGGAGCCCTCTGCCAAAAGAAAAGAAAATCCATCTGAAGAGAAAGCTGTTTCAATAATTTTGCCGCCCTTCAGTACAGAGCTGGGTGCTTGTTTGGCATAGCCCTTTTCTTAGGGAGCATTGCCTGGCCTATATGACTCCCTAAGCCAGCTATGGCGCTCTACCAAGGAGACAAATACAACATCAAGCTTATAGCATGCATGTTGTGTGAATAGAGATGCAAAACTGCTGACATTACTAGGTAGGGGCTGGAGATAGCAGGACAAACATACCTTTTGTAAAGCTTTTATTATCAGAAGTAGTGTGAACATGAACTTTTATTCTATTATACAAATGGATAAGGGGGCACACCTACATCTGGATTCACACAAAACACTAGCCAATATATTAAAATAGTTTATTTAATATAACAAATTAGGCACCTGATTAATCGCACTAAAATAACATAAAATACAATGGTTAAAATAATATCACATAAAACCACACTAAGGGTTTGGTTTGTAATTGGATCGCAAACTTCAGTCTTAGATTCAATGTCTGGTTCAAGGTTTTGAGTTTCAACCAATAAATTGGTGAGTGCGGTCTCTTTAATGGTCTGCGGTATACCTGCGGTTTATTCAATATAAAGGATTCCACTATTTTAGGGATTACTCAATAAATATAACAGCTTCTTGATTTGCGGTATATAGTTACTCACCGCTTTGACTTTGATTTAACAGTTACAGCCTTGCTGTGATTAATTGCAACAAGTTACTCACTGTTTAGCAGCAATGGAGTGTTCGTCTTTCTGTGCTTAACGTGGCGTCCCACGTGTTAGCAGCACATGCGGTCTTACCTCCGATCAGCTTTAAAGTGAGTTAAAAAACAATTTTTGAACCAAGAAACAGTCCGTTTTGACGCCGGGGTCGATAAGTGGTTAGACCCGCTTTAAAATCCGGCGTACCTTTGTGTCTTTTTATGCAAGACAAGACAGGACTTTCGTTTCTTTTGCTGTAGATGTTTGGATATTTTTGCAAATCCCAAGGCGGTGCGCAGAAGGTATGCTGCGGTTTTCTTCTTGGCTTAGAGACTTGGTGTACACAGAGTGTTATCTTTTTTTTTTTTTTTTCTTCACTTATTCTGGGTTTAGCATCCCTTTAATGGCATCCTACCAGTTCATTATCTGTTTCTTACATAAGGGCATCGCCCTTAATACAACAATTTATTTTCAATGGTGTTGGCAATTTTTTTTTATTTTTTTTACTGCAAAGGAGCATAAAGTTAACTTTAACAGGAATTGTCAATATGTTGTAAAATGGCCAATAAAAATAACACAGGCCTTCCTTCAGATCTCATGAGTATACTTTATTTGTCCTTGGAAAAATCATATCCAATGTACCTTTCAAAATGATTTATTGTGCGTTATTGTTACAGGGTTCAATATTGTTCAATACTGAAGCATTGTAGTGATTACCTCTCTCCAGTCTGATTTAGCTCTATCATGTGCCATTATTTACCTCCCGAGGCAAAAACATTTTAATTGGTTTAAAAAAAGAAGTCTGAACTCTCTTTCATCAATGACAGATTACATCAAAGTGAAACACATCCAGCACAGCACAGTCTCCCCATGCTAGAGAGCTGAGCCATTCTGTAAGAAGAACAGTGAATTTGCAGAAGCTTTGATTTTGGGAGGCAACCATTTTCTTACTGTTCCATTTACCATTCTTGAAAGTAGGATAGGTATGATTGTTGGGGTCCAACGGCTTGTGTTTCCATTGTTCTTGAGAATAGGGCTACCCACATCTTCATTCTTGTGAGAAACAGTCAAGAACAGACCAGTTCTCCGGTTTTATAATGAAATATTTTTATCTGCCCATAGTACCCCAAACACTGCATATTTTTGCCCTATATACCAGTTATTCATGTCAGCACTTTTCTTCCTTTGTTCTCAGCATCCCGGCATTCTGGCAGGATGTTTACATGTAGAACTTCCTGTCTTTATCAACTTTCTTCTGGGTTTATGTAGTGTCCCACTAGGTAAAGGTGGGCACTACACAAGGGTTAATATGTCTATCGCATTAATGTGTTATGTTCATTTCCCTGTGTTATCTGGGTGTCAGGCCTGTTAGGGTGTAGTTCAGCCTCCTTGACATTAGAGGGAGCTAGAGAGCCCTGAGTATATATAGGTAGGCCCAGACAGGGGAGAGTTAGTGCATTCCAGGTGGCTAGTAGTGCAGTCTAGCCTGCCTGAAGTTCCTGAGCCTCTGTTAGCTCAGAAGATTCACCCCAAGAGAAGAGTTTGCCTCCTGGGAGAAACCTACAGTTCCCATAAGCAGAGCAGAGCCAGTGTTCCAGCTAAACAAGTAAGCTGAAGGGCAGAAGAATCATTAAGTTAAAGCAAGGGATATCTACCTGAGGAATATTGTTTACCAAGGATAAAAGCCAGCATTAGGGCATATGGGCCTTGGAATACAGCCAGCCAGAACAACTGAGAAATAGTGCAGCCTGGTCTGGAGTGTTGATTTTACCCTCTGAGTATCTTGCAAAGAACATTATCTGCCATTTATAAAAAGCCTGCTAATCGTTATTGCTGCAATGTGGAACTGAACCTGAATTGTACAAAGTTGAACTGTTTCCAGTAAAGCAAAGTTTGGTTCACCATACTATCGTGTTCCTCATTTACTACCACTAGAAATCGGTGTGCCACCGTTACAGGCACTGGCGTTACGTTTCTTAAAGAGACCTTACCCCAGGCACATAAAACACCTGCAACATCCAGGGCACCTCATCCACCACCAGGCCTGGTCCCTAGATACAGAGTGTGCCCCAGAGACCTCCTGTGCCAGCTTCTCCTTCACTGCTGTACGCTTGCCCAAAAACCGTGACCTCACAATCGCAATACCCTGCAGGTCTGGCGTGCTGCATTTACATACAGAACTTCCTGTTTTCATTAACTTTTTTCTGGGGTTTCTATCTAAACCCAGCATGCTTTCTCTCTATTGTTTGACAGGGCATGCTCCACCTGCCACCCTGTTCCCTCTGCAATTTCACATAATTAGCTGTCAGACACTAGCGATCCGCTAGTGTCTGCTCTAACAAACCATCCTAATATAATAGTTTTTTGTGCAGCCTTTTCGCTAAAAAAAGAACTTATATCGATATGCTAATGAGCCTCTAGGTGCTATGGGGGCGTCATTAGCACCTAGAGGCTCGGTCTACCTTCACAAACTGACGCCGCCCAGCGCGTCCCTCCAGCCTGCCCATCTCCTCCGGAATGCGATCCTCCCTGTGAGCGTATGTATTCGGCGCATGCGCAGTGAATGTCTGACCGCTTCCCTGCTTAGACATCTCCACTGCGCCTGCGCCTATGACGTCATAGTGCTCCGAGGAACAGGCGCAGTGGAGATGTCTGTGCAGGGAAGCGGTCAGACATTCACTGCGCATGCGCCGAATACATACGCTCACAGGGAGGATCGCATTCCGGAGGAGATGGGCGGGCTGGAGGGACGCGCTGGGCGGCGGATGTTTGTGAAGGTAGACGGAGCCTCTAGGTGCTAATGACGCCCCCATAGCACCTAGAGGCTCATTAGCATATCAATATAAGTTCTTTTTTTAGCGAAACGGCTGCCCCAAAACCTATTATATTAGGATGGTTTGTTAGAGCAGACACTAGCGGATCGCTAGTGTCTGACAGCTAAATATGTGAAACGAAGTGGTAGAAACCCTTTAAGATTGGAGGTCTGATCTAAGGTCTGATTAATACGAGGGGTGTGATTTGGGGGACTGATCTTAGGTCTGATAAAGATTGGGGGTCTGATCTGAGGTCTGATGAAGATTAGTGGTGCGATCTGAGGTCCGATGAAAAATATTTTTTTCTTATTCTCCTCCTTTAAAACCTAGGTACATTTTATGGTCTGGTAATTCTTATAAAGTGAAAACTATAGTATGTTATAATACTAATTATACCATCATATAACAAGAAGAGGAAAAACTAAACAAAATTCAAGTCAGAAACGGGGCAAGTCATATGTAACCTAGTACAGCCCCAACGTTAAATTCCCCATTCAAGACATGTGTACACTTTGGCTCAAAATTTTGCTTGGGCCTAGCTCTGATTTTATCCCTACATCTCCTTGGTCTCCAATTTGAAAATAATGGGGGGAGGGGGGTTATAGAATTCTTTTACCTTCTTCAAACAACCACCTAACATTGTCCAATGTAGATAGACAGATTATCATGTCTGAGAAGTGTGGCGCAGAGGGGAGGGAAGAGGAGTAACCTTCCACTAGGGAGAGGGAGGAGTGGTGACCCCTAGCTCGCATGCTATTGGCACCTTGCTGCCCTGACGTCCCTAGACGGGCTGCTAACCCGTACGCCGATCACTTGCCTCATCCCTGGCTTACCCTGAAATAAGCCCTAGATAGTGAGTAGGGTGGTGGGAGCACTAGTCCTCACCACTGACATCTAGGGTAACAACAGGGAAAGGACAAACAACACAAACACCACGAACAATCCCCGAAGAAAGACAACAACAAACTGGAGTGAACCGGAGATCCAACAGCTCCTGTTCCAACGGCTCCACAGAAACAGTTGTCCACCTGAGGCCAGTATAGAAGATCTGGAAAGAAGGTCTATATCTGGCAGCAAGGGAAGCAGAAAGAGAGAATATATAGTAACTGGGAGTGGCTGAGAGAGAACAGCTGAAAGGAAAAGCTACAGATTCCTAAATGGGACAAAAAGGATCGCAAACCTAAGCAGGAAAACCTGGACCGGAATCTATTCCCACCACTAGGTCATGGAACGATCTCTTGAGAAGCCGAGCGCCTAGCCACCCGCTGCGACCTTCTGACCCCAGGCACAACAGGGTCAGCGATAGGTCGTGACACCCTCATGACATATATAGATAGATGAGAGAGATGGGCAAGCAGACAGACAGACACAGACAGACAGATATGAGATAGATAGATAGATATGAGATAGATAGATAGATAGATAGATAGATATGAGATAGATAGATAGATAGATAGATAGATAGATAGATAGATAGATAGATGATAGATAGATAGATAGATAGATAGATATGAGATAGATAGATAGATAGATAATAAATAGATAGATAGATAGATAGATAGATAGATAGATAGATAGATAGATAGATAGATAGATAGATAGATAGATAGATGAGACAGATAGATAATTTTCAATTTCAGGGTATAGGAAGACATGAACAGATTCCGTTGGGTTAGAAAGCTTTTGAAAATAGAAGGAACCACAAACAAATTGTTTGGAATGCTGTTTGGCTGATAAATGAAAGCTGGATGACTGTGAAAATTACCCAGCTTCAATGTGACCACAGCAAAGAGCCCACCGGGGGCCACTGTATAGTAATCCCTGCCATTCTCCCAAGTTTATAACAAGTTTACAAGCAAAGAGGAAGCCAGTTGGGGTTTGGAAAAAAGGTTGATATATTACACAACTGATTTCACTGCTTCAATTTCAGCAATGTGTTCTTCTATCCAACGGGGAATTTTATCGTCAAATATAAAGCAAGTGAGATTAAAGGAGTCAGCAACACAGTGGAAGATTTACCGAGATTCTGATCTTGAGGAGACTGGAGACATGATCTCTAGGAAGTGAGAGAACCTGGAAATATTGCTGTTTATTAAAACTTTGTTATTTTCACCTGAAATAAATGAAGAAGCAAATTGTCTTGATTAAAAATACGCTATTGTTTTGTGTATACAGCTCCTATGCAAACCTATATAGACCTGCTTCTCCATGGTCACTGGCTATATTCTGATCCTGCTGATTAATATACTCTTGAGCCCTGGAGAGACAATTCTAGAAAAACTTACGTCAAAGGATGTATTTTATTTACTGTTAAAATTCCTAGAGTTTTAATTTGCTATGTGTGTTTAGTTTTGTTTTATACAGTATATTTCTGCGTACTGTTCTACTGCTTCACATTCAAGATTTCTCCATTATTTGTCAGGAAAGGGGTAGTGTCATGTGTAGTGTACGGGAGCTGTAATGCCCGTCACTACAGAAGGGTCACTTGTGTGCTGTCGTTTCCCCTTATTTATGGGGAGGTTGGTATAAGTCATCTTCATAAAATATAATGTAATGTAATGCTATGTACTTCCCTGTTACTGTAAAATGTGCATGTACAGGCCTGCTAGGGGTGTCATTCCAGCTCTTAGTCACTAGAGGGAGCTAGGGAGCCCTAGTTTATATAAGGCCCAGTCAGGGAAAGGAAGAGGAGTTGAAGTGGGAGCTGAGGTTGGAGATTAGACCATGTCTGAGTTAAGTCCAGGCCTGGAGCCTGCAGACCAGGAGAGGGTATTGCAGTCCCTGTAACCGGGTTCCAGATCCAAGGAGAAGGTTCCCCTCCTGAGTTTATATATGCAGAAGCAGGAACACCACCGTTAATCAGCCTGAGGAAACTGAGAGAGACAGAGGCAAGTCCAGAAAAGCAAGAGGTACTAAAGACAACAGAGGAGGTACTTGATAATTATAAAACCAAGGATATACGCCAGAGCTAGGGCATCGGGCCTTGAAGAAGAGTTTCTATGTTCCAGGATCAGTCAGGAATAGAGTGCAAGCCGCCTGTACTGCAAGTCCTGTGTTTAACACTCTGAAGTCACCTTGCTATATATTGCCTGCATCAAATGTATTGAAACCAACTGTCTTCAAAGGAACTGCGCTTCCATCTATGTCCATGTATGATGACTACTAAAGTTTGAGTTCTGTTTTAACATCACGTGGTTCCTCAGTCATTCCTGCTATCAGCAAACGGCGTGCCACCGTTTAATTGGCACTGGCGTCACGAACATTACTTATCATTACCTGCCCTTGCAGAGAGTCAGCTGTCTCAGGTTAGAGTCAGGATTGCACTACAACACCCAGGAACATTTTTAAACCTAACTTGAGTATGCTGCACATGTCCCATGTCTTCATGGTTCATTATCATTAGGGTCATCTTTGAATTGTATTGTATGGCTGGATAAGTTTGTCATCTTCCTGGATGTTGCCCTGTTTTTGCAGCCCCCTCCCTGCTTCTTGCGGATAGTAGCCAATTTATGTTATCTGCACTGGTGTTTCCATGTGCTGCTCAACTCTGCCAAATTATCATCTTTTTACCTACAGTTTTGATGCATAACTACAAGATTTCAGCTTGGAATAAATGTATCTGGATTCTTCACACATGCCTGAGCAGTTGAGTTGATCGCTGTCTGATGAGAGACTGAAGTACACAGTTCAATACAGACTGCCATTGTTACATGGAACCATTGAGCATAACACTTATTGTCAGGATTAGAGATGAGCGAATTTCTCTAAAATTCTATTTGGTCAGTTCGCCGAATTTTCCAAAAAGATTCGATTCGATCCGAATTAATTTGTGGCGAATCGTGTTAAAAAACAGCTATTTCCTGGCTGCAGAGAGCCTGTATAGTGGTGTAGAACACTGTGCCTTGCAGTAACACACATAGGGAGTCTGCTGTGGTAGTGAAACAATACTGTGAGTCCGTATGACATGCAGATGACAGGTGTCGCTCTTAGAATCACTTCACTTATTTGGGGGCCAAAACTGACCAAATAACTCAAGTGTAAACTCAGTCTTACAGGTCGATGTTAGCTCCAGGTATAAAGAACCGTGCAGAGGCCCAAGATCCTACTATAGCGTGAAAGAGCGCTATTACACCGTCGTCAGCTGATTCCACATAGATGTCTACAGAACCTGTTCTATTAAACGCTTATACAAGTAGAGCCCCTCATCAGAGTGGAGAGGGTGTCAGCAGTAAGTTTGTGTTGATGTCACTGATTAATTTTCCGCATTCTCTGATCCGTCAGAACAATAACCCCCCAAAAAACGGGTCTTGTCTGTTGAGCATCCTCCTTCACTCGGTCAGCATTTGGTCAGTCATCCATCAGTATCGATAATGCCAAAAAAAAAACAGGAGTGGATCCAAAACAGAGATGACACGTGAATGGAATATTTACATATCTTCTGTGCTTTGTACCCACTCCTGCTTTTGGCTACCTAATCATAAGCCAATTCTTATGGGACCATACAGGCCTTACAGCTGCTACACAGACAGGATCCGTTGTGCGTCTCATTTGTCCTTCCTTCTGACAGATCCAAAGAAGGGTCAAATAAATGATGATGTCAACCAAGCAAAAAAGGCAAAATAGTGGCCCAGTCATGAATTGGGGAGCGTGGGAACAGCATGAGAAGTCCACAGAGTGGCCGAATGAAATAGTGTGGAGGTGGCAGCAGCATCAGGAAACCACAAAATGATGGCAAGGTGACATAGTGTGGAGGTGGCAGCAGCATCAGGAGACCACAGAGTGGCAAGGTGACATAGTGTGGAGGTAGCAGCAGCATCAGGAGATCACAGAGTGGCACAATGACAGAGTGCGGAGGTGGCAGCAGCAGCATGAGAAGGCCACAGAAAGGCAAGGTGACATAGTGTTAAGGTAGCAGAAGCATCAGGAGACCACAGAGTGGCAAGGAGACATAGTGTGGAGGTAGCAGCAGCATCAGGAGACCACAGAGTGGCACAATGACAGAGTGTGGAGGTGGCAGCAGCAAGCATGAGGAGGCCATAGAGAGGCAAGGTGGCATAGTGTTGAGGTAGCAGCAGCATCAGGAGACCACAGAGTGGCAAGGTGACATAGTGTGGAGGTAGCACACAGCAACGTGCAGCCACAGCAACGTGCACCTACGCATTGGGATGTGCTGACTTCTACCCTCCCCCCCCCCTTTGTGTTTGTAGTATTATATAGGAGTTGTGGCTGACTCCTATTGGTCGTGCACTCCTGTAGCCCCTCTTCTGCCTCACAGGCTGATTTTAATTAGCATGAGTACATAGTTTGCTCAGTATGCAGGCTGGTATTTGTAGTCCCTGGATTCAATGGAGGCCATTTTGGCACCACACAGATATAAACCAAAAGTGGCCCAGCAGGCATGTGGGACCTGCACTTCCTGAATTTCATGGTTGCTGCCATGGCACATAACAGGTGAGTTTTAGTGTTATGACCCGTCTTATAGAGATCGCCTTGGCATGCGGCAGACGGGCTAAAATGATTTTGTACAAAATGTATTTGCTAAGCATCTCTAAATTATTAGCATAGCATTTGAAATATAATATACCTTTGTACTTTATTTGGTTTGTAGAGTGCTGTTGCACTATGTGTTTTTCATATATGTATTTGCAGCCACAGCAACGTGCACCTACGCATTGGGATGTGCTGACTTCTCCCCTCCCCCCCCCTTTGTGTTTATAGTGTGGAGGTAGCAGCAGCATCAGGAGACCACAGAGTGGCACAATGACATAGTGTGGAGGTAGCAGCAGCATCAGAGTGGCAAGGTGACATAGTGTGGAGGTGGTAGCAGCATCAGAAGACCACAGAGTGGCAAGTTGACATAGTGTGGAGGGGGCAGCAGCATCAGGAGACCACAGAGTGGCAAGATGACATAGTGGATTTACAAAAAAAAGGATAAAAAAGGTGAGGGTTAATCGAATCTTAGGTGATGGTGACCCAAAAGATAAGAAAAGGCTAGAGGCGCCAGTGAAATAGGAGAAGAACGTGAAAAATGGAGTGGACAAAAATTTGGGGTAGGGAAGAGTTATTAACTTATGGAAAGCCTGCTGCTGGGGTGACAACGTAGAACTCAATCTACGTGTGGTACTGAAAGAAATAGAATGGAATGGAGGTATTTACACAGAGGGTTCAGAAACAGTACCCTCTATGTTTTTGCTTTTTTTTTTTTTGACCCCAGGGGAGAAGCGCTAAACCGTTTATATGTATCAACCTTTTAGTTTTCAAACAAGAGATACGAATAATAAATAAAAATGGTAAATAAATAAAAGCTTATTGACTTCACTGGGGGGTGGTCCGTAGGATAAGTTCAAGACAACTACGGAACTCGATACCCCCCTAGCCAGAATCGTCTGTAGAATAGTAGATATTGATGTCAGCACAATTCGTGGTGGCTTCGGATCAATTTCTTTATTTGAAGATTCTTTCTAATGCGTTTCGGGGGTTAGATACAGGAATCCCCCTTCTTCAGGAGAAATAAGACATCATAAAAACAATAGTACAGGATAGCCATAATAAAGTCACATCCTGTCTCCTTAAATAGTGGTGTTCTCCCGCCAGAATTAGAATGTATGGGCGGATCTGAGGTTTTATGTTCCACCTTGGAACGCAAGTGTATATGACGAGTGTAAAATTATTTATTGTTATAAGTACACATTGGTGGTGGTGAAGGAGTATGGGGAATGTATATAGATAGGGTTTCAGGGCCTGATAAGTGATAAAATATATAAGTTTACTGGCCGCAATTTGCCGTGGAGCGCATTTGCGTTCCACGGCGGGCCCGATAGGTGAAAACGGAAGTCCATTCCTTAGAACAGTTGGAATGCATATGCGCTCCATCTGGTTACAATGTACGGGTGGATCTGAGGTCTTGCTCGAGAGGCAGGTGGAACGCACATGCGCACCATCAAGTTAGATTATATGGGGGGATCGGAGGGCTAAAGATTGAAGTGCCTCATGGATGGGTCAGTGATTTGGATGACTGATGAGGGGGGGAACTATCAATAAGGAAAGGGGGGGAAGAAACGCCCTGGTTATGTGTACACAGTTTCTCAGTGCGATAGATAATAAGTTGCAATAAATGATAGCAATTGCAATTCATAATTACAGAGTATACATATTAGTAGATATACAATTCATATACATATAAAAATTATAGATATAAAACTAATTTTTTTATTTATCTTTTTTATAAATTAAAAATAGAAGTAGAAATGTGTGTCTTCGGGTGGTGTTGTTCTGAAGTATACTTAAAATAATAAGGATATTGTATGGTGATGGAGAATATCTAAAATATATATATTATATAAAAAATATATATATACAGTACAGATCAAAAGTTTGGACACACCTTCTCATTCAAAGAGTTTTCTTTATTTTCATGACTATGAAGGCATCAAAACTATGAATTAACACATGTGGAATTATATACATAACAAACAAGTGTGAAACAACTGAAAATATGTCATATTCTAGGTTCTTCAAAGTAGCCACCTTTTGCTTTGATTACTGCTTTGCACACTCTTGGCATTCTCTTGATGAGCTTCAAGAGGTAGTCCCCTGAAATGGTCTTCCAACAGTCTTGAAGGAGTTCCCAGAGATGCTTAGCACTTGTTGACCCTTTTGCCTTCACTCAGCGGTCCAGCTCACCCCAAACCATCTCGATTGGGTTCAGGTCCGGTGACTGTGGAGGCCAGGTCATCTGGCGCAGCACCCCATCACTCTCCTTCATGGTCAAATAGCCCTTACTTTCAAAGTTTTCCCAATTTTTCGGCTGACTGACTGACCTTCATTTCTTAAAGTAATGATGGCCACTCGTTTTTCTTTACTTAGCTGCTTTTTTCTTGCCATAATACAAATTCTAACAGTCTATTCAGTAGGACTATCAGCTGTGAATCCACCTGACTTCTCCTCAACGCAACTGATGGTCCCAACCCCATTTATAAGGCAAGAAATCCCACTTATTAAACCTGACAGGGCACACCTGTGAAGTGAAAACCATTTCAGGGGACTACCTCTTGAAGCTCATCAAGAGAATGCCAAGAGTGTGCAAAGCAGTAATCAAAGCAAAAGGTGGCTACTTTGAAGTACCTAGAATATGACATATTTTCAGTTGTTTCACACTTGTTTGTTATGTATATAATTCCACATGTGTTAATTCATAGTTTTGATGCCTTCATATTCATGAAAATAAAGAAAACTCTTTGAATGAGAAGGTGTGTCCAAACTTTTGGTCTGTACTGTATATATATATATATATATATATATATATAAAACAATATATATAAATAAATGGATATATAGATAATATATATTAAAGAGTAGAAAACATATAAAAGTACCTATAAGATACACATCTAGGGTGTATATAGATGTTTATACATATGGAATATAATAAAATGTAAAATTAATAAAAAGAATATAATAAAAAACATGTATGTGAATATCCTACATAAGCAATATGAAATGTGGAAAACAGTCAAAGAGTACGTATTTTCGGGTAGGTATCGAAGGAACGTATACTGATCCTAAAATTCGTAATAATTCGTAAATTCTAATGCTTTGTTTTAGTCCAAACGGTATGAGGGTGTTAAGTTGGTAAATCCAAAACCTCTCTTTCCTGCAGAGTTGTTGAAAGGAATGTGGAACATGTTCAAGGGGGGTCAGCTGTAAAAGGTCTGGATTACCGTCGTGTGATGCTGCAAAATGGCATGATACGCTGTGGGTAGCTACTTTCCTTCTTATATTTGACCAGTGTTCGTTAATTCGTTCTCAGAGTGATTGTGTGGTACGACCTACGTAATATAAATCACACGGACATTGTAACATGTATATCATGCTGGAGGTGCCGCAGTTCATGTAATGTTGTAAGGTAGTGGGATTTTTTATATATGGTATTTTAATTTCTCTAATATCATGATTGATCATTTTACAGCATTTACACCTGCTTGTTCCACATCCGTAGGATCCCTTGTTTCCAATTTCCTTGGGGGGTCATTTGTGGTTTGAAGATTTTAGAGGTAGTTTGGGGCATGATGGGGCCAGTATGTTTTTCAAGGTTTGGGCCCGACGAAAGGTTAGTTTAGGCTGTATGGGGACATCCTTCACTAAAATAGGGTCTTTTTGTAAGATCGACCAATGTTTGGTAGGAATTTGTCTGATGGTTTTGTGTTTGGAATTGTATCATGTGATGAGGCTAAGAGGGGGTGGATTTGAAGTATTTTTTTGGCGAGTCTTTACTATTAGGCTATCTTTTTGATTTTCTCTAAAAATTATCTTTCTGGATTCTTTGATAAGTTGGGGAGGTAACTTTTTTCAGAAAATCTAGTGCTCAAGGTATCAATCTGTCTTTTCATGTCAGCATCATCTGAGCAGTTCCTCCTAATCCTTTTCATTTGACTGAAAGGGATATTGGTTTTCCACTTGTGATGGTGAGAGCTCGTAAAAAGTTAAAATAGCTATTAGCATCTACGCTTTTGAAGTGCGTTCTATTGGAGATCTGGTTGTTGGAACTGTTCAGGTCGAGGTCTAGAAAAACGGCTTCTTTTGGGAGGCTTTCTAGTGTAAGGTTCAGATTCCAATCGTTGGAGTTGACCTCTTTTATATAGGACTCTAAATCTGTCGTGTTTCCATCCCAAATTAGAATGATGTCATCAATGTATCTCTTGTAAAATTTGATGTTGGGGTGTTCAAGAAAGACAATATTGTTTTGGAAGGCACCCATAAAGAGGTTGGCGTATGAAGAGGCAAACTTGGTTCCCATTTCTGTACCCCTTTCTTGTATGTAAATGCTGTCATTAAATACAAAATAGTTGTGTTGTAGGATAAACTCAATAGATTTTAGGATAAAGTCTTTCTGCGTTTGCAGCATAAGTGGTTAGTATCTAGAAATTCTTTTACAGCTTTTATCCCCAGAGTATGTATTATATTACTATATAAAGACATCACGTCTAAAGTAGCCCAAATATAGCTCTCTTCCCATTGTATTGATTTGAGGGTATTAATAAGATGAGACGTGTCGCGAAGGTAAGAAGGAAGTAGAAGAACATATCTCTGGAGAATGTTATCAACGTATTCGGAAAGATTGGAAGTGAGGGACCCAATCCCAGATATAATTGCTCGTCCAGGTGGGTTTGAGAGGGACTTGTGGATTTTAGGTAAAAAGTAAAAAGGAGCTGTGGCTGGGTGGGGTGTTTTCAAGAATGTTTTTTTCTTTTTTATCGAGGACCCCATTACATGTGTCAACCAAACAAAAGAGTCATTCTTTGAATTCTTTTGTTGGGTCCTCTTTAAGTAATTTATAGTATTCGGTGTCAGACAATATTCTAAGAGACTCTTTCAAATAATAATCCATATCCATAATAACTATTCCACCTCCTTTATCAGTGCTCTTAATCACTATTTCTCTGTTTCTTCTCTAGCTCGTCAATGCTTTCTTTAGGTCTGGGCTTATGTTATTAGGTACCGGATCTAAAATCGTAAATTTCCTTTTGATAGAAGGATCTAGAGGGTTAAGTGAGGAGAAGGTGTCTTTAAGGTCGATCATAACCATATTGTAAAAACTTTCAATGTGGGGGCCCCTATTCTCCAGTGGGTAGAAAGATGATTTGTTTTTAACATTTAACTTAATCGGGATGATTGGCTCAGTATTATTGGGTGCAATTTCCCTGCTATCTTGATTTGTCACCAGATGTGTAGTCAGAGTATCATTTGCTTGGCGGGTATTTTCCTCTGGGATATTAGAGTTTTGGGAGTCTTTTATAATGAAATGGCGTTGGAGTGTCAGTTTTCTTAAAAATTGATTTAGCTATATGAATAATTCAAAAAGATCAGGCTCGTTTGTAGGACAGAAAAAAAAGGCCCTTGCTTAAAAGTTTGATTTAATTTCTTTTCAATAGGTGTTTGGACAGATTAAAGATGCCTTTTCCTTTTAATGTTTCATTGTCTATTGCTGAGACAACACCGTCTTGGGTCTGGATTTCTTGTGTAATGGCCCTTCTCTTTCGCCCTCCTCTGCATCCTCTAGACCGGGATTTAGCATTTTTCTTGTGTTGAAAATTGGGGTGTAGAAGTGGGTTATCTTTAATGAGTGGATTGGTTTTGGAGTAATGGGATGCATGGAACCCAGTGCTGGAATCAGCATCTTTAAATCCTGGGTACTGGATAGACTCAGCCTTGGAGGAGGTGAGGATGGAGGGGTTGGGTGTTGTTTTCTGGTCAGTGGTGAGATATGATCTAAAAAAGGACTCTGTTAGACTGGGAGGTAAAGCTAAAAAAGGCTCCAGATTGGAAGTAGAGATGTGTTGTAATGTCCAATGTGGTGTCTTGTGGGCAGAGAAGCAATGAGATATTGCATGGGGGGGTTCTCCATTAAGAAGGAGGGGCAGTGAATTGTGTATTGTGGTAGTTGTACCTAGAGCGTTTTTTGACTTCGTGGATGACTGGGGTGTGGTATAGATGGAACCGTTGTGTTCTTCTAGTAGTAAAATATTAGTAGCAATAGGATAAGGAGGAGGAAGGGTATGTAGTGTGGAGGTATGTTTCATCTGTATATCAGTTGTGCTTATTGATTAACAGTCTCATGTGTATGGTCAATTTGTTTATGATCTGAGTGGTAGGGACGGGTGTTGGTATTTGTATTATCTTTGATTCTGTGGTGAGGATTGTATTTAGTCTTTTCAGTGGGGGGTTTTGGCTCTAACTGAGGACAGGGTAGAAAGCGTAGACCGTTTGTTGCTTATTGGTAATATCTCTATAGTTGCCCATGTGTCGTGAACGATTTGATAAAGTAGGGTTTTTTCTTTCCCAAGCCCGTATCTGGTTTTCTTTATAATCGTGTAAATCCCTGATAAGTTTTTTACATTTGGACCTTACTTTGTTATATTCATAAGTGTTTCCTTCTGTTAGTTAAGGGGAGACTTTCCCGGGTGTCTGGGTGGAAATATGTAGATCATTTTTCAGTTTAACGGCTAGGGAGAGACACATTTGTTTCCGCTTAGTGACCTAGTGACTAGCTGACATAGTGTGGAGGTGACAGCAGCATCAGGAGACCACAGAGTGGCAAGGTGACATAGTGTGGAGGTGGCAGCAGCATCAGGAGACCACAGAGTGACCTGGTGACAAAGTGGGGTGGTGGGTGGCACTAATAGTACCCACTGACGATTGTGGGTGTAAAAAGGAGCACCTGGCATCAGATGTGTGGCATTAGGCTGGTGATAGCTTCAGAATAGTAGCTGAGGCAGGTAGCCAGAGGAAACCGGTCTCTTTTTTTTAAGTTTGGGTGAGGCAGCATGGATGATCTAATCTGATGCATCAGGCATTATTGGTGGGTGGAAATCCTGGCTGATCCACACCTGATTCCGTTCAGTCTCTCCACATTTTGGGTGGACAGGCGAGTTTTCCTTCGGGCCACTATGGCCCCTGCCGCACTAAACACCCGCTCTGATGCCACACTACTGGCCAGGCAGGACAGCATTTCCAGGGCAAAATTGGCCAGTTGCGGACACAAATCCAGTTTGGCTGGCCAGTAGTCCTGCGGATCTTCAATGACGGTTGGCAGGGTGCACTCCAAGTATGCCACCACCTGCTGGTTAGGTTCTGCTCTATGTCTAGCTGCTGGTGAGTAGTTTCTTCACTATGCCGGTGAAGAAAGCTGCTCATCAGCGACTCTAGACTCAGGCTGCTGCTGATGAAGCTGGTACTGCTCCTGCCACCCCCTTTCCCCCCAGCAGCCATGGCAGTGGAACGGTCAGACCTGCAAGAGGATGGATGATGGCGCAGATAGGCAGCGGCCAACTGACTACATAGGATGTCTCTATAGCAGTTCAGTTTGTTCTCCATCTCAGCGGGTGTAAAAAAGTCCCCTATTTTGGACCAATAGCAAGGGTCTAACATGGAGAGCCAGTAGTCATCCCTCTGCCCAATAGTGACAATTCGGCTGTCACCACACAAGCAAGTGAGCATGCATCGGGCCATTTGAGCAAGTGACTCGGAGGGACTCCCTGCCTCCATCTCCACTGCATACTGCCACGGTGTGTCTGGGTCATCTGCCTCGTCTTCCTCATCTCCCTCTTGCTCCTTCGGTTGCTCCTGCTCCGCCTCTCCTGTCACCTGTGTAGAAAAACCACCCATTTCACTACACATTGCTTGAGCTGCAATGTCCTCCTCCTCCTCCTCCAGTTCAGCCCCCACAGGGCTCATGTGGCCGTGAGATGTAGGTGCCACTTCTCCAGTCCCCTGACCAGACAGATTTACCAGCATCTTTTCCAGGATATGAATCAGTGGAATGACGTTGTTTATCCTGTGGTCCTGGCGACTGACAAATAAAGTGGCCTCCTCAAATGGCACAAGCAAACGGCAGGTGTCATGCATGAGCTGCCACTGGCTAACATCGAAGTTACACAGAGGAGTACCTCTGTTCGCCTGTATCATTAAAAAATCTTTATGGCCTTTCTCTGTTCGTACAGTTTGTCCAACATATGGAGGTTGGAATTCCAACGGGTGGAAACATTGCATATCAGCCTACTGTATGCCGTTCTGCCGCTGTAGCTCAAGGAGGGTGTGCTTGGCAGTGTATGAGTGGCTGAAGTGCATGCAAAGTTTCCCGGCCATTTTTAGAATGTCTTGCAGATGGGTGGAAGACTTCAGGAAACGCTTGACAACCAGACTGAACACCTGCGCCATGTAGGGCACATGGCTCAGCCCTCCTTGACGCAGCGCCGACACCATGTTCTTCCTGTTGTCGGTCACCATGGTCTCCAATTTTGAGTTGTCATGGAGAAAGCCAGGATTCGATTTCTTGATTAAGGACGTGGAGCAGTTCCTCCCCTGTGTGACTCTGTTTGCCCAGGCAAACTAGGTGCAGAACAACGTGACACCGCCGTGCCCTGCACATGTGGTATGCTGGTGGAGCACTGTGAATTGTCCCTGCAGAGGAGGCTGAGGACAAGGTGGAGGATGAGGAGGCAGAGGCAGACATTGTGGCAGGATCAACAGCATGAGAACGTGGAGGTGGAAGCGGCCTCACCTGGCCAAGTTCCTGGTTTGGCTGGGCAGGAACCACATTTACCCAGTGGGCCGTAAAGGACATATATTGTCCTTGGCCCTAGTTACAGCTCCACACGTCGGCGCTGCCGTGCACTTTGGCAGACACCGACAGGCTTAAGGACTGGCCCACCTTTTGTTCTACATATGTGTGTAGGGCTGGTACTGCCTTTTTGGCAAAGAAATTATGGCTTGGGACTCTCCACTTTGGCTTGGCACAAGCCTTCAGTTCTCTGAAAGGTTCAGAGTCCACCACTTGGAAAGGGAGGGACTGCAGTACCAACAACTTGGCCAGGAGCACATTCAGCTTCTGCGCCGTTGGATGAGTGCATGCATACTGTTGTCTCTTGGCAATTGCTTCAGTGATCGATTGCTGACGGAATGACTGACTAGGAGGAGCAGGAGCATCAGGACCAGCAGATGATGGGAAGGACAGACAGCTTCTTTCGGCTGAGGTGGGGGAGCCTTGACTGCCTGAAATAGGGTGCGTGCCACTGGGTGATGCAGAGGTTGCTGCGGCAGGCTGGACCACCACAATGGAGCCACGGTTCTCCCAGGCCACTTTTTGGTGACGCTGCATATGTTGACGCAGGGCCGTGGTGCCAACATTGGCACCATGGCCACGCTTCACCTTCTGCCCACAGATTCGACAAATGTTCACCTCCCCCCAGCGGCTTAACAAAAAACTGCCACACCACTGAGTAGGTGATTTTACCCCCAACACTCTGCACTGACTGACTGCTACCGCCAATGCCTCCGTGAACCCCTGCACCACTACTTTCCGGGCTGGTAGGCTCCTGCGAAGTGGGTAGTCTACCCTGGACACGATTGGCTCCCACTGCTGCCACCATGCTGATTCCCGGCCATGCTAGCGACTTGCTGGCTCCAACGCTGTCTCACGCACAAGCTGCCACCCTCTTCTCCCGATAATGATGAAGCCCCTTCATCACCTGGCTCTGAATTGCGATCGGCTAAAGCATCATCAAGTACTGTCTGCACATCACTGATGTCCTCCTCAACGGTCTCTGAGCCAGGAGCTTGCAACACCAGCTCCCACGCCACTCTCCTCATCACTACTTGCTGGCCTACCGGAGGAAGCAGCGGATGTCTCCTCTGGATTTTGGCTGGGCAGTAGCTGCTAACTGTCCTCTATTAGCTCGTCCTCACTGTATAGTGGAGCTGAGCCCACAGCATATAGTACTTCTCTGGCTGAGGGAACAGAAAAGGATTGAGGCAGGTTGAGGACAGATGAGGGCACAGGGCCTGCTCCCGGGCCATGCCAACTAAGGGTTGTGTCTGACGAACCCACGACTCTTGGCTAGGAGTGTCTGATGTCACTTGTGACTAAGTCGAAGATCGAGTCAACCATTCAAGAGCCGTTGGGTTGCTGGTAAAGACACGACCGCTAGCTGACACTGGGAGCTCAGGCCTCTCAAAGTGACCCCTGCTGCCACGGCCCCTTACTCTGCTGCATTGCTGCGACCTGTGCCTGCGCCAGAAACATTTAGGCTTCTGCCTGTCACGGCGGGGAATGGGGGAAACCCCCCACCGTGCTGTGTCAAAGGGTAAAAGGGGATCAGCCTGGCCAAAAGGAGTAATAACGGAGCAGGTCACCTCCTACAGCATCCCTAATCCTCTCCATGACTCCTCACTGTATGAGCGGACCCCGATGATAGGACGACTCATACTCAGGATTCCTAGAAACCCTAAGTCGCCCTGGTAATCCCTCACCAAGGAGCAGGGAAGAGACGACCTGTTCATCCCAGTAATGGAGGAACAGAAGTCTCTATCTGAGGCCAGGCTGCAAGGAGAGGGTGCAGCACGCCAGACCTGCAGGGTATTGCGACAGTGAGGTCACGGTTATGGGCAATCGAGGGTTACTCACTTTTTGGAGGACCCTGGGCAGGCATGCGGTAGTGATGCCGAGGTAGACACAAGTTCCTCTGGGGCACACTCTGTATAGAGAGACCTGGCCTGATGTTGGGTGAGATGCCCTGGATGTTGCAGGTGTTTTGAGTGCCTGAGGCAAGGTCCCTTTAAGAATCGTGACGCCAGTGCCTGTAACAGTGGCACACCGATTTGTAGGAGGATTAATGGAGTACACAGGTGGTAAACCAAACGTTGCTTTACTTTAGGAAACAGTCCAACTTTATACAGACGGTTGCAGTAGGTGATAATGATGCAGTTCTTTATAATACAAATGCACAGCAGGTTTACTTCACAGCACAGCAGGTTTCAATCTTGCAAGATACTTGGAGGGTATACAGTTAATGCTTTGCAGTACAATGCTGCTCTATCCCCACAGCTATTCTAGCTGGCTGGATCCCAAGGCCCGGATGCCTAATTGCTGGCTTGAATCCTTGGTATATCAATTCCTTCCTCCAGTATTGGCACTTGCTTTAATTATTACAGTACCTTTGCTGATTAGCTGGATTCTCTGCTGAATTAAATAGATGACTGCAGGTTTCTCCCAGGAGGTACATTCCTACTACTGGGGTGTCTTCTGAGCTAACTGAGGCTCACTTTATCTACAGGCAGGCTAGAGTTCTTCACTAGCCTCCTGGTAGTACCTAGCAGCCAGGACTATCAAGCTGCATGTCAGGAGGAGGCCCTCAGCATATCTCTGGCTGGTGCCCTCTCACTTTTGTCTCCACAGACTCCTGACTATGATCTAACTCCTCCCTGTCTGGGCCTGAAAATTTATACTAGGGGCTCCCTATCTCCCTCTAGTGTCTAGGATGCCTAACTACACCCTAATAGGCCTGCTAGGCATGACACAGGGGAAACATTGCATACAAAAGCACATATAAAATACATTAAAGTACATAGTTAAATATAATATTACTGTCCCTTGTGAGCAGAAGTAACACGTGAACCAATTGACCCTTGTGTAGTGCCCATGCCTACCTAGTGGGACACTACATACCCCCATGCTACAACGTTGCCCGTCCTCGGCACAACAGGAAGGGGCCCTGCCCAGCTGGATACTGCACCTAAAAAAGAGAAATAATGCAAAGCAGGAAAATACGTCTACATTTGCAAATACATTATATGTATACATCAGGCAGTTCTGCTGGATTAGGAGCAAGTACGGTGAAAAGGGGCGTCGTTCTCTTCTCTTAGGATAATGTAAGGGAACAGGGGCGCTGACCTGGTGCAGCGTATTAGTGATACCAGGATAGTCCATAATGAAACAGTAGTAGTCCATAGAAAGATGCAAAACAACTAACAATTCTTGGAGGCTCAAAGAATAAACATGAGTCCGTACCCAGGTTTTCCTTAATTATTCATTGAAAGTGTTCCAATCCAGCAGAGGTATATGATCTCAGAGGCTCACATACAATGGAGTCCATCTCTGGGTACATTTCCTTAAAGTAGCAAGATCTCAGAGGCTCATGTGCATTAGAGTCTATCCCTGGGCGCATTTCCTTGGAATTTAAATTGCATAATAAAAGTCACAGCACATAAAAGTAATTCACATTATTTCAAATGGCATATAAAAATAAGTGCTGCAATATCCCTTAATCAACCTGAAAAGGGGGGTTAAAAAGGGTTAAAGGTGCAAACAAAAATAGGCACAACTGGGTTTTCAGCTCTGAGCAGAAGCAGGCAGGAGGTCCTGTAAACAATATGGCCTTGATGCATGTGGTATTTTCAGTGGTTTACCGCCTCCACTAAGCCGTGGGCAACTGGCAGCAGCAACAGAGGACCAAAACAAAGGACTCCGGTCCTGGAAGGCCAATCCTTGGCAAAAGAAATAATCAAATCAATGACCTAGCAGGCCAATTCACAGGGGCGTATCAAATCCACTTGGCATCACAGTGGTGCTCCCTGGCTCCGCTTGCAGATGGGGCCTGTAGTGAGCGTCAACAGGCGGATGTGCCCACAACACAGTATTGGGGGGCAACTGCAACATGAAAGGACCCCAAATTGGTATTGGCCCCATAGGCCTAGGGGTAATTACAGTTGGTAGCTCCATGGGCCTAGGTGTAACCACAGCAGGAGGCTCTGTGGGTTTCGGTGTTGCAGACTGTACGCGGTAACTCCTGGCGTAGGTAAGTCTCACCGATGCCGCAACAGCAGCCACATTTACAATTGTTGGCCGCCGGACAGGGGCAGGCACTCTTACCTCTAGCTCAGAGGCGTCTGAGTCCTTGGTTACGTCCTTTTCAGGTGACGGAGGCGCCACTCTGGAGGTGACAAACTGGCGTAGGCCACGAAGTTGAAGCTCCAGCCACACGATCTGGTCTTCCAAGCTTTCAGACGCTGTGTCGCTGCTGGGATCCTTCGCACTCGCCACAGATGCAGGTAAGGGATCCGGACGCTCTGGCACGACCGCCGCAGGTTCCGGCGTTGAGTCCGAATTTTTCCCGACAGGTACAGCAATTAAATCGGAGTAGTCTTTTCTTTCCAGCATGCTCGATCCTTCTTTGGAGAGCGACAGGGCGGCACACAATATCTCGCCTGCGACCTCCCACTGCTCTGGGAGGCCGCCCCCCGGGTACTCCAGCATAGGGGAGGCGGAGTCCATTATAGCAGACATGCTAATTTGTAGACAGGGCGGTGGCGCGGGCATACAGCCTTTCCCGCACTTTCAGCAGAAGGCGCTAATTTTTCCCGCCAGCAAAGTATGAAGATGACACAGCAATAAATCCAGTCAAGCTAAGTGGCCATCTTTAAGCAAAACGCTGTCTATTCACTGACAGCAAGCGGTGGCTTTACAACAGCAAAACAGTCCATAAAAAGCACAGTTTCACACCGCAAATTATTACAGTTCTTTTTGGCCCAGCAATTTCTCAATAAAGCAATAGGGCTTAGTCACTTTTTAGGCAAATAACGGCACACAGTTTTTTGTAATCCAACAATGGCGCGGATATGCTCGCATCCTGTTCATGACGCCAATTTATGCAGCACGCCAGACCTTCAGGGTATTGCGACAGTGAGGTCACGGTTATGGGCAATCGAGGGTTACTCACTTTTTGGAGGACCCTGGGCAGGCATGCGGCAGTGAAGGAGAGGTAGACACAAGTGCTGGTGTCCACACCAACATTAAAGGACACAGCACACGCCACAAACCACACAGGAACCCAGGACACCCATAGCTGCAATAACATGGGACAGGAGAAAGTCAAGTAAACATGACACCAAACACCACCAGACATGTAACACCAAGCTAGACATATAAACACCCTGAACATAACCCACTCCATACAAATAGGGACAGGAAGGGAAGGAGACACCGGGATGACATTGAACATCTATGACCACAAGGGTGGCCCTCACTGGAAAGATGGTAAAGCCAGGAGCAGTGAACCACCAGCACACACCAAGCCTGGAGGAACACTCAGCTACAGGCTTCCAGCAGAGACTAAATATCCCAAGCAGCCACACCCACAAACACACAACCCAGTGTTCACAAAACACTAGGAAGGGAGTTAACCCTGCCAACACCAGACAGAGGAAGGAAGCCACTTAAAGGGGAAGTGCACACACAAGCAAACTAAGCCACACGTTACCACCGGCAACAGCATGCGTGGCAACCATGTCACGGCAATCACCCAGAAGGTCGAGACACTGCCATCGCATGCTCTAACAGCAACACTTTGCCGCGGGAAACCGCAAGTGTGGCAACAGTGTCACAGCGTTCACCATAGGCCGTGACACTGCCACTCCCCTGTGCAGGGCCTGGCACTGCTCTGTCTGACATACTGTTAGATCAAATAAATAAATAAAAAGGAAATTAATACATGCCAAAAAGGGCTGTAATTTTCTCACTTCACCACACCACGGCTAATAAGCCCCTTTTTTTCCCCCCACTAATACATACAAAAAAAGGCTTTAGCACATATAACTGCGGCTGTGAACGGCAAATAAAGTTTTTTTTTGCCACTAATACACGCCAAAAAGGGCTGTAATTTTCCCCCTTCATCACACAACGACTAATAAGCCCCCCCCCCCCCCCCCACTAATACATCCCTAGAACTTCTATTGAGCAAAATATAAGTTTTCAAGTCTTTCCTAGCACTGTCCCTAGCGCCTGCTGACATCTCTACCTGCACTAGGTACACTGAAAAATTTAATCCAAGATGGCTGACGCTATTTATAGGGCTGTGACATCACAGGGCTGGCTGGCTGCTGATTGGCTGCATGCATGGCATTGTGTGTGATCCCTCGTTCCCAGAGTTCCTTGCTCCATGTCCTAACTGTGCAGCAGCCATTTTAGGAAAAATGAAATTCATTACCACGAAGCGTGAGGAAATTCGGATTCGGTGCGAATCGAATAATTCCTGAAATTTTGGATTGAATTACACTTCACCAGCTTCAATTCGCTCATCTCTAGTCGGGATATTGAGTCAGAACAGATAGGGACCAGTGCAGCCCTGTACTTCACCCGCACCACTGTCCCTTGCCTACTAGCACCATCCACCCTAAATGGCGACCCAGAACTTAGTGATGGTCCCCGACTTGACTAAGGGCAATTGCCTAAACCTAGTGGAGGAAAAGAGTAGTCAGACAGAAAGAGGTAAAAGACAGACAGGCAAAACCAGGACCAGATTAGAATCCAAAAGCTGCCTGCTTAAATAGCCTGCCCCCAGGAATCATGTTACATCGGCGCCGAGCCTATTTGACCCAGCCTCCATGCTCCTTGATAGGTTGATCAGCCCGACCAGCGGAGCAACGGAGCAACAACAGCGGTGCCGTCATAGTGCGTCTGGAAGTGCAGATGGGTAAATACGTGACACTTTTATTTTCAAGGGCACAGTAGAAGTTCAATCTACACTGCTGTAAATTATAGCAGATCCAAACGCAGATAGGGGGTAAAAACCAAAAAAACCCACCAAACCTAAAACGGTGAGACAAATATGTCTCATGTATCTAGGATCGGTTGACATTTTGAGAATGTTTTTTTTTTAATGTTTTTTTTAATGTTGTTTAAAATTAAAGGTGCATATAAATGTTAATCATTGCATAATGAGAAGTTAATTCGTTTTCCAATGGACGTTCGGTATCAATACCTCATGGTTTTCACAATATATTCTCGCTATTAATCAATAGTTACTTCCAGTTGGTAAAATTCTGTTCTGGTCACCAGGGCACCCGTGTCAATTGTATTGATTGATTAGATTGCAAAATGATATAATATTTCCTTTTGCAAAAAATAACATTCATTTGCTGAAACTGGAATATCCGTTTAAGATTCCTCTGTTATCTTATCTGAAAATGACTTGCTTGCAACCACGATGTGACCGGAAGACCAGTTGGGGGGGGGGGGGGGAGTGCAGATTGTCATATTTTACCATGTGGAATCATCATGGTGGTTGGACCTGGATATTATAATAATCTCAGAAATGATGGTAACAGATTGCCTCTGTCACTGACAAGAGAGCCTTCCTGAGTATGACTGACACGCAGATGGTTGCATTGGTGGTGACTTAAGTTATGTACTTCTTAAAACCACAGAAGATGTGCCTTAGAGACTAGAACATGCCCTCATAGCAGTCTCATCTACACTATGTCCGCTTGTGGCTTCTATGTGGGGATTGGGAAAAAAAAGCTATTCCGCTACAGTTTTATTGGTTTTGTTTTCATGGAGTTCACTTCATTTTCCAAACTTCATTTTACAAGTCAGTATCATTATATCGATATTATATTTATATAGTCTTCTATAGTATTCACACTGCAGGTTTTACAGCAGAATTTTGGCGCCGGAAATTTACTGAAGACCCACCAGCAGGGGCGTAACTAGAAATGCATGGGCCCCATAGCAAAAAAAAATTATGGCCCCCCCCCCCCAGCCCCTACATATCTATCGGGCCTCCCACCACCCCTTCCAGAGCTCCCACCCAAACACCCATCCTAGATCTCCCACCGCCATGAGCAGTTTCACACTTGCAGCAGGACGGATCCGACAGGCTGTTCAGCCTGTCGGATCCGTCCTGCCGCTATTTCGCCGTGCCGCCACTCCATCCCCATTGACTATAATGGGAACAGGGACAGAGCTCCGGTGCAGCGCGGCAGTGTGCGGTGAAAGGCTGGCGGCCGAAAAGTACTGCAAGTCCGACTTTTTCGGCCGGTGGCCTCTCACCGCGCAGTGCCGTGCTGCGCCGGAGCTCCGCCCCATCCCCATTATAGTCAATGAGGACAGAGCAGCGGTCCAGCGAAATAGCGGCAGGACGGATCCGACAGGCTGAACAGCCTGCCGGATCCGTCCTGCCGCAAGTGTAAAAGTACCCTTAGTCTGTCATATAAGGGGGGGGTGGAAGAAACCCCAGAACTAGAGTGTGCCCCCCAAAAGAAGGAAGAGGCGCCGTCCTTATTACTGCTGGCATCTCTTTTTAACTTCAGATCATCAGACTCTCACTAATTACAGCACACACACCCCTGTAGTGTCCACCATCAGACAGGGGAGGGAAGAAAAGAAACCCCAGAACTAGAGAGTCAGTGTGCCCCCCAAGTTAGGGGGCACACTCTAGTTCTGGGGTTTCTTCCCTCCCCTGAAGTTAAAAAGAGCTGCCTGCAGACCTGCAATGATAAGGAGGGCGCCCGTTGCTTCTCTTAGGGGCCCCACTCTGCAGGCAGCTCTTTTTAACTTCAGAATTTAGATTAAGTATCTCAGAAATCATAAGTTCTCACTTTCTCACTTTCTTAAATTCACTTTGACTTCTTATTTTTATTTAGTCACAGCAGGCACAGACTGGCGTGGCAGGACTGGAGACCAGTCGAGGAGGAGGCAGGAGCACCGAGCAGAGGACCGGTCCAGTACAGCGCAGGGAGGCACAGGCTGGCAGCAGTAGCAGTGCGAGACTGAGGTTCCTCTCTCTCACTCAATCTCAGTCAGAGAGCGCGAATCTGACTGGCGCCAGTGCGGCCAGCGGGACCACTCCTTCCCTAGTCCCTCCAGGCCTCCGGCTCCACAGCAGGTACACCCCCGGCCCGGCCCCCTCCACCGCCTGAGTCCGCCTCCTCCCTCTAGTTACTAGGAGGAAATCTTTCCTTCCTGCGCTGGTGCCTGGCTCCGCCTCCGGGTGACATCACCACAGGTCCCCCACTCACTCACTCTTTAGTATCCCCTCCACACTAAACTCCGCCCCTATTGTAATTGATCACATGACTGACATCCTCGCAGGTCCTTCACACTACAGCAGACCTCACAGAGTGGCCAACCCACTGGTACGCCCCCTCCACCGCCTACCTCATCTTCTGCTCGTGCGGCAGTGCGCCCCGGGCCCGCCTGCTCCAGTCCGGACCTGACTACTCCTTGGCTTCCCCACAGCCAGGCCCGAGCTGGGCGGGCGGTCGGGCCTGGCTGCCTGTGTGTGTTAATAAAAAATAATTAAAAATTAAAAAAATGAATGCGGTCCGGACGGGCCCCCAGTGGCGTAGGGCCCTATAGCCACTGCTATGGTTGCTATGGCGATCCCTACGCCACTGCCCACCAGCAGCCACGACCTGGAAAGGCAGACGTAGCCATGCAGAGAACCAACATGTCCCTTCTTAGCAATCCTCAGTGCTGCCTACCATCGACATGTATGGGAGTTAGAAATGTTGTTGTCGTCGCCACCAATTTTTCTGCAGAATTTTGGCTCAGCTGTAAAAGCAATGGTGTGAACATCCCCTAATACTTAAATACTTAATAATTAAAAACAATTTTTTTCTTTAAATTGCTATCTTCTGACCCCCATAGCATTTTTATATTTACATCTAGAGTTGTGTGAGGGCTCATATTTCTGCAAAGTGATCTGTAGTTTTTATTGATACCATTTTGGAGTGACTGGAGGGTGTGCATCCTTTTTTCCCCTCACCCTGGTGTTGGGGCTCCTGCCTGGTGGTAGTTGGGGTGCCCCTGATGATGAACAGTTTGGCTGGGTGCACGGCAGAAGTGCAGAGACTGATGAAGTCAATAAACAGGTCCTTTGGTTGCAATAAATAAAGTCTTTCTTTACTGGATTGATGATAGGAGTAGTTGTACATATAGCAAAGGTTTAGTTCCAAAGTATCTCACAGAAATGTATTTTCCCATTAGCTGTGTATTGGCAGCAACAATGATGGTAGTTGTATTACTCTTTGTCTTTCTAAAGAAACACTTTGCAGTCTCTCCAATTAACCATAGGCATGTGATATTCTTCTTGGTCACTTCGTCTCAAAGTGTGGCAGGTCCCGGAGGAATATTCCCTTTCCATAGCAGTAAAGTCTTTTGCCTTAAACAAGCAGTACCTTACTGATGTTATCGTGCACATCCTGGATAGCGGCTGTGGACCTTCTAAGGTGGCTTATCTGCTTCTCTCAGGGCTAATCTGGTGTTAAAGTTGATTCTTTGGCAGCAGAAGCCTCAGAAACAGAGATTCTCTGGACTTGGGCCTGGTCTACAGGATCTCTCACACACATATGTCCTTCCTGTAGCTCTGCTCAGACTAGACTCACTATTAACTAATCAGGGCGCTGAGGCAGTCCATCACCCTGGCAACCTAACCAGTCTTCCAATATTAACCATAAATTGCCCAAACATAGCTATTTGATATACGCAGTGCATAGAAAGATAAGTGCTTTAACAACAAATCACAATATTTAGCTTGGCAACTTTATATTATCAATTTTAGCAATAATTAAAGGGGTTATCTGACCCCTGAAATGCCCCCCCCCCCCCCCCGCCATATGCCAGGGCGCCTCCCACACAATGTACTTACCTGTCTCCCGTGCACCTGCGTCGCTTCTGGTCCCCGTATGGCCGCCACTGCTTCTCCCTGTGTGCGGATGAAAACATCTGGCGTCGGGCAGTCAATGGCAGGCGGTGATGGGGACGAGCCTCCCTAGCATGGCGGGTGACCCTAAGGATGCTCACCCGCGTCACTGCCTGCCATTGGAAAAGAGCCTCTAGGAGCAATGGGGCGTTGCCGTTGCACCTAGAGGTTCTGTAGATGACATATGGTAATAGGGGGGGCCCGGTTACAGATTTTCGATTTGGGCCCAGGTGCAGACGTCTGCACTAGTTGGACAAATCGAATACATCGTTTGCACATTACTCTCAATATTTCTCCCAGTTTTTGACACATTTCCATATCCATCAGCGGCAGAACTGGAAGACTCCAGTCCCGTTCCTATAAATAAAGCCAGCTGGTTTAATTACTGTGCTCCATGTGTTCCCGGTGATGTTATCTTCAGAGGTGTCTCTACTTCCAGCAGTTATATTAACACTTTTTTACTTCACTATTTTCTTGGCAAACGTCGCTTGTTTTGAAGCGTAACCTGTATGTATAGCTGTCAACTAACGGCACGTCGTAAGACGCCGGGATGGAAGCTTCAAAACCTTCCGCTTATTTTTCTCTTCTCAGAATGTTAACACCTTTTCAAGGCAATGTGGGTGTCCTCCTAAATGACAAGGAAGTAATGTATTTTAATTTATTTTGTGCACTTGCCCGAGCCAATATTCGGAGTCAATATTCTGACAGCCACTTGTAACTCATCACCAGGCGTTTTCTGACACGTCTCACAGTTGTGTATGCCGAGGGCAAGAGGGCGGCCCGTCCTAATTGTCAAAGGACAGCTCTATACATTTTGATATTCGTGCCTATAGGGGGCAGTATGATAGCATTTGTTGATCATTTCGCAAAGATGCTTTTAAACCCTCCATCAGAGGGATATGTTTTTGAGAAGGGCTATGCCACCACATAGGAAAGTGAAGTTGGATAAGGGCGGTAAGGGGCTTAACATTGACGCCTTAGACTACTTTCACATCTGCGATATTGCTGGATCCGTCATGGGTTCAGCAAAAACGCATCCGTTATATAATACAACCGTCCGCATCCATTCAGAACGGATCCGGTCGTATTATATCCCAAACTGATCCATCACTAAATCCATTGTAAGTCAATGGGAGCCGAATCCGTTTTTTATTGTGTCCGAAAAAAAACGGATCCGTCACCATCGACTTTACAGATCCGTCTTGATCAGTATCCCATGACGCACTCCATTTCGTTCAGTTCAGTTTTGTCCCCATTGAGAATGAATGGGAACAAAACCGAAGCGTTCCCCATCCCCCGCCCCCCCCCCCCCCCCCAACGCTATTGAGATCCTATGACAGATCTCAATAGCGGAAAGGGTAAGCGCAGATGTGAAAGTAGCCTTATACATTCCTAAGGGGTTGCGGGCAATTGAATATCACTCTATTAGATCAGGCAAGGTCAGATACGGATGTTGGAAGAGAGGACCTGGCTCACAATCTCTGTTCTAGTTCATCCTACAGGTGTTGGATGGGGTTGAGGTCAGGGCTCTGTGCGGCCGGTCAAGTTCTTCCATATCAGGCTCCCCCAACCATGCCTTTATGGAGCTCTCGCTTTGTGCATTGGGGCACAGTCATGCTGAAATATAAAAGGGTCTCCCCTAAACTGTTCCTATAAAGTTGGAAGCGTACAATTGTCCATAATGTCTTGGTATGCTGAAGCATTAAAGGGGTTGTCCTGCCATACATATCGATGACTGATCGCCAGGATAAGTCGTCAATATCCGATTGGTGGGAGGTCGGCACTCCCGCCGATCAGCTGTTTGAATAGGAGGTGGTGCTCCATGCGAGCGCTGCTTCCTGTCCATTACACTGCCCGTCATCTCGGAAGTGCAGTGTAATGACAAGTACTTGCTCCATTCAAGTGAGCGAGTAGATGCATAGAGGACTGCCTCCTCATCAAACAGCTGATCGGCGGGGGTGCTGGGTGTCGGACTCCCGCCAATCTGATATTGATGGCCTATCCAGAGGATGGGTCAATATATACGACAGGACAACCCCTTTAGGATTTCCTTTAACTGGAACTAACAGGCCCTAGATTCACCAATGAAAAACAGCCCCACTTTACAGCTCGCACAATGTCATCAGGCAAACCCAGACTCATCCATCAGACCTCCAGATAGAGAAGTGTGATTCATCATCATTACACAGAACACGTTTCCACTGCTCCAGAGTCCAGTGACAACTTTACACCGCTCCATCCGACGCCTGGCATTATGCTTGGTGGTGTAAAGCTTGCAAGCAGCTGCTCGGCCATGGAAACCCATGCCATTAAGCTCCTGGCACAGCACAGTTTTTATGCTGATTTTAATACCAGACGAGGTTTGGACTCTGCAGTTATGGAGTCATTAGAGTGACTTTTATGCACTATGCGAACTCGCTCTGTGACTTTATGTGGTCTTAACTTTGTGGCTGAGTTGCTGTCGTTCCTCACACTTTTTATTAATGCCAATCACAGTTGATGGTGGAATATCTAGGAGCCATTCTTTCACAAATATCTGTAAAGCCGACGACATGGCTAGGGGCTGGGTGTTATACACCTGTGCTAATGGCAGACTGCATGGTTAGGAGCTGGATGTTATACACCTGTGGTAATGGCAGACTGCATGGCTAGGAGCTGGATGTTATACACCTGTGGTAATGGCAGACTGCATGACTAGGGACTGGATGTTATACACCTGTGGTAATGGCAGACTGCATGGCTAGAGGCTGGGTGTTATACACCTGTGGTAATGGCAGACTGCATGGCTAGAGGCTGGGTGTTATACACCTGTGGTAATGGCAGACTGCATGGCTAGAGGCTGGATGTTATACACCTGTGGTAATAATGGCAGACTGCATGGCTAGGAGCTGGATGTTATACACCTGTGGTAATGGCAGACTGCATGGCTAGAGGCTGGGTGTTATACACCTGTGGTAATGGCAGACTGCATGGCTAGGGGCTGGATGTTATACACCTGTGGTAATGGCAGACTGCATGGCTAGGAGCTGGATGTTATATACCTGTGGTAATCGCAAACTGCATGGCTAGAGGCTGGAATTTATACACCTGTGGTAATGGCAGACTGCATGACTAGGGGCTGGATGTTATATACCTGTGGTAATGGCAGACTGCATGGCTAGGAGCGGGATGTTATATACCGGTGGTAATCGCAAACTGCATGGCTAAAGGCTGGAATTTATACACCTGTGGTAATGGCAGACTGCATGGCTAGGGGCTGGATGTTATACACCTGTGGTAATGGCAGACTGCATGGCTAGGGGCTGGATGTTATATACCTGTGGTAATCGCAGACTGCATAGGTAGGGGCTGGATGTTATACACCTGTTGTAATGGCAGACTGCATGGCTAGGGGCTGGATGTTATACACCTGTGTTAATGGCAGACTGCATAGGTAGGGGCTGGATTTTTTTTTTACACCTGTGGCAATGGAACTGAATAAAACACCTGAATCTATTTATATCATATCTATCTATCTATCTATCTATCTATCTATCTATCTATCTATCTATCACCTGTTCCACTTTTTTCCAAAATAGAAGTCGGATAAAGTGGGTGAGCAGAAGAACCACAAATTACCGTATTTTCCTCTTTATAAGACGCACTCTTTCCCCCAAAAGTGTGGGAAAAAATGGTAGTGTGTTTTATAAAGCAAATACTAGTAGCGCTTTAATTATGACAGTGCTCACTGGTATCCAGGAGGCGCTGGGAGAGATGACATTGCTCCTGGTGCTGCCTGTATTCATCTGGTCTTCCCCTGGACACCGCGCTTGCATATAGCATCAGAACGTAATACACGCACTATGACCTGACATTGTACGCAGTCAGGTCTCAGTGCACCAGGGAGCGGTGAGTACAGGGGAGACCAATGAATGAGTGGTGGCTCTGTCCATAGCAGGAGAGTTAAGTTAATTTATTTATTTCATCCCTGATGGAGGTCTGATCTGAGGTCTGACATGGGGATCTGATCTGATATGAGGGTCTGATCTCAGGTCTGACATGGAGGGTCTGATCTGAGGTGTGATATTAGGATCTGATCTGAGGTCTGACATGGGGGCCTGATCTGATATGGGGGTCTGATCTGAGATCTAATGTGGGGGTCTGATCTGAGGTTTGATCTAAGTTCTGATATAGGGGTCTGATTGGATGTCTGATATGGGGCTTTGATCTGAGGTTTAATGGAAGTCTGGTATGTGGAAAAAAAAAATCTTATTTTCCTCCTCTAAAATCTAGGTAAGTCTTATCATCAGGTGTATCTTATAAAGTGAAAAATACAGTAACATTTCTTCGCTTAATAAAAAAAATGAACATTTTTCAGAAATCTGGGGAATCGTACTTTACTACCTGAGTTGCCTGTGAGTGTATGACGCACAGATACTAGGAATGGGGTGCTGCAGGAGATCACACCCTGGTTGTACTTATCATTATTACTATACGTTTCAGGTTACTTATGGAGGTTATGTTAATATTTGGTGTTTTTATGTGCCATGGCGAATACAATAAAATGCCCCAAAAAAATGTCAGAATATATTAATGTGACTTGGACAACATACTGAGAAATAGAAGAAAAAAGCAAAGTGCAGTGGTGTGGATAGCAATGTGTGTCTAGCAATTAGAGCCGATTCCATATGTGTGCAGTATTATGCGAGAATCCCATAGTACTTGACATCAGTGTGTTATGCAAGCAATGATAAGCTGCCATATGCATGGTGTTTATTTCTGGAGGTTCTTGAAAATAATTTGTGAGCATGTTAAGCAGCATTCACAAATCTCATGGTAATCGTTTTATATTCCCCAGCGAGGCGCAATGTGCAGATTACTGATAAATTGCTGCGTGGATGTAATATTCTATTTTAATGGGAAAAGTACATGTCACATCTTCAGCTAGATTACAATGTGAAATGGAACCGATCAGACGGCGGGATCCTGGGAAAAATACTCGGCGTAAAGCCACTTTTGCACTCTGAAGCGTGGTCATGTCATGGCCATATTTCTCAGTTCTAACAAGGTTCGACTGCAATGGACTTGGGATGGTGTGGAGATCGAAGTCCGTTTCAGTAGAATCACAGGCAGTAAGACAGACGTTTAAATGCACCCATATTACGGCCGTGTGAAATAATTAAACTCACCTTAATCCAATTGCTCACGCAGCCGGCATCTCTTCTGTCTTCTTTTTTGCTGTTTGCAGGAACAGGACCTGTGGTGACGTCACTCCGGTCATCACATGGTCTGTCACATGATCTTTTACCATGGTGACGTCACCACAGGTCCTGTTCCTGCATACAGCAAAAAAGAAGACAGAAGAGAAGCCGGGCTGCGCGAGCAAGAGGATTAGAATGCTATTATTTTCCCTTATAACCATGGTACCCAAACCCGAACTTCTGTGAATTAGTTCGGGTTTGGGTACCAAACATGCAGATTTTTCTCACGCGAGTGCAAAACACATTACAGTGTTTTGCACTCGCGCGGAAAAATCACGCATGTTCTTGCTACGCACCCGCACCTTTTCCCGCAACGCCCGTGTGAAAGGGGCCTAAGTGTTTCAGTTTCCTGCAGCGCCATCTCAGGGAAAACTAAGCACTGCACAGTTCCCATTCAAATCAATAAGTTGTCTGCGTAATGCAGGACAGGACAGTTTCTCTAGGCAAAGGAACGCTTTTTGTAGCCCCTCTCAATTCTGGCCAAGAGTTGACAATCCTGAACAGAAGACTCCCCTCTATTAGCTTAGAATTCCCTAATGTGGTATATGAAAATGGGTTTTAGAAACTGGACAGCCCCTTTAATGGAAAGAGCGCCCCACAGTTGTCCATTGGTGGTGTCTTTTATTGCAGCCCAGCTGCATTGAAGAAAAGAAGACTGAGTTGCCATACCATATACGACCTGTGGGCAGGTGTGGCACTGTTTCTAGAAGAAAGCAGCCATATTTTCTAATCCTGTGCAACCTTTTTAAATGAGAAGTTTCTTCCTCATGGTCTCTTCTTAATGCACCTTTGCATGTACCCTGAATTGGACTCCAGATATAATACATGTAGTGCAGGTTACAAAATGGCAAATATTATATACAATTGAATTTAAGGGGTATCCCAGGATTTTATTATTGATGATATCTGATCATCATGGGTCAGACCCTGCACCCCCTGGCAATCAGCTGGTTTAGGGTAGCTGCAGTGCCAGATGTTGGCGACAAAAGTACACAGCTCCATCTATCGAGTAGTGGTCAGAGTTGGTTACTGAAGCGTTTTTCCATTGAAGTGAATACTGCAGTAACCAGCTCTGTCCACTGCACTTTGGATGGAGCTGTGGAGATCTGGCACCAGGCATACTACAGAAAAGCTGATCAGTGGGGGTCCTGGGAGTCAGACTCTGACAGTCGGATATTGACGGCCACTGACGTAACTATAGGGGTCTCAGCGGTCACAGTTGCGACCGGGCCCCTAAGCCAGTGGTACTGTACTTTTCCCTTTATAAGGCCTCTTGCACACAAACGTTTTTTTTTCATTTACGTTCCGTTTTTTAAGTTCCGTATACGGAACCATTCATTTCAATGGATTCGCAAAAAAAAAAACGAAAGGTACTCCGTATGCCTTCCGTTTCCGTATTTCCGTTTTTCCGTTCCGTTCAAAGATAGAACATGTCCTATTATTGGCCGCATAACGGACAAGGACAGCTGTTCCGTTCCGCAAAAAAACGGAATGCACACGGACGTCATCCGTATTTTTTGCGGATCCGTTTTTTGCGTACCTGCAAAATACTGAAAAAGCCATACGTGTGCAAGAGGCCTAAGATGCAGTGCATCTTATAAAGGGAATACTAGTGAGCCCTTACATGATGGAAGTGCTCACTAGTTTGCAGGAGGAGTGGGAGAGAAGCGCTGTGAGCGCTGTGCAGTACTTACCCCTCCTCCTGCTCGCTCTTCTCAGGGCCCGCGCTGCTGTGTCCTGGCTGCCTGCCTGACCTGACGCTGCAGGAGGTCAGATGACTGCAGCGCCGGCCCTGAGAAGAGAAGACAGCCAGGACAGGGAGAGGTAAGTTACTTTATTATTTTACAGTCTGATCTGAGGTCTGATATGGAGGTCTAATGGGGGGTCTGGAGTGGTCTGTTGTATAATACAACATCTTCTATAATTAGACTGTAAGTAGACACCCATAGAGGTTTCCTGTTGGTGCACTATTAATTATACTGACCTTTTTTTGTCCGATTACTCTCTTCACAGGCCCACTGAGTCTTCCCATGGGAACAACGTGCCGCAATATATGTATCCTTTTTACATAAGTGTTTTTCTTTCTTTGCTGTTTCCTCTTTTTTTCTTCCCGTAATTATGATACCACTTTATTCAGTCCTAACCCTGTACACATCGAATGTAGACTTTTTCACGTATATATGACTCATATATGATTTATAGACGGTAGGACACAATACAGTATGTGGATATCATTACATAGGTTATATTTTGGATTTATAATAGTTCTGGTCTCGTAAGTATCACATCATAAGTCACATGGTCCTTGGATAAATAACTATTAAATATCCGCTTTCTTTCCCCCTCTTTTCCCTTGTTCTTTGTGGATAACTTTAGCAATGTTACTTAGTGTATATATATTTACAATAGAATATTCCTTAAGGTACTTTATATTCATACCACATAATTACTAATTGTAAATCTTAAAATGTACTATACAGCTCCTTTCGGTACCCCTCTTGTAGTGTTGTTGTCCTATTGTCAACTCCTTTTGTACCCTTTGTGTAGTGTTGTCCTATTGTCAGCTCTTCTGCACTACGATTCCTCTGTCCCACTCTGATTGCGCTCCACGGACGGAGCACCTCCGGCCGGTGGAACGCAACTTCCGGTCCCGATGCGTTCCACCTGCCGATCCACTTCCGCTTGGTGAAACGCACGGCGTCCCACATGTTTTCCTGAGATGGGCCGCCTCCTACAAGGAGGTCAGGCTATTTAATCACAGCAGGGAACAAACACAGCACACCGGTATACCCCTGTGCTCCAGAGCACTTTTTGGTGTGTTTTTCTTCTGACTTCTTCTCAAATTGCGGCACAGGTAAGTTCTAACCATGGGAGAATGAGAGTGGCCTATACCTATTGTGATTTTTGTTGATGTTTGGGGGCAGCAGCATATACCCATTGAGAATACCTGTAGCTTTTCCTAATCTTCGGATCTTATCAGAATAAGGTTATATTCACCTCACCTATATGTCTCCCTTCTTTTTCCTTAACCAATCTCCAACATACAAGTGGACCGGTAGTGAACGGATATGACAGATTGTGACAAGTATACCTGTAATGCAATATATTTCAATTGATGCCCTTTTCTAGCTGAATATGTAAATATATCTCTGTCAGTATTATTTTCTAGAAGGCTCCATGACTACAGATTGTGGCCCTGTCCGCGTATCTCTTTAAAGATCTGGACGCAGAGGTCCATCCTCTATTATACAGTCCTGATCAAAAGTTTAAGACCACTTGAAAATGGCATAAAATCATATTTAGCATGGCTGGATCTTAACAAGGTTCTAGGTAGAGCTTCAACATGCAACAAGAAGAAATAGGAGTGAGACAAAACATTTTTTGAGCATTCAATTTAATGAAAACAACGAATAAACTGAAACACGCTGTTTTTCAGCTGATCAACAGTTTAGGACCACACCTCCAAAAAAAAAACGAAACCCCCGCAAAACAGAAATCCAACTTCCAAACATGAACTCAGTAATTAGTAGCTCCGCCGTTATTGATTATCACTTCAAAAATTCGTTTCGGCATGCTTGATGCAAGCGTTTCCATGAGGTGAGTGGGAACATTTCTCCAAGTGGTGAAGACGGCCGCACGAAGGCCATTTACTGTCTGGAACTGTTGTCCATGTTTGTAAACTTCCCTTGCCATCCATCCCCAAAGGTTCTCAATTGGATTTAGATCAGGGGAACACGCAGGATGGGCCAAAAGAGTGATGTTATTCTCATGGAAGAAGTCCCTTGTCCTGCGGGCATTGTGTACTGTAGCGTTGTCCTGTTGAAAAGCCCAGTCGTTACCACACAGATGAGGGCCCTCAGTCATGAGGAATGTTCTCTGCAACATCTGGACATAGCCAGCGGCCGTTTGACGCCCCTGCACTTCCTGAAGCTCCATTGTTCCACTGAAGGAAAAAGCACCCAAGACCATTATGGCGCCCCCTCCACTGTGGCGCGTAGAAAACATCTCAGGTGGGATCTGCTTGTCATGCCAGTAACGTTGGAAACCATCAGGACCATCAAGGTAAAAAATCTTCTCATCAGAGAATAAAACTTTCTTCCACCTTTGAATGTCCCATGTTTGGTGCTCTCTTGCAAAGTCCAAATGAGCAGTTCTGTGGCGTTCACGGAGACGAGGTCTTTGAAGACGTTTTTTGTTTTTGAAGCCCTTCAGTTTCAGATGCCGTCTGATGGTTATGGGGCTGCAGTCAGCACCAGTAAAGGCCTTAATTTGGGTGGAGGATCGTTCAGTGTCTTGACGGACAGGCAATTGGATCCTCCGGCTCAGTGCTGATGAGATTTTTTTGGGGTCTTCCACTTGACTTTTTTGTTCCATAACCCTCAGGATCATTTAAGAAATTCCAAATGACTGTCTTACTGCGTCCCACCCTCGCAGCGATGGCGCGCTGTGAGAGACCCTGCTTATGCAGCAGTGGCGTACCAAGGGGGGGGCGGGGGGGGCGGCCCGCCCCGGGTGCCACTCACAAGGGGGGTGCCAGCCGCGACTGAGGATAAAAAAAAATAAAAAATGTGGCGAGTGGGCCAGGCGTGGCGCTGTGATAGGGGCAGGGCTCCAGATGGTCTCTCCCTCCCCCTGTGCTGCTGCCGCCGCGGCCAATAAGAAGAGGGACAGGGCCGGGGGAAGCGCTGTGGCCACTGCGCCACCAATGAAGATAACTGACCTGTTAATACAAATACAGGAGGCGGGTGCCGGAATCACATAGCCGGCACCCGACCTCTATGACAGGGAGCTGCGATCAGCGGCAGTTAACCGCTCAGGTGCCGCTCCCTGTCATAGAGGTCGGGTGCCGCTATTTGATTACGGCACCCGCCTCCTGTATTTGTATTAACAGCTCAGTTATCTTCAGAGTGCCCCCCCCCCCAGTATAATAAACATTGAGTGCGCCCCCCCCCCCAGTATAATAAACATTGAGTGCGCCCCCCCCCAGTATAATAAACATTGGTGGGCGGTGGGCAGTGGCAATGAGGGTTAAAAAATTAAAAATTAACTCACCTCCTCCAATTGATCGCGTAGCTGCTGCCGGTCTCCTTGTAATTTCTTCAGGACCTGTGGTGACGTCACTGAGCTCCAGCCTCTATCACATGGTCCATTACCATGGTGATGGATCATGTGATGTATCATGTGATGAGCTCAGTGACATCACCACAGGTCCTGCGTCCTAAAGAAAGTACATGAGACCGGCTGCTACGCGATCAATTGGAGGTGGTGAGTTAATTTTTATTTATTTTTTTAACCCTCATTGGCACTGCCCACCAATGTTTATTATGTTGGGGGGGGGGGGGCGCACTATGCCACCAATGTTTATTATACTGGGGTGTTGGGGGGGGGCACTGCACCACCAATGTTTATATGTTTATTATGCTAGGGAGGGGGGGCGCACTGCCCACCAATGTTTATTATGTTGGGGGGGCACACTGCGCCACCAATGTTTATTATGTTGGGGGGGCACACTGCGCCACCAATGTTTATTATACTGGGGTATTGGGGGGGGGCGCACTGCACCACCAATGTTTATATGTTTATTATGCTAGGGAGGGGGGGCGCACTGCCCACCAATGTTTATTATGTTGGGGGGGCACACTGCGCCACCAATGTTTATTATACTAGGGTGTTGGGGGGGGCGCACTGCACCACCAATGTTTATATGTTTATTATACTAGGGAGGGGGGGCGCACTGCGCCACCAATGTTTATTATGTTGGGGGGGGGCGCACTGTGTCACCAATGTTTATTATACTGGGGTTTAAGGGGGTGCAGGTTTTTATTTTATTAAGGAAGGGTTAAGGGGTCTATTAAGGGGTGGTTAATGGGTTTTATTAAGGGGGGTTAATGGGTTTATTTCGTTAAGGGGGTGTGCAGAGGTTTATTTTATTAAGGGGTTTTATTTTTATTTATAAATATTATTGAAAACATTGAAAAAAGTTTGTGCATGTTTTCTTAACTTTCTTGGGGGGGGGTGCCAAACAAAGGGTTCGTCCCGGGTGCCAAATGCTCTAGGTACGCCCCTGTTATGCAGTTCAACAACCTGACCACGTTCGAAAAGGGAGAGTTTTTTTGCCTTTGCCATCACAACGTGTGACTACCTGACAGAAAATGACAATGAATCCACATCTTTGCACAGATTTGGCCTTTTGGTCCTAAAATTTGGATCAGCTGAAAAACAGCCTGTTTCAGTATATTCGTTGTTTTCATTAAATTGAATGCTCAAAAAATGTTTTGTCTCGCTCCCATTTCTTCTTGTTGCATGTTGAAGCTCTACTTGGTACCTTGTTAAGATCCAGCCATGCTAAATATGATTTTTTGCCATTTTTCAAGTGGTCTTAAACTTTTGATCAGGACTGAATTTAGATATTTGCAAATTGACCTTTTGGATTTATATACAAAACGATATGCATATACGTGTATATATATCTGACAATATCTATATTTCTTATAGTGTCTGACGAAGGCATTTTTGACGAAAACGTTTACACTCACTCTATGTCCGCATGTCATACTTAAAGAGGACCTTTCACCGATTCTTACCTATGAACTAACTATACAGTTATGTAGAGCGGCGCCCGGGGATCTCACTGCACTTACTATTATCCCCGGGCGCCGCTCCGTTCTGCCGCTATGCCCTCCGGTATCTCCGCTCACTAAGTTATAGTAGGCGGAGATACCAGTCCCTAAGTTATGGTAGGCGGAGTCTGCCCTAGCGCTGGCCAATCGCAGCGCAGAGCTCACAGCCTGGGAGGTTATTTTCTCCCAGGCTGTGAGCTCTGCAGTGCGATTGGCCAGCGCTAGGGCAGACTCCGCCTACCATAACTTAGGGAACGGAGATACCGGAGGGCATAGCAGGAGAACGGAGCGGCGCCCGGGGATAATAGTAAGTGCAGAGAGATCCCCGGGTGCCGCTCCACATGTCTGTATAGTTAGTTCATAGGGTAAGAATCGGTGAAAGGTCCTCTTTAAAGTGTTAAAAATAAATAACACCTCTGATTGATGAAAACAAGATCCTGCTGTGATTTATTACAAAGTATTATTGGGGTGGGAACCCTATCCGCAGCAAAACCAAGCAGTGTGGAAACAAATCTTTATTTGCAAAGTTTGTTCCCATATTCGTGAGGGATCGGTCATGTCAAACTAATTTGATCAGTTTCTATGAGGAGGTAAGTTCTAGACTTGACAGCGGCGAATCAATGGATGTCGTATATCTGGACTTCTCCAAAGCATTTGACACTGTACCACATAAAAGGTTAGTATATAAAATGAGAATGCTCGGACTGGGAGAAAACATCTGTAAGTGGGTAAGTAACTGGCTCAATGATAGAAAACAGAGGGTGGTTATTAACGGTACACACTCAGATTGGGTCACTGTCACTAGTGGAGTACCTCAGGGGTCAGTATTGGGCCCTATTCTCTTCTATATATTTATTAATGATCTTGTAGAAGGCCTGCACAGTAAAGTATTATTTTTTGCAGATGACACTAAGGCTACTTTCACACTGGCGTTTTGGTTTCCGTTTGTGAGATCTGTTCAGGGCTCTCACAAGCGGTCCAAAACGGCTCAGTTTGGGTCCGTTCCGTCTCCATTCTGCTTTGAAGGCGGACACCAAAACGCTGCTTGCAGCTGACGAATCTGAGCCAAATGGATCCGTCCTGACACACAATGTAAGTCAATGGGGACGGATCCGTTTTCACTGACAAAATATGGGACAATAGAAAACGGATCCGTCCCCCATTGACTTTCAATGGTGTTCAAGATGTATCAGTTTTGGCTATGTTAAGGATAATACAAACAAATCCGTTCTGAACGGATGCAGACGGTTGTATTATCTGAACGGATGCGTTTGTGCAGATCCATGACGGATCCGCACCAAACGCAAGTGTGAAAGTAAACTGTGTAAAGTAATTAACACGGAAGAGGACAGTATACTACTACAGAGGGATCTGGATAGATTGGAGAGCGGGTTTAACACTGACAAATGTAAGGTTATGCACATGACATGGGAAGGAATAATGCAAGTCACCCGTACATACTAAATGGTAAAACACTCGGTAACACTGACATGGAAAAGGGATCTAGGAATTTTTAGTGAACAGCAAACTAAGCTGTAAAAACCAGTGTCAGGCAGCTGCTGCCAAGGCCAATAAGATAATGGGTTGCATCAGAAGGGGCATAGATGCCGGTGATGAGAACATAGTCCTACCACTTTACAAATCGCTAGTCAGACCACACATGGAGTACTGTGTACAGTTCTGGACTCCTGTGAACAAGGCAGACATAGCAGAGCTGGAGAGGGTCCAGAGGAGGGCAACTAAAGTAATAACTGGAATGGGGCAACTACAGGACCCTAGAAGATTATCAAAATTAGGGTTATTCACTTTAGAAAAAAAGACGACTGAGGGGAGATCTAATTACTATGTATAAATATATCAGGGGGCAGTACAGAGATCTCTCCCATCATCTATTTATCCCCAGGACTGTGACTGTGACGAAGGGACATCCTCTGCATCTGGAGGAAAGAAGGTTTCTACACAAACATAGAAGAGGATTCTTTACGGTAAGAGCAGTGAGACTATGGAACTCTCTGCCTGAGGAGGTGGTGATGGTGAGTACAATAAAGGAATTCAAGAGGGGCCTGGATGTATTTCTGGAGTGTAATAATATTACAGGCTATAGCTACTAGAGAGGGGTCGTTGATCCAGGGAGTTATTCTGATTGCCTGATTGGAGTCGGGAAGGAATTTTTTCCCTAAAGTGGAGAAAATTGGCTTCTACCTCACAGTTTTTTTTTTGCCTTCCTCTGGATCAACTTGCAGGATGACAGGCTGAACTGGATGGACGGAGGGCTTTTTTTTAGCCTTATAAACTATATTAATATGGTACAATCACAAGAAAACAAAAAAAAACATTGCATTTTTGCAAGAATAGTTTTTATTTATTTTCATTTCGCCCACATAGAATAGATTTCTTTAGGTTCAAACAGTTATGTTTAAGGTCATATCAGCATAATAATCTTCAGTAATTAAGATTTGCCCTCTACAGAGTCATCAGACTGAGGTTCCCTTGTGGACGCAGATACGATGTTCGTTCAATTTTCAATTATTCTATAAGTAACCTGAAAAACTACAGTAAAAACAGGAGCACAGGGAAGGTGAGAGCAGCACAGATCTACTGCACCAGAGACAGTAGAAGAGCTCCCCCTGCTGGCCTCTATGAGCATATGAACTGTTATAACCAATTAGAGACATGAATAATAATTAATTTACTATAGATGCGAATTCAGAGAAATTAAAAGTACAAGGTAGATATGTCTGTATGCCGTATATGAATATCTCATCTGAAGGTGGAGATGCCTATACATAGTCGCTTTACACTATACCACCAGTCTACCTCACTTTTCACCAGCAAACATAGTCACAATGATCAGGTTTCTATAAAATCATCATCTAAAGTTAGCGATTTGTTTAGAAAAATCATTGTTTTATTGATCCGTGCATCATATCTCTAATTAAATAAAGGTCCTATAAAGAAAACTACTCATCAGAAGGAATGTATATGAACACCTACTAAAAATTCCCTTAACGTTAGAAAGTTTCACCAAAAATAGGTGATCGTAGTCTGTATCACTGCCTGGAATAACAGCCGTCACCAATAATGGGTGGGGAACCTGGCAGGGAGTATTTAATTACCCTGCAGCACACCCACAGGAGAAATTAGGCATTGCATGATGTCCATTGACAGCAATAGGCTGTCTGTGAAATGCATGGACAGGCCGGGTCCTCCAGAAAAAGAGGTCCTCCTGGCTAATTGTTGCAAGTCCTGAACTAGGGACAAGGGCATACACAGACCTCATAGGGCCCTATAGCAAACCTAGTATATGCCCCATTCTCCACACAGATTCCTGATGAACTTACTTTTTTTGATTAAGCGGAAGAAATGTTAATTTTACTAAATTGTAATAAAAACGGAAAACTCAAAAACACAAATGCAATAGCACTCTGCAACCAGCACTCTGCCCTGCCTCTATGCTGGATGAGGCATTGGTGTACATTTTGGCCAAAGCGTAATAAGCCACTCACCACGTCAAGGTCGCCTCTATGGAGTGGTCCCTAACACTAGTTCCTACCTATTTATGGGCCATGATAGCCACACAAAGTCCAGGGAGCGCAGGCGCAGCATACACACCAGGCACACTCTGCTTTTAACCCCGTCCGGTGTCGTGACAGCTTTCATCGGATCAAGGGATGCAAGTACCAACATGCAAGCTGAGCCCACTATATACTTCTCCTGGAGCCAAATGGCCACTGGTAGGTTCTATATAAGCAGACTCAGTTTTATACTGACTTTAAAACCAGCCTCCAGGGCAGACTAACTGTAATAAAAACGGCACACCAGGCCTCGCCCACTTTATCCAACTTCTATGTGAGAAGGTGTTTCATAAATAAGGTGGTCGTCCTGAACACCATGTTTCTCTATGTAGCCAGACAGTATAAATGCATAGATAAATCTCCTGCTTCCCTTGTATTACAAAGCTGTCTGCCTGAAGCCACCACTAGAGGGAGCTCAGTGCACAGGAATTAATTCAGTTACTATTGACTTAAAAATAATATAACAAACACAAACAAAGACTTAATTATAAACTGTAATAATCAGTTTGTAGTTCAGCTCCAGCCCCCCCCCCCCCCCCCTTCCCTTTCCAGGTCCCGTAGTAGTAGCGTGGTCTGCCTCCATTAAAGGGATGCCACTGACTAGGGACAATCTTCTGTTCTTCTTCTGATCTTTTGTGGGATTTTCAAACCTTACAACCCTTCTGGGGATGAAACTAGTGATAGTCTTGTTCCGAAAGAGGTAATGTTGTCAAGGATGAAGTCATAACAGGAAATAAAAGGGGAGATCTCTAAGATTCCAGGCAGGAGGACTTTTCTTCTGGATTGGCCTGCATTAGATGGTGAACCTGTAATAGCAGCAGGTGTACACAGTATATGTGTCCAGGGACGGAGTTAGGGTGGCTAACAGGGCTTTTCCGAAAGGGGCCCCCTGCTGTTTGAGAGTTAAGTGGGCCGATGGTGGGAGCCTTTCAGTTGCTTTATCTTCTCCACATGCTCCCTGACTGGCACTCTAACATGCCGCAGAGGTCCGCAGCTGTCCACCCCATGCAGTCTCCCGGTCTCACCAGACCTCCGTAATTGCACTGTATTAGAATCCTGCTGCCACAGGCATCGGACGTTCTAACATAGCTCTGCCCCCAGCTTTTGCCTGCACTTGCTCCAGGCTAATGGCCCAAATATCAGACTGGGATGACTGGGCCTTCTGCTGGCTCTGACCTAAGCTGCTGGACTGCAGTAGATCCCAGGACCCTGTCTTCTGAAAGCACCTGGTAAGTCCATCCAACCATGCAGCAGTGTATGTGGAGGATATATGTAACACCCCAGTGTGGGTGCAGGGCTGCTGGTGGTCACTAGGGTGACTTATACCAGCTGTACATATAATTATATACAGGAAATGCCTAGGTTATACCGGCATGGTCCATAACACTATATACAAGAAGATGTATAACTTCTTCTACCAGCTGTACATATATAATTATATACAGGAGATGCCCAGGTTATTCCCGCATGCTCCATATCACTATATATAGTGGCCAGGATACGGGTACGCTGACGCCACTTTAATGCAGTGGCCGGGTCAGGTGGATAATAGTCTGTATTTGTTCATGACGCCAATTGCAGCGTGCGCAGGGTACTATCCCAGGGCCCTTCCAAGGTGTTATAACGCACGTCCCAGATTAGGAATGCCAGAGTGGTGTAATGGCCTATAATGTCTCTGTAGGGTAGTGATAATTGTGTCACGGTGTCTCCTACCTGGGTACGGCCGGACTCCTGGCTCACTAGCAATAAATTTGAGTGTAGTGATAGTAGGAGTAATAGAAGAATTTTGCAGAATAAATGATGTCCAGACCTTTGGATGAAGTTCAAACATTTCTTTACTTGACATAACTTGTATCCAAGCGGTATACAGCTTTGGTCTCTTGGCCCCAGCAGGTTTTAGCAATCATTGGCAGGAATAAATACTTCTGCTTTGAATTTGGAGCTTGCAGGATAAATTGTCTGCTTTGTAGCTCTGTAATTGTGACAGAAATTAATCTTCTGCACTTTTCTGTAACTTCTGATTTATGGGGACAGACTAGCTGAGGAGGAATGGCTTCTCCTAGGTCTCTTATCTCTCAGATGGTTTCTCAGGAGATGCTTTCTTCCTGGAACTCTGGAGGTTATAGTTTCAGCTTTCTTCATCCAGCTGAGGCTGGAGGTGCTCAGACTGGGAATATAATCAAGTCTCAGCCGAGACAAGATCCTTGCTGTCTTTCCTATGCAGGGGATCTCCTCAACGCTATTACACAGCCTTCCCCTAGCAGGGGGAGGCTACACACTGACTAACTTCCTTCTCCACCCAGACTGAAGGATGTGGGAACAGTCCACTTCTCTCACAGAGGGGGAGATAATCTGGAATAATCCATTCCAGCCTAGATACACTAAACTGTAACTAGTACCTTGCCAAAGGGTTGCTGCCACCTACTGGTAACCAGGCAAATTACAGGAACAATAGTATTTAACATGGTTTTAGATGCACATTTGTTAAGACATAATATATATATAAATTATATCAGATGACATTATAAAGGCTCTTAGAAGATAGTAGCGGGGTAGAGGCGTGTAGTAACACAACTCTGGGGTGTTACATATATACAAGAAGATGTATAACTTATACCAGCTGTACATATATAATTATATACAGGAGATTCCCAGGTTATTCCAGCATGCTCCCTATCGCTATATACAAGAAGATGTATAACTTATACCAGCCGTAAATATATAATTATATATCAAAGATACCAAGGCTATACCAGCCTGGGGATAATACGGTATAATATCTTCTTGTATATAGTGATATGGAGCATGCTGGTATAACCTGGGTATCTCCTGTATATAATTATATATGTACAGCTGGTGTAAGTTATACATCTTAATAAGATTTATAACTTATACCAGGCCAGCTCATATATAATAATAAGTTACCAAGGCCAGATGGTAGTACCTGGGCCTAGTGGGCTCGCCTTGGAGGCTGGCTCAGGCTGAAATTGTTGCTGCTGATGCTGAATCGACTTGGCAAGGCAGTGTGGGCCAGTGTGGCACACAACCTGTCCTGAACGCTGACTGAGGCTGGCTGGGCTCACTGTGGGCGGAACACTAGTGACTGGCTTCAGTGGTTTGGCTGGCAGAGAGAGCGAGGCAACTGGCACTCAAGGCAGGCAGTGCGATGGGGTGAGTCTGAGAGTGGCACTGTATAGAGCTGGGCACTGGCAGACTAGTAGTGCTGCTGTGACTGGCACCGCCACAGGACCGCATCACCCATAACAGTGTGTCATCCACAGATCCCCCATAACAGTGTGTCATCCACAGATCCCCTATAACAGTGTGTCATCCACAGGTCCCCTATAACAGTGTGTCATCCACAGGTCCCCCATAACAGTGTGTCATCCACAGATACTACATAACAGTGTCATCCACAGGTCCCCCATAACAGTGTCATCCACAGGTCCCCCATAACAGTGTCATCCACAGATCCTCCATAACAGTGTCATCCACAGATCCTCCATAACAGTGTCATCCACAGATCCGCCATAACAGTGTGTCATCCACAGATCCCCCATAACAGTGTGTCGTCCACAGGTCCCCCATAACAGTGTGTCATCCACAGTTACTACATAACAGTGTCATCCACAGATCCTCCATAACAGTGTCATCCACAGATCCACCATAACAGTGTGTCATCCACAGATCCCCCATAACAGTGTGTCGTCCACAGATCCCCCATAACAGTGTGTCGTCAACAGATCCCTTATAACAGTGTGTCATCCACAGATCCCCCATAACAGTGTGCATGCGCAGCATTATCTCCAGTCACTGCTATGGAATTGCCAGTGATCATCTATTATCAGAACACTCATAGCATATTGGAGGATGACCGTGCATGCACATTGTGCTCTCCCTTCACTTCAGGGACCTGGATGGGACAACCCCTATTTTTCTGCTTGTGGTTTTATAAACTGCACCATGAAAAAAAAAGTGCCCTGGCCATTCATAATGCGGGGTCCATGTCCAGAATTCCCTTTGAAAATGGTCATTAATGAAAATCCAAAACTGCATCAAAAAGTGTTTTACAAAATGCATCAGAAAAAACTTATGCGAATTCTGCATTAGGTTTTTTTAAGCACAGAAAATACTCTGTGTGAACATACCCAAAGAGGCTGCAGGATCAGCAGCTCACAGTGGACAGGCTAAAGACATATAATGTGGCATTGTACACTCTACAGCTACTGTGGTTGCAACTGCTGTCCGTGCCTACAAAGTCCTGTCAGACTTCTGGTCCAATATTTCAGGATTTAGGGCCCCACTTTCAATATTGCCCAGGGCCACACTTTGTCTAAAACTGGCTCTGTATGTGTCTGTGGGGGTGAAAGCATCTGCCTGATCCTGAGCAGAGAGCAGGGACAAATCATATAAAGGGGGTCAGAATATTGATGACCTGTCCTCAGGACCCCCGTCGATCAGCTGTTTGAAGGGGCCACAGCATTGGTGTGAGCCCTATGGGCTGTCTGTAAACCTGCATAGTGTCTACTTAGTAGCAGGTGGGGGCCGTAAATTGATACTTAGTAGCGGGTGGGGCAGGATTTTGATACTTAGTAGTGGGTGGGGGCAGGATATTGATACTTAGTAGCGGGTGGGGGCAGGTTATTGATACTTAGTAGTGGGTGGGGGCAGGATATTGATACTTAGTAGCGGGTGGGGGCAGGTTATTGATACTTAGTAGTGGGTGGGGCAGGAAATTGATAATTAGTAGCGGGTGGGGGCAGGATATTGATACTTAGTAGCGGGTGGGGCAGGATATTGATACTTAGTAGTGGGTGGGGGCAGGTTATTGATACTTAGTAGTGGGTGGGGCAGGATATTGATACTTAGTAGCGGGTGGGGGCAGGATATTGATAATTAGTAGCGGGTGGGGGCAGGATATTGATACTTAGTAGCGGGTGGGGGCAGGATATTGATACTTAGTAGCGGGTGGGGGCAGGATATTGATACTTAGTAGCGGGTGGGGGCAGGATATTGATAATTAGTAGCGGGTGGGGCAGGATATTGATACTTAGTAGCGGGTGGGGGCAGGATATTGATACTTAGTAGTGGGTGGGGCAGGATATTGATACTTAGTATAGGTGGGGGCAGGATATTGATACTTAGTAGCGGGTGGGGCAGGATATTGATACTTAGTAGCGGGTGGGGGCAGGATATTGATACTTAGTAGTGGGTGGGGCAGGATATTGATACTTAGTAGTGGGTGGGGGCAGGATATTGATACTTAGTAGTGGGTGGGGGCAGGATATTAATATTACAGCTTCAACTCATTCACAAGAATGGGACAAAACTACTTTATAATACACCGTATCTACTAAATAGACAGGGTGCAGATAAGGACCAACGTAAACAGTGAAGAAGCCCCCAGCACTGCAAGTGGGGGCTTCAGTGCACCAAGGGGGGAGGGGCCCAGTCCCTCGGTGCACCTCAGCTGCCTAATGCTAGCCATGCCCCATGGTGCACTGAAGCCCTCGTTTGCATGAAAAATAAGGCTAGGGCTACATGGCAACAAAAAGGGTAGAAATACATGGCGACGTGTCACAGTACATTCATGTTGCACCAATGTCGCGTAATATTTATTGTAATGATAGCCTGTGGTGACGCACTGCGACATGCTGCGACTGGGATGGATTTTTTGCGCGTGTCACCATAGACACCATAGACTATCATTACAAGAAATGTTGCGCTACATTGGTGCGGAAAATTGTCGTGTGACACGTCGCCTTGTAGGTCTGGCCTAAGGCCTCTTTTACACAAGCGATATGCAATGTGTCAGGATCTGTTCAGGAAAAACTGATGTTTTTGCAGGAAAATTCAATCATTTTTTTCTGCATTGCATACAGCATGTGCTTTTGCATCCGGATTGTATCCTTGTTTCACGTGTGTGAAAAAAAAAAAAAACGACGACTAACAATCTACATTTCTAGCCTCCATCAGTGAAAAACGTATTGCATCCTGGTGCCTTCCGTTTTTCACTCAAGTCCCATTCACTTCTGTGGACCCAGAGCTGTGTAAAAAACGCCCAATATAAAACATGCTGCGATTTTCCTGAATGCAAGGATACTGCGTGAAAAACAAAACTCAGGTGCACTGAGCCATTGAAATGAATGCGTCAGGATATGTGTTCACTACACTCATCACATCCAGACGGAAAACGGCCTAAAATGATTCTTTTCTTAGGAATGCCACATCTGATTTTCACAAGACAGGTATCATTTAAATTAGCAGGATCAACCCTACCAGGGAGCATGCTTGGTTTAATAGGGTTGACCCTGCTGACAGATGCTCTTTAAACTGTGCAGTGCATGGCTAGCACTGCAGCAAGGAGCAATGAATATGCTTGTCATTCCAGTTCGCCCCGCAAAAAAGCCACAGATCTGACAGGTTTCTCCATATTAGGGTCCATTCACACGTCCATAGTGCATTGCGGATCCGCAAATTGCAGATCCGCAATACACCCGGCCGACACCCCCATAGAAATGCCTATTCTTCTCCGCAATTGCGGACAAGAATAGAACATGTTCTATTTTTTTTCCGGAGCGGCGCGTTCCGGAAATGTGGACAGGATAGGGGGTAACTATCAGATCAGTGGGGGTACTACCGCTGGGATCCCCACCGATCACAAGAACAGGGGCCCCGTACCCTGTGGAGTCCCTCTGAAATTGACAAAGCGGCTGGTCGGAAATGTGCGCCGCTGCACCATTCATTTCTATGGAAGCAGCGGAGATAGCCGAGAACTGTATCCTGTGGATATGGAATAACTTGTTGTAACCCGTATATTGTGAATACATCAGACTCCTTCCATCCCAGCGGACTCCTCGCCACTTCACTGTTTGCCTGTGCACAGCCGTGCTCCCATGACTAGGGTGATTAGTAAGGGGCCCATGAGCATCACAGTCTGGAGACCCAGTATAAAAATCCATGCCTGTAATAAAATGTTATCCCACCAGGCCCGGCCCGTGCTGCGAACCGCAATGCAGGGGCACTGACCGTAGGTCCGCCGTATGCGGACGCAGGACCCATTCATTTGTGCTTGCACTACTTATTGGCGTTGCGGAGGCACGGACAGAAGCTCTCTTCCGCACCGCACCTTCCGGATTGCGGACCCATTCAAGTGGAGGCTCCTGCTCTAAATTTTATTTCTAAAACAGACAGAAATAATATAACAAGCGGAAATACGAACAGTGAAATGTTATTGGGAAGCCTAGACTAAACTTTTTTAGCAGACCTCTTCGGAGTGGCTGGAACCGGTGCAATCATGTGATGCTCGTCAGCAGGATGTTGATTCCTAGAGACCCAGGATCAGAGGAGGCAGCCACGGACTGATGCAGCTGGAATCCAGCAGTGGGGACCAGGTAAGTATGAACCCCACAGAGGGTCCAGCCAGAGGTCTGTTCAAAAAGTTTAGTCTTGGATAACCCCTTTAATGGTCAGAAAAGTGTGTATACAGGAATACGGTCTCTGAGAAAAGATGGAGTACCGGCGCCTCTCCCACACAGAGTGACAGAGGAGCTGTTTTAGTATGTACAGTGTTGCTATCCTGTCTTTTTTAGGCCTTCAGCAGCACAAAAGATCTCTTAAAATCTTCCACCCTCTAAGGCTACATGCACACGACCGTAAGTGTTTTGCGGTCCGTATGCCATCCATTTTTTTTGCGGATCCATTGTAACAATGCCTATCCTTGACAAAATGGACAAGAATAGGACATGTTCTATTTTTTTTGCAGGGCTACGGAACGGACATACTGACACGGACGGCACACGGTGTGCTGTCCGCATTTTTTGCAGACCCATTGAAATGAATGGGTCGGCATCCTATCTGCAAAAAAAACGGAACGGACACGGAAACAAAATACGTTCGTGTGCATGAGGCCTAATGAAAATGAAATGACTCTGCTCTTCTGTCACAGGCTATGCAGCAAAGCCGACAAGTTAGCTGCACAAAACAGGTCATTATTCAGTAGCCAGTGTCCTATGGGACAGTTTTGTGGGCATGCTTTGTGACGTCTGCAGAGATCATTTTGCAGGGAGGGGATTAGATAAGCTGTGCCCTCCTTTTGTGAATGATGGATCCTGCTTTATCTGTAAAAAACTGATAACTTTGATGGTGATGACTGCTGAAAAGTGATCTCTATGTAGCAGTGTGTGTCAGACTATTGTGAGGCTCAGTGGCAAGTGGGAAAACTGCAAGATTTCAGGATTTTTGGGGTGGAAAATTACATCACAATTAATTTCGTAAAATATGTTACACTAGAGTACATTTAAATAACACAAAATAGTGTTCAACAGTGGATATATTGATCTTAGGGATATAGTCCCACACCTCTGAGCTTCTCGACTGAAATGATCTGATATATGATGTGACTCCAATAATTATCTATAAAGATTTGAGGTTCCCTATAGGGGAATATCCTGAGCTATGAGAAGCAAGACACTAACTACATTGTTTCCTGAGCCGCTGGTTTCTTCATCGTCATAGGTCAGTATATGGAGCAGTTGGCTGAAGAATACTGGGTGCATCTGAAGTCATCAGAAGATTCGGAAAATCCTGGAACCGAGTCCAAACCAGATCCTGACAATAAATCAAAGCAAATGAAACTGCGTTCACTAAATACTAGACTATATTAGATATATGGTGATTTTATCTTACCCTCAGCCAGGTTATGGAGATTACAATAATTAATCCCGTTATCCAGCAAGACATACCACGGTTCAGATACTGAGAAAGCCTAGACGTGGAAAAAATGGAAAACTTTCTTGAAGGGGTTATCCCATGAAAAAAAAAAATGAAAATCAGACATCATATAGTACATGACAATTTGTAACAAAGCTAGAACCAGCCCTGTACCTCACTGGGATCCAGGGATCTCCACATTCATTGCTCCAATTGCTCTACTAGATTTTCTTCAATCTGCCAGCTCAGGGGGCGTGTCATTTATCAGGGGGGGAGGTGTCATTTCTGTTGCAGCTCTCTCCCTAGCACAGCTCTGGGGGCGTTTCAGTATGCTGCAGCTCTCTCCCTAGCACAGCTCTGGGGGCGTTTCAGTATGCTGCAGCTCTCTCCCTAGCACAGCTCTGGGGGCGTTTCAGTATGCTGCAGCTCTCTCCCTAGCACAGCTCTGGGGGCGTTTCAGTATGCTGCAGCTCTCTCCCTAGCACAGCTCTGGGGGCGTTTCAGTATGCTGCAGCTCTCTCCCTAGCACAGCTCTGGGGGCGTTTCAGTATGCTGCAGCTCTCTCCCTATCACAGCTCTGGGGGCGTTTCAGTATGCTGCAGCTCTCTCCCTAGCACAGCTCTGGGGGCGTTTCAGTATGCTGCAGCTCTCTCCCTAGCACAGCTCTGGGGGCGTTTCAGTATGCTGCAGCTCTCTCCCTAGCACAGCTCTGGGGGCGTTTCAGTATGCTGCAGCTCTCTCCCTAGCACAGCTCTGGGGGCGTTTCAGTATGCTGCAGCTCTCTCCCTATCACAGCTCTGGGGGCGTTTTAGTATGCTGCAGCTCTCTCCCTATCACAGCTCTGGGGGCGTTTTAGTATGCTGCAGCTCTCTCCCTATCACAGCTCTGGGGGCGTTTCAGTATGCTGCAGCTCTCTCCCTATCACAGCTCTGGGGGCGTTTCAGTATGCTGCAGCTCTCTCCCTAGCACAGCTCTGGGGGCGTTTCAGTATGCTGCAGCTCTCTCCCTATCACAGCTCTGGGGGCGTTTCAGTATGCTGCAGCTCTCTCCCTAGCACAGCTCTGGGGGCGTTTCAGTATGCTGCAGCTCTCTCCCTAGCACAGCTCTGGGGGCGTTTCAGTATGCTGCAGCTCTCTCCCTATCACGGCCCAGGGGTCTGTGCTTTCTGCTGCGCTCAGGTGGTGTGTCCTTTTTTCCGCAGCTCTCTATGACAGATCGGGGGGTGTTCTTTCTGCTACAGCTCTCTCCCTAGCACAGCTCAGAGGGGGTGTATTCTTTATGCTGCACTTATCTTCCTATCACAGATCAGCAGGTATGTTCTTTCTGCTGCAGCTCTCTCCTTGTAATGCCTGCTTCACACGTCAGGGTTGTGGTCAGTGATTTCCATCAGTAATTCTGAGCCATAACCAAGGTGCGGCTCTAAACAAATGGAGAATGCTAAAGAAACGGTACAAATATTGTGTCATAAAAATAGGATACGGATAGGAGGGACAGTGTAAAATGTAAAGTTTATTGATGTTTGGTGTCACTTATGTGGGGATTCGCAATGGTAGTTGGGATAAGCGGGTGCAGTACAGAGGCAAAGTACAAGTTCCTAATTCAAATGTCCGTGTCTTGAAGTCGGGCGTCACCAAAACAGGTTACCCGCACAGGACCGACTTCAACGCAGAAAAAGCTTCTTCCACCTGGTCATTCCAGTGGACCATCACGGACTTTCGTCCCTTCAAGGGCCCTGTCAACGGAGCCGCTAAGGTAGCAAAATGGGGAACGAACCTCATATAATAGCCCACCGTTCTCAGGAACGACTTAAAGGGAATCTGTCACCTAGTTTGAGCATATTAAAAGGTTAACATAGCAATGTTCAATAAAGTACCTTCATTCCAGCATGGGTCTTCTTTCTTTTATTCAAGTTTTCATTTTGATCAAAAAGCGATTTTTCAAATATGCTAATTAACCTTCAAGGTGCCCAGAGGGGCGTTATTCCTCTCCTCTAGTGCCCAGTAACGCCCCCCTGCAGTGCCCAGCCGGCCTTTATTTCAAGCCCAGCACGGGCACATCGGAGCCGAACGGCGCCGCCCCCTCCGCTAAGTCATGTAATTTATTCACCCCACGATCCTTGCGTCCTCCTTTCTTTCCCCAGAAATCTCGCGCAGCCGCAGTATCGCCGACTGCCTGCGCCTGTCCGATCCTACGGCTCCTGAGGGCAACAGCCTCAATATCGTCACTGGGCATGCTCCGAGCTCCGGACAGGCGCAGGCAGTCGGCGATACTGCGGCTGCGCGAGATTTCTGGGTGACGTACTCAATAACACTTTTGTGCGGTGTGGGTTGTTGTTCCCATGATTGCCATATAGCAGTTCGAAGGGCGAGAACTCGGTAGAGGCCTGGGGCACCTCTCGCACTGCGAACATTAGATAGGGCAGAAGAAGGTCCCAGTCCCTCCCATCCTTAGACACCACTCATTTTAACATGTTTTTTAATGTTTGATAAAATCTCTCTACCAGGCCATCTGTTTGCGGATGATAGACGGACGTCCGTAGCTGTTTTATGTGGAGCAACTTACAGAGTTCCCTCATGACCTTGGACATAAAAGGGGTCCCGTGATGGCGCCAACCTGGAGGGAGCACAGCATGGGTAACCGTTCGTCGTCCATTTGATTATTATGGAATATGTTTTCTGCACTTGCACTTTATTGTTAATCATGTATGTATAGATGGACAGATTCATGAACATAGTATCCGCTGTGTTCATCCTCCACATGATGTCGCCTTTTCCCTGCACCTATGTTCTTTTAATCATGTTTGTGAGATAGCTTTTTGTAATTATGTAATAAAATGACATTCATTTATAAGCAGTCTGGTAGTTGTTTGTAGGTTTTATGTTATGGTGTATACCACAGGCTTATATGAGCAATTCTATTTATGTGTTTTGAATAGTATAGGAATCCCTAGTTGGGGCATATATTGGGTATTGGGCTATTTATCTGGCAGGTTGGGCAAGACTTACAAAACTCTTCTAGCTCTCTGAACACACTGGGCCAGTAAAACCGCTGTAGTATCCGGTCCTGCGTTTTCTGCCACCCCAAGTGAACCCCAAGAAAATGTTGGTGGGCAAGCTCCAATATGAGCTTGCGATATGCCTTGGGCACCACCAGCTGTTCAATATGCTCACCCTGTAGTTGGTTTACCCAATACAGCATTTCCTGATGAACGACAAAATGAGAAACATCGACTCGGCCCCAGGTTTTTGTGGTTCACCATCATATCTAACAACATTCTCCCAGGTCCGGGATCAGGTTGGGTCCCGGTGTTGTGCGGTTCTGAAATTTTCACTGGAGACATTGTGGTCTGCCAATTCAGGACCCCGCGGCAAGTCCTCAACGTCTCCTACCAACACACTCAGCGGGGTTGTCTCCCCCTCTTCCACCGAAGTGGCGGTCACCCCTAACGCTGGCCCTTCGGCGTCGGGTTCCCAGGGTTCTGGACTCCTACCCGAGGCAGGCCACTCTGCTGAAGTTACCCCTGACTCAGGGGCATCAACAACTCTCACAGCCAGCCACAAAGCCACTGCCAGAGTCCAACAAAGCCACTGCCAGAGTGTCTCCCAATTCTACCTGGCACAGATGGTTATTGTCTATAGTCTCTGGGATACCTGATGCACACAGCTTCCTGGCGTACAAGTTGCGGTATCCATAGTTAGTCTCCATGGGTTCGCCCCAATAGGGACAGTCGGCCCTTACGTGGCCAGGCTCCTGACACCACCAGCATACTATTGGAGCCGGGTCTACAGAGGGTACACCCCGGGCAGGCTTGGTTGGCACAAGTCTCAGGGTCTGGGATGGAGATTGCTGGGGTTTGGCTTTTCCCCTCCCAAATGAACCCCCTTTCAAATTCCTGGTAGCCTCATAGCGTTCCACCAGGTCCACCATCTCAAGGGCATTACCAGGAGACACCTGGTCGATCCAGTGCTGGAGGGGGTACAGCAAAGCCCTCCAGAACACATCAGCCAACAGACGGTCCAACATAGCAGTGGGACTTAGCACGTCAGGTTGCAGCCATTTTTGCAACAGGTATAATAGGGTATAATACTGGGGCCTTGCGTGCTCAGCCAGGTTAAATTTCCATTGATGTACCCGCTGGGCCTGGACTAATACATTCACCCCCAGTCTCGCCAGGATCTCACCCTTTACTGTCGGGTAATCAGCCGCTTGATCATCCGGTAAGTCAAAATACACCTGCTGGGGTCCAGACGCCAGGAACGGAGAAACGACCTCAGCCCATTGCTCCCGGAGTCTGCGGGGGTCATCTTGGGGATCGCCACAGCTGACACTGCTGGCTGGGTTTTTTATAGGCCAGTCAAGACCTGGCCTGGAACATGGGGAGTAGTCACCCACCCAGCACTTTTGACTACTCCCAGTAAGAGCCGTCCTGGATCAGCTATACAGCCATACTAAAATAGCAAAGTGTCAATCAGCATTAGCTGCCGCTGACACCTGAAAATACCGGCTCTTACTTCACCGAGGCCAGGAACCTTGGTGACACATACCTTCTGTCAACGACGGACCCTTGCGCCTTCCTACACTTAGTTGATACCGCGATCTGGACGCTGGTAAATGTCTGGGTCACGGCATCAATAAAAAGCCTAATTTGGTGCAGAGTGGTGATTAGATGGTCAAGTGTTCACCTTCCCACTCCTTTAATGGAAAAAAAGACCCCCACGTGTGATAATCAGAAAGGATGCTCTTTAAATTGATGGAGAAGAGAGGGATAGGTAACATGCACAGAAGTACATGTTACCCTCTCCCTAGGGGCTTGAGAGAGGATGTTTTTTCTCTCCCCCCTGCAACCTGTCACTTCTCCCACTGCCTCCCCTCCTCCTCCAGGCCAGCTGAGATTACAGCTAGCTGAAGCAGGGGAGGGCTGCCTTAACACCTTGTAATTCGGGCTCTAGGAGCTATACCATTTTTGGGTCATTTTTTATTCAAGGCGTTCAACATGCGTCAATACTAATGAAATGTATTATTTATTGTCCTTTTTAGTTGAAAAGGGTCTTTTTAAAATATTTAGTGTTTTTTATATTTTAAAAAAAAAGTTACAAAATTGTGAATTTTCCAGAATCCTATTACATCGTAGGCCCCTTGGATGCATTGCGGAGTGGTGGAGACCCAGGGGACAGATGCTAACTGCTCAGATGCTGTGGTCATTATTGAATGCAGCATGTGAGGAATTAATTGGCCAGGATCACAGTTACATCTTCTGGTGCAGGGCTAGACATTTTTTTCGAACCCTATACCAACTATTGATTGGAGTAATATGAGCCACAATTTGACAGCAGGATTGTGACTCAATTTTTGTGCCACCCTTCCAGCAAAGCCTCCCTTTTCCCATGACTCAGGCCCCCTTGTCAAGTTAGGCGCATATATTTTCTCTTAGCCTAGACGGGCCAAATTTCATCACATTTTGCCAGGATCTAAGTGCACTCACATTAGTAAACATGGGACAATAATTTTAGCGTATGCAGTAAGCTCTTAGGCCCCTTTCACATGGGCGAGTATTCCACGCGGATGCGATGCGTGACTTGAACGCATTGCACCCGCACTGAATACCGACCCATTCATTTCTATGGGGCTGTTCACATGAGCGGTGATTTTCACGCATCACTTGTGCGTTGCGTGAAAATCGCTGCATGCTCTATATTCTGCGTTTTTCACGCAACGCAGGCCCCATAGAAGTGAATGGGGTTGCGTGAAAATCGCAAGCATCCGCAAGCAAGTGCGATTTTCACGCACGGTTGCTAGGAGACGATCGGAATGGAGACCCGATCATTATTATTTTCCCTTATAACATGGTTATAAGGGAAAATAATAGCATTCTGAATACAGAATGCATAGTAAAATAGCGCTGGAGGGGTTAAAAAAATATAAAAAATAATTTAACTCACCTTAATCCACTTGCTCGCGCAGCCGGCATCTCCTTCTGTCTCCTTTGCTGAACAGGACCTGTGGTGACGTCACTCCGGTCATCACATGATCTTTTACCATGGTGATGGATCATGTGATGGATCATGTGATGACCGGAGTGACGTCACCACAGGTCCTGTTCAGTAAAGACAGAAGGAGATACCAAGCTGCGCGATCAAGTGGACTAAGGTGAGTTAAATTATTTTTAATTATTTTTTAACCCCTCCGGCGCTATTTTACTATGCATTCTGTATTCAGAATGCTATTATTTTCCCTTATAACCATGTTATAAGGGAAAATAATACAATCTACAGAACACCGATCCCAAGCCCAAACCTCTGTGAAGAAGTTCGGGTTTGGGTACCAAACATGCGTGATTTTTCTCACGCGAGTGCAAAACGCATTACAATGTTTTGCACTCGCGCAGAAAAATCACGGGTGTTCCCGTAACGCACGCGCACATTTTCCCGCAACGCCCGTCTGAAAAAGGCCTTAGGCACCCTCTAGTGGTGGCTGTAGATAGCCAGAAATCTGTCATTCAATGCAGGGATTTTGGAAGTCTGTATGATAAAAACTGAGGTACAACCACTGCATAGTCTATTCTTACCTTATTGATTCAATTAACAAATGTGGACTTTAAAATATCTAAGTAAACCAGTTATTGAACCAAGGTACCCAGAATAACTATGTATAGATGGCATAGTCAGGGATAAGATTCCTGGCTTAGCTCTTGTAGAAGGTAAGATGTGTGGTGGCCCCACCTCTAACCTTAGGTCAGTCTAGACTAGTGTTTGAGGAGAGAGGAAGCATAGTCACCGTGGCACACTCCTTAGTGCTAAGTCTCTAGCTTCAGAGACTCACCGATCTCTGCATGATCTACAGAGAGAGATGGATAAAGACAAGAGAGAGAATTGAAGAACTTAGAATTTGCATGGCTGAGCAATGGAGTCACAAAGTTTACCTGCTATCAAAACCCGTTCAGACTTTACTGCTGTGGGGGACACTGGTAAGACCGTTCACGCATGGACATGACTTAGCCAGTCGTATCAGTAAAGCCCTGTATCCCGCAGTGGACACTACAGCCACCATTACTATTGCCCGACAGGTTCTGTTAGAGGAGACTTTAGCAAGGTAGAAACTAATGAGCCATAACTGCCATAACTCCCATCCTTGCCTAAATCCATACCATCACTATCTGGGAGAGAATTACACTGTATACAGTTGTAACTGAGTCTCCTATAATTGGATGTACTACAACTCCCATTTTGTGCTTAGGTAAAGAGATGTTTATTTTGCTACATCTGGCCTGGTTACTGACGTCTCCACTATACGCCAGCCATGACACACCCAAACACCCTGCCTTGCACCCATACAAGTACTTAACATCACAGGCAACCCAGCTACCGTGAGGCAAGATCCCAAGAATCAGGGTGTCCCCGTAGGAAGAAGTGGTGACCCCTTCATTTTTGCTGCACTGGCCCTATGGAGCAACAGCCTGAGGGAAACCAGTGTGATAGATTGTGATAACCAGAGCCACTACCGTTCCGATCCTCTGCTCTGGCTCCTCAGAGGCTTGCTGCACAATACCATCTAATCGGCTCCAAATTTATCCTGAAGCAGGACAACCAAACATACGGCCAATGCCATTAAGAATTATCTTCAGCATAAAAAAGAACAAGGAGTCCTGGAAGTGATGATATGGCCTCCACAGAGCCCTGATCTCAACATCATCCAGTCTGTCTGGGATTACATGAAGAGAATAAAGGATCTGGGCAAGCCTACATCCAAATAAGATCTGTGGTTGGTTCTCCAAGGTGTTTGGAACAACCTCCCTGTTGAGTTCCTTCAGAAACTGTGTAGAAGTGTATCTAGAAGAACTGATGATGTTTTGAAGTCAAAGGATCGTCACACCAAATACTGATTGGATTTAGATTTCTCTTTTGTTCGATAACTTTGCATTTTGTTGATTGATAAAAATAAACTATTAACACTTCTATTTTTGAAACCATTCCTACATCGAATATTTTTTTTTACACTTGCCTAAAACTTCTGCACAGTACTGTATATCCACATCATATATGTTTAACACCTTAATACTTAGTATGGCTGTATAGCTGATCCGAGACGGCTCCTACTGGGAGTAGTCAAAGTGCTGGGTGGGTGACTACTCCCCATGTTCCAGGCCGGATTTTGCCAGGCCTAAAAAAACATGTAATTACCATTTAGACAACTAAAAGTAGACCTCCATCATCCTGCCACATGTACTAAGAGGATATAAACGTGAATAAATACAAAAATATACTTTGCCTCTGCTATTGTGCACGAATGTGATAAGATACTTACAGAGACGTGGCAGGATTGTGTGGCGCCATATGGCTTCAGCTTAAACGTCAGATCATCGACATAATTGTGCATCAGGTTTCTGTGTTTTGCCACAATATAATGCTCATTCGCCGACTGGAGCTGAAAAAATAAATTTAATGCCTCAATGAATACTTCTGTTCAGTTTTTACAAAGGAAAATGAAGGAAAAGGACCTCAGTTAGGAAAGAAGACTAATAAATCTTTTGATGCATGTGTCTTTACAGAGGAAGAGGTTCTAAGGCTACTTTCACACTAACGTTCGGAGCGGGTCTGTCTGATGTCTGCTCAGACGGATCCGCTCCTATAATGCAGACGTTTGTATCCGTTCAGAACGGATCCGTCTGCATTATAACTTAGAAAAAATTCTAAGTGTGAAAGTAGCCTGAACGGATCCGTCCAGACTTTACATTGAAAGTCAATAGGGGACGGATCCGTTTGAAGATTGAGCCATATTGTGTCATCTTCAAACGGATCCATCCCCATTGACTTACATTGTAAGTCTGGACGGATCCGCTTGCCTCCGCACGGCCAGGCGGACACCCGAACGCTGCAAGCAGCGTTCAGGGGTCCGCTTGCTGAGCGGAGAGGAGGCTGAACGCTGCCAGACTGATGCATTCTGAGCGGATCTGCGTCCACTCAGAATGCATTAGGGCTGGACGGATGCGTTCGGGGCCGCTTGTGAGACCCTTCAAACGGAGCTCACGAGCGGACACCCGAACGCAGGTGTGAAAGTAGCCTAAGTCAGCTGTCTAAAATTAATACAAATAAGTCACAGGGGCCTGATGGGATACACCCAAAGCTATTAAAAGAGCTCCGCGGCGAACTAGCAAAACCATTAACAGATTTATTTAACCAATCACTGGCAACAGGAGTCGTCCCAGAAGATTGGAAATTGGCAAATGTTGTGCCCATTCACAAGAAAGGTAGTAGGGAGGAATCGGGCAACTATAGGCCAGTAAGCCTGACATCAATAGTGGGGAAATTAATGGAAACCATACTTAAGGAGAGGATTGTGGAACATCTAAAATCCCACGGATTGAAAGATGAAAAACAGCATGGGTTTACTTCAGGGAGATCATGTCAATCTTATTGATTTTTTTGATTGGGTGACTAAAATAATAGATGGAGGAGGTGCAGTAGACATCGCTTATCTGGACCTTAGTAAGGCTTTTGATACTGTCCCACATAGAAGGCTTATCAATAAATTGCAGTCTTTGTGCGTGGACTCCCATGAGGGTACCTCAGGGATCTGTTCTGGGACCAATATTGTTTAATATCTTTATCAGCGAACTTGCAGAAGGCCTCGATGGTAAGGTGTGTCTTTTTGCTGATGACACAAAGATTTGTAACAGGGTTGATGTTCCTGGAGGGATACACCAAATGGAAAAGGATTTAGGAAAACTAGAGGAATGGTCAAAAATCTGGCAACTAAAATTTAATGTTGATAAGTGCAAGATAATGCACCTGGGGCGTAAAAACCCAAGAGCAGAATATAAAATCAGTGATACAGTCCTAACCTCAGTATCTGAGGAAAGGGATTTAGGGGTCATTATTTCAGAAGACTTAAAGGTAGGCAGACAATGTCATAGAGCAGCAAGAAATGCTAGCAGAATGCTTGGGTGTATAGGGAGAGGCATTACCAGTAGAAAGAGGGAGGTGCTCATGCCGCTCTACAGAGCACTAGTGAGACCTCATTTGGAGTATTGTGCTCAGTACTGGAGACCATATATCCAGAAGGATTCTGATACTTTGGAGAGAGTTCAGAGAAGAGCTACTAAACTAGTACATGGATTGCAGGATAAAACTTACCAGGAAAGATTAAAGGACCTTAACATGTATAGCTTGGAAGAAAGACGAGACAGAGGGGATATGATAGAAACTTTTAAATACATAAAGGTAAAAAAGGAGAGAATATTTAAAAGAAGAAAAACTGCTACAAGAGGACATAGTTTTAAATTAGAGGGGAAAAGGTTTAAAAGTAATATCAGGAAGTATTACTTTACTGAGAGAGTAGTGGGTGCATGGAATAGCCTCCCTGCAGAAGTGGTAGCTGCAAATACAGTGGAGGAGTTTAAGCATGCATGGGATAGGCATAAGGCCATCCTTCATATAAGATAGGGCCAGGGGCTATCCATAGTATTTAGTATATTGGGCAGACTAGATGGGCCAAATGGTTCTTATCTGCCGACAAATTCTATGTTTCTATGTTTCTAATATATCAACATCTCAAAATCTGTAAGTTTATATATATTTATAGGTTCATTGACACATACGGCATATTGGTGGAGTGTATATATACACAGCACAGAGGGGAATAAAGGATCCACTTTTTTCACTTTATTTGGAGTGCTGTCTCATCTCTTGGATACTATATTCGTCTATAGCCGTTTGAACCTGCGGCTGAGAGGATTTGCACCCGCAGTTTTGGTCTTGTGCTGCTGTGATTCTTCTTCTTTTTTGGTTTCTATATATATATATATATATATATATATATATAGTATAAGTATTCACCCTCCCCAGACCACATTGACGTCCTCTATTATCGCATACTGAATATGATACAGATAGATGCAAACAGAAACAGCTCCACTCTTGCCCATAGGACGTGCCTGGAATTGCAGCTCAGTCCCGTTCATGCATAAATGAGGCTGACTTGCACTACCAGACACAGCACGTCATTTCTCCCTAACAGACCTGATGGCACAACAGTATACATCATATAGGGACCCATTTACCTCATACAGGCATCTTTCGCCTCCTTCTTTTAGACAATTGTCCATTGATGTCCACAATTTAATTTGCATCACCAAGGATGTGTAAACATTATAACAAGAGATTCCAAAAGTCCTACATTTGAAAAAAAAAAAAAATATATATATATATATACACATATTGTTACAATACATATAACAAGGAGCAATTTTGCAAATCAAAAATTTCCTGTGTGTCTCCATGGTAACAGACTACAAACAAGCCCTGTGTAGTCTGATCCCGCAGCCATATTTCTTTCCATTTTACCTCTAAATGTTATGTAAGAAGGTACAAGGAATCATTGTGGATGATAGGTACGTGTCACCGAGGTTCCTGGCCTCGGTGGAGTAAGAGCCAGTTTTTATGTGTCAGCAGCAGTTGCTGTTTGACACCTTAATACTTAGTATGGCTGTATAGCTGATCCGGGACAGCTCTTACTGGGAGTAGTCAAAGTGCTGGGTGGGTGACTACTCCCCTGGTTCCAGGCCGGGTTTTGTCAGGCCTTAAAAAACAGCCAGCACTGCCAGGTGAGGAGGATTACCTCAGTCTGACAGTGGAGCTCAGGAGGTGTGTGTGCTGGGATCTGAGCCTTGTGCCGTGCTGGAGGGCTGAGACCCGTCTGTAAGGGAAACGGGCCCCCTAAAAGCCTGCTATGGACTGCTGGAGGCAGAACTGCCAACAAGGTGATTTTTGTTATGTGGACTTTCTGACAGACAGTCACAGCTTTCCCCAGCTGACGATCACTGTGATTGGTCAGTCAATCCAGATTGACCAATCACAGCTAAAGGCGCCTATTTCAACTCCGATCTCTTCAGTTTTGTCATTACTGTGACAGTGCTGAGGAGATTGAGAGTGTCTACTAGAAATCCTCAGCTGTGGATTATTTAGCTTGCCCTTCACCCTCAGCTGTGCAGAGTTAACTCCTTCAGTCCCCCTCACACATCTATAGCCCTTCATTAGAGCTCCCTGATGTTTGGGGAGCTGTGTGACCAGTGATCTGTGCCTGCCCTCCCTTAGCTGCAGTTAACCCCATCAGCTGCACTTAGTACCCCTTCCCTAGTGATGTGTGACCTGTGACTAAAAGGCAGGAAGCTGTAAGTGTATTACAGTGAGTTATACACTTACAGCCAATGCATTACAATACAGAAGTATTGTAATGCATTGTAAAGGGGATCAGACCCCCAAAAGTTGAAGTTCCAGAGTGGGAAAAAAATAAAGTGAAAAAAAAAAAGTTTTACCAAAAAATGTAAAAGTTTCAAGTAAATAAAAAAGCGTCCTTTTCCCAAAATAAAGTAAAAAAGAAATTGTGAAAAATAGGGGGGGGGGAAAGTAGACATATTAGGTATCACCACGTCCATAACAACCTGCTCTATAAAAATACCACATGACCTAACCTCTCAGGTGAACATCGTAAAAATAAAAAATGTGTCACCTCACATCACAAAAAGTGTAATAGCAAGCGATCAAAAAGTCATATGCACCTCAAAATAGTACCATTCAAAACGTCATCTCATCCTGTAGAAAATGAGATCCTACCTAAGACAATCGCCCAAAAAATAAAAACTATGGCTCTCAGACTATGGAGAAACTAAAACATGATTTTTTGTTTCAAAAATGCTGTTATTGTGTAAAACTTAAATAAATTAAAAAAAGTATACATATTAGGCATCGCCGCGTCCATACAAACCTGCTGTATAAAAATACCACATGATCTAACCTGTCAGATGAACAATGTAAATAACAAAAAATACAAACGGTGCCAAAACAGCTATTTTTTGTTACCTTGCCTCACAAAAAGTGTAATATAGAGCAACCAAAAATCATATGTACTCTAAAATAGTACCAACAAAACTGCCACCTTATCCCGTAGTTTCCAAAATGGGGTAATTTTTTGGAGTTTCTACTCTAGGGGTTCATCAAATGTGACATGACAACTTAAAATTATCCCAGTGAAATCTGCCTTCCAAAAACCATATGGTGTTCCTTTACTTTTGTGCCCTGCCATGTGCCCGTACAGCAGTTTACGACCACATATGGGGTGTTTCTGTAAACTACAGAATCGGGGCAATAAATATTGAGTTTTGTTTGGCTGTTAACCTTTGCTTTGTTAGCAGAAAAAAATGGATTAAAATGGAAAATCTGCCCAAAAAAGTGAAATTCTGAAATTTCATCTACATTTTCCTTTAATTCTTGTGAAACACCTAAAGGGTTAACAACGTTTGTAAAATCTGTTTTGAATACCTTGAGGGGTGTAGTTTCTAAAATGGAGTCATTTATGGGTGGTTTGTATTATGTAAGCCTCACAAAGTGACTTCAGACCTGAACTGGTCCTTCAAAAGTGGATTTTGGAAATTTTCGGAAGATTTTCAAGATTTGCTTCTAAAACTTCTAAGCCTTCTAATGTCCCCAAAAAAGGAAAAATGTCATTTACAAAATGATCCAAACATGAAGTAGACATATGGGGAATGTAAAGTAAGAAATACTTTAGGAGGTATCACTATGTGTTTTAAAAGCAGAGAAATTGCAAATTGCAAATTTTTCCACATTTTTGGCAAATTGCAAATTTTTTTCTAAATAAAAATGAAATATTTTGACTCAAATTTACTACTGTCATGAAGTACAATATGTGACGAGAAAGCAATCTCAGAATGGCTTGGATAAGTAAAAGCGTTTTAAAGTTATCACCACATAAAGTGACACTTGTCAGATTTGCAAAAAAATGGCCTGGTCCGTAAGGTGAAAAATGGCAGGGTCCTGAAGGGGTTAAGAACTGGTAATTTGCCTCTGTACTGCGTCCGCACACCCTGTCTACCAGAGCGAATCCCCACACTTGCTAAAATTCATTGGGCAGGCTAGTAGGGAACAAATGGATGACAATATCACTATGGGGCACAGGAACATCGTGACCTCATTGCATTAGTCAGTCTTGGAAATTTTTGGAGCACCATAGGAGACCTTTCGTGTATAATGTTAATTACCCTATAGGAGTCTGTTATGTATTCAGCATTTCCAAAAGATTTGCTGATACTCTTAAAGCGGTTGTCTGGAATTAGAAAAGGGATCTTCTTTAATGCAGGAAACAGCGCCGCTCTTGTGCATTGACTGTATTGGGTATTGCAGCTGAGCCCCATTTTCTTGAATGAGGCTGAGCTGCACTACCAGACACAACCTTTGAACAACAGTGGCGCTGTTTCTAGAAAAAAAGAAAGCAGATCCATTTAGGTTTTGATTGTAGGGGTCGGGTCTGAGTGCCGAGAACCCCCACTGATTGCTCTCTCCTCACTGAAGGAGATGGATTTAATAGAAAGTCTATGGGCCCATCTCCTGCAGCGAGGAGAGAGAGAGAGCGATATGTGAGCGCGTGTCTCGCTTCGTTCTAGCAGTTGGTGGGGGCCTCAGCCCTCAGACCCCTATATAACATATCAAAAGTTTTTCGAAAACTCAGTGGCCCTTTAAAGCCGACTTGTAAGAATTATTGTCAGGGAGATTATACAATTTAGGAGTATTATTATAACAGTATTATTACATTGTTAGTATATGTACATACCATTCTAGTCGGCACTGTGCATGGAGCGGTCCAGCATGAGCGGACGGTGAAGATAATAGAAGTGCGAAGGCTAAAAAGACAATATCTGGTCTTAACGCTCTCTTCATCTCCAGCTTAGAATTTCCAAGCGTCCCATATGCAAAGAGTCATGGAGGATTTGGTCTCGGAGAAGAAGTCACAAGGATTTCTAGTGCAGACATGAATTGATTAGCTCAGGTCTGTCATGTGCCTCTAGTCTCAGCGTTTCCTCTGCCAAGCTTCTTGGAATCTTTTTCGAAAACATCTTCCAGTTTAAGCATGCATCAGTGACATCTCAAAGACTGAGCAGTGGGTTTTTGCTCAATGCCCAGGGTCTTCCAGCTCCATATTTAAAGGGATTTTCCAGGCCCCTGATATCAATGACCTATCCTCAGGGTATCTGATCGGTGAGGGTCCAACACCCCCGGATCTCCACTGATCAGCTGTTCCCTGAATGGAACAGCGCTGTTCAAGGTGTAGTGGCCGTGCAGGGTTACTGCAGCTCAGCTACCATTCAAGTGGGTGGAAGCTAAACTGCAGCAACCCAGGGCGGCCATTACCCAAGACCTAGTTCCATCGCCGGAGGCCGCAGGTAATAGCTGATCGGTGGGGGTACATGGTGTCAGGCCCCCCAGTCATCAAATATTGATGACCTATCCTGAAAATAGATAATCGATATCAGGAGCCTGGAAAACCCCTTTAACGCATTGGATGAAGATACAATTAAGGCCTCCTGCACACGAACCTCCTGCGCCCCGTGGTCGTGCTGCAATGTACGAACACCGTCCGTGGGGCAGCCGCAGCGGATCGCGGATCCATTCACTTTAATGGGTCCACGATCTGGCCGTTCCGCAAAAAGATAGGACACGTTCTATCTTTTTGTGGAACGGAAGTACGGGACGAAACCCCACGGAAGCACTCCGTAGTGCTCCCGTAGGGTTCCGTTCCATGCTTCCGTCCCGCAAATGCGGTCCGCAATACGGCAACGGAGCGCGCGCGTTTGTGTGCAGGAGGCCTAAGTCATTGTCTCAGGAACGGGGGTCATACTGCGTCCCGCTGTAAGATGCCCATACTTGCCAACTCTCCCAGAACATCCGGGAGCCTCCTGTAAAAAGGGAAGACCTCCGGCAATCTCCAGCACAGTTTATGGAAAATTGATTTCCCTAAGCTCTACCTTGTATTTGGTGCCAGGATGCTGCATTAACAGACATGGTCTGAGGGGGGGACGGGGGCGATGTGTCATGAAATAGGGGTATACTACACAAGAAAAGGTCCCAAAAAGGTGAAATGTCCCCTCTACGGACTCCCGCAGGCCAACTTGCATAATGATGCCTCCATAAAGAACCATATTATTTCTTAAAGGGAATCTGTCCCCAGAGACCTACCAATCAAACTGTTTGCATAGACACATAGCCGAGGTTGACCTGATTAAAACATTGTTTTTCTTTTCTTGATCTGAGGCTCCTTTCCCAAGTTATGATACATTTTCTTAACATGTAAAGTAGGCCTTTGGTGCAATGAGGGCGTCTCCATGGCTCTTGTTGCACCAAAGCTCCACTCATTTCTATAGCTAGCCCCTCCTTCACTACTTTGATTGACAGGGCCAGGCAGCGGCAAATCAGCCAGGGAGGCTGCTGGAAGTGTATGAATGATTTACTAGCAGTTTGCAGTGAAGGTCCAGATGGGTGTTCAGAGTTGGGGGCGTGTCCCTGCAAAGTCTGATAATACCCAATCAGTGCTGCTAGTTTCAGACTGTGTATAGACATACCAGAAACTGACAGCAATTCATTCAGGAATAATAGAGGAATGGAACAACATAGAGTCATAAGAACAGATGCCCAAGAATTGTTATGACATGGAGAATGCAAGTAGTTAAAAAAAGAGACCTGTCAGGAGAGAGGACGTGTCCCCTTTAAATACTGTACCAGTGGTCCCTCAAGTAATAATAACAAATGGTTCAGGGACAATCATGGTAATTTTACACCATGACTCTTTGGTAACTAAACTGGTAACACCAACTTGTTATTATTGACTGCTGGCAATTTATTGATACATTTCTAGCAGTATAATAGTGGAACGGCATGGCATACTGTCATAAGAATAGATGCTCCAGAATTGTTACTACATGAGGAATGCAAGTAGTTACTAAAACAGACGTGTCAGGAGATGTGAGAGGTCCACTTCAAGATGTTGCAGTTACAATCCATAAGAATACATTGTATTGTTAAAGACATGCTATTTGCTGCCACTAGATGTCACTGTAACCAAACACATTGTTCAGAATTAACTGCAGCACAAGCTACAATCACCTATGGCAGGATACAATATTTCTGGCACACTGTGGACTTTCCCTGGCTAATTTAACCATACCTCTCAACTTTGTGGACAGTCAAAGAAGGACACTTATTGTTTATTGTGTGAAAGATCCACTTTTCCTGCTTTATTTATATACTTCAATAGCTGTTTTTTAAACAATAGCGCAAAAATTATCTGACTAGAAAGATTTCTAAAATCAAAATTACATCAAATAAGGAAATAATATGCAAGGTTGGCTTTAATATATAGAGGAGAACCAGGGAAACACATTCTGGATCAATATTGTAAATGTAATAATGCAAAACTTATACCTCAGATCAAAAAGAGGGACATTTATGGTGCAAAGATGGACAGAAGGACTTGGGTCAAAAAGAGGGACTGTTCCTCCAAAAGAGGGACACTTGGGAGGTATGATTTTAACTCATAACCACATTCTACGTACAACACAATGCCCCAGAGAGTCCAGATCTGCAGCACATGAGATAGGATGAAACACCCAGCCATTTGACTGGTACACCTCTGTATCACTGAAATCCTGCACTCATTGGCTGTCCAGTAAGCGGAACGCTATAGTTGTCACGGATGTACTGAGACATACGGACGTCCCGGCGACAGTGAGTGGCAGGAGATCTGTGAGACTGGCAACACGTGGTTTGATCTGAGAGGTTTTCCTTGTGGACCAATAGGCGTCTGTGTTGTTTCCTGTAATGGCCCCACCCATTGCCTCCAGGTGTTATGTGGGCATTTAACCTACCTTATTTATAGTTGCTTCTCCCACTATGCTGTGCAGTTTGGCTTCTGTTGGACCTGTGGATAGCTGGTGTTTGGATCTCGGAGGAGTTCCTGGTGCTTCCATAGGCCCTTTGAAGTTAAGTCTTTCCTTTACCTTTTGTATTTTGTTTTAGGCCTGAGGGAGACTCCTGTTCGTCCTTCCTTTTGGAGGAACAGATAGTCTTGTCGCTGCCATTATTACCAGGGTCCTATAGGGCTAGATAGGATTCTAGGTATTCCTGCGTATGAACTCACCTACCTTTGGGGACTGTTCATACTGGTAGTCAGTCAGGGTTTTGGTTAGGGTTTTCACTAGGAGGTGTCCATCTTCCTTCCCTAGTTCTCAGGCCTGATTCCCTGTTTCCCCCTTCCCTCCTATGCTCGGTGTGGTGTTTCCCTCCCACACCGAAGCGTGACAATAGTATAGTGCGGTACCACATGTTCTTTACTGCTCTCTACCTGTGCCAGGATGAGCACCCCTGTGGACACCCCAATAGACTGTACAGGACCCTGAAGAAGCTCCTCTCCTCCTCATTGAAAGTGATTTCCAGCTTCCAGCAGCAGCTATTTCTGACTTATACAGAACGTACCTGCGTTATCTGTAACACTTGTTTATTTGTCTTTCATCCTCATTTTTTCTGTTGGAGTTCACATTTTAGGGCTGCAGGGCTAATTACCTGTTTCTTAAAGAGTCATTGTGTAAAATTACAAAGGTCGTCCCAGAACCTTTTAAAGGGGTTATCCCATGATTGATGTAAAATAACTGAAAATCAGACATCGTATAGTACATGCCAACCTCTTTCTAACAAAGCTAGAACCGGCCCTGCACCTCACATGGATCCAGAGATCTCCACGTTCATTGCTCCAATTGATCTGCTAGATTGATTTCAAGCCTACAGTTCAGGGGGCGTGTCCTTTCTCAGAAGGTGAGCTCAGCGAGCACGACAGACAAAATTAGAAAAGAGCAAACAGCAGGTGGCGCTATACAGATAGATTTCATTGAATAACTCAATAGCTATAATACATTTTTCATTACAAACAATTACAAACGTTTTCAGATCCAAACCCACTGACACCAAGGGCACCCCACCTACCACCAGGCTGGAAACCCCAATCCAGGGTGTGCCCTGAGGGAAAGAAAGGGTGAGCCCCTCCTTTCACCCAGGAAGAGCCAGAGTGAGGAATGCCAGAGTGAGTACTACTACCACCATCATTGCAGCCACCGCCAGTCCCATCCTCCTGCTCTCATCTGCTGGGTTTGCAGCAATTGCAAATAATAGAGAAATGTTATCATAGACTCACAAGAATGGATGTGTCAGAATTGTTATTACTCGGCAGATGAAAGTAGTTGCTAAAACGGAAATGTCAGGAGAGGGGTAGGTTTTCTTTAACCCCTTCAGCACCGCCGCTGTAAACAGTGGAAGTGCGGGGTTTAAAAATGGCGGCCGCTTACAAGTACAGCGGGGCACCATAACCGCAGGGTTATTGCTATTTTTAAGGCTGATCGCAGACTAATGTGACCATTGCATCCGAGAGAGGAAAACCGGGGAGTGTGGCCCCCCTTGATCACCACTAGAGGATCGCCGGTCTGAAGGACCCCAGGCCTGCCACGGCTATGTTTCTATGAAGCCCTGCCTGTGGCTCCATAGGAACATAGCGAATTTCTAATAGAGTCTATGACAGAAATGATCGGATGATCACATGGTCAAGTTCCATAGGAGAACTTGTAAAAAGAAAAAAAAAGTTTAAAAAATTAAAAAATTCATAAAAATTCAAATCATCCCCTTACCACATAATAAAACTAAACATTATAGGCATCCCAAAACACCCATACTATTAAAATATATAAATATTTATCCTATACAGAGAATGGCGTAATAGAAAAAATTGCCAATTCGCCGTACACTGTAAAAATAAAACCCATAAAACTGTGGCAGAATTGCATTTTTTTTCCCAATCCCACCCGATTTGGATTTTTTTTTTTCAGCTTCCCACTGCATCCTATACAATATTAAGTGGTCTGGTTGGAACGTACAACTTGTCTCGCAAAAAAACAAGCCCTCCTACAACAATGTTAAGGAAAAATCTCTGTTTTGGGGTCACAGTGAGGAACGTGGATTCAGTAGGAGACCAGTGGTGGGCACGGTCTAAACAGGTGACCATCAGGGTCTGCCTCGTCGAGGACCTCAGTGTCACACGGAGGTTGTCATAGCTCTTGGATTCAGGAGAAGAACAGCTGATAGAAGCAGGAGACGTGAACCTAAAAATGGAGAAGATCCAGACCTGGCCAAGGATGATGCAATGTGGTACCACTCAGATGAATCGAGACAAAACCATATCAGATGGGACCGGAAACATGACCAAAAGCCAAGATTCGCGAAATCAAAGGCGAGGAGATCGAGGCACTCGTAGAATAAGAGGATGGAGCGTTTCCGAGGTGCATTGATGAGACTTGTGGAACTTTATCTGCTTTCCTGATACCGTATTCTGCTACGGGATCTCCGTTAGCAAATCCGCAGCAGCTCAATTCCTCTCTCTCCCCCGTCTAGAGGTAGGACCTGGGCTGACGACCACTCTGCTTAAACCACGGGAGTGAAAGGAATCTTTTGCCCTGGGTGAAGAAAGTCCAGCTCTAGCTCTGCCGATGTGGCATCTCAGCTGATGACTAGCGTGCAGGCCCGGCCAAATACGTGACCTACATTTGCCAATCCATTTCCTTCTCCATGCGGATGTCTTATGTAAACACAGTCAGTATTTTCTTGTGGAACACATTTAATAGCCAGAGGATCTTCTGGCAAGGAAGCCTTATGTAAAATTCATCTGAGACACCTAGAATATGTGCACCCATTGTGAAGGTGAAGAGGACTATACAAATCAGTGGCCTCGGGGCTCACATGGCGCACCACTGGAATCCTGGCTCCCGTCACAGAGCGGTCATGTCAGTGGCAGGACACCATGGTCATCTGATTGGTGAGGTCTGACACCCAGCACCCCTGCAGATCACCTCCCTGTAGGGGCCGTAACACGTGGATGAGGGCTGAAGCCTTAGCACAGCGCCGCATATTGTATAGTGGCTGTGCTTGATATTGCAGCTCCATCCCATTCACTTAATTGGAACAGAGCTGTAGATAGGTTGTGTGACCGATGGATGTGACGTCACCAGCCAAGGACGAGGCCCCAGGTTTTGCCCAAGCATCACAGACCCTTGCAACACATGATGATAATCTTTATTTCTATAGCGCAAACATATACTGCAGCAGGTGTGCCACAAGTCAGACCCACTGATCAGATATTGATGGTCTATGAGTATAGCTCTCCTGACAGGTCTGTTTCAGAAACCACTTGCATTCCCCATATAATAACAATTACATAGTTACATAGTTAATACGGTTGAAAAAATACATACGTCCATCAAGTTCAACCAAGGGATAGGTGGGGACGCGAATCCCAGAAGGAAGTGAGACTCAGATTTCTACACATTTTCATAAGCATTAATGTTTTTTACTTTTAAGAATTTGTCTAAACCCTTTTTAAAACTGTCCACTGTTCCTGCTGTGACCACGTCCTAAGGTAGACTATTCCACAGATTCACAGTTCTCACAGTAAAGAAGCTTTGACGCTTCTGGAGACTGAACTTTTTCTTCTCCAGTCGGAGGCAGTGCCCCCTTTTGAGGGCATTTTACATGGAACAGTTTTTTATTGTATTTTTTGTACGGCCCATTTATATACTTGTACAGGTTAATCATGTCCCCCCTTAGACGTCTCTTCTCAAGACTAAATAAATTCAATTATTTTAATCTTTCTTGATAACTAAGACCCTCCATGCCCCTTATCAGTTTAGTCGCTCTCCTCTGTACTTTTCCAGCTGCAGTGCATCCTTTCTATGGACTGGTGCCCAGAACTGAACTGCATATTCCAGATAAAGCCGCACCAGCGCTTTGTAAAGTGGTAGTATTACATCCCTGCCCCGCGAGTCCATGCCTCGTTCAATGCAGGACACTATCCTGGTGGCCTTAGAAGCAGCTGATTGACATTGTATGCTGTAATTTAATCTACCATCCACAAGGACACCCAAATCCTTCTCTATAAGTGACTCTCCCAGTGCTACATCTCCTGGGACATATGAAGCACGGAGATTATTACTGCCAAGATGCAGAACTTTAAATTTAAGCCTCATGCACACGTCCGTGGAACACAGACCGTGTGATACCGGCCTGGATTTCTTCTGAGTGCAGGAGCGCAGGCCGTCATTGGTTGCTATGTCGCCGCGCGCTTCCTGCTGCCGCCGCTGCTGTACAGTAATACACTGGTATAGATCAAACCAGTGTATTACTGTACTGCGGCGGCAGCAAGAAGCGCGTTGCGTCATAGCAACCAATGATGGCCTGCGCTCCTGCACTCAGAAGAAATCCAGGCCGGTATCACACGGTCAGTGTTCCACGGACGTCTGCATGAGGCTTTATCCACATTGAACCTCTGTCACGGCCTTTGGTGTGCGCTGTGACACTTGGCCACGCTTGCTGTTGCCTGCGGCAATGTGTTGCTGTGTCTGCATGCGGGGGCAGTGTCACGGCCTTTGTGGTGTGTGCCAAGACATGGTTGCCTTGCATGTTGTTGCCTCCGGCAACGTGTATTTGTTATGGTGTTTTCCCTGCTTTGGTGTGCACGGGGTTAAGGTGTGTTTGGTAGGTGTGGTGGGTGTGACCTCAGGCCTCCTTACATGTTGGCGTGGTGGAGATTGAGGTCGGTTTGTATTTTGTTGTCAGCTTGGTGTGGAGCTCTGCTCCTGGGCTGTTGTGATTATGTCTGTGTGAGCCACCATTATTTGCTATATTGTTTTCCCTTGCTTTCCCTCCTGCTTGCCTCTGTTTACCCTTCCCCACCTGTGGTGTATGTTGTATGGTGTGGGCCTTGTTTGCTGGTGTGTGTGCTCCTAATGGGGCTTGCTTTCCTGGAGGGGTTTAAGCAAACAGCTGTGAGTTTCCGGTCCATCTCGTCGGCGACAGGTAAGTCCTGATAACGTTTGTTGTCTGTTGTCTTATGTACTTATCTGTTGTTCGGCTGTGGCCCTGTCTAGTTGGTGGTCAGTTGCTGGGCTTCAGGAGACATAATTCATCTGTGGTGAAGGATAAATGGGTGGTCTCTGCCCTGTCTTCAGGATTAGGGCACAGCAGGGATTCCCAGGGTCCTAGGTCGGTGAGCATGAGCCCCCTTACCATCTGAGGCGGCTCATGCGCTAGGAGTCTAGGGAGAACCTAGGGTTGCATTAGGAGGTGACTTGCTCCCTGTTCCCTGCTACCTGGCTAGCTGCCACCGCCATTGCACGGCGGGGGCTTTCCCCCACACCCCGCCGTGACAACCTCATTTGCCAAGTTGATGCCCAATCACTCAGAGTGTTCAAGTCAGCTTGTAGTGTGTGGACATCTTTCATAGACCGTACAGTTCTACACAGCTTAGTGTCATCTGCAAAAATAGATATGGTGCTATTAATCCCGTCCTCGATATCATTAATAAATAAATTAAATAATAAAGGTCCCAGCACTGAACCTTGGGGTACACCACTTATAACCTGGGACCATTCTGAATAGGAATCATTGACAACAACTCTCTGGACATGGTCCTTCAGCCAGTTTTCAATCCAATTACAAATTATACTTTCCAAGCCTATAGGTTTATAATTACCTGTTGGGGACCTTGATCCTTTTTTGAATATGGGCACCACGCTTTCCTTGCGCCAATCACTTGGCACTGTACCAGTAACTAGAGAATCCTTAAAAAAAAAGGGGCACAACAATGACTGAACAGAGCTCTTTAAGCACTCTTGGGTGTAATCCATCTGGACCCGGGGCTTTGTTCACATTTACCCTAATTAACGTCTCTTGGACTATATCTACAGTTAGCCAATTGAGTATATCACTGAATGTACTAACAGCCCCAGCACCACAGATATCAGCTCCTTTCTCTTCTTTTGTATATACAGAGTTAAAAAACCAATTTAGTAACTCTGCCTTTTCCTTATCTTCAGTGACTACCCCCCCCCCCCCCCCCCCCCCCCTTACCATTATTTAGGGCACCTACCTGCTCAGACCTTTGTTTTTTAGCATTTATATATTTAAATAAATTTGGGGGATTTGTCTTGTTCTCTTTTGCCACCTGCTGTTTGTTTTGTATTTTTGCAAATTTTATCTCCTTTTTACAAATTTTATTAAGCCCTTTGTAATCTTCAAACGCTACAGCTGACCCCTCAGATTTGTATTTTTTAAATGCCCTCTTTTTGTCTTTTATTGCTCTTTTTACAGTAGCTGTAAGCCATGGGGGGGGGGTTTAATTTTAGCCGTTTATACTTGTTCCCGAAAGGGATAAATATTTTAGTGCAATTACTCAATGTGGATTTGAAGCTCTCCCATTTATCCTCAGTATTATTATGTGACAGTAGCTGCTTCAGTCTATGCCCTGAAATGCTGCCCTCAACCCAGGGAAATTAGCCTTTTTGAAATTCAGTGTCTTTGCTCTGCCGGACAGAGTTTGCTTTTTATAGTTTAGGGGGAATATAATTATATTGTGGTCACTATTACCTAGTGTTTCTCGAACAGTAACATTACCAACAAGCTCTGCATCATTAGAGATTACCAGATCCAACAGAGCATTGCCCCTAGTGGGAGCTTCTACAAACTGGCCCATAAAGTGGTCCTGCAGCAAGTTGAGGAATTTTCTCCCCTTTGCGGTTGAGGCAGAACCATGACCCCAGTCAATGTCTGGGAAGTTAAAATCTCCCATTATGACCACTGTACCAGCCTGTGCCGCCCACTCTATTTGGTTATACAGTTGCGTTTCTATATCCTCTGTGATGTTAGGGGTCTATAGATTACACCAAGTATTATTTTTTCAGTGTTTATATCCCTTTGAACTTCCACCCATAAGGTTTCCACATCCTCCCCATCCGCACCCACAATTGCCTCTTTCACACTTGTCTTCAGATCACTCCTCACATACAGGCACACGCCACCACCTTTTCTATTGACCAGGTCTTTCCTAAATAGTGTAAAACCCTCAATATTAACAGCCCAGTCATGCGAAGAGTCCAACCATGTCTCAGCCACACCAACTACATCTATGTGTTCTTCTAGTACCATAGCAATACTGGAGCATTTTTTCTTATACCTTTGCGTTTTGCCATTCCTTTATTATTCCTGCTAGAATCTTAAGAATGAATTGCCAGCAGGCTGCTATGAAGGTCCAGCTGGGCGTTACCAGTTGAGGGTGTGTCCCTGCACAGTCTGATAAGGGCAGCACAGGCTGCATAGTGTCCAACTGTGCAGGGACACATCCCCAACTGGTAACACCCAGCTGGACCTTTAATCATAAACTACTAGCAGGAATAATAAAGGAACGGCACAACGCTCATATATATAATACAGACAGTTAGTGGGAGACAGTCAGTGTAGGTTATATCCTGATATAGTGTAGCTGTCCATACATACATGCTACAGACATAGCGCCGTGATGTCACAACAATACTTAGTGCACCAATCAGTAATATGTAGTCAGACCTGATAAAATGTGAAGTTGCATGTATTGCGCCAAAAATATGTGCATCATTAGTGCCGATTTGCGCAATCGCGAAAATAATGACTGGAGATCGCGAAATTCTAGAATTCACAAATTTATTGGTGAATATATCGCGAAAACAAATATTGCCTATGCCCCTCATCGCTACTCTGCAGAATACAGATGCGGTCCATGTGCATCCCGCAATTTTTGCGGTATCCACTGTAAAAAAAAAAAAAAAAAAAAAACAGGGACAGGTTCTATAATTTGTGGCACCATAGAGGCAGACAGCGTTTTTTTTTTTTTTTTTTTTTTTTTGTGGACCTATAGAGAAGAATGGAAAAAAATGCGGATTGGACACGAGCCAAAAATACGGTTGTAGGAATGCAGCCTAATTCTGGACAACCTCTTGCGCATGTCATTGAGATATACAAAAGAACACGTATGTATAGATCTTATACAGGACGACATCAAGATGTGTGGATGTCACCGATGGAATTAATAAAAATATACAATAAATAATATATATATATATATATATAGGTGACATCTGATACTAGGGCCGGGTGTGACAGCTACATCATGGCCGCTCTCCCAGCCCGCAGACCGCACTCATTCTTTCCACATGAAATCTGATCGATGACATCACATGACGTGGATTCTGCTCACACTGTCATGTTACACTGTGTCCCAGCAGACTGTGGGCGTGACCCGGGTGTGCTTGGAGGGTGTGGCCAGCAGGAGGCGGTGTGCACAGAGCAGGAATCACTCCTGACTCCTGAGCAGCTTACTACTAGTCTAGCAAAGCTGGTGTCTATGCTTCTCAGGTAAGTGTCCTTCCTTATCCTCCCATGACTTATACCATAGGACTCAGTATAGGGAGGGGGTCTGCCTCCTCTGTCCCATTCCAACGCAATAAACTTTATTATCGAGCTTGTAAGCCGATATAGCAGAGCTGAATGTCTTTTAACTCTTTAGGTCTTCATTAGTTGAGCTGGTGTAATGCATTTACCAGCAGTCCTGTGTAAAACCACAAATCATAGTGATATCGGCATGAGTTGTGCTAGATGGCAGCCTCAGCTCTGCTACATCTGTAACTGTCCCGTTAAGTTTAGGGAATAGCAAAAAAAATAGTATATATTCGGGCTGCGGGACCGAATAAGTTCATATAATGTAGTAGTAGGTTGACTTGCAGTCCTATGTAAGAAAAAAAAAAATACCCCATAATCTTGTGGTATCATGATATTGTGCCTAGTGACAGACTCAGCTCCACTACGTGCACAGTGAACGGAACGTCAGAGCAGATTGTTTGGAAATAGATACAGATAGGTGTGAATAGGATACGTCTTGTGTCTGTCCGCAGCGATGACGAGTGAACTGGTTGGTGCAGTTTTCTCATTCATAGTGTCAGATACCGTATACAGGAAGCCATGATGTCAGACCTGACACGAGCAACCTACAACTACAACTCCCAGCATGGCACTTTACTCAGCACGGTTGATTAGAACAAATTAATGATCCAATATGTTTGGGCCGTTGCTTAGCGACAGACACCATAGGCAGAGGGTGACAACACGAGACCTCTATACGGCTGTGAAGACTCATCAGTGTCACTGACTATACAGGAGAGGGGATGGCGGTGGCACTCTCTCCTCACTAGCCACTGTGACAGGCTGCGAGTCACTACTCAGATATAGGTTTAAATACACCTAAACCTCCAAGTGTGAACACGCACTTAGGACGCAAATACAGATTCATATCTGGCAGGAACTAGGAGGCAGTTTTTGGCAGATGCTGTCTATGAGAGCTCTCTAGAAGGAACGTATGTGGAGCAGGAGCTGTGTATGGGGCACTCTCTGACAGGCATGGTGTATGGGGCACTCTCTGACAGGCATGGTGTATGGGGCACTCTCTGACAGACATGGTGTATGGGGCACTCTCTGACAGGCATGGTGTATGGGGCACTCTCTGACAGGCATGGTGTATGGGGCACTCTCTGACAGACATGGTGTATGGGGCACTCTCTGACAGGCATGGTGTATGGGGCACTCTCTGACAGACATGGTGTATGGGGCACTCTCTGACAGGCATGGTGTATGGGGCACTCTCTGACAGACATGGTGTATGGGGCACTCTCTGACAGGCATGGTGTATGGGGCACTCTCTGACAGGCATGGTGTATGGGGCACTCTCTGACAGACATGGTGTATGGGGCACTCTCTGACAGGCATGGTGTATGGGGCACTCTCTGACAGACATGGTGTATGGGGCACTCTCTGACAGACATGGTGTATGGGGCACTCTCTGACAGACATGGTGTATGGGGCACTCTCTGACAGGCATGGTGTATGGGGCACTCTCTGACAGACATGGTGTATGGGGCACTCTCTGACAGGCATGGTGTATGGGGCACTCTCTGACAGACATGGTGTATGGGGCACTCTCTGACAGGCATGGTGTATGGGGCACTCTCTGACAGACATGGTGTATGGGGCACTCTCTGACAGGCATGGTGTATGGGGCACTCTCTGACAGGCATGGTGTATGGGGCACTCTCTGACAGGCATGGTGTATGGGGCACTCTCTGACAGACATGGTGTATGGGGCACTCTCTGACAGACATGGTGTATGGGGCACTCTCTGACAGACATGGTGTATGGGGCACTCTCTGACAGGCATGGTGTATGGGGCACTCTCTGACAGGCATGGTGTATGGGGCACTCTCTGACAGACATGGTGTATGGGGCACTCTCTGACAGACATGGTGTATGGGGCACTCTCTGACAGGCATGGTGTATGGGGCACTCTCTGACAGACATGGTGTATGGGGCACTCTCTGACAGGCATGGTGTATGGGGCACTCTCTGACAGACATGGTGTATGGGGCACTCTCTGACAGGCATGGTGTATGGGGCACTCTCTGACAGGCATGGTGTATGGGGCACTCTCTGACAGGCATGGTGTATGGGGCACTCTCTGACAGGCATGGTGTATGGGGCACTCTCTGACAGACATGGTGTATGGGGCACTCTCTGACAGACATGGTGTATGGGGCACTCTCTGACAGGCATGGTGTATGGGGCACTCTCTGACAGGCATGGTGTATGGGGCACTCTCTGACAGGCATGGTGTATGGGGCACTCTCTGACAGGCATGGTGTATGGGGCACTCTCTGACAGGCATGGTGTATGGGGCACTCTCTGACAGGCATGGTGTATGGGGCACTCTCTGACAGACATGGTGTATGGGGCACTCTCTGACAGACATGGTGTATGGGGCACTCTCTGACAGGCATGGTGTATGGGGCACTCTCTGACAGACATGGTGTATGGGGCACTCTCTGACAGGCATGGTGTATGGGGCACTCTCTGACAGACATGGTGTATGGGGCACCCTCTGACAGACATGGTGTATGGGGCACTCTGACAGGCATGGTGTATGGGGCACTCTCTGACAGGCATGGTGTATGGGGCACTCTCTGACAGACATGGTGTATGGGGCACTCTCTGACAGGCATGGTGTATGGGGCACTCTCTGACAGGCATGGTGTATGGGGCACTCTCTGACAGACATGGTGTATGGGGCACTCTCTGACAGGCATGGTGTATGGGGCACTCTCTGACAGACATGGTGTATGGGGCACTCTCTGACAGGCATGGTGTATGGGGCACTCTCTGACAGGCATGGTGTATGGGGCACTCTCTGACAGGCATGGTGTATGGGGCACTCTCTGACAGGCATGGTGTATGGGGCACTCTCTGACAGGCATGGTGTATGGGGCACTCTCTGACAGGCATGGTGTATGGGGCACTCTCTGACAGGCATGGTGTATGGGGCACTCTCTGACAGGCATGGTGTATGGGGCACTCTCTGACAGGCATGGTGTATGGGGCACTCTCTGACAGACATGGTGTATGGGGCACTCTCTGACAGACATGGTGTATGGGGCACTGTCTGACAGGCATGGTGTATGGGGCACTCTCTGACAGACATGGTGTATGGGGCACTGTCTGACAGACATGGTGTATGGGGCACTGTCTGACAGGCATGGTGTATGGGGCACTCTCTGACAGGCATGGTGTATGGGGCACTCTCTGACAGGCATGGTGTATGGGGCACTCTCTGACAGGCATGGTGTATGGGGCACTCTCTGACAGGCATGGTGTATGGGGCACTCTCTGACAGGCATGGTGTATGGGGCACTCTCTGACAGACATGGTGTATGGGGCACTCTCTGACAGACATGGTGTATGGGGCACTCTCTGACAGGCATGGTGTATGGGGCACTCTCTGACAGACATGGTGTATGGGGCACTCTCTGACAGGCATGGTGTATGGGGCACCCTCTGACAGACATGGTGTATGGGGCACCCTCTGACAGACATGGTGTATGGGGCACTCTGACAGGCATGGTGTATGGGGCACTCTCTGACAGGCATGGTGTATGGGGCACTCTCTGACAGACATGGTGTATGGGGCACTCTCTGACAGGCATGGTGTATGGGGCACTCTCTGACAGGCATGGTGTATGGGGCACTCTCTGACAGACATGGTGTATGGGGCACTCTCTGACAGGCATGGTGTATGGGGCACTCTCTGACAGACATGGTGTATGGGGCACTCTCTGACAGGCATGGTGTATGGGGCACTCTCTGACAGGTATGGTGTATGGGGCACTCTCTGACAGGCATGGTGTATGGGGCACTCTCTGACAGGCATGGTGTATGGGGCACTCTCTGACAGGCATGGTGTATGGGGCACTCTCTGACAGGCATGGTGTATGGGGCACTCTCTGACAGGCATGGTGTATGGGGCACTCTCTGACAGGCATGGTGTATGGGGCACTCTCTGACAGGCATGGTGTATGGGGCACTCTCTGACAGACATGGTGTATGGGGCACTCTCTGACAGACATGGTGTATGGGGCACTGTCTGACAGGCATGGTGTATGGGGCACTCTCTGACAGACATGGTGTATGGGGCACTGTCTGACAGACATGGTGTATGGGGCACTGTCTGACAGGCATGGTGTATGGGGCACTCTCTGACAGGCATGGTGTATGGGGCACTCTCTGACAGACATGGTGTATGGGGCACTCTCTGACAGACATGGTGTATGGGGCACTGTCTGACAGGCATGGTGTATGGGGCACTCTCTGACAGGCATGGTGTATGGGGCACTCTCTGACAGACATGGTGTATGGGGCACTCTCTGACAGGCATTGTGTATGGGGCACTCTCTGACAGACATGGTGTATGGGGCACTCTCTGACAGACATGGTGTATGGGGCACTCTCTGACAGGCAGTATATATAAGGGAACCCTCTAACAGGCAATATATATGAGGGCACCCTCTGACAGTCAGTATATATGAGGGCACCCTCTGACAGGCAGTATATATAAGGGCACCATCTGACAGGCAGTACAGTATATATAAGGGCACCCCTTAATGTTCATAAGACCCCAATACGACCTCAGATCAGGCCCACAATCAGACCTCAGCTCAGACCCCAATGTGAATGACCCCCAATCATACCTCAGCTAATAGCCCCAATATAAATAAGACCCCCCCCCCCATTCAGACCTCAGATTAGCCCCCCCGTGCCTCAGATCAGCCCCCAGCCATCTATCAGCCATCAGCCATATATCAGCCTCCAGTCATATATCAGCCTCCAGTCATATATCAGCCCCCAGTCATATATCAGCCCCCAGTCATATATCAGCCCCCAGCCATCAGCCATATATCAGCCCCCAGCCTCCAGTCATATATCAGCCTCCAGTCATATATCAACCTCCAGCCATCTATCAGACCCCAGCCATCAGCCTCATGTAAGCCCCCAGCCTGAGAGCAAATAAAATTTAAAAAAAATCAGCCTAACTCTCCTGCTCTGGACGCCACCGCTCCTCACCTCCAGTGCTCTCTGTCTTCTTCCTGCCGCAGCTGTGCTGTGATCCGACGCGTTTTCCGGTCCTTCAGTACCAATGAGCGCTTCCATAATGGAAGCGCTCATTAGTATTCACTCCATAAGACGCAGGGACATTTTCCCCCACTTTTGGGGGGGGGGGGGGTGAGTGTGTCTTATGAGGTGAAAAATATGGTGGCAGGGCAGTTATATCCAATGACTTACTGTCACGGTCTCTCCCATGATAGAGGTTAGAAGATCTGAGAGACTGGCGGCACGTGAGGTTATCTGACAGTCTCTCTGTTTTCACTTGTTGCAGTGTTGTTGTTGGTAATGACCACACCTCTTGTCCCAGGTGCAGCTTGTGGTCATTACTGCTCCTCTATTTAGTCTGGACTCACACTTCATACCATGCGGTTGATATTATCTGCTTGAAGTTGGAAGAGCTGGTGTGTGGTTCTGATTGGTGTTCCTGCTCATCCATTTTCTATTGAAGATAAGTGTTCTTTGCTTTGTATTTTGTTGTTCTCAATTGCTCGTTGTCTACTAGGCCTCAGGGAGACGCTGATTCGTTCATCTGGGAAGGAACCAGTAGTCTCAGACCCTGTCACTACTCCTAGGGATTTTCAGGGTTACTAGGGCCTAGGTTTCCGGTGTATGAATATTCCCACCTTCAGGGTCTATTCATACTGACAGGAGTCAAGGCTAGGTTTAGGGTTACCTAGCTGATCACCCATTCCCTTTCCTTAGCCTTGAGGCCTACTTCCTGGTAATTTTCCTTCTGTGGTCATTCTGGTGTTTATCCCCTCCCCCCTCTTTGTGACACATACAGTTGACTTCTCCTTTGATTGCAGTCATTCACTTTTTCTGTCTTTTCCATCCATGATGACTTCTTTAAGCTGCAGTATGTGTCTACAGAGACATCTTTGGCAACTGCCCTACTTTTCCTCAAGCTACTGTGAGGCAGTGACAGGCCTCACGGCTGCTAGGGGAGAGATATGGCAGGAGTTTCCATTTCTTCGCTGTCGATCAGCAGGTCAGAGGCCGCACCAGGTGGAACAATCAGTCTGGGATAAGAGCCCAGTCCAGACTGTTAGGAGAAGGAAGAGTCTGTGTGTAGCAGAGGCCTGGGAAGGCTCTGTACAGGTGGGCTGAGGGGCCACGGGGCTAGGTGTTAGCCTGAACTTTGGGGGACTCGCGAGGTCTTGCAATCGACGGTCGCTAGGCCAGAGTCTGGAGGACTTCTGGGCCACAATCCCCCAAAAGGTACTGGACTTTGTTACAGCCTGGAGGTGCTGGATTGTTAAGCTGGGAAAAGCCGCATGTTCTTCCCGTGTGTGAACGGGGCTTTCAGTGAGGTAGGGAGTCCTCATGTTTAGTTAGAGCCCAGCCAGGCAGGTGTTTTATTTGTATTGTTTGTTTTGGTTTTGCTGAGGTGCCAAATAAAAGCAATGTTTGGCCCCTAACCCTGTGGTCGATGAAGATCATTGTGAGAATGACCCCCGAATAAGAGGCGATCTCTTACATTTGGTGGAGGATGCGGGCATCTTGTCCATGAGAGAAGGGCAACGGTCGGTTGCTAGGGGCAACGGCGAGACAGCAGGTGCTGCTGAAAGCTGTTTTGCAGTGTGTGGAGTTAAAGGGCCGGAAGCCTGTTTGTTCGGTGGAGCAGGTGCTGCTCGTGCTATTGTGGACTATTTTTGCTGTGGTGCAGAGATATAAAGGGCCAGAAGCCCAGAGAAGAGACTGACTGACTGATTGTTGTCACTATGAAGTCTATGCAGACCCACCTGCAGCAGGACTATGCAATGGATGATTGTGAGGTCAGAAGATCTGATACAGAAAGAATCTGCGAGTTGGTGATTGGGGGAATCCCGCTGTGGGTCACTTTAGATTCCCGCCAACGCATGTCCTGGGTTAAGCCTGAAGTACTGGACTTTCTAAAGAGGGCGCCAGAGACAGATGTCACCGTGTCTCTGACCTTTATCACGGACTATGGCCGTGTGCAATGGGAGCTCTTAAAATGTGAGACCCTGGAAGTGGAGTTTGTGCTTGGCAAAGACTTTCCGTTCTTCTGGCAGCTATGGAGCGGAAAAAAGGCTTTGAGTTGTGCCGCTGGAGTTCCAGAGGAAAAGATGTGTGCCGTTGCCAAGGGCAACCGTCGGGAAGAAAAGGAGGTGGAGAGAGGTGCGGCTCTCAGGAGATCCTATGTTTCCTGCACGTGTGCGCAAAGTCCTAAAGAGTGCGGCTGGAGTTACCGTCCAGGAAAAGTCAGGACTCCAGGCCATGCTGTTTTCGGTGGCAACGTTTGCAGTAAGGAGTCTGCGGGTGTTCGGAATACCAGGAACCAAGAGAAGACTGGTGATCTGGGAATATCGTCGTCTCCCGAATCCACGACGTCAGGCGGTAAGACTGTTCCTGTTAATAGTTGTGTGGCAGATCCAGTGACCGTGAGCCGGCCGCAGTGGAAACCGGCTGGGTCAGTGACGAAAAAATCACTGAGGCGAAAAACCGTCTCGGAAGTGTATGACATTGGGAAAAACACAGTGTCTGAACAGGCGGGTAAGCCTGTTGCGGTTAGTCCCTCGCAGGGGAGAAGGTTTCTGGGTCACCCAAAGAGCCTGTGATCAAAGCTAGATTTGGGGTGGTGAAAGGCAGAGATCCCATGCTAGGCCAGGTAAGAGGTAGCATGATGGCCGTCCCAGAGACTGATAGAGTGTTACATGTTCGGGACAATTATGTGGACAATACGGACTATCAGGTGGTTCTCACTGAGGGAGAGTCTCCGGTGAGAACTGGGACTTGTGAACCTGATGTTACAAATACGCTCATACATGAGGGAATGGTGGGCTGTAATTTCCCCTTATGCTTGGAGGTTTTAAGTAATGGAGACACTTCTGCAGAGAGTGACAAAACTCCTGCAGAATCTGTACCTGTCCCTTTAAATGATAATGTGAAGGAGCTGCACATTGAGAACAAGGGTGCAGATAAGGTGCAAAGTGATGGTACCATGCTTGCCGAAATGCATAATGGAAATGTGATGTCATGTGAAATATGTGATAATAATGACAACAAATTGTGTCTAAATTGGAGAAGAAACAGAAGATGTTGGACAAGCTCCTGGCTGAAGAGAAAACCACCTCGGCCAGATATGCTGAAAAACGTGACCAAGCGGAGACTGATGCTCGAGAGAAGGCGACCAAGGCCCTCTCCTTGGCCAGAGCTCTTGAAGAAGTACTTGAGGAGCGAGATGAATTTGAGAGGCTGAACAGGCAACTCAGAGCAGAGATGGAAGATCTCATGAGCTCAAAAGATGACGTCGGGAAGAACGTCTATGAGTTGGAGAAGTCTAAGCGTGCTCTCGAGCAGCAGGTGGAAAATGAGAAACTTGAAGAGGAGAGTCCTCTGAAGGATGTCAAGAGGTCTAAGCCAGAGCCTGTTAGGAGGCGGTCTGGAGATGATGGCGCTGTAGTACCGCCTGAGGCAGAGAAGATGGAAGGTCTTTCTGCTGAACCCGTTGATGGGGCTGATGTGGATGCAGAGGCCAAGAGTCTCATGACAGTGTGTAACCAGGACCAGGTCGCAAAGGATGTCCCCTCCGCCTACAAGTTTCTCCAAGTAGCCAGCAGCCTGCTGGGGAAGAAATATGAGGAGATGGACGACCAGTATGCAGATCCTGTCTACTACTGTGGGCTGGCTCTCCCGAATTCCTCCCAAAAAGAGAACAGTGTCCTGGGTGAGCCTCTGGAGAAAGAGGAGAAGGACTTAAAAGGGCAAGTATATGATGCCGGGTCCAAGGAAACAAAGGCTGAAGAAGTTAAGGCCGAGGTGTTGGGGGACGTGAGGTCCTCAGGTGCTGCAGAGACCGAAGGAGTGGCTACTGATGTGGAAAAAGCCACTAAAGAAGCAGAGGTCTCTGAAACTGCTGCCAAAGTGGGGGAAACCACAGCTGGGAAAATGGAAGATGTGCACCGGAGGCATTTTAAAAAAGCGTGCGGGGACAAGCATGCTCTGCTGAAGGAGAAAGGGTCGAGACACAACCATGAACTGGAACCGTTCAGTCAAGAGTTGCAGCAGTCCAAGAAAGGACATGAGGAGCATGTACAGAAGCCCAAGAATCAAAAAAGAGAGCTTGCCGATCACATAAAAAACATCTTCTGAGAGAAGTTCCAGAGGCCGAAGGCCAAATGTGGAGAGAAAAAGAAAGAAAAAAGAGAGGCCACGGGTGCGAAGGCGCAACATCCTCGCTCGTGAAAGAGAGTACCTGCTCATGAGATGGGGAAGAAAGTCCCATAGATATGATCTACTCCATAATAAACTTGTGTTCGTGACAAACCAAGCGCTGTTTTCCTGGGTCTGGCAGAATAAAGGGAAGACTGTAAGCCAGGTAGATGCCCTCTCACAAGCATTTGGGTTTGGTGCTAGTGTTCACCCCTACGGCTGCTAGGGGAGAGATATGGCAGGAGTTTCCATTTCTTCGCTGTCAATCAGCAGGTCAGAGGCCGCACCAGGTGGAACAATCAGTCTAGGATAAGAGCCCAGTCCAGACTGTTAGGAGGAGGAAGAGTCTGTGTGCAGCAGAGGCCTGGGAAGGCTCTGTACAAGTGGGCTCAGCTGAGCTGGCTGAGAGGCCACGGGGCTAGGTGTTCGTCTGAGGGGGACTCCGCGAGGTCTTGGAATCGACGGTCGCTAGGCCAGAGTCAGGAGGACTTCTTGGCCACAATCCCCCAAAAGGTACTGGACTTTGTTACAGCCTGGAAGTGCTGGATTGTTAGGCTGGGAAAAGCCGCATGTTCTTCCCGTGTGTGAACGGGGCTTTCAGTGAGGTAGGGAGTCCTCATGTTTAGTTAGAGCCCAGCCGGGCAGGTGTTTTATTTATATATAGGTGCCAAATAAAAGCAATGTTTGGCCCCTAACCCTGTGGTCGATGAAGATCATTGTGAGAATGACCCCCGAATAAGAGGCGATTCCTTACACTACACAAACTCTAACTACCTGCTTTGTTTTGTGGTACTCTGCAAATATTTTATTTCAGACATAATGGTGTCATAACTATAAATACCACATAGTGCCCCATAGAGAGCACCCCTGAAAACAGCAGTACTCCCAAAAATTATAGAGCCGGAGACATAATTTTCCATATTGTGCCTCAGACGGTTATAGTAAAAGTACCATCTTTTATACCCCACAGAGTGATAGTGATCTTCTCAGTGTCCACACAAAGTAATGAAGCTGCTAATTTCCTACATAATATTCATGCCCAATATGCGCCCATTTTACCCCCCAATAAGCAACAGTGCCCCTGTGAGCTCCCTAGACAGTTATAATGCCCTCTTTATGCTCATTTGAAAGTAATAATGCCCCATGAGTGCCCCCTAAAAAGCAATAATGACCCCTTAGTGCTCACTAAAAAGTAATAATGCTCCATAAAAAGTAATGCTCCTGGGTAGCCCTAAAACTAATAATGCCCCCTAAAGGGGTTATCCCATGAATAAGGTAAAAAATGCAAATCATACATAATCTAGTACATGACAATCTCTTTCTAATAAAGCTAAAACCAGCCCTGTACCTCACATGGATCCGGGCAGCTTAGGGGGGCTGTCCTTTCTCAGTGGGGCATGTCCTGTCTGCTGCAGCTAGTGGCAGTTGACGGATGGAATTGAGCATGTGCTTCCGTCTCAGTAAGCAGGACAGAGAAATTTGAAAAAGAGCAAACAGCAGGTGGCGCTATGCAGGAGGCTATACTAAATATTTAATTACATATGTATTCAGATCCAGATGCTGGTTTGAAAACTGTAGAATATTTTTTGTGGGACATCCCCTTTTATAATAATGCCTATTATGCCCCCTTAAGTAGTGCCACCCTGAATAAGTAATAATGCCCTTTGAGACCTCTTAAGTAAGACCCAAGACACAATTACCCCGATTCCCCACAAGCACGATGAGGCATCTTTGCGCAGCTAGTATAGGTGGCATAATGTGATGATGTCATCGCACCGCCTGCATCAGGAAGCTGATGTCATGTGTGTGGTCAGGCATCCTGTAGGAAGAGAATGGAAGGGCAGGAAGCCTATAACTCCCTGCTTAACCACAGGCTTCAACTGTATTGGCATCCGCAGGGTTGACCAGGGCTAGAAAAACAAGCCTGCTCTCTTACAAACACAGCGCCACCCCTGTTCACAGGTCATTTCTGGTATTGCAGATCAGCCCTGTTCACTTCAATAGATCCGAGATGTAATACCGGATACAGCCTATGGACAGGTGTGGCGCTTTTTCTCTAGGAAAACCGCCATGTTTTTCTAATCCTAGTTACCCTTTAAGGCTAGAGCTCCAATACAAATTTTGCAATTATTACAAAACTTTTTCCCCCTATAGAAAAACATTGAGTTGTGTTAACGTTCCTGGGAACCAAACATTATTGTGGAGCCCCCTATTGGTGAACTTGAAAACACCAGAAATCTAGATACCGTAAATCATGCCCAATTCCCTGGGTGCTGATATTAGGACACTGCATTAATCGAAGTAACTCTAGTAGTAACCACGAGTAGTCACAGTGATGGGAAACAGAATTTTTCAGAAATAGATGCAGAAACATGGCTTGTGTTAGTCAGCATACCTCCTTAGATACAAGGGGGCTCAGTTTTCTACTTCTGGCCCTAAAAATTCACTAGCCCTGTACCGCACATGGGTCCAGAGATCTCCCCATTCACTGCTGCAATTGCCCTGCTATATTATCTTCAGCTTGGCAGCTCACGGGTGTGTCCTTTCTGCTGCATCTCTCACCCTATAACTGCCACAGCTTCTAACGGAACATAGGGCTGGTGGCAATCGAAGATTTAAACTGAGCACGTTCGACCAGCTCAGTGAGACGGACAAAATATAAGGAAAAGTAACAAACAGCAGGTGGCGCTATACAGATACATTTTATTGAATAACTCAGTGTCTATACAATTTTTTTTATTACATGCAATTACAAAAGTATTCACATCTAGGTGCTGGTTTAATAAATGCAGAATATGAATCGTGACACAACCCCTTTAAGGGGCCGTTAACATGGCAGGTTTTACTGCAGAATTTTGACGCAGACTGCTGCAATAAAATTTTGCCAAAATCCTGTCGGCATCTGCCTGGTTTCTGCCTCCCATTCATTTTATTGGGTGGCTGAGCTGTGGATCATGGAGCCCTTTTCGGCGCAGCTGCAGATTAAGCTGCTGCTCCGCAATCCTTAATTCACCGGAGGAACTTCTGCGCCAAAGTTCCACGGCAAAAGAGTTCATGTGAACATACCCCAAGTCTTTTTATTTTTATCATGCCTTCTCCAGACATTCTGTGTTTGCATAATCTCTCGTCAAAGTAAAAATATCCGGACGTTTCTCAGAAACTCTGACATTTGCGTAGCCTTGGCAGGACCAGATGAGGGCTTAAAAAAAATTTAAAAAAATTAAAATCCGCCTGTGTGAGTTTATTCAGAGAGGAAAATGGGTTTAATAGGAGATATAATGGCCGCCATTCATCGCACAGGAACCTGGGGGCTGTTAGGGGCCGACTGTTTACTGGGACCACAGAGCAGTTTCTTGTATGAATCATTTTCTGGTTTTACTAAAAGCTGCGTCTGGATTTTGCTTTCCTTTCCAGTGTTTGCTCCTTACTGGCACAATGGATCCTTGATGAATCGGAAACAAGATAATATGGGGGAAAATCACAGCTGCGTCCAGGTGAGTTACAAAATCAGACTGGGATTGTAAAAACAATCCTGGGAGATCAGCTACTGCAGGTACTAAAGGAACTGTACCGCCCAGGGGACTACTACCAATACCAGTAAACAGGGACTGAAAAAAACACACTATGCAAAGACCAGTATTACCGCCATATAGTGGTAGATATTCATACAGACGGTATAAGTGATTGCAGTACAGTTATATCCAGTGACTTACAGTTCATGCACGTGTTCTCCGATTGGAATCATTCCCTTTTCCCGTCTTTTCCATATGGCCCGGACCACCATGACGACTTCTTTCAGCCTTAACTTGTATCTGGAGAATTTGCAACACAGACATCTTTGGCTCCTCACTTTTCCAGCATGCTTCCTGCTAGGGTTGTTACGATACCAAAATTTTGATTCGATTTCGATACCATAAAAAAGTATTGCGATACTCGATACCATTCGATACCACGCAAAAAAAAAAAACACCAAAAAAAGCAGCGTGCATTCCACATTTTATGGAACGTCCGGCCCATAATAGAACATATCCTATTTTTTGGGGGGGCAAAGTGACAAAAAAAATGGCGAATCACGTGGTTTTTATTTTTTTCTGTTACGGCGTTCACCGCATAGGAAATATTTTTTTAATATTTTAATAGTTCGCACTTTTTCGGGCGTGGCGATATGTAATATGTTTTTTTTTATTGTTTATATATTTTATATGTAAAATTGGGAAAGGCGGGATTTAAACTATTATTTTTTTTTTTACTTTTTACTTACTATTTCCCCCCTTAGGGGCTAGAACCTGGGATCTTTTAATCTCTTGTCCTTTTCACCCTAATAGATCTCTATCAGGGTGAATAGGACTTCACACTCTCTCTGCTGCTCTGTGCTTTGTGCACACAGCAGCAGGGAGCTTACCATGGCAGCCAGGGCTTCAGTAGCATCCTGGCTGCCATGGTAACCAATCGGAGCCCCCGACTTCACTGCTGGGGCTCTGATGAGAACTTCCACTGCCATCAATGAGGAGGAGGGGAGACGACCCTGTGGCCACTGCCACCAATAAATATAACAATGAGGGGGGGACCCTTTGGCCACTGTGCCACCAATGATTATACTTTACAATACTAGGATTGGGGGGCGCACTGCGCCACCAATGAATATAACTAACACATTAATTTAAGTGTAGGCAGCGGGTGCCGGCAGCGCTATCACATATCCGGCACCTGCCCTCTATGACCTGGCGCTGCGATCCCCGGCAATTAACTCCTCAGGTTCGGCACCTGAGGGGTTAACTGCCGGGGATCACAGCTCCCTGTCATAGAGGGTGGGTGCCGGGTATGTGATACCGCTGCCTACACTTAAATTAATGTGTTAATTATATTCATTGGTGGCGCAGTGCGCCCCCCAATCCTAGTATTGTAAAGTATAATCATTGGTGGCACAGTGGCCACAGGCTCCCCCCCTCATTGTTATATTTATAGCCCCTACCCTCCTCCGCAGTGCTATCAGTCCATTGGTGGCAGCGGCACAGGAGGGAGGGACTGCCTCCTTCTCCCCTGTGCTGCTGAGGAGAACATGGCATGCGCTGAGAGCCATGTTCTCTAACAGATACGAGGCTGCGCAGCTTAGTATCGTTAAATTGTAAGACCCGATATCGTATCGATCCGGCTCTAAAAGTATTGATTGGGTATCGAAACTTCGATACCGGGTGCAACTCTACTTCCTACCTTTCCCAAGCCTGCACAAACTCCCCATCCTGCTGATGTCCTTTCTCAGGGGGCATATCCTTCCTGCTGCAGCTTTCTCCCAATGACAATTAAGGGGGCCTAACCTTTCTCAATGGGTTGTTTCTGCTGTAGCTCGCTCCCTATCACAGCTCAACAGCCATGTCTTTTCTGCTGCAGCTCTCTCACTATTACAGCTCAATGGGTGTGTCCTTTCTGCTACAGCTCTCTCCCTATCACAGCTCAGGGGAGCATGTCTTTTATGCTACACTTCTCTCCTTGTAATTGTCACAGTTTCTAACAGTAGATCCGGCTGATGGCAATTGAAGGATGGAACTGAGCATGTATGACCACCTCACCAATGTTACTGTGGCAGACTGATAAATAAAAATAAAAACAAACAGCAGGTGGCGCTGTACAGATACATTTTATTGAATAACTCACTGTCTATACAAAATTCTTAATAACATGCAACTACGAAAGTATTCAGATCCAGACCCTGAAAAATGTAGAATTTTTTATGTTTTGATCTAATAACACCCTTGGGACCCCAGATACAGGCAGTGGTTTCATAAGCAGATTAAAAAGCACTTTAAAAAGTTTCAAAGCAAACAAAATTTGTACCTTATTGTAGTCCAATACAGAACCCCCAGCAACCCAGTAAATTAGCTTCCACCTTGTCTTCATTGGACCAGTTTTTTGATTAGTGGTGGGGGGGGGTCCAGGTGGAAGGTCCTGCAATTGAAAAAAAAACTTAAATGAAAAGACTAAAATCTGCACTATACTCTGCCAGTAACTAATGCAGATTCATCACAAATATATTGTCATAAATACATTGAAAAAGTCAAAAAGTCCCGCTAAAGGGAATGCCTGAGGCTATATGCTGGCGGAAAGTGGGACATATGGCCTCTATGGGTCTTTATACCAGAGCTGTAGACCGCTGTGTCTCCATGCAGAACCATCCCTGGAAAGGAATGCTTCTCGGGGAGCAGAGAGAATGAGTGGGCCCTTCTGAGGGAATAATTCTGAGGGCCACCCCTCCATCTATACAGAATATGTCTACGTCTACTTTAAATTTCCATGATCATTTTTGTCGTTATCATTGAACACACAGGGCATTTCATAAAAAAAAATACTAATAAATAGGTCATTTATGAATCAGTTCATAAGAAGAAGGCCCTGGGGGGATTCAAAATCACCTCCAGATGGGAGTGTCTTCTGCTGGACCTTTGAGTCAGGCTATTATTAGGGGCCCATTATTGTGTCAGGTCCACTGGACGATCCATATGAATCCACAAGAAACAAAACCTCCAAGCAATCATCCAGATGTGTGAAGAAATGGGAGCCCTCCCTATATATACTGCTCAAAAAAATAAAGGGAACACTTAAACAACACAATGTAACTCCAAGTCAATCACACTTCTGTGAAATCAAACTGTCCACTTAGGAAGCAACACTGAGTGACAATCAATTTCACATGCTGTTGTGCAAATGGGATAGACAACAGGTGGAAATTATAGGCAATTAGCAAGACACCCCCAATAAAGGAGTGGTTCTGCAGGTGGTGACCACAGATCACTTCTCAGTTCCTATGCTTCCTGGCTGATGTTTTGGTCACTTTTGAATGCTGGCGGTGCTTTCACTCTAGTGGTAGCATGAGACGGAGTCTACAACCCACACAAGTGGCTCAGGTAGTGCAGCTTATCCAGGATGGCACATCAATGCGAGCTGTGGCAAGAAGGTTTGCTGTGTCTGTCAGCGTAGTGTCCAGAGCATGGAGGCGCTACCAGGAGACAGGCCAGTACATCAGGAGACGTGGAGGAGGCCGTAGGAGGGCAACAACCCAGCAGCAGGACCGCTACCTCCACCTTTGTGCAAGGAGGAACAGGAGGAGCACTGCCAGAGCCCTGCAAAATGACCTCCAGCAGGCCACAAATGTGCATATGTCTGCTCAAACGGTCAGAAACAGACTCCATGAGGGTGATATGAGGGCCCGACGTCCACAGGTGGGGGTTGTGCTTACAACCCAACACCGTGCAGGACGTTTGGCATTTGCCAGAGAACACCAAGATTGGCAAATTCGCCACTGGCGCCCTGTGCTCTTCACAGATGAATGCAGGTTCATACTGAGCACATGTGACAGACGTGACAGAGTCTGGAGACGCCGTGGAGAACGTTCTGCTGCCTGCAACATCCTCCAGCATGACCGGTTTGGCATTGGGTCAGTAATGGTGTGGGGTGGCATTTCTTTGGAGGGCCGCACAGCCCTCTATGTGCTCACCAGAGGTAGCCTGACTGCCATTAGGTACCGAGATGAGATCCTTAGACCCCTTGTGAGATCATATGCTGGTGCGGTTGGCCCTGGGTTCCTCCTAATGCAAGACAATGCTAGACCTCATGTGGCTGGAGTGTGTCAGCAGTTCCTGCAAGACGAAGGCATTGATGCTATGGACTAGCCCGCCCGTTCCCCAGACCTGAATCCAATTGAGCACATCTGGGACATCATGTCTCTCTCTATCCACCAACGTCACGTTGCACCACAGACCTTCCAGGAGTTGGCAGATGCTTTAGTCCAGGTCTGGGAGGAGATCCCTCAGGAGACCGTCCGCCACCTCACCAGGAGCATGCACAGGCGTTGTAGGGAGGTCATACAGGCACGTGGAGGCCACACACACTACTGAGCCTCATTTTGACTTGTTTTAAGGACATTACATCAAAGTTGGATCAGCCTGTAGTGTGTTTTTCCACTTTAATTTTGAGTGTGACTCCAAATCCAGACCTCCATGGGTTGAAAAATTTGATTTCCATTTTTTTATTTTTGTGTGATTTTGTTGTCAGCACATTCAACTATGTAAAGAACAAAGTATTTCAGAAGAATATTTAATTAACTCAGATCTAGGATGTGTTATTTTTGTGTTCCCTTTATTTTTTTGAGCAGTGTATTTCTTCATTCTTTTTGAACAATACTTTAATGGGTTCTATTATGTACAGCTTCCACATCCTACTTTTTGACATAAAATGTCTTCATTGACAATCCTCACCTGCAACAGTACCGGCATTACAAGGGCAGAATCACTTAAAATAGAGTACTATAGGGTTGTTCACATAGCAGAACCAGGGCTGATTATGGAAAGGGCATTAAGGAGCATTCACCTCCCGGTTGTCTCCATTGTTTCCATACACTCCAGTTTAATGACATAAGGAGATACAGATAGGCAGCTACTTATCTCCTGGTTCAACAAAATATTGAGCTGATGTTTGACTCCCCAGTAGAGGTCAAGGAACAGTCAGGCTGCCCCCATACACATGAGATAGTCAGCAGATTCTATTCATTTCCATGTTATCTTATGTGTATGGCCTAATTACGTTACGAGGGTAGACTCAATCTTCAGAACCTTTTGAGAGTCAACCTTGCTCAGGAGCTGCCATCCACCCTTCAGAACTTTCGAGATTTAGCCTTGTCCAGGAGCCTCCACCCTTCAGAACCTTTGAGATTCACCCTTGTCCAGGAGCCTACCCTCTTCAGAAATTTTTATATTCACCCTTGTCCAGGAGCCTCCACCCTTCAGAACCTTTGAGATTCACCCTTGTCCAGGAGCCTACCCTCTTCAGAACCTTTCATAGCCACCCTTGTCCAGGAGCCACCACCCTTTAGAATTTGACTATCCTGTCTACACTGTACGGTTATATGACCATTTCCATATCTAGACCAACATTTGTTACTTATAGAAACATTCATTTTTAGACCATGATAGGATCTAATAATTTCAGTGTCAGGTTTATATTTATTGCCTATAAATATTTTGTTTTTCAGCAGTTAACCGGCATGGCAGAGGAGGAGATGCCCAGTTCTTGTACCTGCAATGGCAATGTCTGGGCACCACAACAATGGAGAAGCATGGAATGCAAAACGAAGTTGGTAATATATCACAATAGTTGGTAATATATCACAATATGAATTATAGAATCTACTTTATACTCCTTGGAAGTATACTTTGTTGGGTAGTAACCTTCCTTCAAGTGGCCAAATATTCTATAACAGGGATCAGCACCCTCCGGCACTCCAGCTGTTCTGAAACTACAACTCCCATAATCCTCCTTTCATTTCTACGGGAGTTACAAGAACAATAGAGTAAGTGTGCATGATGGGAGTTGTCTTTTCACTGGAGAAGCTGGAGTGCCGAAGGTAGCTGATGCCTGTTCTATACCACTGTCCCTTAGTTGTATCCTTATGTGGAAAGCTGTGTGACAAGCGTTATGGATTTTATCCAGCTTTTCCATACTCCTGAATGTCATAGTTGCCTGATTACAGTAGTGATTCAAATATAATCAGGTAGTTTGCTTGTCAGAAGCCTGGGAAAGCTAGGTAATAGCCCCTGAGGCACCTAAGAACCATGATGTTTTGCACAGGAATATCCTGCAAATGGGACCTCAAAGAGCAGGGCTGATTTCCATATAAGGAGTGTTTCAATACAATGCAGGGGCGTTCCTAGGTTAAGCAGGGGTTGGGTCTAAAATATTCCACAATGTGGTGTTCAAATGTTGGAGGTTATATCACGTGGTGGTCCAACGGCAGTCAAATTCGTTGTCAACTAGGTTTACCAAAAGTGACTGAAGAGACTATTTACTAGGAGGCGAATGCTCTTTAAAGGATAACAGTCACATTTAGACCCTAATTTCAATTTTCATATATGTAGTTACTAATGACATGATATTCCATTATCAGTTATTGACTTACCCCCTATTTAATAAGATTCAGCCCTTAGCAACCAGTCTGCATAAAACTGCAATTTCACTATTCAGTTAAGATGGCCGCCACTGCCCTCACCCTGAGGCTAATCCCGCCTGCCCTCACTAGCCAGTAACAATAGCCCCCCAAAAGTGTCAGTAACCAGAGCTCTCCCCCCTAAAGAATTAATCTCCTGCAGCACAAAGGGGTCCTCTTACCACATGTTGCTTTCATTTATACACTGAGCAGACGGCAGATCTCCCTTCCCCGGTCTGCGCTACTTCAACTCTGCATTCTCCAGCTCTGCTGAGTGAGGGAGCGTCTGCCAAGTGCAGGGACAGGGAGAAGTGCACACAGCCCAGGCACTGTTATCAGCTGCTGGGGAGGACCTGGCTTTAAATCATTTACTTACAGTCCCTGGCTGTCAGTAATCTGACCCTGCACGCAGCGTGGTCCGTCCTTCAACAGATAGACGGACCATGCCTAGCAACCCTATTTTAAGCACAGGTAAAAGTAGGCAGTACAGGGAACAAAAATGTGGAATTAAGGGGTAATTGAATACACAGTGAAAAGTTGAAATCGGGCCACCAAGGAGATATTAATCACCACAATCCAATACTCCAAAAAAATAAATACAACAGTTATCCTTTAAATTTCATAAAGTATTCTGAATATAAGAAACAAGTTCTTCATTTGAGAACACAAGCATCTGCTGTTAGCGCAAACTGCAACTGTGGTGCTCTCTGCCAATGAGGAGACTGGCAAGCTCAGAACCTGGGCTCCCTGCCAGATCTGCGCCCGCACTGTACTGTTATGCAGACAGGTGTCAAAACGCCATATGAGGAGCGCAGTAACAAAAACAAAGGTGCAAAGATCTGTCACATCAGACTCTGCACTCGCGGTTTTGATTGGTCATGGGACAGATATGCGAAAGGTCCTCGGTGGAAAGCGATCAGCACTTCTTTTGTTTTCATGCTCTGCAATCAATGAGAAGAGGACTGCAGCATAAAACGTTGTGAAAATTGGTAATCAAGAAAGCTAAAAATAATGGAAAAACATCTTCAGACCCCCAAAATAGCGATATATTGGTCTGATGGCACATTTGTAATATACATCCATAAGCAGAGGCCTTCATTTATTAAGACTGGGGTTTCATACGTCAGTCTAAATAGAAAGTGTAAAGAAAATGTAAAATAAATGTCAGAATTTCAGTAAAAGTCAAAAAGTGAAATCTGTGCCCTCCATTAGCAGGTGCAGATTGGCGCCAGAATTTGTGCTATTTTCTGTCTTTTCTATTCTGGCCCACACCCATTGTGTTCCTTCCTGGTTCTGTTATAGGTGCACTGTTCCTTCCTGGCTCTGTTATAGGTGCACTGTTCCTTGCTGGTTCTGTTATAGGTGCACTGTTCCTTGCTGGCTCTGTTATAGGTGCACTGTTACTTCCTGGCTCTGTTATAGGTGCACTGTTCCTTCCTGGCTCTCTTATAGGTGCACTGTTCCTTGCTGGCTCTGTTATAGGTGCACTGTTCTTTGCTGGTTCTGTTATAGGTGCACTGTTCCTTCCTGGCTCTGTTATAGGTGCACTGTTCCTTGCTGGCTCTGTTATAGGTAAACTGTTCCTTCCTGGCTCTGTTATAGGTGCACTGTTCTTTGCTGGTTCTGTTATAGGTGCACTGTTCCTTGCTGGCTCTGTTATAGGGGCACTGTTCCTTCCTGGTTCTGTTATAGGTGCACTGTTCCTTGCTGGTTCTGTTATAGGTGCACTGTTCTTTGCTGGTTCTGTTATAGGTGCACTGTTCTTTGCTGGTTCTGTTATAGGTGCACTGTTCTTTGCTGGTTCTGTTATAGGTGCACTGTTCTTTGCTGGTTCTGTTATAGGTGCACTGTTCTTTGCTGGTTCTGTTATAGGTGCACTGTTCCTTCCTGGCTCTGTTATAGGTGCACTGTTCTTTGCTGGTTCTGTTATAGGTGCACTGCTCTTTGCTGGTTCTGTTATAGGTGCACTGTTCTTTGCTGGTTCTGTTATAGGTGCACTGTTCTTTGCTGGTTCTGTTATAGGTGCACTGTTCCTTCCTGGTTCTGTTATAGGTGCACTGTTCTTTGCTGGTTCTGTTATAGGCGCACTATTCTTTGCTGGTTCTGTTATAGGTGCACTGTTCTTTGCTGGTTCTGTTATAGGCGCATTATTCTTTGCTGGCTCTGTTATAGGTGCACTGTTCCTTGCTGGTTCTGTTATAGGCGCACTATTCCTTCCTGGCTCTGTTATAGGTGCACTGTTCCTTCCTGGCTCTGTTATAGGTGCACTGTTTTTTTTCCCTGGCTCTGTTATAGGTGCACAGTTTTTTCCTGGCTCTGTTATAGGTGCACTGTTCCTTGCTGGCTCTGTTATAGGTGCACTGTTCCTTGCTGGTTCTGTTATAGGTGCACTGTTCCTTGCTGGCTCTGTTATAGGTGCACTGTTCCTTGCTGGCTCTGTTATAGGTGCACTGTTCCTTCCTGGCTCTGTTATAGGTGCACTGTTCCTTGCTGCCCCTGCTATAGGTGCACTGTTCTTTGCTGGTTCTCTTATAGGTGCACTGTTCCTTGCTGGCTCTGTTATAGGTGCACTGTTCCTTCCTGGCTCTGTTATAGGTGCACTGTTCCTTGCTGCCCCTGCTATAGGTGCACTGTTCCTTGCTGGCTCTGTTATTGGTGCACTGTTCATTGCTGGCTCTGTTATAGGTGCACTGTTCCTTCCTGGCTCTGTTATAGGTGCACTGTTCCTTGCTGGTTCTGTTATAGGTGCACTTTTACTTCCTGGCTCTGTTATAGGTGCACTGTTCCTTGCTGGTTCTGTTATAGGTGCACTTTTACTTCCTGGCTCTGTTATAGGTGCACTGTTCCTTGCTGGTTCTGTTATAGGTGCACTTTTACTTCCTGGCTCTGTTATAGGTGCACTGTTCCTTGCTGCCCCTGCTATAGGTGCACTGTTCTTTGCTGGTTCTCTTATAGGTGCACTGTTCCTTGCTGGCTCTGTTATAGGTGCACTGTTCCTTGCTGCCCCTGCTATAGGTGCACTGTTCTTTGCTGGTTCTCTTATAGGTGCACTGTTCCTTGCTGGCTCTGTTATAGGTGCACTGTTACTTCCTGGCTCTGTTATAGGTGCACTGTTCCTTGCTGGTTCTGTTATAGGTGCACTGTTCCTTGCTGGCTCTGTTATAGGTGCACTGTTCCTTGCTGCCCCTGCTATAGGTGCACTGTTCTTTGCTGGTTCTCTTATAGGTGCACTGTTCCTTGCTGGCTCTGTTATAGGTGCACTGTTACTTCCTGGCTCTGTTATAGGTGCACTGTTCCTTGCTGGCTCTGTTATAGGTGCACTGTTCCTTGCTGGCTCTGTTATAGGTGCACTGTTCCTTGCTGGCTCTGTTATAGGTGCACTGTTCCTTGCTGGTTCTGTTATAGGTACACTGTTCCTTGCTGGTTCTGTTATAGGTGTACTGTTGCTTGTTGGCTGTTCCTCGGGCTTTCTGGTAATACCCAGTTGTCAATGTATTCATAAATTCCTAGGAGGTATAACAGAGGAAAGTCACAAGAAAACATGCTCCAGAATAGTTGTTTCATGAAGGCTATAAGTATTTATTAAAATAGATATGTCAGAGCATGTGATAGATCAGAGGTCAGCAACCTCCAGTACTTAAGCTCATTTAAATTCTATGGGAGTTCCTAAGAACCACCAAGCAAGTGTGCATGCTGGGAGTTGTAATCTCACAATAGCTGAAGTGCTGTAGGCTGCTGACCTCTTTGATAGGTCCCCATTAGGGGACACCATGGACATGCTATGTCGACTGTTGGAGGGGAGGGATCTCCAAGTGACATTTAGGACCCTGTTTACAAATCCAGTGCATTTATTTAAGAAATATTCACAGAACTGCTTCTTTCACCACATATGCACATCACCATCTATAGGCTGCATGTGTAACACCCTAGAGTGGTGTTACCACTTCTGCACCCTGCTACTGTCTTTATTGGTCTAACCTCATGTCATCTTGTGTATTTATTCCAGGTCCTCCACAATGTGCATTCCTATTTTGTTATGCAACTGTTATGTTCATATGTAATGTGCCTGGTTCACCAGAAGGTGGCAACAAACACGGCAGAGCTGTATGTAGATAGAATGGAACTTACCATTCCATTCTAACCCCCTTTTGGAGAGAAGTGGGCGAGTCCTATTTCCTGCAGGAAGAGTGGGGACCAGTTAGCTTCAGCCTAGCTTACCCCCAGCTAGGTGAAGGTTGTGCAGTGTCAGTCTCTGCTGGATGTGCTCACGCCAGCCAGAGCACCCTAAGCTCTGCTAGCCATGGAGGCCAAAGCTTGAAGCCTCAGGAGCCAGGAAGAAAGTATCCTAGCATAACCTAGAGTCAGACTACAAAGTGAAGTGCTGCATACAGAAGAAGCTGAGTTATACAGCCAGCCTGTCAGTACAGCAGAGTCAGAGAGAAACAGATATAGCAGAGTGGAGTTTGCCTGCCAGTTTCATGCTAAAGCCTGCTGGAACCAAAACAAAGCCTGTAAACCGTTTTGGAAAAACTTTTACTCAAGTAAAGCTGCCATTGAAGGTCTGGACTTAAGTTCTTCCTTAATCCCTCAATGTTTCCCTTTATTTATTGCTTTGGAGCCAAAGCCTGGGGTACAGCCGTATCAAGGTAGGAGCACCGTAACACACATAAAGAGACATTTTAGGCTGCAACATACCACTCAACATTTCCTACACCTGGGATGCGTTATATAGAGGGCCCTAGGGGGAGGTGCCCGTTGCACATGCTCAATTACCTAAGGTGCCAGTCATGCTATGCCCATAGGCTCCAGACATGGAAACCCAGTACTGGCATTGTGTGCTGTTCCACTGGAGTAAATCATGAGGTTGACACCGGCTCTATCTTTGTGAATGGCAATCTACAAGCTCTTTTCCTTCCTCTTTCATTGTGCTATGGCATGCGTAAAATTGTTGTCTAGAAGATCAGTCCCTGCTGTTGCATCAGCTGTTCTGTTGTGGGAGATCTAACACGTTTTTACACTGGGACAAAAACATCTAAGAGATGAGGGCATACGTAAAAACATCTCAGAGATCAGGGCATCCACAAAAACATCTGAGAGATCAGGGCATCCACAAAAACATCTGAGAGATCAGGGCATCCACAAAAACATCTGAGAGATCAGGGCACCCTCTCCATAGATTTACGCACGTGGACATTCTGAATTATTTACTGCAGCAATGCAAATTGTGGGTTCATCTATACGGCAACCCGTGTTGCCCAAAGTTTGATATAGTGATTGTTAATGGTGTGGCGATGCGACACACGACTGCAACGTGACAGTCACAAAAAAATCCAGAGTTAAAGGGGTTGTCTCATCTTGGACATTGGGGCATATCGCATCGATATGCCCCCAATGTCTCATAGGTGCAGATCCCACATCTGGGACCTTCACCTATCCCTAGAATGGAGCCCGCAAAGTGATGGAGGGCGCACCGCGCATGTGCAGCTGCTCTACATTAATTACTGTGGGAGTGCCGAAAAATAGCCAAGCGCTGGCTTGGCTATTTTCGTCAGCCCCATAGAAGTGAATGGAGCAGTGGTCGGGCTTGCGCGGTGCTCCTCCCATTCATTTCAATGTGCCCTCACTTTGTGGGCTTCATATTAAGGGTAGGTGCAGATCTCAGAGGTGTGGCCTGCACCTATCAGACATTGAGGGCATAGCCTAACGATATTCCTCCAATGTCCAAGATGAGAGAACCCCTTTAATAGATTTTGTGTCGTAAGCCGGGCTCAACTTTTAATGTAAGTTGCACACAACACGTGACTCCAGCATAAATGAACCGGGCAGACACAACAAATATATGTGCACCCTGCAGAATCATTTTGCATTTAAAAAAAATAAATTGCAGAATGAATTAAAGGGCTTCTGTCACCCCACTAAAGACTTTTTTTTTTTTTGGGCTAGTTAAATTACTTATATTGCGATATATGAAAATATAATGGTGTTACTTACTTTGATCCAGCAGTTTCTTCTAAAAACGAAGTTTTATCATATGTAAATTAGGTCTCTACCAGCAAGTAGGGCGGCCACTTGCTGGTAGCAGCTGCAGACAACCGCCCCCTCCTCCTGTTGATTGACAGGGCCAGCCGGGATCTCCTCCTCCGGCCAGCCCTGTCGGCATTTCAAAAATCGCGCGCCTGTGTTGATTCGGCGCAGGCGCTCTGAGATGAGGAGGCTCGCCTCCTCAGCACTCCCTCAGTGCGCTTGCGCCAATGACGTCTTCTATTTCGGTGATGTCATCGGCGCAGGCGCACTGAGGGAGTTCTGAGGAGGCGAGCCTCCTCATCTCAGAGCGCTTGCGCCGAATGAACACAGGTGCGCGATTTTTGAAATGCCGACAGGGCTGGCCGGAGGAGGAGATCCCGGCTGGCCCTGTCAATCAACACGACGAGGGGGGCGGTTTTCTGCAGCTGCTACCAGCAAGTGGCCGCCCTACTTGCTGGTAAAGACCTAATTTACATATTATAAAACTATGTTTTTAGAAGAAACTGCTGAATCAAAGTAAGTAAGAGCATTATATTTTCATATATCGCAATATAAGTAATTTAACTAGCCCAAAAAAAAAATATGACTTTAGTGGGGTGACAGAAGCCCTTTAAAATTAAAAATAATAATTTTTACTCAACGATCCCCCAGCTGCCGTTCTGCCGCTGCTCTGGTTCCCGTTGATCCCCACTTCCTTTTGCTTGTCACATAGGAAAGATCTCAGGCTGCTCACTCAGCCAATCACAGGCTAAGGAGGGTTATCTCTGTAGCCTGTGATTGGCTGAGTGGATAATTCAGGATATTTCCTGTGTGTCAAGCCTGACATCAGATAGTGGAGGGTAGTTGAGACCAGACCAGCATCAGAACAGGATCAGAGAGCTAATTCATTATTTATAACACCGTCTGCAAAATCGTTGGAAAACCCCTTAAGGCTGGAAACACACACAGTTTTTGAAGCAATTTGAGATGTGTTTTTTTTGTTTTTTTTAACGGAAGGCGAAAAAGCAAATTTTTTTATATTTCCCATTATTTTCCCATTTATGTGGCTAAAAAAAAATGCACCAACAGCTGCATGTGTGATGTCAGTCTTAAACAGGGATTCTCAACCTGCGGCCCTCCAGCTGTTCCAAAACTACAACTCCTAGCATGCCCTAATAGCTGTAGGCTGTCCAGGCATGCTGGGGGTTGTAGTTTCGCAACAGCTGGAGGGCTGCAGGTTGGCCATCCCAGGTCTAAAAGGAGGGCTCCTTTAAAAAAAAAAAAAAGATTACTAGAAAGAAAAAAAACACAAAAAAAGGAAAAGAAAAATATACTGTATTATAAAGTTGTGTATTTTAAACTTGATGCCCAAAACTGACAGAAATGTGCTATAACCAGTGCAGTGACTGAGGGGGCGGAGCATGACAGGTTTTCTCTTTGGTGTTCTTTGAATCCTTGTTATGCTCCGCCCCTTAGCACAGTTTAGGTATGTACAGTATGATCATAGTACATGAGTTGCAGGAACAGTCTCCTAAAAGTCCTAACCTCCACATTCAGATGATCGGCGTGCAGCTTCCGTAATAAACATTTATAGCTCCCTTAGCCTAACATTTGATCAACGATCTAGATTTTATTTCTGGACTCTGGACTTTTTTATTTATTTTGCATTTCAAATCCGGAAGTGATTGACGTGTGAGGTTCTAATATACTTGCTATAACAACTGCGGCTACATTAACAGCATAGCCTCACCAGGGCAGGCTTTGTTAATAGCTTAGCTCGCCATCTGACAATTTAACCCTTGCTACTGTACATTTTATAATATACTGTATGAGGGAATGCAGGTTCTCTTTGAACCATCCTTGCCCCTGACAATAAGTTGATCATAGACTGTCCTGCTGCCAGATCGTCTGTAATCTGTTGGGGAATCCAGCCAGCAGGTGTTTAATTTCCTCACAGCGCCCCCACAGGGGAAATGAAGCATTACACCGTTCTCAGCGATATCAGCAGTCTGTGTAATGTATGGATTTGTTGGGTCCTCCAGACCCCTCTACTGGTTTTTTCACACTGCATTAACAGTCAGTGTCAGACTGGAGTTCCTTGGGCCCACCAGGGGAAATTATATCCCCTATATCATCAATAAAGTGTAATAGGTTTTGAATTGAAGAAGTAGACCCTAGTGGTAACTGTTTAGTTCCAAATAGGATTTTTCTCCTCTTTGTGGCCTACTATGGCATAAGAGACTGGGCCCACCAGAGGATCCTTTGGTACTCTAGTGGACCAGTCTGACCTTGTTAACAGTATGAAAAGTTCGTGTCCCACTACTACCCTCCACTCCAGCTCTTCCCGGGCCATGCCATATGCATCTGAGCAGTGTAGCAGTTCTATCAATGGAGGCAGACCAGACAGTTGAGGCCCACTGGGTTGGGGGGGGGGGGGGGGCAGCCAGGGCCATTCAGCACCTTTCTGATTTTGTAAGGACTCCCTGCTCTGCTCTATGGAGTTGGAGATCAGAAGCTGCACTGTAAGGAGTCTCAGCTTGTAACGGATCTCCTAGCACCCCGACTGGGTACCTCCGTTGGTGGATGCTCCTAGCGCTTCCCGAGGGCTCCAAGCACTCCCCTTGACACCGTAACCGCCACAGACCCCACGAACCGCCGCAGCTTGGTTGGGGGTCTCGCCGTCCTCCACCCACGCTGGACCCAAGACTGGGCTTCAGCTTACACCGGGTGAACCTCCCCTAAATCCAGAGACCAAGAACCAGGAACAAGCTCTTACGAAAGCTTATACTCAGGGGAGTATTGTTATATAGCAATCCCCAAGAGTGTAGTTATCCCATCCCCCAAAAATGAGCCAAGACTTCATGAAGGGGTAAAGCAGGACTCTTTAATGAGCACAAAGGCATTTCTTATATCCAGTTTTCCATGTGGACACAAACTCACAACAGCCAATCAACACAGTATTGTACAGTTAGACACTCCCAGCTAATGTACACAAACCCCCCTCTGCCTGGGCTGTGATACAATGGGCATTGTCTGTGATACAATCAACAAAATACAATGGGCATTGTCTGTGATGCAATTGCCAAACAGAATTAACTTAATCACTCACAGGCAGAAAACACAAATTTTTCCCAAAACACAGAAAACACCTCAAAACCCCACATATCTCCATAAATTATACATCCATGGATAGCTCTGAGCTGGGCGAACAACATATCCAAAAATCACCCAGATCCGAGCAGGGGTTCCCGAATTCCATGGAAGTCATATTTGACCGACCGCAAGCATGGCTTTCCTGCCCAAAACAGTTCCACAGATTTAGGCTGTGCGGCCGGTCTGTCTTCTCCTTCAAAGGTAGTATATGGGCCATAATCCTGAGGCAAGCGGCTGGCAAACAGGCCCCTCCAAAACCCAGTGGCGAGGTTATTTTCGCCACACAGCTCTTTTCTATGGAGTCCTGGAGTGGCGGCAATCTGACATGAAGGGTCTTTAGCATTCTTATAGTGTTTGAGGACACCCCTGTACTTTTAATGTTTATTACTCTTTTTTTGCAGATTGTCTTTGCTGGGTCTTGAACCCAGGATATGCCGTATGGGAGACAGAAACCATAGCAGTTAAGCTACAGGCTTAACTGTGGTCAATAGGAGGATTTACATATTCAGTGGAGAGAGAGAGACAAAAGGGGGGGGGGGGGGGTTCTGACCTTTGATATGGAGGTTTCAGTTGGGAACATTTCCTGAGAGAAACATGGGGTGCTTGTGTTCAACAGATGCCACCCATCACCCATAGGCACCAATTTTTATTTTATTTTTTACAGTTTATACATTTTTTATTGAATGTCTCTCTATGGAATAGAGCAGTAAAGAAGAAAAATTTGAACCCCGGTGGATATCACCTAATGGAGGCAAAAAAAAAACCCTCATATAATGAGCGGCCTGTCGGTCCATTTAGTATATATGACGGGTGGTTTTGGTAGAAAACATACATTTGGAACTGCCTTTGCAGACATGGTTTGAAAAGACTCTTAGAATATTTTATAAAATGACAAAAGCAGACGACATGGGGTTCTCCGTTTTTAGACAAAAGACGATTATGAGCCGCGCTGCTTTATGTGGCCTCATTAGTAAGGTACATGGCGGGCACTCTCCATTAACCTCCGTGTCTTCTGCCTCCCACTGCCCCATTACTGGGAATGTTCTCCTCGTTATCGTGTGAACCAGGAAAATATTGTTCCATTTAGACCATGACAATGGGTCCTGTCTCACGAGCTCAGGATGATGGCTTCTCGTGTAGCTGTCCATTTCAATTTAAGTTTACTCCTAAAAAAACTATCAAGTTCCTGAGTTAGAGGTAAATCTGCCTATTTATGCGGTGAAGCATATCTCAGATATATTTATTTCTGTTGGGATTCTGGAAAATCTAGGTGACAACCACTCTAAGAGTTGGCTGTATTAATTGTCATCCAGCTTGAAAAGTTACATTTGTTAACAATTTGACAAAAGAAGAGACAAGCTGAAGTATTTTTAGCTGGAAGTGCCGTTTAAAATGACAAACCAAGTAGTGCCAATGTTGTCCTCTGCCAAACCAGTTGTTCCTGAGCTTCACGTCATTCCAAACATAACGTCCTGTTGTTCCCTGAGGGCACTTTGGATGACGCTAGGACAACCATTCATCTCTTGTGGAAGTGAAAATGACAGGAGGATCTCGTGCATGCTAAGAGCTTATTTGTATAGCCTCTAACCAGAATCCAGAGGAGCATTGCCTGGCCTATAAGACTTCACACCGAATAGACGCTCTCCATAAGGAGATCTAGTATCCCCTGAATGCTTTAGGGATAGTAATCCTTTCCAACTAATGATAGTGAGTTACATGAAATTATGGAATTTATCATTCATGGAGGTTACAAGCATCTTTGAGCTCTCAAACCCCAGAGGACATACCCTGTGGTCTTGGGCGCCATCAAGAGGAGGAAAAAAGAGACAGTTTTTAGAGACCATCCATGGTCAGTGGTATCTCTATAATAATCCTGCAAAAATTTGGTCCTTGGGAGCAAGAAGAATGATGTAGTCATGATGTTGTTTTTAATTGTCAACATGCCAACGAATTTGGGGGCATAACTAAACCAAAATAGGTTCTTTCTTTATCAGTTGACTTACATTGTTGGACTCAACACCCTATAAGAAGCTGTGAATGTTTAAGGCTATTGACACCTTTGGGATATTTTTTTATGATTGCATTTTAGTCATTTTGGGTCCAGTTCTTGCGGTGGGGAACCAACTCCTATCGAACATTTAAGGCATATCCTTGGCTATGCCATAAATGTCCAGTTGGGAAAGCTCCTGAGCTCCCCCCAGTGGTGACTGCCAGCAGGTAGCATTTTATCATTTTGCTCTATAACTATGCAGAGAACTTAGGGTTTAGAAAAAAAAAATCCAAACACTCAGGGTTTCTTAGGAAATTAATCTGTTTAGGATTTTGAGACTAAAAATAACATGGTGGTAAAAGTTGGGTAAAAACTTAAAATGCAGATTTTCTGTTTTTCTTTTCCTATATTATAATTTTGTTTCATGTTTTTATCTCATGTCCTTTATAGAATATGGATTTACAGCTGAGCAATGACAACTGTGATCCTGACAACCTTGAAAGGGCGAATTACTATGATGTCTATGACTGGGACTCTGCCAGCATCACCCACAAGAAAATGGAACTGTTTCCAAAATGGCGACTACCAGCCAAAGTAGCGTTTTCACTGACAGTGCTCTTTTTCATATACACATTCCTCCGAGAAGTTCTGCACCCGTATCTCATGCATGAGAGAAACGAATTCTACAGAATTCCAATTCTGGTGATTAACAAGGTTTTGCCGGATGTTGCCATCACACTGCTGACTTTGGTATATTTGCCTGGAGTGTTAGCCACAATTCTTCAGCTTCACCGCGGCACCAAGTACCGAAGATTTCCACAATGGCTAAACACATGGATGCTTAGACGGAAGCAGTTCGGACTATTGGGTTTCTTCGCGGGAGCCATGCATGCCATCTACAGCCTGTCCTACCCTATGAGAAGGTCCTACAGATATAAACTTCTGAACTGGGCCTATGAGCAGGTATTTCCTATCACTATGAATGTACACAGAAATGCTACTTTAAGGGGGTTGTCTGGCCTTGGAGCCAACAACTCCTATGGCCTGAACATAAAAAAGCAGACCCTTGTGCCCATGGCCCCACCGCTGCTTCATTTCCAGTTCCCAAGGAACCAGGAAGCAACTGGGTTCCCTGACTGATGTGGCCAATCACAAGCCTCAGGGCTCCTATCGACTTAAACGTTACATCTTTGCTGTAGGCACCGGTCAAGCTGATGTGACTGCTGAAGCCTGTGATTGGCCGCAGTGGTCACGGGGATCCAGCCGCTTCCTGGGCCTGTGGGTACCAGAAGTGTCCGAGAATGGAGCAGCGGCGGGACCGAGGGCAGGTGAGTCTGCTTTTTTATGTTCAAAGGGAACCGGTCCAAAACATAGGAGTTGTCTGGTAGAGAGCCTCTTTAACGTCTCTCTATTGACCCAATTCCTGTAGATATGTCCCAGTAATATTAGTGGAGGAAGGGGAGACAAGTGACTACCGAACACCTATAGTGCTGCTTATTTCTGGAGGAAACAAACGGGATTAGGCAGGATTACTCCGTGTGAGCCAAGCAGTGATGCACCTGGAATTCACCATAGCTATTAGATTGTTGGCAAGATCCTGCCACTAAAACCAAAACTGCAGCACCCCCACAGGAGAAATAAAGCATTACACATGTCCACAATGAAATTAATGAGCTGTTAATTTAACGAACAGTCCTCCAGGACACGTCACCCTTTGTAGTCGCTCTCTGTTCAAGGTAATAGATGAGGGTTCTGAATGCGGGGACCCCAACCTCCATGAACTCTAATAAAAAGGTATATGAGTATGGGTTTTGTCTACCAAAAAACTCCTCTAAAAGCTGAATGTTATAATTGTTATTGCTACAGGTTCAACAACAAAGAGAAAGCAGTTGGATTGAGCATGACGTGTGGAGGATGGAGATTTACGTGTGCCTGGGAATTATAGCACTTGCTATATTGGCTATATTGGCTGTAGCGTCAATCCCTGCCGTTGGAAACTCCTTGTCATGGCGAGAATATAATTTCATCCAGGTACTGACAATAGAGGATTTCATAAGGCTAGGATTTTATCATTTAAAGGGGTTGTCTACAGTGGATAACTCTTTACTATTAGAAGAATCCAGTGCCTAGCTGACTGCAGGGAGTGCCACAGCACATTCTCCTGGTAGTGACGATGAGGGAGTAAAGAATTACAGGTCCAACCATGTCCTGTCTCTTCTCTCACCATGTCTGTCTCTCTTTCCAACCAAGTCCCATCTAGTCTCCATCCATGTCCTGTCTCTTTTCTAACCATGTAATTTCTTCTTTCCAACCATGTGCCATCTATTCTTCATCCATGTCCCATTTCTTCTCCTTTTATCGTGTATCTTCTCCCATTATGTCTGGTCTCTTCTGTTTCCCAACCCTGTCTCTTCTCAATCCATACCCTATCTCTTCTTCATCCATGTCCTTTCTCTTCTCAATCTATATCCTATCTTTTCTCCATCCATCCCTCTTTGTCCCATCTCTGCTCCTACTATGTCTTCTTCCTCTATGTCTCATCTCTTTTTTTCTCCATATCCAGTTTCTTCTCCCTCCTTGTCCCTTCTCTTGTCCCACCATGCCTTGCCTCTTCTCACACCATGTCCTGTCTCTTTTCCTACCATGTCTGGCATCTTTTTCCTCCATGTTTCAACTGTTTTTTTCTTCTTCATATCTACAGTAGCTTCTTCTCCCTCCTTGTTCCTCCTCTTGTCCCACCAGGTCTTGCCTCTTCTCTCACCATGTTCTGTCTTATCTACCGCCATGTTCTGTCTTTCTTCTGTCTCCCATCTCTTCTCTTACCATGTTTAGTATTTTCTTCCTCTGTGTTTCATCCCTTTTTTTCTTCATGTCCAGTTTCTTCTCCCTCCATGTCTTGCCTCTTCTTGCACCATGCTCTGTCTCTTCTCCTTCTCTTACCATCTCTTCTACCATGTCTCATGTCTTCTTCCTCCAGGTCTCATCTTTTCTTTCTCTATGCCATCTTTTCTCCCTCCATGTTTTACCTCTTCCCCTCCATGTTCCATCTTTTTTCTCTCCCTGTCCCACCTGTTCTCCCACCATGTCCTATGTCTTCTGCCTCCCTTATTGTTCTGTCTCTGCACCTTCCCCATGTTGCAACCTCCCTGTCTATCTCTCTCCTTTTGCTCACCTTGACTATTCAGTATTTTCTCCTTTCTTGCCCTTTTACTTTCCTACCTTGTCCTATTTTGTATTCCCTCTCTGCTCTCTCCCTGGCCTTGTTGCCCCTCCTCCATGTCTCTGTTCCTTCTTTGTCCTGTCTCTGTGTTCATTCCCTATCATCTTTTGATTGCATAGTCCCCAATGTTTACACAATAAAACTATAAAGCTCTTTTCTGCAAAGGAGCATGAAGGGAAGGGCCTTAGAAAAGCAGAAATCTATATTTCACACTGCTGTGCGGTGGAGGCAGAGATGTAGATGTCATGATGTCAGCCGTCTAGGGAGTCCATGTCACTGATTTCTATCTACACCCACAAAGCCATACCATTTTATACAGGCACAGCCAAAAAGTTGTAAAGCTGAAAATCCCATCTAACGGCCGCTGGACTGTCTCACTAATCCGGTGACTCAGCACTGAAATGAAAGTGCTCCTAAAACAGCCAGCCTGGGAGGAGGACACCTCTGCCTGATATAATGGGACATAATAATAGTAGTTTACAAATTACGAAAAAGAAACTGTAAATTGTGAGATTAGGCGCCACTCGTACGCTTTATCCTCCCAGTAATGCAGCCTCTTGAAGGGGTTTTCCAAATCTTAGTCTATGCATGGCAAAAAAAAAAACTTCGGCACTTTTCTAATATATTTCATATTTTAATTCAATATCTCTGCTTGCTATCAGAATATTCCTGTTTCACTCCATTGGGTGAGAACCTGTACAGATCTAGTCCTGCTCGCAGACCATTTGGACAATGCTCTGAGAGTTAAACACTCTTTAGGCTTTAGGCTGATACATTGTAACAAATCATCAGGACAGAGAAGAGATTTGTGCAGCTTTTGCTGATGTATTTGGCTCAAATAGGATTACAATTCCTCAACTGTTCCTATTAGAAGTTAAAAAATACCAGCAGTCTGCTATAAAGTTCCAAATGGGTGTTATCAGTTGGTGGGTGGGGGTCCTCACACAGTCTGACACTATCCAATCAGTGCTGCCAGTGTCAGACTGTGCAGGGACACCCCCTCCAACTGGTAACACCCAGCTGAACCTTTATTGTAGACTGCTGGCCATTTGTTCATAAGCTTCTAGCAGGAATAATAGAGGAAATGTACAACATAGAGTCATAGAATAGATGCATTCAGAATTGTTATTACATGGGGAATGCAAGTCATTACTAAAACAGATGTGTCAAGAGAGGGAAGAGGTCCCCTTTAAGAAACTGAATAGAATCATCTTAATATTTAGTGAATTTTTTCATGGTCCTAGTTTTTTTTTTATTGCTACTTTATTTCTACTATTAGGGTGTGGTAGAAGTGAAGCCGTATAGACTGTTTCTTTTCTTTTTATACAGTTGTGAATAGAAACACTGTCCTTGACGTTACATGATTGCCAACATTTCCAAAAAGAGTCTTTCAGACTTCAGATCCTTGTAAATTCCAGTTATTATTAACTTCAAAGTAAGACGAGACATTATCCTCGCCCTCCGCTGCATCCAGCCTAATCCCTGCAGACTGCATAGTGTGTGAATCCAATAAAAAGCAATATTAGGATATGCACACAGGTTGTACTGAGGTGGTGAGGTGCAGCACAGATGGCGCCTGAAATTATACAGCAATCTATTCCAACCTCTCCCTATTTAAAAATGAGCTTGCATCCCCCTTGTAATAACAATTCTGGAACATCTACTCTTATGACTCTATGGTGTGCCATTGCTTTATTATTCCTCTCAGAAGTTATGAATGGATTGCTATTAGGGATGAGCGAATCAACTTCCGATAAAACATCCGAAGTCGATTCGCATAAAACTTTGTTTCCATACTGTACGGAGCGAGCAGTATTAGAATATATTGGTTCCGATGAGCCGAAGTTAATACTTTGCGAAGTCTCACGAGACTTTACGTAATGACTTCATAAATTGATTTCTACTGTAAAAAAAACATTTCCCGAACTCGGGTTTGGTTCCAAGGTACTACTTTTTTCATCTGAAGTCGGTTCGCTCATCCCTAATTGCTAGCAGTCTAGAATGATCACCCAGATAGCTACCAGTTGGGTAGACTGACAGATTAGTGCTGCCAATGTCTGTGCAGGGACACCCCCCCCCCCCAACTGGTAACACCCAGCTGAACCTTCATTGCAGACTCCTAGTAATTCATTCTGCTAGTTTCCAGTTATACCACCGTACATTGCCCAAGTAATATCACCAGGCTGATTATTACCATTGTACAGTAGGGATAAGCCAATCGACTCGAAATAATCGTTTTGTCTCATTAGCAAGAGTTCTTCACCTGTGTGAGGCTGTCCATGGGGGTGAATAAGCACTCACCTATCTGTTGATTGACATCTCACCTGGCCCTGCCAATTTTGCACCTGTGCCATGCTCCGACTAGTGGCGCAGAGGCTGTGCTTCCACTTCGGAACCTGCGACTGTTCAAGCGCCGCTAACTGGAAGTACAGTATAGGGGCGCATGCGCAGTTGCATCTTCTAAAGCGAAAGCAGATCCTCTGCACTTGCACTGCTACATGGAGCAGAAGCAGAAGCGCAGGCACGAGATTGTCGGGGCCGGTGTTACGTTCGATTTCCCTACCCTCGTCACTTCCGGCCGCATCTGACATGACGTGAGGAGGTGTGCCGCGCAGGCGCACAACGACGGGGTAGGGAAGTTTCACAGCAGAGTTAGCTGGACACCGGCGACACTGCGCATGCGCCGGGAGCCTCACCAGCGGTCAGGGTAGTGAAAAATGACGGGCCAGTGCGCAGGCGCGGCAATCGGATGGATGTTCTTAGCTGGACATCGGCCGACACTGTGCATGCGCTGGGAGCCTCACCAGCCAGTGCTTTTTCCCTACCCTAACCGCTGGTGAGGCTCCCGGCGCATTCGCAGTGTCGGCCGGTGTCAAGGCTAACTTTGCTGTGAAATTTCCCTACCCCGTCGTTGTGCGCGTGCGCGGCACACCTCCTCACGTCATGTCACAGGCAGGAGGACTCTTCTTCAGCAGTGGGGACAGCCAGAAATCCTGCTAATGAGTCGAATTGATTTGTTGATGCCTACCATACAGAACTCACCCAGACAGTGGAAAGGCGATGGCACGGGACACCACCATTCCTTGCCTAAATAATACCACCATGAGGGGTTCAGATAATGCATCCATAGACTGGTTAATCCAGTGCACAAAGCGGTCAGTGGTCAAATAACAGTCCATCACAATGTCGTTACCCACAGTGAACCTGCTAGTCATTATAATTACAATGATGGATGCATACATATGGTACAATATACACACATCTATATGGACGTGAATTTGCTGTATATATCTATATCTCTATGTATATATGTATACACCCAACTTGCTGATCACTTATTGTCTATAGGTACCAGGAAACGAGGCAATCCTATGAGCCAGAATCTTTATGGGGCAGGTGCCCACATTTTGCCGTGATATGTGTATTGTATATTGACACTAAGTTTTTGTTTTTGTCCTCACAGAGTAAGCTGGGCCATATAGCATTATTCCTCTGCACGGTCCACACGCTGGTATTCGCCTGGAACAAATGGGTGGATGTGAAGCAGTTTATTTGGTACACTCCCCCCACGTTCATGGTGGTGGTCCTCCTCCCCTCGGCCGTTCTTCTCTCTAAAGCTGTATTAATATTACCCTGCTTCAGTAAGAGAATCCAGAAGATCCGGTGTGGATGGGAGTCCAGCAAAGGAACGGGCACTAGATGTGTTCTTACCCACTTGTAGTATTTATTTCCAATATATAATATTTCTACAATGTCGTCTTATTGCCCGACTCTTCTTTGTACTATGTCAGCGCCGGCATTTCAAAGGCCCACTTGCTGCATGGTGAATGTGACGTAGGTTTGTGTTCTTGTGGGTTATGGTTGATGGACGGCATATCACATCTGCAGAATACAAACTGCTGTAAACTGCACTATGTCCTCTTTAGGCTAAGCCGGAGTGAAACCATGTAGAAGTGGATTCCTTCCAGGAAAGTTTTGATTGCTCCTGATGGGACGCAAAGCCGTATTGCTGATACTGACCCTCATGGTCTCCATTCCACACAGTCAAGTGCGTGCTGCCATCCACCCTCACACACTTACCGGTATATGAACCCAGATAGGGGTCTCTTATAATTATGGCCCTCTTCCTGCTGGAAGCAAGCAAAATCTACTGCCATTTAAAGTAACAAGCAGGTAGGTGCAAGCCAGTAGATGTAGATTCAGGACTCCAGACCATACTCCAGGAGTGAAGTTTTCCCACAGAACATCTAGGCAGGGTAGAGCCACCAAAGGCTATGAGGGCTTGATACTTTGGCCTTGGCTATAAGGCCTATTGGCCGGTTTTGCAGAAACACAGCGAACATATTCAGTGGCCGGGTTTGGTGTTACCACGTGTTGCTGTTTTCCAGAAGGTATGATAAGGCGTGGCGCAACCCAATGGAAAATAAGTCCATAGAGTCAGGGTCTTCAGAAAGCCTTCTTTACTGGAGGAGCCAAAGTGCAAAACAATACAGGCAGGGCACTGAGCTGGCTTCTCCACTCCAGTCTCCTGCCTGGCAGAAGAAGGTCTCGTGCTGAGGAAAGGTTTGAGCTAGCTGTCCGTGTCTCTCAGAAGCAGGGCTGTGGAGTCGGTAGATACATGCTCCGACTCAGACTCCTCAGTTTTTGGTACTTCCGACTCCCCGACTCCTCTGTATTTAATATGCGAATGTATTTTATACATTCCTTGAAGGAAAGAAAGGCAACATACATGTCATTACCACAGAACTACTGGCTAGGAAGCTGCTTCCTTCTCCTTTGTGTGCGGATCTTCTGCTGAAGATCAGGCAGTGGGGGGATCCAGGACGGGGCATTTATTGTAAAACATGATTTCCCTAGTAGAATCCCATAGTCATGTTTAAAGTTTAAGCTACAATCTGAGTTTACAAGTTTTTATAGCCTTAGCTGAATAACAGCAGTTTTTCAATGGTTTACAGCTTCAGTCTTGAACTATTGACTATCCATTCCCTTCCCTTATACAAGTGTCTCTAGTCCTGCAAAAAACCTATTTACTTGATCAGTAATCAGTGAGAGGCGAGGTTAACCATGGGCGTTGCGTTCCCTGTAACAGCGGAACACAACACAATGGAAAGTATAAGTATTGCCGCTCCTTAACTGTGCGTTGCGTGCCATATAGTGAAGCATATGAAAAGCGTGCTTCTTCATGGTCACTTAACGTGTTCGTTTTGCGGTAACGTGACGCACTGCATGCATTGGCCTTTATTCTTACAGTAGAGAAGTACCGTATTTTTCGCAAAAGTGGGGGGGAAAATAGCAGTGCGTCTTATGGGGGCGAATGCTGCGACCGTCCGGTGAATAGGCTGAGAGGGAGGAGGGGCTGGGGGCCGGCATCCGTTTCTGTAATGGCAGCGGGGCCCGATGCAGTCACTGTATTCTACTACACCGGGCCCCGCTCACTGTAGTATACAGTAATCATATCTAACTTGTGGGTAGGGGTGCACCGAAATGAAAATTCTGGTCCGAAACCGAAAATTCTGGATGCCCTTGACCGAAAACCGAAACCGAAACTGCCTTTTTGCCCAAATACTTTTAAAATACTTTTTTTTAAATGATTTTATTAATAATTCTTTTTCATGAATTTAATAAATCATATTATATAACATGGTGCTTCCTCATACACAAGTGATTGTACAAAACAACAGTGCAAGAAACGGTTGTAAAACCAACCTCAAACTGTAAACAGACGTAGCCTCAGGTCAAGAACAAATTTTTGCTGGGAGAGGGGGATCTGTATGGAGAGGGGGATCTGTGGGTGGCGCTGTTATGGAGAGGGGGATCTGTGGGTGGCGCTGTTATGGAGAGGGGGATCTGTGGGTGGCGCTGTTATGGAGAGGGGGATCTGTGGGTGGCTCTGTTATGGAGACGGGGATCTGTGGGTGGCTCTGTTATGGAGCGGGGGGATCTGTGGGTGGCTCTGTTATGGAGAGGGGGATCTGTGGGTGGCTCTGTTATGGAGAGGGGGATCTGTGGGTGGCTCTGTTATGGAGAGGGGGATCTGTGGGTGGCTCTGTTATGGAGAGGGGGATCTGTGGGTGGCGCTGTTATGGAGAGGGGGATCTGTGGGTGGCTCTGTTATGGAGAGGGGGATCTGTGGGTGGCGCTGTTATGGAGAGGGGGATCTGTGGGTGGCGCTGTTATGGAGAGGGGGATCTGTGGGTGGCTCTGTTATGGAGAGGGGGATCTGTGGGTGGCTCTGTTATGGAGAGGGGGATCTGTGGGTGGCGCTGTTATGGAGAGGGGGATCTGTGGGTGGCGCTGTTATGGAGGAGGGGATATGTGCACTGTTATGGGCATAACAGTGCACAGATCCCCCCTCCCCATAGCAGTGCCATAGACCGATCCCCCTACCCATAACAGCCCCGGCCCTGCTGCTCACAGCAGACTAATCACTCACTGCATCTTTATTTTACCTTACAATCGTGACGCTCCAGTAACAACTCTGCATGCAGAGCGGAGGGCGGCGTAACGTCACTTACTCACGTGACGCACCTGCTCCGCCCACTTTATGAATGAAGGAGGCGGAGCAGGCGCGTCACGTGAGTAAGTGACGTTACGCCGCCCTCCGCTCTGCCTGCAGAGTTGTTACTGGAGCGTCACGATTGTAAGGTAAAATAAAGATGCAGTGACTTAAAGTAAACCGCCCGCCCGGCGCCCGCCCGCACAAATCCCAAACCCCATATTTTCTGCAGATATGTACCAATATCGGCCGAAATGGATTAGGCCCATTTTCGGCCGATATTTTCGGCCGCCGGAATTTCGGTGCGCCCCTACTTGTGGGTATTGTTAAAGTATTCCAATCATCTTAAATCTAGCGCTGTACTACTTACTACTAACTTCTTGGCAGTCAAGAGGCCGGGTGGGCGCTCGTAGCGTAGCTCACTACGTCACGCGCCTGCTCCGCCCACTTTATGAATGAAGCAGGCACCGGGCCCCGCTGCCATTACAGAAACAGACGCCGGCCCCCATTCACTACACAGGGACACTGTTATGGGGGGGGGGGGGGATCTGTGGATGACACATAAGATAAGATGTTATATATGTGTCATCCACAGATGCCCCCATAACAGTGCCATCCACAGATGCCCCCATAACAGTGCCATCCACATATGCCCCATAACAGTGCCATCCACAGACCACCAAAAGCACACCTTTTGGTTCAAAATATTTTTTTTCTTATTGTCCTCCTCAAAAACCTAGGTGCGTCTTATGGGGCGAAAAATACGGTAATTAATTATAACTTTTTGTGAATTGGGACATTTAAACTTTTTTAGCTTTTTTTATTTTTTATTCCAATTTAAATCTAGTCGGAGTCGGTTCATTTTTTGCCGACTCCAGGTACCCAAAATTGCCTCCGACTCGACTCCGACTCCAGAGCCCTGCTCAGAAGGCTAGTGATCCAGGGTCTATGGCAGAGTATCCACATCTGAGCATTTTCTTCTGGTCACTCATGCAGTCTGGCAGAGTCTCTTCTACTAAGCACTGGTCCCCATCTGAAGACAACTAAGGGCTCTGACTGCTCCACTTATATACAGTTCCTAGCTGAACTAGAACCTTCTATTGGGAGGGGTGGAGTGGAAAAGCATAGCTGAAACAGAAACATTGTTGCAATTTATGTCTGTCATCAATTTGTATAGAGCTTTAGGCGTCCGTATGTGTTTTGCAGATCCACGGATCCATAAAACACGGACACCGGCAATGTGCTTTCCGCATTATGCGGATCCGCACATTGCCAGAACTATATAGAAAATGCCTTTTCTTGTCCGCAATTGCGGACAAGAATGGGACATGTTCTATATTTTTGCGGAACGGAAGTGCGGACCCGGAAGTGCAGATCCGCAATTCCGGATCCGAGCGGGACAAAGTCTGTCCCCATAGAAATGAATTGGTCCGCAATTACGTTCCGCAAAATGCGGAACAGAATTGTGGACGTGTGAATGGGGCCTTAATGCAAGTCTATGGGAATGAATAAGCAGTTTTCCAGACATAAACAAGTCTTCACACATAAACAACAGAGGCAAACCAGACAGTCAGAAGGTCCGTGTGTCTGTTATACAGTGCCTTGCAAAAGTATTCACCCCCCTTGACTTTTTATGTGTTTTGAGACATTACAGCCTTAAGTTCAATGTTTTGTTAATCTGAATTTTATGTGATGGATTAGAACACAATAGTCTAAGTTAGTGAAGTGAAATGAGAAAAATATATAAATAAAACTATTGATTAACCCCCTTTGTTAGGAAGCCCATAAAAAGCTCTGGTGCAACCAATTACCTTCAGAAGTCACATAATTAGTGAAATGATGTCACCTTTGTGCAATCTAAGTGTCACATGATCTGTCATTACATATACACACCTATTTTGAAAGGCCTCAGAGGCTGCAACACCTAAGCAAGAGGCATCACTAACCAAACACTGCCATGAAGACCAAGGAACTCTCCAAACAAGTAAGGGACAATGTTGTTGAGAAGTAGAAGTTAGGATTAGGTTATAAAAAAAACATCCCAATCTTTGATGATCCCCAGGAGCACCATCAAATCTATCATAACCAAATGGAAAGAACATGGCACAACAGCAAACCTACCAAGAGATGGCTGCCCACCAAAACTCACGGACCGGGCAAGGAGGGCATTAATCCGAGAGGCAGCACAGAGACCTAAGGTAATCCTGGAGGAGCTGCAGAGTTCCACAGCAGAGACTGGAGTATCTGTACATAGGACAACAATAAGCCGTACGCTCCATAGAGTTGGGCTTTATGGCAGAGTGGCCAGAAGAAAGACATTACTTTCAGCAAAAAACAATAAGGCACGTTGTGAGTTTGCGAAAAGGCGTGTGGGAGACTCCCAAAATGTATGGAGGAAGGTGCTCTGGTCTGATGAGACTAAAATGGAACTTTTCGGCCATCAAAGAAAACGCTATGTCTGGCACAAACCCAACACATCACATCACCCAAAGAACACCATCCCCACAGTGAGACCTGGTGGTGGCAGCATCATGCTGGGGGATGTTTTTCAGCAGCCGGAACTGGGAAACTGGTCAGAGTTGAGGGAAAGATGGATGGTGCTAAATACAGGGTTATTCTTGAGCAGAACCTGTCCCACTCTGTGCGTGATTTGAGGCTAGGACGGAGGTTCACCTTCCAGCAGGACAATGACCCCAAACACACGGCTAAAGTAACACTATAGAAAATCTGTGGTCAGACTTAAAGATTGCTGTTCACAAGCGCAAACCATCCAACGTGAAGGAGCTGGAGCAGTTCTGCAAGGAGGAATGGGCAAAAATCCCAGTGGTAAGATGTGGCAAGCTCATAGAGACTTATCCAAAGCGACTTCGAGCTGTGATTGCCGCAAAAGGTGGCTCTACAAAGTATTGACTTTAGCGGGGTGAATAGTTATGCACATTGACTTTTTCTGTTATTTTGTCCTATTTGTTGTTTGCTTCACAATAAAAAACAAACAAACATCTTCATAGTTGTCGGCATGTTCTGTAAATTACATGATGCAAATCCTCAAACAATCCATGTTAATTCCAGGTTGTGAGGCACCAAAATACGAAAAAAGTCAAGGGGAAGGGGTGAATACTTTTGCAAGGCACTGTATGATACAGTATAAGTACACACAACAGCATAAGTCACAATGCAAGTTAACCCTTCAAAGTGCAAAAAAGTAGGGCGTTGATAGGTTTGCATTATAACAAGAGGGGCAAATGTCCATAGTCCAATGTCCCCTTGCTCCACTGCACTACACATGGCTTCTCCCTTTTATTATCTCTCCCTCTCCACTGCTTCTCCCACACATAGTGGTGCAGGCTCCCTCTACCTCTATCACGTCAAGGGGGAAATTCTCCCTTTCAGTGATGGTGCCTCCTGAGCACACCAGGTTTGGAGAAACAGAAAAGGGGGGAAGACATTACACACTGGGCGCAATCACTATACATGGACTTACAGACTGGAGGTGAAACCTGGGGACAACATTTGATAACTGTTCTGGTCTCCCCTTACAAGCAGCTCACGTCCCAAACCAGCGCTATGGGCATTTGCCAGATGGACAGGCTCGCTTTGAAGACTGATTACTTATACATAACAGAAAACCATATTTCCAAGTTAGAGTTGGATGGGGTTCCTTGGGCCCACCGTTGGAGACTATGCTGAGGACCACTCTCCATCTATACAGAACATATATACAGTACTTTCATTTGCATCATAATTTTGGTTGTCATCAAGGCACACACACAACTTAACATCAGTGAGATGTAATATATTATTTGTAGATTGAGTGCATATACAGTATGACAGGCCAGGCCTATCTTACAGACTTTTATACCCTATTGCTGCAGTTTTTCCTTTTCTCTATTGACCTAAAAAAAAAAAAAGTAAAAAGTGAGCACACAGATATCTTTACATACAGTTCTACTTGTGTTTTTCTAAAAATAATCATGAGGACATTTTTCCACAGTGGTGCAGTATACAGAGCTAATGTTCAATGGAGCTATTCACATGGTTGTATCTCCTTACTTCTGTGTGTAGTCACAAAATATGCAGCACGCTCCACTGGAGATCTTACTCTTCACACTTAAGTGCTTGTGTCACTAATAACACTAATCCCCATCCCCTATCCACAAGAACTCTGTGCATCTCCTTCTAGACTTGTCCTCTGCCTTCTACATTACTCTTTGCTCCTCCTTCTAGACCGGTCCTCTGGTCTCTATGCTCCTCCTTCTAGACCTGTCCTCTGACTTCTATGTTACTCTGTACTACTCCTTTTAGACCAGTTCTCTGCCTTCTATATTACGCCGTGCTCCTTCTAGACTTGTCCTCTGCCTTCTACATTACTCTGTGCTTCTCTTTCTAAACTGGACCTATGCCCTCTATGGTACTCTGTTCTCCTCCATCTAAACCTGCCTTCTATGTTACTCTGTGCACCACCTTTTAGGAATTTGTCAGGATGGACAGTGGTCTAAGGCGCAACCTTCTAGACCTGTCCTCTACCGTCTTCATTATTCTGTGCTCCTCCTTCTAGACCCGTCCTCTGCCTTCTCCATTATTCTGTGCTCCTCCTTCTAGACCTGTCCTCTGCCTTCTCTATTATTCTGTGCTCCCCCATCTAGACCTGTCCTCTGCCTTCTACATTACTCTGTGCTCCTCCTTCTAGACCTGTCCTCTGCCTTCTACATTACTCTGTGCTCCTCCTTCTAGACCTGTCCTCTGCCTTCTACATTACTCTGTGCTCCTCCTTCTAGACTTGTCTTCTGCCTTCTACATGACTCTGTGCTCCTCCTTCTAGACCTGTCCTCTGCCTTCTACATTACTCTGTGCGCCTCCTTCTAGACCTGTCTTCTGCCTTCTACATTACTATGTGCTCCAGCTTCTAGACCTGTCCTTTGCCTTCTATATTACTCTGTGCACCACCTTCTAGACTAGTCAGGATGGCCGAGTGGTCTAAGGTGCCACCTTCTAGACGTGTCCTCCGCCTTCTATGTTACTCTGTGTTCCTCCTTCTAGACTAGTCCTCTGCCTTCAGCCTCATGCGCATAATCGTGTCTGTATTGGGGTTTAAAAACCATGGATCCGCAAAATACAGATACTTTCCATGTGCAATCCACATTTTTCTCACTCCCATCACTAGAAACAACTATTCTCATCTACAGTATGGATAAGAATAGGACCTCTTCTATAATTTGCAGAACGGACATTACATTTGTGAACAGCTTACAGATGACATCCGTGTGCTCTCCGTTTTTTGCAGACCCATAGAAATTAATGGGTTTGTGTGCTATCCCCCAAAAAGTGGATCATCTGCAGATGTAAAATACAGTCATATGAATGCCTTGAGCTCTTCTACATAGTCGACCACTCCCTCTTGTTACAAACTCTTTCATCCCTCGGCATCAGAGACTTTGTACATTCCTGGATCACTTCATACCTCACCAATAAACATTCAGTGTCTCTCAATCACACAACTACCTCCTCATTTCGTCTTCTCCATGTTGGTGTCCCTCAAGGCTCTGTCTTGGGTCCACTACTATCTTTGGCCTGGAACATGCAGTCTTAAATGCTCTCAGTACCACGTCTATGCTCAAATTTACCTCTATGTCCCAAACAACACTATTCAACATCCCATCATGTCTACCAGATATATCCTACATCTACTACTTCCACTCTAAAGCTTAAAGGGATTCTGTCACCAGGTTTCACCCCTGTCAGCTAAACATATGCTGATGTTCAGGGCCTTATCAGGATTCCTAATGTGGGCTTATAAATGTGATCCGTAGCCTTATTTTGCTAAAAAAAACTGGTTTTACTAACCTGTCACTCAAAGAAATAAGGTGCCCAAGGGATGCAAGGTGCCAGCCGCACCCACCGCCGTTCGTGCCCAGCGCCGCCTTTCCAGACTTCTGCACCGCCTCCTAATCCTCTGTGCCGCCTCTCGCTCTCCCTCCCTCCTCCTGCTGTAAGATCTCGCGCGTGCGCACAGGGCTCTGCCTGATGCGCCCCTGCGGACTTCTCGATTTGGCTTCTTGAAGCGAAGTGCGCATGCGCCGGCACTTCGCTCAACCCAGGTATGACCTGCACTCTGGCGCCAGCCTCTCAGAGCCCTGTGCGCACGCGCGAGATCTTACAGCAGGAGGAGGGAGGGAGAGCGAGATGCGGCACAGAGGATTAGGAGGCGGTGCAGAAGTCTGGAAAGGTGGCACTGGGCACGAACGGCGGTGGGTGCGGCCGGCACCTTGCATCCCTTAACATCCCCTTGGGCACCTTATTTCTTTGAGTGACAGGTTAGTAAAACCAGTTTTTTAGCAAAATAAGGTTACGGATCACATTTAGAAGCCCACATTAGGAATCCTGATGAGGCCCTGAACATCAGCATATGTTTAGCTGGCAGGGGTGAAACCTGGTGACAGAATCCCTTTAACATGGAGAAAACCAACTTCATCACCTTTCACCCATGTCACTCAGCCCCCAGCAGACCTATGAATCAGAGTTCATGGCTCCACACTTTGTCCAGTCTTTCAAGTCTTACCACTGCCTTAGGATAATATTTGATTGTGACCTGTTCTTCAAACAGTACATCCATGACCTTACCACTTCCTGCCGCCTCCAACTAAAAAATATTTCTCATCCTTGAGTCGACTACAATGCAAGTTATCTCCTGCTTAGACTACTGCAATTCACTCTTCTTTGTCCTCCCATCCCAACACTCTTGTGCCTCTTCAATCCATTCTCAACTCTGCTCCCAGTTAATCCCCCTCGCCCTCCGTTTCTCCTCCTTCTCTCCCCTCTGCCAATTCTTTCACTTGCTCCCCATTGCCTTAGTGAAAATACTAACAATAACATACAAGGTTGTCCACAATCTCTCATTTCTGACCTACTCTTCCGACACATCCCTAGATGTAATCTCCGATCCTCACAACACCCCCTTCTTTGCGTTCCTCCTTTCTGCCCCTCACATAATCATCTACAAAATTTCTCCCGTGCTTCCTCCATGCTCTGAAATTGACTACCCCAGCACCGCAGACTCTCCCCCAACATCCAGGCTTTCAAAACCAACCTAAAAAGCCACCTTTCCAGAAAAGCCTACAACCTACTGGAGACACTACAAAGCCATCTACTGTCTCCTTCTCCCTTCCCTTGTTGATTGTAAGCCCTCATGGGCACGGCCCTCTCCCCTTTGTATCCGTCTGTCTCTAAATTATTTGATGTTTATTGCACTTATTGTGTTTTTGTTCTATTTTATGTATATATCCTGGTACCACAACTTCCCCTGGAGATAAACACACACCATCCATATGATACAAAAGAGAATGTACTGATTCATTAGACCACTCCGCCTTCTTCCATTGCTTCATGGTCCAGTTTTGATGCTCATGTACCCATTGTGGGTGCTTTCAGCAGTGGACAGAGGGTCCACATGGGTGCTCTGACTGTTCAAAAGCTATACCGCCTCATACACAGCAAGCTGTGATGACCAGTACAGACACCTTTCAATCATAACCAGCAGTACCTTTTTTTTTTTGGAAATCTGTGCTACAGTAGCTCTTCTGTGGGATTGGACCAGACGAGCTAATCTTCACTTCCCATGGCCACCCATGACCCTGTCAGCAGTTCCTTGGACCACTTTTGGCGGGTACTAACCACTGTATGATGGGAACACCACACAAGGCCCAAAGTTGCTCAGATCCTTATGCTTGCCCATTTTTCATGGGTTCACCTGCTGCTTAATCTATTTTAATGCCTAGATGTTTTAATGTTATTGCTGGTCAATGAATATGTCAATCTGCTCTGCTTCTCCTCCTTCATAACATGGTCACTGCAAATGAGAGAGGTCAACATACCAGAACCGCTTTTCAAGCAGAATATAGACACAGTCCATATAAAGAATATAAGTCAGACATAAATGCAGAGCAAAGGGAAAAAAAATCCATATTCTGAGTTCTTTTTAAAAATTTGGAAAATAGTGGTGTGAATTGGGCATGAGATCTGCAGCTACTTCTGATGGAATGCAAGGTACCCTATGTGCACCAGTGGATAAGGAGAGGGCAGTGCCACCTTATAACAGCTTTCTACTATAGATTAGATTGGATCTAAGGGATTCATCATAGTTGATTTTTAGAAAAAGAAAGGTATAAAAAGCTACTGGAAACCACAAGGTCCATATATTGTTCTGCTGTCTGCATCCACCCCTGAGGGAAAACACAATATAAACCACACACAAATACTTGGTGTTTACTGTAGATGTGTGATTACATTAAATTGCTTCTTCCTTCACATTAATGAGCTCATAAAACCCCCATCCAGAACAATTGAAACTGACCAGGAAGAAGCAATTTACCAAGAAGAACATTTACCTACAGTCATGGGAAAAACAAAGTGCGCCCTTTTTGAATTCTGTGGTTCTACATATCAGGACATAATAAAAGAAATATCTTAGGTCTTAAACTTAGGCAAGTACAACCTTAGATCGACCGGGACACATGACAAATTCCACCATCTCATTATTTAACAACTAGGCCAAAATGCAGAAGTCATGGGAATTAAGAGGGTACGTAACCAAATGCCCTTGAGTAGACGTTTTGGTAGTTTGCTGGTCTGGAAGATTCAGGCGTGGCAAAGAGGAAAGACATCAGCAATGGTCTTGGAGAAGCCATCAAGCTCGGAAGGGTTCTAAGGCTATTTCCAAACTATTTGAAGACCATCATTCTACAGTGAGAAGGATTATCCACAAGTGGAAAACATTGAAGACTGATGACAATCTTCCCAGAGGTGGACATCCCGACAAATTCCCCCCAAGATCAGACCATGCAACGTTCAGAGAAACTGCAGAGAAACCAAGAGCTACATCTAAGACTCTACAGACCACTGTTAGCATGGTAAGTCTTCAAGTTCATGCCAGAACAATTAGAAAAATACTGAAGAAGTATGGCTGGTTTGGAAGGGCTGCCAGGAGAAAGCCTCTTCTTTCTAAAGAGAACATGGCAGCACGGCTTAGAGGGGTTGTCTCACTTCAGCAAATGGCATTTACCATGTAGAGAAAGTTAACACAAGGCACTTACTAATGTATTGTGATTGTCCATCACATTATACACTGCTTGTTTCCATGGTTACGACCAACCTGCAATCAATCAGTGGTGGTCGTGCTTGCACACTATAGAAGAAAGCACCCGCCTATGTGAGCTCCCACAGTCCACGCCACCAGACTGGCCGGCTCTTTTTCTTATAGTGTGCAAGCACGACCACCACTTCTGGATTGCAGGGTGGACGTAACCATGGAAACGAGCAGTGTATAATGTGATGGAAAAATGTATGCAGCCAGCAAAGGAGGCAATATGGACAATCACAATACATTAGTAAGTGCCTTGTATTAAGGGGTTTTTCCCATCACAGACAATATGGACCTATCAATAGGATACGCCCCCATTGTCTGATATGTGCGGATCCCAGAGATGGGACCCGCACCTACACAGAGAATGGAGCGGGGAAAGGTGGTGGAGGGCACACTGCGCATGCGTAGCCGCCCTCCATTCATTTCTATAGGGCCGCCGAAAATAGCCGAGCCATAGAAATGAATAGGAGTGGTGGCCGCGCACGTGCGATGCACTCTCTTTCACTTGTATGGGGAGAGTGCTTGGCGGTGGCCGGGGTCCTCCAGCTACTGCTCTCCACGCTCCATTCTTGGTGCAGAGGTGGGACCCGCACCTATAAGACAATAAGGGCATATACTAGCAATATGCCCCCCATTGTCTGTGATGGAAATACCCTTTTAACATTCTCTACTTGCTGAAGTTAGACAACCCCTTTAAGTTTGCAAAACTGCATCTGAATGTTCATTTGGACAGGCAAGATCAAAGTGGACCAGTCTGGCCATAATACACAGATCCATCAAAAAACAAACACAGCACACCGGCAGCACTAATTGGATAGTGTCAGACTGTGCAGGGACACCCCCCCCCCCCCCCCCCCCCCCCCAACTGACAACACCCATCTGGACCTTCATTGCAAGCTGCTAGCCATTTCTTCATAACTTCTACCAGGAATAATAACAGGAATAATAAAGGAATGGAACTATATGCGTCATGAGTCATAAGAATCCTTATCACATGGGGAATGCAAGTAGTTACTAAAACAGACGTGTCAGGAGAGGTGAGAGGTCCTCTTTAAGGTGGTATTCTGACATCAGACATGGCATATCTCTGGTGCACCTTATAGACTCTAATGGAAACTATCGCACTTGTGCTTCTCCAGGTTCTGCCAGTTTTAAGGGCACCACATCGGAAACTTTACCATTCTTTTACAATTGGGAGAGACAGTACACCCCTTTACGCCCATGTACGGCGCTGGGCAGGTGTTTAACCACCTCAGCCCCCAGTGCTTAAACACCCTGAAAGACCAGGCCACTTTTTACACTTCTGACCTACACTACTTTCACCGTTTATTGCTCGGTCATGCAACTTACCACCCAAATGAATTTTACCTCCTTTTCTTCTCACTAATAGAGCTTTCATTTGGTGGTATTTCATTGCTGCTGACATTTTTACTTTTTTTGTTATTAATCGAAATTTAACGATTTTTTTGCAAAAAAATGACATTTTTCACTTTCAGTTGTAAAATTTTGCAAAAAAAACGACATCCATATATAAATTTTGCTCTAAATTTATTGTTCTACATGTCTTTGATAAAAAAAAAATGTTTGGGTAAAAAAAAAATGGTTTGGGTAAAAGTTATAGCGTTTACAAACTATGGTACAAAAATGTGAATTTCCGCTTTTTGAAGCAGCTCTGACTTTCTGAGCACCTGTCATGTTTCCTGAGGTTCTACAATGCCCAGACAGTACAAACACCCCACAAATGACCCCATTTCGGAAAGTACACACCCTAAGGTATTCGCTGATGGGCATAGTGAGTTCATAGAACTTTTTATTTTTTGTCACAAGTTAGCGGAAAATGATGATTTTTTTCTTTTTTTTTTTTTTTTCTTACAAAGTCTCATATTCCACTAACTTGTGACAAAAAATAAAAACTTCCATGAACTCACTATGCCCATCACGAAATACCTTGGGGTCTCTTCTTTCCAAAATGGGGTCACTTGTGGGGTAGTTATACTGCCCTGGCATTCTAGGGGCCCAAATGTGTGGTAAGGAGTTTGAAATCAAATTCTGTAAAAAATGACCTGTGAAATCCGAAAGGTGCTCTTTGGAATATGGGCCCCTTTGCCCACCTAGGCTGCAAAAAAGTGTCACACATCTGGTATCTCCGTACTCAGGAGAAGGTGGGGAATGTGTTTTGGGGTGTCATTTTACATATACCCATGCTGGGTGAGAGAAATATCTTGGCAAAAGACAACTTTTCCCATTTTTTTATACAAAGTTGGCATTTGACCAAGATATTTATCTCACCCAGCATGGGTATATGTAAAAAGACACCCCAAAACACATTCCTCAACTTCTCCTGAATACAGAGATACCAGATGTGTGACACTTTTTTGCAGCCTAGGTGGGCAAAGGGGCCCACATTCCAAAGAGCACCTTTCGGATTTCACTCGTCATTTTTTACAGAATTTGATTTCAAACTCCTTACCACACATTTGGGCCCCTAGAATGCCAGGGCAGTATAACTACCCCACAAGTGACCCCATTTTGGAAAGAAGACACCCCAAGGTATTCCGTGAGGGGCATGGCGAGTTCCTAGAATTTTTTATTTTTTGTCGCAAGTTAGTGGAAAATGCTGATTTATTTTTTTTATTTTTTTTTCATACAAAGTCTCATATTCCACTAACTTGTGACAAAAAATAAAAACTTCCATGAACTCACTATGCCCATCAGCGAATACCTTGGGGTCTCTTCTTTCCAAAATGGGGTCACTTGTGGGGTAGTTATACTGCCCTGGCATTCTAGGGGCCCAAATGTGTGGTAAGGAGTTTGAAATCAAATTCTGTAAAAAATGACGAGTGAAATCCGAAAGGTGCTCTTTGGAATGTGGGCCCCTTTGCCCACCTAGGCTGCAAAAAAGTGTCACACATCTGGTATCTCCGTATTCAGTAGAAGTTGGGGAATGTGTTTTGGGGTGTCTTTTTACATATACCCATGCTAGGTGAGATAAATATCTTGGTCAAATGCCAACTTTGTATAAAAAAATGGGAAAAGTTGTCTTTTGCCAAGATATTTCTCTCACCCAGCATGGGTATATGTAAAATGACACCCCAAAACACATTCCCCACCTTCTCCTGAGTACGGAGATACCAGATGTGTGACACTTTTTTGCAGCCTAGGTGGGCAAAGGGGCCCATATTCCAAAGAGCACCTTTCGGATTTCACTCGTCATTTTTTACAGAATTTGATTTCAAACTCCTTACCACACATTTGGGCCCCTAGAATGCCAGGGCAGTATAACTACCCCACAAGTGACCCCATTTTGGAAAGAAGAGACTCCAAGGTATTCGCTGATGGGCATAGTGAGTTCATGGAAGTTTTTATTTTTTGTCACAAGTTAGTGGAATATGAGACTTTGTATGAAAAAAAAAAAAATCATCATTTTCCACTAACTTGTGACAAAAAATAAAAAATTCTAGGAACTCGCCATGCCCCTCACGGAATACCTTGGGGTGTCTTCTTTCCAAAATGGGGTCACTTGTGGGGTAGTTATACTGCCCTGGCATTTTCCAGGGGCCCTAATGTGTGGTAAGTAGGTAAATGACCAGTGAAATCCGAAAGGTGCTCTTTGGAATGTGGGCCCCTTTGCCCACCTAGGCTGCAAAAAAGTGTCACACATCTGGTATCGCCGTATTCAGGAGACGTTGGGGAATGTGTTTTGGGGTGTCTTTTTACATATACCCATGCTGGGTGAGAGAAATATCTTGGCAAAAGACAACTTTTTCCATTTTTTTATACAAAGTTGGCATTTGACCAAGATATTTATCTCACCCAGCATGGGTATATGTAAAATGACACCCCAAAACACATTCCCCAACTACTCCTGAGTACGGCGATACCAGATGTGTGACACTTTTTTGCAGCCTAGATGCGCAAAGGGGCCCAAATTCCTTTTAGGAGGGCATTTTTAGACATTTGGATACCAGACTTCTTCTCACGCTTTGGGGCCCCTAGAATTCCAGGGCAGTATAAATACCCCACATGTGACCCCATTTTGGAAAGAAGACACCCCAAGGTATTCAATGAGGGGCATGGCGAGTTCATATAAATTTTTTTTTTTTTGGCACAAGTTAGCGGAAATTGATATTTTTTATTTTTTTCTCACAAAGTCTCCCGTTCCGCTAACTTGGGACAAAAATTTCAATCTTTCATGGACTCAATATGCCCCTCACGGAATACCTGGGGGTGTCTTCTTTCCGAAATGGGGTCACATGTGGGGTATTTATACTGCCCTGGCATTCTAGGGGCCCTAAAGCGTGAGAAGAAGTCTGGAATATAAATGTCTAAAAAATTTTACGCATTTGGATTCCGTGAGGGGTATGGTGAGTTCATGTGAGATTTAATTTTTTGTCACAAGTTAGTGGAATATGAGACTTTGTAAGAAAAAAAAAAAAATTCCGCTAACTTGGGCCAAAAAAATGACTGAATGCAGCCTTACAGGGGGGGGGGGATCAATGACAGGGGGGTGATCAATGACAGGGGGGGTGATCAATGACAGGGGGGTGATCAATGACAGGGGGGTGATCAATGACAGGGGGGTGATCAGGGAGTCTATATGGGGTGATCACCACAGTCATTGATCACTCCCCTGTAAGGCTGCATTCAGACGTCCGTATGATTTTTACGGATCCGATCAGTCTATCAGTGGATCCGTAAAAATCATGCGGACATCTGAATGGAGCTTTACAGGGGGGTGATCAATGACAGAGGGGTAATCAATGACAGGGGGGTGATCAGGGAGTCTATATGGGGTGATCACCTCCGTCATTGATCACTCCCCTGTAAGGCTGCATTCAGACGTCCGTATGATTTTTACGGATCCGATCAGTCTATCAGTGGATCCGTAAAAATCATGCGGACATCTGAATGGAGCTTTACAGGGGGGTGATCAATGACAGGGGGGTGATCAGGGAGTCTATATGGGGTGATCACCACAGTCATTGATCACTCCCCTGTAAGGCTGCATTCAGACGTCCGTATGATTTTTACGGATCCGATCAGTCTATCAGTGGATCCGTAAAAATCATGCGGACATCTGAATGGAGCTTTACAGGGGGGTAATCAATGACAGGGGGGTAATCAATGACAGGGGGGTGATCAGGGAGTCTATATGGGGTGATCACCACAGTCATTGATCACTCCCCTGTAAGGCTCCATTCAGACGTCCGTATGATTTTTACGGATCCGATCAGTCTATCAGTGGATCCGTAAAAATCATGCGGACATCTGAATGGAGCTTTACAGGGGGGTGATCAATGACAGGGGGGTGATCAGGGAGTCTATATGGGGTGATCACCTCCGTCATTGATCACTCCCCTGTAAGGCTGCATTCAGACGTCCGTATGATTTTTACGGATCCGATCAGTCTATCAGTGGATCCGTAAAAATCATGCAGACATCTGAATGGAGCTTTACAGGGGGGTGATCAATGACAGGGGGGTGATCAGGGAGTCTATATGGGGTGATCACCACAGTCATTGATCACTCCCCTGTAAGGCTGCATTCAGACGTCCGTATGATTTTTACGGATTCGATCAGTCTATCAGTGGATCCGTAAAAATCATGCGGACATCTGAATGGAGCTTTACAGGGGGGTGATCAATGACAGGGGGGTAATCAATGACAGGGGGGTGATCAGGGAGTCTATATGGGGTGATCAGGGGTGATCAAGGGTGAATAAGGGGTTAATAAGTGACAGGGGGGGGGGGTGTAGTGTAGTGGTGCTTGGTGCAACATATTACTGAGCTGCCTGTGTCCTCTGGTGGTCGATCCAAACAAAGGGGACCACCAGAGGACCAGGTAGCAGGTATATTAGACGCTGTTATCAAAACAGCGTCTAATATACCGGTTAGGGGTTAAAAAAATCACATCTCCAGCCTGCCAGCGAACGATCGCCGCTGGCAGGCTGGAGATCCACTCGCTTACCTTCCGATCCTGTGAACGCGCGCGCCTGTGTGCGCGCGTTCACAGGAAATCTCGCGTCTCGCGAGAGGACGCACCGGCGCGTCCACCCAGAACAACAGGACCGCCGCAAAGACGCAATCCTGCGTACGGCGGTCCTGAGGAGGTTAAAGATGGCGCCCGCTCCAGGCGCCATAGCCGTGGGTGGCCGCCTGCTTCTTTTAGCAGACACCCGCGGCTCATGTCCGCAACCGGCAGTAATGCAGATCGCGGACATTTAACCCCTCAGATGCTGTGGTCAATCCTGACCACGGCATCTGAGCGCGCTGAAACCGAATCGCTGTTTTTGGTCGCTTCATTTTCTACAAATAAATTTATAAAAAGTGATCAAAAAGTCATACACACCCCAGAATGGTATCAATGAAAAGTTCGGATCGCCCCGCAAAAATTTAGCCCCCAAAATTTTTTATCACTATCAAAACGCAAGAAAAACTATACATCTGAAACTGTGGTGGAATTGCTTTTTTTTTGCAATTTCACCCCATTTGTAATTTTTTTCCCACCGCTTCCCACTACATCATATACAATATTAAATGGAGGCGTTAGAAAGTACAACTTGTCCCACAAAAAACAAGCCCTCATATGGCTATGTGAACAGACAAATAAAAAAGTTATGCCTCTGGGAAGGCAGGGAGTGCAAAACGAAAACGCAAAAAAAAAAAAAAACATCCGGGCTTGGAAGGGTTGAAGGGGGTCTTCCGAGATTTTACTACTGATACCCAGGACCCCCGCCAATCAGGTGTTTGAGAAGATACCGGTGCTCTACACTTCAATGGGACTGAGCACGATACCAAGCATAGCCGCTATACAATGTACGCCATGGCGCTCACAGGCTGATCGGCGGGGGTTTGGGTGTCGGACCCTCACCGGATGTCGGACCCCCACCGATCAGATACTGAAGACCTATCCTGAGGATAGGTCATCAGTAGTAAAATCCCGTAAGACTCCTTTAAGGTACTGGCTCTCCCAATTGTAAGAAAATGGTACAGTTTCCTATGCAGTGCCCTTGATACTGGCAGTAGTAAAATCCTGGAAGACCCCTTTAGGAAATTGTATTATAAGCAACTGTCTGATATATATATATAGTAAGATACCAGCGATATCACTTTTTAATTAGTTTGATGCATTACAGAACTGTCATATATAGAATATTAGAGATCATAATCATGGACCTATTCTTTGTAGCGTACCTTAAATAGAGGCAGACCACGCCGCGATTGCTATGGGGCCCGGTGTGAAAACACTGCGTTTTCGTGCAGCTTCCAATAGGGGGTGCGCAATGCAAAGAGATAAATAGAGGTTTTCCACGGTAGTTGTATTAACGTCTATGCACTGAGCTCCCCCTAGTGGTGGCTGCAGGCAGCTAGCTTTGTAATAGAATAGGAAGCAGATGTATCAATGTATTTACGCCAGTCTTGAGAAATATAGTGTTTAGAATGAGCGCTATATTTTTGAAGCACCTGTTGGCACTTTTTTCCTCCATAAAAAGTTGAATAAAGTGGGTGAGGTCAAAGGCACCTTTTTTAATAGAATGTAAATTTTATTAAAAATTTCTCCCACTTGACAAAAAAAAAGAAAGGTCAAATTATTAGAAATCTGGGGCACGGCACATTTTCTGCATTGTTCTGGGAGTGACTGATGCATATACACTGGGAAACTAGGTGCGGGAGGCCCATACTAAGTTTTTCTATGGGGCCCTATGAGATTTGTGTGGGCCCCTGCCCACGTGGAGCAAAGAATCCTAAAGGGAACCTGGCTCTGAGTCTCCAGCATGCTGTAGAGCTGGGGCTTGGGTTCCTAAACCAGGCCCTCCCTGCAAACTATAATGAATGGAGATGCAACTTATGAACCCAAGACTCATCTCCATCAGCATCGGGTGCAGTGATGGTCAGTTCGCAGTGTTGGCCAGCGAACACATGCGGGCTGCCATCTTTAGTAAGGTAGACTCACCCGTCCAGCGATGCACAGGTAAGCCCTTACCTGTGCCGGTCTGAAATCAAATGCAGTCACCGGGAGCAGGGCTTACCTGTGCATCGCCGGACGGGTGAGTCTACCTTACTAAAGATGGCAGCCCGCATGTGTTCGCTGGCCAACACTGCGAACTGACCATCACTGATCGGGTGCATGCACATTGTGCCTATGAAGCCAAGGATGCTACCATTCTCGTCACTGCGCATGCGCCCAATATACAGAGCAAGCACTGAACTTATCTACCATTAACTTCATTTACTATTCTTTACAGGGAGGGCGGCTTTACTATGGGCAGGTTTGGGACCCTACACCCCAGCTGTATAAGGGCATGCTGGTGGTTTAGTGACCCCGATCCAGGTGACAGGTTTCCTTTAAGTCCTATATTTATGTGCCTGCTGATACGGTCTGCCCCAGCCTCGCAAGCTGTCACATTTGCATGGAAATGTAAAAAGAATGTGCTGCGTGGCTAATTTCCCCAGCTGTTCATTGAACAGAGGGCGACCTGGTGGTTTGTGTCTGCCGTGCAAATTTCTGCCGCCTGACACATACAAAGTATTAAACCTCTCCCGAGACGCCCCCTATAGGGCACATTACGTCTTCTCAGCACACACAGGGTCCGCGGTACTGCCGGAGGTGACGTATATCATATTATGGAGGCTACTGTACATACTGGGCCCTGAGGATAAGCCATCACTGGCTGACCGCCGGGGGTCCGACATCCCACCCCCCTGCCGAAAGCCGACAGATTGAAGTCCATGGGAGCAGCGCTGCAGTGATGAGCTCAGTCCACTGGGGCTACGGCAAAACAGCTGATCGGCGAAGGTGCAGGGTGTCAGACCCCCACCCATCAGCCTGAGGATAAACCATCACTAGCTGACCGCCGGGGGTCCGACATCCCACCCCTCTGACGGAAGCCGACAGATTGAAGTCAATGGGAGCAGCGCCCCCAAAAGATGGGGACAACCCCTTTAAAGATTAGAAAAACAGAGTCTACATTTTTCAGGAGGAGCGCCACTCTTGTTCACGTAGACACCATTCATCTGAACTTACATTGAGAATGGGGTCACCAAAATTTTAAAGGGAACGTGCCATCGTTTAAATCACATTTTTATGTTAAACATATTTTTGGGTGAGTTTTCTTTTTTAATTTTCCATAATTATATTTTAAAAAATTAAAAAATAAAAGTTTATACAATCCTGCAATTTTCCCGCCGGCCACTAGGTCTAATAATAGGTAATGATTTCCTGTTCTGTAAGGCCTCATGCACACGACCGTTGTTTGCTTCCGCGTCCGTTCCGCCGATTTTAGCGTTTCAAGTGCGGACCCATTCATTTCTATGGAGCCGTTGAAAATGCGGATAGTGCACCGTTTGCCATCCGTGATTCGTGGTTCCAGTCAGTCAAAAAAATATAACCTGTCCTATTCTTGTCCGCGGAAAACGGTTCGCGGACCCATTCAAGTCAATGGGACCGCTAAAAAACGGTGAGGCACACAAGATTGTCATCCGCGTCCGTTTTATTCCTATCATTTGCATGGCAAACCTGTCTTAGACCTTTTTTTTACCTTCCTTTATGTCTGGTGGTCCTCCGAAAATAAAGGAAGACACATGGAAACAAAAACGGAAACGGATCACGGAACAACGGAACCCCCCCCCTGAACTGTGAACTATAGATCCAGAAGCCGCAGTATGGGAATATATGGAGGCGCTGCTGAAGTGGGGGGGCTGCTCTCAGGCGGCGGTCTGGAGTCAGGGATCCCCCTTTGTGCTCCAATATGACATATGGATAGGGGGGGCTTCATTATATAGGGGGCTGCAGGGAATTCCCAATTTCTGCTGTACCCCAGGGGCATGCCTACAGTCGAGGCCGCCCATGCGGGGCCCCAAAGAGGGCCCATTCCAAGCTGATTTCTTGATAAAATGTACTTGGGTAATGTAGATGGGAGAGGGGCCCCTGGGGGTCTCCAGTGGCTGTCAGACAGGGGTGTGATGGTGCCAGGCAGCAGCTGAAAGGGACCCTCATGTGTATCTGTGTTATGGGGCCCTCCTCCTCTGTATGGTGCAGATCCTAACGTCTGCAGGACTACAAGCCTCATCATCCCCCGTAGATCTGAATCAGGACACCTTTCCCAGTGAGGCCCTACACGGTACACTGGTGAGGAGGGGGCTTCTCCTTCTGTGCACTGGGAAGAAGCCGAGCCCCAGCCCCGGTGCCTCCTCCCAGCTCCTTCCCTCAGCAAAGCAACAGCCGCGGCGGCCGCGACAGCCAATCAGCGGGCGCCTCGCGCGCACCGTGCCTCCTCAGCCTCCGCTGCATTCCCTGCCTGGGTCACCGGCTCCGGGACCGTGAAGAGGCCGCCATGTCCCCGCAGTGCCCCGGTCACACAGGTGAGTCTGCGTCCGCCGATAGGCGTGTGAATGTACATGACATCATCATCCTCCTCATCATCATCCTGCAACGTGATTACTAATAGCAGGAAAGACGGTAATACTGAAGGGTGGCGGCGGAGCGGACACCGGGGATAATGAGCGGAGGACAGCACGTCCTGTCAGGTGAAGGCTGTACACAGAGTGATGGAGCCTATAGGTGTATATATATATACTGCAGAGAGAGAGCCCCTGGGAGAGGTGAGGGCTATCTCTATCTCTAATATCTATCTATCTATCATCTATTATCTATCTATATCTCTCTATCTATCTATCTATCTATCTATCTATCTATCTATCTATCTATCTATCTATCTATCTATCATCTATTATCTATCTATTATCTATCTATCTATCTATCTATTATCTATCTATCTATCTATCTATCTATCTATCTATCTATATCTCTCTATCTATTATCTATCTATCTATTATCTATCTATCTATCTATCTATCTATCTATCTATTATCTATCTAATATCTATCTATCTATATCTCTCTATATCTCTCTATCTATTATCTATCTATCTATTATCTATCTATCTATCTATCTATCTATCTCTCTATCTATTATCTATCTATATATCTATCTCCTATCTATCTATCTATATATCTATCTATCTATTATCTATCTATCTATCTATCTATCTATCTATCTATCTATCTATCTATCTATCTATCTATTATCTATCTATCTATCTATCTCATACCCAGTGTCGGACTGGGGTACTTAGGGCCCACCAGTGTAACTGATTCTGGGGGCCCACCTTAGGGCTCCTGCGCACACACTTATTTTTTTTCCATGTCCGTACCATTATTTTTTGTGGCCTCTATGTGAAACCATTCACTTCAATGGGGCCGCAAAAAAAACGGAAATGACTCCGTGTCTGTATGTCCGCATGGCCGTTAGTGTCGGCATTACAGACGAGGATAGGACGGTTCTATCAGAGGTCGGCTGTTCTGTTCCGCAAAATACGGAATGCACACACCCGGTATCCATGTTTTGCGGATCCGCAATATGCAGACTGCAGCAATCATGAGCACTTACAGTGATAACAGAAATATTAGAGATGAAGTATGATGACCGACACTCACAGCTAAATGCACAGACATACATCTGGCAGAATTTAGGCTATTTTCACACTTGCAGCCGCAGGGTCCGGCAGGATATTCCGGCAGGGGAACAGCCTGCCGCATCCGTGCTAACGCTAGCCCACCATGCCGCTGGATGTCCGCTGTAGTTTTTGTCCGGCGGCCTCTTGGCATGTTTGCCGTGCTGCGGCCGGACCTCCAGCCCACCCCTATTATAGTGAATGGGGCCGGAGCACGGTGGGCTAGCGTAAGCACGGATCTGGCAGGCTGTTCCCCCACTAGAATATCCTGCCGGACCCTGCTACCGCAAGTGTGAAAGTAGCCTTACACATATATGGATATCCTGCTCTTAAGGGTACTTTCACGCTAGCGTTATTCTCTTCCGGTATTGAAATCCGGTAAAGGGTCTCAATACCGGTAATAAAAAACTCATCAGTTTTATCCCAATACATTCTGAATGGAGAGAAATCCGTTCAGGATGCATCAGGATGTCTTCAGTTCCGTCCCTTGTACTGTATTTGACCGGACAAAATACCGCAGCACGCTGCAGTATTTTTTCTGACCAAAATCCTGGAACAATACCGCACTTGCAGGATCCGGCATTAATTTTCATAGAGATGTATTAATGCCGGATCCAGTACCAAGTGTTCCGGAAATTGCTCATATCTATCTATTATCTATCTATCTCAGGCATCCTCAAACTGCGGCCCTCCAGCTGTTGTAAAACTACAACTCCCACAATGCCCTGCTGTAGGCTGATACCTGTAGGCTGTTCGGGCATGCTGGGAGTTGTAGTTTTGCAACAGCTGGAGGGCCGCAGTTTGAGGATGCCTGATCTATCTCATACATATCATCTGTCTATCCATCCCAGAGTGACCCCTTAGTATTCCCCATAGCTTTGGCAGTCCTCCTCCAATTATCCTGTACTTCCTGGAGACATTATATAATATTTCCTGTATAACTTCCCGGTTGGCAGTATTCAGGGATGTCATCATGTCTAATTAGTGACTGCACCGAGCTGGTTTTGTCTTGTATCTCTTAAAGGGGTTGTGTCACTTCAGCAGGTTGCATTTATCATATAGACTGAGGAAGTTAAAGGGAACCTGTCACCTGGATTTTGTGTATAGAGCTGAGGACATGGGTTGCTAGATAGCCGCTAGCACATCCGCAATACCCAGTCCCCATAGCTCTGTGTGCTTTTATTGTGTAAAATTTTTTTGGGATACATATGCAAATTAACCTGATATGTGTCCTGTTGTCCCTGACTCATCTCAGGTTAATTTGCATATGGATCAAATCGTTTTTTTTTTTACACAATAAAAGCACACAGAGCTATGGGGACTGGGTATTGCGGATGTGCTAGCGGACATCTAGCAACCCATGGCCTCAGCTCTATACACAAAATCCCGGTGACAGGTTCCCTTTAATACAAGGCACTTACTAATGTATTGTGATTGTCCATATTGCTTCCTTTGCTGGTTGGATTCATTTTTCCTGGATGAGCAAATCTACTTTGGATGAAACATCCGAAGTTGATTCGCATAATAACACTCACTCCGTACAGTATTAGAATGTATTGGCTCCTATGAGCCAAAGTTATTACTTTGCGAAGTCTCGCAAAACTTTGCGTAATAACTTCATAAATCAATTTCTACTGTAAAAAAACATTTCCCGAACTCGAGTTCAGTTCCAAGTGGTACAAGTGGTACCTTGGAACCGAACCCGAGACTTCGCGAAGTAATAACTTCGGCTCATAGGAGCCAATACATTTTAATACTGTATGGAGTGCTCGCTCCGTACAGTATTCAAACGAATTAACACACGAAAGCTTATTTTAGTTGAAATCATCCGTTTTGATCCACTTTAGACTAATCTGTATGGGCACCTGTAATATCTTCTCACAGTCATCAGGAGGACACAAATAGCTGTAAGTCTTGAGGCTCGTTCACATTGGCTTAGTTCAGATCTGTCCCAGGAGCAAAACAACTAAAATGATGAAAGTGTCGGATCCATCACATGATGGACCCCAGCAGTGCCTCACATACCTCACTGACCACAGAGGGATCCACTGGGGCTGGTGGTGTCCAGTCTCTAGATGAGACATCCCCTCAGCACCTACAAGCTTAGATTTATTAGGTCATCTTCTGAAAACCCTAATTGTCAGGTGTCTGGTATAATTCCTCCTGTAAATTCCAACACTGTCCTGCATCCCCCACCCACACATAGAGGAAGCCTGTAAGTCCTGCCTCCCCCACCCACTCATAGGGAAAGCCTGTGAGTCCTGCCTCCCCCATCCACACATAGAGAAATCCTGTGAGTCCAGCCTCCCCCATCCACACATAGAGGAAGCCTGTGAGTCCTGCCTTCCCCATCCACACATAGAGAAAGCCTGTGAGTCCTGCCTCCCCATCCACTCATAGAGAAAGCCTGTGAGTCCTGCCTCCCCCACCCACACATAGAGGAAGCCTGTGAGTCCTGCCTTCCCCATCCACACATAGAGAAAGCCTGTGAGTCCTGTCTCCCCACCCACACATAGAGAAAGCCTGTGAGTCCTGCCTTCCCCATCCACACATAGAGAAAGCCTGTGAGTCCTGCTTCTCCCATCTGCTTTTAGAGGAAGCTTGTGAGTATGTCTTTCTCTGCTCACTCATAGAGAAAGCCTGTGAGTCCAGCTTCCTCCTCACTCTCATAGAAAAGCCTTTCAGTCCTGTGTCCCCGGCCACCCACAGAGAAAGCCTGTGAGTCCTGCTTCCCCCAGCCACTCATTGATAAAACCTGTGAGTCCTGTTTCCCCCACCCATATAGAGAAAGCCTGTGAGTCCTGTTTCCCCCACCCACATAGAGAAAGCCTGTGAGTCCTGTTTCCCCCACCCACATAGAGAAAGCCTGTGAGTCCTGACCCACCGATAGCTAAGGCCTATGAATCATTCTTACCCCCCTGTGAGTCCTGTTTTGCTACACAGAAACAGTTATTGAGAGTTCTTCCTGTATACAAACTTATATCAGAAAAGTTGACAATCACTGTTTGTGAGCTTTCTCTGTGTATGAGTGGATGCAGAAAGCAGGACTCACAGGCTTTCTCTATGAGTGGGTGAAAGAAGCAGGACTCACAGGCTTTCTCTATGAGTGGGTGAAAGAAGCAGGACTCACAGGCTTTCTCTATGAGTGGGTGAAAGAAGCAGGACTCACAGGCTTTCTCTATGAGTGGGTGAAAGAAGCAGGACTCACAGGCTTTCTCTTTGAGTTGGTGAAAGAAGCAGGACTCTGGTTTTCTCTATGGGTGGGCAGGGGGAGAAGAACCAACAGGCTTTCTCTATGAGTGGGTGGAGGACGCAGGACTCACAGGCTTTCTCTATGAGTGGGTGGAGGACGCAGGACTCACAGGCTTTCTCTATGAGTGAATGGAGGAAGCAGGACTCACAGGCTTTCTCTATGAGTGGGTGAAGGAAGCAGGACTCTGGTTTTCTCTATGGGTGGGTGGAGGAAGCAGGACTCACAGGCTTTCTCTATGAGTGGGTGAAGGAAGCAGGACTCACAGGCTTTCTCTATGAGTGAATGGAGGAAGCAGGACTCACAGGCTTTCTCTATGAGTGGGTGAAGGAAGCAGGACTCTGGTTTTCTCTATGGGTGGGTGGAGGAAGCAGGACTCACAGGCTTTCTCTATGAGTGGGTGAAGGAAGCAGGACTCACAGGCTTTCTCTACAAGTGGGTGAAGGAAGCAGGACTCACAGGCTTTCTCTATGAGTGGGTGAAGAAAGCAGGACTCACAGGCTTTCTCTATGAGTGGGTGAAGCAAGCAGGACTCATCGGCTTTCTCTACGAGTGGGTGAAGGAAGCAGGACTCACAGGCTTTCTCTTTGAGTTGGTGAAAGAAGCAGGACTCTGGTTTTCTCTATGGGTGGGCAGGGGGAGAAGAACCAACAGGCTTTCTCTATGAGTGGGTGGAGGACGCAGGACTCACAGGCTTTCTCTATGAGTGGGTGGAGGACGCAGGACTCACAGGCTTTCTCTATGAGTGAATGGAGGAAGCAGGACTCACAGGCTTTCTCTATGAGTGGGTGAAAGAAGCAGGACTCACAGGCTTTCTCTATGAGTGGGTGAAAGAAGCAGGACTCACAGGCTTTCTCTATGAGTGGGTGAAAGAAGCAGGACTCACAGGCTTTCTCTATGAGTGGGTGAAAGAAGCAGGACTCACAGGCTTTCTCTTTGAGTTGGTGAAAGAAGCAGGACTCTGGTTTTCTCTATGGGTGGGCAGGGGGAGAAGAACCAACAGGCTTTCTCTATGAGTGGGTGGAGGACGCAGGACTCACAGGCTTTCTCTATGAGTGGGTGGAGGACGCAGGACTCACAGGCTTTCTCTATGAGTGAATGGAGGACGCAGGACTCACAGGCTTTCTCTATGAGTGGGTGAAGGAAGCAGGACTCTGGTTTTCTCTATGGGTGGGTGGAGGAAGCAGGACTCACAGGCTTTCTCTATGAGTGGGTGAAGGAAGCAGGACTCACAGGCTTTCTCTATGAGTGAATGGAGGAAGCAGGACTCACAGGCTTTCTCTATGAGTGGGTGAAGGAAGCAGGACTCTGGTTTTCTCTATGGGTGGGTGGAGGAAGCAGGACTCACAGGCTTTCTCTATGAGTGGGTGAAGGAAGCAGGACTCACAGGCTTTCTCTACAAGTGGGTGAAGGAAGCAGGACTCACAGGCTTTCTCTATGAGTGGGTGAAGGAAGCAGGACTCACAGGCTTTCTCTATGAGTGGGTGAAGGAAGCAGGACTCATCGGCTTTCTCTACGAGTGGGTGAAGGAAGCAGGACTCACAGGCTTTCTCTTTGAGTTGGTGAAAGAAGCAGGACTCTGGTTTTCTCTATGGGTGGGCAGGGGGAGAAGAACCAACAGGCTTTCTCTATGAGTGGGTGGAGGACGCAGGACTCACAGGCTTTCTCTATGAGTGGGTGGAGGACGCAGGACTCACAGGCTTTCTCTATGAGTGAATGGAGGAAGCAGGACTCACAGGCTTTCTCTATGAGTGGGTGAAGGAAGCAGGACTCTGGTTTTCTCTATGGGTGGGTGGAGGAAGCAGGACTCACAGGCTTTCTCTATGAGTGGGTGAAGGAAGCAGGACTCACAGGCTTTCTCTACAAGTGGGTGAAGGAAGCAGGACTCACAGGCTTTCTCTATGAGTGGGTGAAGGAAGCAGGACTCACAGGCTTTCTCTATGAGTGGGTGAAGGAAGCAGGACTCACAGGCTTTCTCTACGAGTGGGTGAAGGAAGCAGGACTCACAGGCTTTCTCTACGAGTGGGTGAAGGAAGCAGGACTCACAGGCTTTCTCTTTGAGTTGGTGAAAGAAGCAGGACTCTGGTTTTCTCTATGGGTGGGCAGGGGGAGAAGAACCAACAGGCTTTCTCTATGAGTGGGTGGAGGACGCAGGACTCACAGGCTTTCTCTATGAGTGGGTGGAGGACGCAGGACTCACAGGCTTTCTCTATGAGTGAATGGAGGAAGCAGGACTCACAGGCTTTCTCTATGAGTGGGTGAAGGAAGCAGGACTCTGGTTTTCTCTATGGGTGGGTGGAGGAAGCAGGACTCACAGGCTTTCTCTATGAGTGGGTGAAGGAAGCAGGACTCACAGGCTTTCTCTATGAGTGAATGGAGGAAGCAGGACTCACAGGCTTTCTCTATGAGTGGGTGAAGGAAGCAGGACTCTGGTTTACTCTATGGGTGGGTGGAGGAAGCAGGACTCACAGGCTTTCTCTATGAGTGGGTGAAGGAAGCAGGACTCACAGGCTTTCTCTACAAGTGGGTGAAGGAAGCAGGACTCACAGGCTTTCTCTATGAGTGGGTGAAGGAAGCAGGACTCATCGGCTTTCTCTACGAGTGGGTGAAGGAAGCAGGACTCACAGGCTTTCTCTTTGAGTTGGTGAAAGAAGCAGGACTCTGGTTTTCTCTATGGGTGGGCAGGGGGAGAAGAACCAACAGGCTTTCTCTATGAGTGAATGGAGGAAGCAGGACTCACAGGCTTTCTCTATGAGTGGGTGAAGGAAGCAGGACTCTGGTTTTCTCTATGGGTGGGTGGAGGAAGCAGGACTCACTGGCTTTCTCTATGAGTGGGTGAAGGAAGCAGGACTCACAGGCTTTCTCCATGGATTCTGGCAGGATTGTCCCCCCTTCTATTTTATACTGCCCTCAGATAGGAGAACTAGCACATCTGCTTCAAGCTCTAACATGAAGCTGCTATAATATTAAGGAACTTCCCTAATATATTGTATTCCTCGATATATGAGCTGTCTATAATGGCCTTGTGTCTATGTAGCCATTAGTGGACATCGTCAGCCTCAGTTCTTCCATCTGACCTCACTAGACATGGACCTTACCATAGTTGCTGTATCCTCATATCTTGTATTTGAGAAATATTTTTGATTTTTCAGTTGCAAACACATAAAAGGCCTATCTCCTGAGCGATGGAATCCATCACCATGATGGGAAGTCCCAAGAACGTGAACGAGTCCTTCCTACCAAATGGAACAAATGGCATAAAGGAAGACAAAACCACCATAGGGATCCTGGGAAGTGGAGACTTTGCCAAGTCATTGACCATACGGCTTATAAGATGCGGCTATCACGTGGTTATCGGAAGCCGAGAGCCCAAGTGCGCTGCCGACTTCTTCCCTCACGTGGTAGACGTGACTCACCACGAAGACGCCATTTTGAAAGCAAACATTATATTTGTAGCAATACACCGAGAACATTACTCATCCTTGTGGGACCTGAAGCATTTGCTCAGTGGGAAAATCCTGGTGGACGTCAGCAATAACATGAGAGTGGATCAGTACCCCGAGTCCAATGCTGAGTATTTGTCGTCACTCCTCCCTGACTGCTACGTGGTCAAAGGATTCAATGTGGTTTCTGCATGGACTCTGCAGTTAGGCCCGAAAGACGCCAGCAGCCAAGTAAGTTCTGCGCCTCCATCCTTCAATGCCAGGTCATATCCATGGTTGCAGAAGGACCTTCTTGATGTTTTAACAGCTTTGGTGACATTTTTACCCATGCCATCAAAAAGTATCAGATGTCATCAGTATGAACATCAGGAAGGTCCTCCAACAGCCATGCTCCAAGAGAAGAGTGCTTACTGATAGCCATTTGTTTCATTAAAGGGCTTCTGTCACCCCACTAAACAGTTTGTTTGTTTTTTGGTTACTTATATTCCCTATACTGCGATTTATGCATACATACTGTAATTAATCATTTTGGTTCAGCAGATTATGTTAAAAACGTACTTTTAAAATATGCAAATTACCTTGCTACCAGCAAGTAGGGCGGCTACTTGCTGGTAGCAGCCGCATCCTCCTATCCTAAAGACGCCCCCTCCGCATTGTGATTGACAGGGCCAGCAGACGGGATCTTTCTCTGCTGGCCCTGTTTGCATTCAAAATCTGGCGCCTGCGCCGTACCTGTCTTCAGTCGGCACAGGCGCACTGAGAGGAGGACGCTCGCTCGGCCACTCTTTCCTCAATGCGCCTGCGCCGGGTGTAGATGTGACGTCATCGGCGCAGGCGCATTGAGGATGGAGCGGCTGAGCGAGCATCCGCCTCTCAGTGCGCCTGCGCCGACTGAAGACAGGTATGGCGCAGGCGCCAGATTTTGAATGCAAACAGGGCTAGCAGAGAAAGATCCCGTCTGCTGGCCCTGTCAATCACAATGCGGAGGGGGTGTCTTTACGATCGGAGGATGCGGCTGCTACCAGCAAGTAGCCGCCCTACTTGCTGGTAGCAAGGTAATTTGCATATTTTAAAAGTACGTTTTTAACATAATCTGCTGAACCAAAATGATTAATTACAGTATGTATGCATAAATCGCAGTATAGGGATTATAAGTACACAAAAAAAAAAACTGTTTAGTGGGGTGACAGAAGCCCTTTAAAGGGTTTATCCCATGATTAATGTAAAAAATGAAAATGAGACATCATATAGTGCAGGGATCAGCAACCTTCGGCACTCCAGCTGTGGTGAAACTACGACTCCCAGCATCACACTTGCTTGGCTGTTCTTCATAACTCCCATAGAAGTGAATGGAACATGCTGGGAGTTGTAGTTTCACAACAGCTGGAGTGCCTGACTCCTGATATATACATGACAATATCTTTCTAACAAAGCTAGAACCAGCCCTGTACCTGACATGGGTCCAGAGATCTCCCCATTCATTGCTCTGCTAGATTTATATCAAGCTGACAGCTCAGGGAAGTGTCCTTTCTGCTGCCGCTTGGGGGTGTCCTTTCTGCTGCAGTTCTCTACCTGTCACAGCTCAGGAGGCAGTTGAAGGATGGAACTGAGCATGTGCGGCCTTTTCAGTGAGCAGGACAAAGAAATAAGAAAAAAAACAGCAGGTGGCGCTATACAGATACATTTTATTGAATAGCTTAGTGGCTGTGCTAAATTTTTTATTACATGTAATTACAAAAGTATTCAGATCCAGGTGCTGGTTTGAAAAATGTAGAATATTTTTTGTAGGACAACCCCTTTAACTTTTTACCAAACACTATATGATTGTTTTTTACAGGGCCGTTTAGGAGACTTTTTCAGATGTGCTACATTTTCCCGATACTCAGGCTGTTGTCCTTATCTAGGACCATGGTCCTTAGGTCTTCCAGCCCCTTAGACACAGCCTCTACGTTCTCTGACAGTAGGAGGGGGCTCCTTCTGCAGTCCATCGGCACTCTGTGACACGATCATGGTGTTCTGGGGATCTAACAAACAAGTTACCAGGACCTACAGAGTAAAATTAAAGGGGTTTTCCAATTTGCATCAACATCCTTAAAGGGGTCGTCTCTCACTTCAGCAAGTGGCATTTACCATGTAGAGAAAGTTAATACAAGGCGCTTACTAATGTATTGTGATTGTCCATATTGCCTCCTTGGGTTGCTTGGTTCACTTTTCCATCACAGTATACACTGCTCGTTTCTATGGTTACGACCACCCTGCAATTCATCAGCGGTGGTCGTGCTTGCATATTGCCTCCTCGCACAGCGCCGTACATTGTATAGTGGCCGTGCTTGGTATTGCGGCCCCCAGGCCCTACAGCACGTGACTGATGAACTTCACTAGGAAGAGGCCTCAGCCCTCACCGCAGACTTTTCAAACAGCCGATTGGTCAGACCCCCGCCGATCAGATATTGATGAACTATCCTGCGAATAGGCCATCGATATCAAAATCCCGGAAAACCCCTTTAATATTTATAGAGTCAGGAGAAAGCAGCCCTCTGTGCGGAGCCTGGGAGAGTTGACAGCTCTTTTGGGGGTCTGGGAGGTCTCCACTTTTTCCGGGGGTCCTCTGTTCAGGATCCTCATCTCTTGGCCAGAGCAGAGAGAGTGGTTACAAAGACCATCTCTTGCTCTGGAGGACCCGTCCTGTCCTGCGTTATACAGGCAGTCCATTCCTTTAAATGGACACTGTGTAATGCTTGATTTGCCCTGTGGTGGCGCTGCAGGGAAACTGAACACATGTCTATACCATACATAACCCCATTAGGTGGCAAACTGAAGCCTAGTGACTACTTAACCTGCAATTGTGGTTCATTAAAGGGGTTGTCCACGGAGAAAAAATCATTAGAAAGGGTTCAGAGTAGGATAAAAAAGGGTATACTCACCCATCCCTCGATGCTCCCATTCTGATGCCTTTAGAAACCCTGAGGCAGAGTCCAGCGGGGAGGGCCTGGTAAGCACTGGAACAGGAGCGGTGGGGATCGGTGATGATTAGCATCCCTATTTTTATGTTTTTTATGCCGCTTGAGCGTCCCCACCTCCCCCCACGGACAGAAACCCCTATAATATATATTTTTTTTCTTTTTTACCGCAGGTCTATATTTGCAGCAATAACGTCCAGGCTCGGCATCACGTTATCGAACTCGCTCGCCAGATGAATTTCATCCCAATTGACATGGGGGCGTTATCGTCATCCAGAGAGATCGAGAACCTGCCTCTGCGCCTCTTCACCCCCTGGAAGGGCCCGGTGGTCATCGCCATCAGCCTGGCTACTTTCTTCTTCGTCTATTCTTTCATCCGAGACATTATTCATCCGTACTTTAAAAACCAGCAGAGTGACTTCTACAAGATCCCCATCGAGATCGTCAATAAGACTTTGCCTGTGGTCGCCATCACTCTGCTGTCCTTGGTGTACCTGGCCGGGCTCCTGGCGGCCGCTCACCAGCTGTACTATGGCACAAAGTATAGACGGTTCCCCCCCTGGCTGGAGAATTGGCTCCAGTGTAGAAAACAGCTGGGTCTCCTCAGCTTCTTCTTTGCGGTCGTGCATGTTGTGTACAGCATGTGCCTGCCCATGAGGAGGTCGGAGCGCTACTCCTTCCTCAATACGGCGTATCAGCAGGTGAGGTGGCAGTGCCATACATGTAAGGGCTCGTCTATGCCAGGGCCATATATTTGTTTTACACAGGTAGGAATGGATCCCAGCCGGTAGAAATCTTCCCTTAGGCTTTCCTTTTTTGTGGATACGAAAACTTCAAAAAGTGGATGCAGACCTGGATACGGTTTACAAGTGCAGAAAAAGCTACTTAACCCGTTAAGGACCGCAAATTTTAAATGAATGGCACGTGGTCCTGGGCTTGAAGGGGTTTCCAGGATTCAGCCCCTTTTTACTTAAAGGGGTATTCCAGTTATGTTAAAGGGTTATTCCTATCAGACAATGGGGGATATACTAGCAATATGCCCCCATTGTCTGTGATGGAAATACCCCTTTAAGATATCCTATTTCCAGGATGGGGGATAACTATCAGATCAGTAGGGGTCCTACTGCTGGGACCGCCACTGATCATGAGAATGGGGACCCCATACACCTTGGAGCTCCCGATAGAGCAGATGCTCCATTTATTACTTTGCGGTAAGCATTGTACTCGGATATCTCCGGAGCGCCAATAGAAATGAATCTAGTGGCTGCACTCATGCCTGACTGGCTGCTCTGTCCATTTTCGGGGGCTTCACGGTGTTTATGGTCCCCGATCTCGTGATCAGTGGGGGTCCTCCCAACCGTAGGACTCCCACTGATCTTATAATTATACCCTTTCCTGTGGATAGAGGATAACATAATCAGAATACCCCTGAGTATGTGGTACCTAATGAAAAAATCACACCCACCTGCTCCCAGTAGGTCTGGTCTAGCACCCTGGCTCCATTGGGCACTCTTACGGTCCCTGGCTTGCTTACTTCGAGGGCTGTGGTACAGACTGGATCACTTCTGCGACTTGTCAGCGCTGAGGCCAGTCATTGGCTGCAGCAGAGAACATGACCCCACCTGTATCCCTGCTGGAAGCAAACAAGCCGGGGACCTGAAGATTGCTGAATGGAGCCATGGCGCTGGACCAGAGGGGCGAGGAGCAGGTGAGTATGAGAAGAGCGTTAACTTCTTTGTAAAATCAGAGGCTCTAGGTGGAGGATACAGAAGGGCGGGGGGCAGCAGCCTTCAGCCCAGCTTTCTAGCTGTTGTACAACTCCCATCATGCACACTTGATCGGCTGTTCTTAGTACTTCCATAGAAGTGAGTAGAGCATGATGGGAGATGTAATTTCACAACCATAGGGGGGGCGGCCAGTGGTTGCTGACCCCTGCAGTAGGGACTCATAGTATTAGTGTCATACCTGCACATGAGGCCTTAGCAGTGCTGTGTACAGTATATATATATATATGCGGCTTCTCTTAGGGAGACGTCACGATACGTTCCGATTGATTACTTTAATTCATGTTTCTCACCCTGTTCCCAGGTTCACGGTAATGTGGGGAACTCCTGGAATGAAGAAGAAGTGTGGAGAGTGGAAATGTATATCTCCTTTGGTATAATGAGCCTGGGCCTCCTCTCCTTGCTGGCCGTCACCTCCATCCCGTCTGTCAATAGTGCCTTAAACTGGCGGGAGTTCAGCTTCATTCAGGTACTAAGCGATGAAAAATGACGGACGTGGAAACATACGACTACAGCTTGTTAAGGGCAGAGGATGTTCAATCTGTACTTGGTTATGCCAAGTTTGCAAGTTATGCCCTCATCCACTAACTCAGGGATGGCCAACCTGAGGCTCTCCAGCTGTTGCAAAACTACAACTCTCAGCATGCCCAGACTGACTACAGCAGGGCATGGTGGGAGTTGTAGTTATACAACAGCTGGAGAGCGGCAGGTTGGCCATCCCTGCACTAACTGATCGCTGGGGGTCTGACCACTGGGACCCCAACCGATCCCGAGAATGGGAGTCCCGTTCCCCTGATCTGATGGAGCGGCAGGTCAAGCATGCTCCCTGCCGCTGCATTCATTCTAGGGGGCCGCCAGAAATAGCTGAGCGCTGTACTCGGCTATCTCCACCAGGTGGGATAACTTGCCAACCCCATTACTACCTTTCTAGTATACTCTGTGCTTCAATTTCTCATCATTTGTAAGATCTCTGCTTGCTGACAGTAAATGAAAACATTCATATTTACATCAAGAGGCTCAAAACCCTAACCCATCATAAGATAAGACTTTTCACAGCTGAAGATTTGCTTTAATTGCTTACAATTCATACAGCCCCACAGTGTGGACTCCAGGTTGATACATTTTTAGCCTGCACTGATACATTGTAGCAAACTATCAGGGCCGGAGAGAGATTTGCGCTGCTGACGCATTTAGTTCACAGAGGGATGAGGTCACTGGATGCAATGGAGACAAATTAAGCAATAGAGCTCATGCACACGGCTATGCACCCTGCTTATTATCAGCCCATTGGCATATTGGGGGTTAATTTATAAAGACCGGCGTTTTAATGACCCCTGCGCTGGCGTTGGATCTGCCGAAGTTATGTAGAAGCGCCGGTCTCTACATAACTTCGGGGCATCCACTGCTGGTGTAAATGTATGGCTACTTTCACACTAGCGTTTTAGTTTTCCGGTATTGAGATCCGTCATAGGGGCTCTATACCGGAAAAAAAACGCTTCAGTTTTGTCCCCATTCATTGTCAATGGGAACAAAATTGAACTGAACAAAACAGAGCGCTCCAGAATGCATTCCGTTCCGTTTAGTTGCGTTCTCATACCGGAGAGCAAACCGCAACATGTTATAGTTTGCTTTCCGTCCTGGGATGCGGAGCAAGACGGATCCAGCATGACCCCCGATGCAAGTCAATGGGGACGGATCCGTTTTCTCTGACACAATAGATCCGTCCACGCCCACACCACCCCCTTTTTTTAGACCTGGTGTAAGCGGGGAAAAGTAGAAGATTGCAAATAACTTTTGTGCCGCAATCTGCGACAGATATATGCGTATATCAGTGCGTAAATGACCCCCTTTGTGTCCCGCTATATGGTGCCTCCATGATACAACATGCAAAGGAGCACGACACTGCTGGTTTCACAGATACTCAGCACGCCTCAGAGGTTACGTGGCGGCACAGTATGGGCCCGTAGCAATCTATCAGCGCTTTGTCACAGATCCCGCACAGCCGTACACATGAGCCGAAATTACATAAAATTAGGAACTTTGATAGCATTTATGTTTTGTGAAAAATCCAGTACATTAAAAAAAAACACATTATATAATGGATGATAATATAAAATGCTGTAGTCTGTTGGGGACGGGTTCTGTATCATTCATGTCTGACCGCAGCTGGGGGATGGGTTCTCGCTTCTGTGTTTGAATGGGAGTCCTACTGGTAGGGTCCGTTCACACATACAGCTGTCTAAATGGTCCCTAACTCTTTCTATGGCCTAGATCACCAGGGATGCTGACACTATTACCTTTACTTCCGTAGACCACCAGGCATACAGACCTTAACCCCTTCACTGCCCTAGACCACTAGAGATACAGAGGCTTAGAGGCATCATTAGGGCCTCTACACCAGGGCCCATGAGCCTTTTGCTATTCCCCCGGATTACTCCTTTAAATATTTTATTGTCTAGCCTGACATATCCTGGTGACAGAGTCTCTTTAATATTAATGATTCAGTTTGGATTCCTTACATTTAACAACCAGCACCTACAATTTTAATTAATTTAACCGGGATTTTCTGTCTCTTAGTACCACATGGATCAAATTAGTGCACTCATAAAAACTAAAGTGCCTTTTAATCCTTACATCAACACATACCTTGGCGTGGCTTTGGTTTGCTGTAACATTCGTACGTCATGTCTCAGACTACTTTCACACTGGCGTTTTGGCTTACCGTTCGCGAGATCCGTTCAGGGCTCTCACAAGCGGTCCAAAACGGATCTGTTTTGCCCTAATGCCCTCTGAATGGAAAAGGATCCGCTCAGAATGCATCAGTTCGCCTCCGTTCAGTCTCCATTCCGCTCTGGAGGCCGCCTGCAGCGTTTGACAAAACTGAGTCAATGGGGACGGATCCGTTTTCTCTGACACAGTCTGGCACAATAGAAAACGGATCCGTCCTCCATTGACTTTCAATGGAGTTCATGACGGATCCGTCTGGGCTATGTTACAGATAATACAAACGGATGCATGCGGTTGTATTATTGTAACGGATCCGTTTTTGCAGATCCATGACGGATCCGCCCCAAAACGTGAGTGTGAAAGTATCCTCAGTTTCCTTCCTTAAAGGGGTATTCTGGTGTAAGAAAATAAAGGACATGTATTGTGTAATAAAAAGCTATGAAATCTACTGGCAACAAAAAGTGGAGGCTCCCATTCGTTGACCGCAAGCAGGACGTATCACATGGAGTTGCATGCTGGAGAAATCTAGGATTCGCAATCAGGGCTTCCATATAATACACCATTCATTTCCTCCGTTTCTTGCAGCATGCCAGAGAAACTGGAGAGGACAGATAAAAATCCTCCATTAAGTTAAGACCCACAGAGAATGCTGAGCAGCAAAATGAAATTATTGATAGCGAGCGATAAATCTGAAACCCAAGCTGCGGCAATAGCAATCTAACACCGCCCGTGATGTGTAGTATGCCCAGGAAGGGAGAAGAGGACAAGAATGGTAGTGGCGGTAATGATGAGGGTGGTTGTGCATGGATGGGCGGATGCACCCTTGTTCCCTCTGTGCGCACCCTGGATTTGAGGAGTCTTTCTGCCTGACGGTGGTTCGAGGTGCCCTTGGTGTTGGGGAGTGCAAGTCAGGGTCCCCGAATATTGCAGCCATGCAGGTGTCGGTGCACCCAATGATAAGGCAGGTAACAGATGATCTGTTTTAATGGCAACTTCAATAGTTCACAATACGCGTATTAGCAGAGGTAGGGACTGTACTTATCACATACGTGTTACATAGATAGCTTTCCCAAGGCTATGTATAGGGGGTTCAATCAGAATAAAGTTCCCCTTTGCGTCTATCTAGATATCCTGCACAATCTTCCCCAGTTCGGACAAGGGGTGCAATATCTCTCTTTATATCTGTAATTCAGGTGCAAATTCTCTCTCTCAATATTATAATATTATATGATATATAATATTATTATTATTAAATATTTGCTTTTCTTAAAATACAAATCTACAAGTACCCAGCTGTGGAGGTCGTTTTCCAACAGATGGACAGTCTGTCTCCTTAATATGATGAGGTGTCTTCAGCTTCTCCCCCCAACCACAATGCAGCAGGCAGATATATGTTACCTTTCAATGGCTTGTATTCTCCAGCACTCTCCATTTGCGATGGCCGCTAAACTTTCTGTTGTATCCAGCAGTTATTTCTCTCAGGGGCTGCTCTTTATTCAGAGATTTCCTGCTGCTCTCTCACTTATCGCCTACACACAACTGAACTGCTTCTCGCTAGAGGAAGGGAAGGGGCCAGCCCACACCTAGCGATTATTACTAAGGGGCTGGCTGATAAGGTATCTCCTTACTGCCCCTACACACAGCGCACAATTTACATTACATTAACCCCTTATGCAGTGGGCCGCTGTCACGCTGCGTATGGAGCTCTAACTCAGAGCCTAAAGGCTATGTCCACCTTCACATCCAAGTTTTTATATTGCTTCAGTGTTTCTAAAATGAAGAAAAGAAGCAACTTTGCAAATAGTCTTCATTAAATATTTCCTATTGTTTTGCTTCCACAGCTGTTGCAGACTTATGCATCTCCATGGTAACAGACAACATACAAACCTTGTGTAGTCTGATCCTATAGTCATGCTCTCTTTTGTATGTCTTCTCTGCATTGAGAATATTCGCTGGACCTAAGGGGCAGATAGAAGGGAGTATGACTGCTCCGACTACACAGGATTTTGTTTACTGTCTGTTACCATGGAGACACACGGGCTGGCATAGCTACTGTAGACAAATTTTGTAAGACAATTGACTATTTAAGTTTCTTACAATCTTAATGTTTTTGTTTCCCTCAAGTCCACTCTTGGATACGTCGCCTTGTTGATCAGCATCTTCCATGTTTTGATATACGGCTGGAAGAGGGCCTTCGAAGAAGAGTATTACCGCTTTTACACCCCTCCAAACTTTGTCTTAGCGCTAATCCTGCCCACAATAGTAATCCTTGGAAAGATCGTGTTACTCTGCCCGTGCGTCAGCAAAAAGTTACGACGGATTAAAAGAGGCTGGGAGAAGAGTCACTTCAAGGTGAATCCGAGCAGCACCGCGGCACACATATCTCCTGAGAGAGTGACGGTGATGTGACGAGACACGTACTTCTTATACCGTCAGCCAGCAGGGGGCATAAAGATAGTAGGAAATAATGCAGCAGACATTGCTACTGTTCCCTCATTTTTGTATTCATCCATACCAGCTATAGTTAAAGGGAGGCTGTCAGCAGTTTTGACCATGTTCAATAGCTGACAGAGGAGAGCAGGGCAAACAGAACTTTTGCGAAGCATTTATGACAAGGGGTAGTGTAAATATGAAGTTTTCTGCTCCTGCAAGTGTGGAGGGGGTGGAGCTTTACAGCCCCTCCCCTCTGCTGTGAGTGACAGCTGTAGCATCCAAACAGGAGACCAGTCTATCTGTCATCCAGCAGAGGGGAGGAGCAGTGAAAGAGCTCAATGCAGAGAGCGCTTCACAGTGAAACTCCTAGAGACTTGTAGGAGCAGAATCTGGCAGAATAAAATGTAATATTCCCCCTACTCCTGATGAGAAAAGCTCCGCAAAAGGCATATTTGTCCTGCTTCCCCCACCACTACCTAGTGCTGCCAGCAGTTTAGCATAGTCAGAACTGCTGACAGAATCCATTTAAAGAGTTCCTCATGTATTGGAAGCAGTGATTTCATGTGATCCATTAATGTACAGATGTAGCAGAGCTGAATATTTAAATGATTGGAGCTACTTAGGACCCATTGTGAGAGGGGGCCCAGCACTGAACTGCTACTTCTAATTACCAACTTGCTTATACCGTTTTTGCAGCCACTAGGGGGAGCTTACTGCAAAGACATTGTACAGGTCTCATTTAGGTGGCGACATGTGGCCCAACATGAAGATTGCGATGTTGCACTGCGGCAATGGGGTCGCAGTGTGACACACGACATGCAGGGACTGAGACACAGCAATTGCAAAAAAAAATTCAACACAGTTCGAATTTTCATTGCAAGTCTCATGTGACTCTCATAGACCAAAGGGCAAGTTGCATACGACTGCGAATCGCCTGCAACTTTTCTACAGATAGGCTGTCTATTTTACAACCGAGTCACAGCTCTAAAATAGTCGCATGGCAGCAAGTTGTAGACAAGTCGGCCAAATGTTTTTGGTTGCGTGACTTTTCAGAGATAAAGATTCAATACAAGCAAAACAAATTCATATGCGTTGAGCTCCCCCTAGTGGCGCCTGTGGCCAACAAGAGATTCATCACTGAAAGGGGTTGTCATGAAGACAACTTTTGTCCATATGGCCTATTAGGGCATATGGACATCATAGAGACCTCATGTGACCCTTTTCTATGGGCCAGAATGGAGAATCCAGCTGTACAAGCAGCTCCAATTCTGGTGGACTCGAGATGTCCTTGTGTTACAACGGGGCTCACCATCTAAGTTCCCTATCAGTATGTCTATGGAGTGTGGGAGGAAACCGGAGAACCCGAGAGAAACCCACGCAAACACGGGGAGAACATACAAACTCTGTGCACATGTTGTCCTTGGTCAGATTTGAATCCAGGTCTGTAGCGCTGTAGTGCTAACCACTGAGCCGCCGTGCTGTCCTCTAAATGGCTACCGAGCAATCTTACATTTCCCCTGCAGAAATGCCAGGTGAACCCGACAGTGGTCGGCTGATCACCCCTGGGGGGGCTGCAATGTGTCCCTGATGAGACAGCCCCTTTAATTCTAGGACTGTGTGAGGGAGTTAGGTCATTTGGAGCTCTATGTCTGAAAATCAGACCTGTAACCCTATAAAGATGTTAGAAAATCACAGTGGACCTTAATATGAATAGAACGGTCGTACATTTGCTGGAGCTGGTGGGTTGGGCCCATTCTGAGTTGTTTTATGTGTGTGGTCATGAGCCCTTAGGATTATTCCACTGCTGTTGACTGACCCACATGGCGGGTTGCTAACTGGGGCCATATATTGGGATGTTCATCATGCATAAAGCATAAGTAAAGCCTCAGACAGTGGAAGGCGGCTGGTATAGCTTTGTATTAGCTACACGTTCATGCCTCATCGATGAAGGCATCTGGGTAACTCAGCTCTGCTACATCTGGTATTTTGCCAACGTATAGACTGTGTCCTCTTTAATTGTGGTTCATGGCCCCCACGGTGATGTTACTAGTGCAATATTAGATTCAGATTCCTGATGCATCCTCTATAGGAATGAATGGGAAAGGTCCGCTACTAGTAAGGTACAGTATTCTGTATGTATGTATGTACTTTTTAATTCATTTCTATGGAGTTGTTCTAGACCAGAGGCCTAAACCCATAGGATCACTGCCTCCTTTGTATATAAGAAACGGCCCAGTCTTTAGTCCCAGCTTAAAATGTAGAAATACCCAGTGCGTTCCGTCAACTGTGCGCACAGAAAATGTGTCTGATATAGATTTGCAACACTGGACAAAAAGAACGTGCAGTGGAGCCCTCTGGTGGCAGCGCCGATACTGTACCTTTGCATCTGCAGTTCTAAAGCCAAGATGTCATCATCCGCGTATTACCACAGTCCTGTGTAGTATAGAGTTTCCATAACGGCGTCATCATGTGGCAATAACATTTTAACAGATCACCCCCCCCCACCCACCCACCCACTTCCCAAAATAAAAAATGCACTCGTAAATATGGATCCCAGTCGTCCTATTCCATGAAATTGGAAATGTTCAGCCCTTTTTTAGTTATATCTATTAGGATGCATTTACGCAAGATGTTTTATGACCATGCGGGCAAAAAACATATGGTAACTCTTTCCTGTTATTTTAATAAACAGAGGTGCGTCTTATAGGCCAAAAAATACGGTACATGAAAAGAGGCGATTCGCCTATACAAGTCACACGGGCGAAAACCGCATTGAAAAACTGCGGAAATTCACAAGAGGCCAGACAGGGAAACCTGTGCAGGGCGTCCCTCTCCAGAGATTGGACCCGTGGGTTATTGGAAGAAAACAGGGGGTGGCCAACAAGCACCACGTCCTCCGCTCCCAGGTGGTGTGGGTGTAGAAGCACTAGAAGGAGACCCCCGACCTCTGCGTATATCCAGAAATTTGCCAGAAGATAAGAATTGGAGGACTCTCCACTATATTTAATGGTGATTTTTTTATTTTATTTTTTGGGGGGGGGGGATATTCAGGACTTTTCTGTGTTTTCGTGCAGTGTTAAACCTCTTATATGGTGTTACAGGGATTTCAGTATCAAAGTGTACAGTGTTTTGTATTTGCAGTAATTCATCGGAACATCCGCTTTCTAGTGACGTTGGGTTTTTCATTTTTATAAGAAATTTAAATCTCTCTTAGGAAAAGTAATGTAAAATGCAGACCATGAGCTAAAAAATGGTAGAGGGGTTTTTACCACCATAGACATTTACAGTATATTCACAGGATTTGCCGCACTTTTTAGGTTAGAGTGGAGCTCAACTGCTAAGGCTGTGTTCACATCATGTTTTTGTCCCATGTTTAACGTATACATATGACCAGCCCCTAAGGGTGCCACTTGTCCGGAGAAATCGGGGTCCCTTGACCAGAGGTTGGTGTCACCCCAGGTCCTGGAGTCTAAGGTGGCTCATAAGGTCCGTTTTCCCAGACCAGTAATTTGAAAGTCGTTGGCAGTTGATAGTCCTGTTACAGATTTTGGATTGTAGCCCAATTAAAGGGTTATTTCCGAGTTTAAAAATTGGTCCAAAAAGGGGAATGGCATAAAATAACAAAGTACCTATTAGTCACCTGATAAATCCCCTAGCGTTCCAGCACCACCCGCTATGCAGCTCCTCGCTCCCCTTTGTTAAAGTAGCTGCAGGGATGGCATACCGAAATACTGACCTGACCGCTGCAGCCAATCATTGGTATGAAAGTCAGCGATTGGCTGCAGCGATCACATGGGTATGCAAACTTGTCATCTTTGCGGTCAAGCAAAAAAAGACCGGGACCACCAGAGCATTAGTGCTTGAATAGCGGGGAATTTATCAGAGGAGTAATAGGTCATTTTACATCATTTCTCCGCCTCCTTTCCAACATTTTTTTTTCAACTTGGAAGCCCCCTTTAAGCCTCTGTCCTTGGTGCTATCTTTCACATCTAGACAGTGAATGGCCAGATAGCTACTGTATGTGTATCTGCAGCAGTCTCCATTTAAGTCTATGGGAGTTATGGAAACAACTGAGCAAGCTTGGCCTGACTGTCTCCATAACTCCCATAGACTTGAATGCAGAGCGCCCCACCTCGGCTGCAGTCTCCTCTCAGGCGACGGAACACCCGATAAATGTCTATGGTAGGGGAACCCCTTGTGTCCCGTTGCACCATCACATGGATATTCATTCTGCACGTGTGCCAATACATACTGTTACAGTAGTTCATATAGATGTAGAGAAATGTAGGCATCAGGCGCAGGCCGACCTTCTCCTGTTTGTATTGATTTCCTTAATAAAACAATAATTTGTGGTTTCTTCATTTACTGAATGCTGTTCAGAAGTAAGTAAAAAAAACAAGTATAATGTAAGCAGCTAAATGTAGGCGAGATTACATTTCCGCTGTCAGGTCCTCGGCTTGGAAATCCCTATATACAAAGCTCAATGCTGTGATCCTTATACCAGACGGTAAAGATAGCCGGGCACACTCGGGAAATACTATAGCTATTTCACCCAACTCCACCATAAACACTCAACTCGTTCAGCCATACGTGTATATTTCAAGAGGCCACCACTAGAAAGTTTGGCAGTGGCTTATGTCAGGCAGACATTCCACATGTCCAAAAGACGGAAGGCCCCATACCCATTAAGATAGTCGAAAGATCAGGATGACATCAGCAGGTTCAGCCAAATTATATTTTATGCGTATGGTTAGCTTTAGCAAAAATTCTAAGCATTCTGAGTCTTTGAGCATCCACTAGGCAAATCAAATTCAATGTTCTAGCTCAGACATGGCCAACCTGCGGCTCTCCAGCTGTTGTAAAACCACAACTCCCACCATGCCCTGCTGTAGGATAATAGATGTAGGCAGTCTGGGCATGCTGGGAGTTGTAGTTTTGCAACAACTGGAGAGCCCCAGCTTGGCCATCCCTGTTCTAGCTCATCAGCCCATGTAAATGAGCCTTGAAGCTGTTTCCAACCAATAACAGCTGCCTGTGCTTGAACTGGGCTGGAGTCTGCACACGGCCAGCGACATGCATGCTGCTGCACAGAGCGCGGCCTGTCTCCTCTCCTGGGCCTTTTCCTGCTTTCGACCTGTATCTGAGGCTCAAAGGATTATGCCAGTATATAACAGTTACTAGAACCAGCCATGTGCCTCACATCGAACCAGACCCCCATTCATTGTTCCAAAAGTGTCCTTTCTCAGGGAGTGTGTCCTTTCTGCTGCAGCTCATGCCCTGTAACTGCCAACAGAAGATAGGCTCTGGCGATAGCTGAATATATAAACTGAGCGTTTGTGACCACCTCAGTGAGGTGGACAAGAAATAAGGAAAAGGTGGCGCCGTACAGATACATTTTATTGGGGCTACGGTATATAGAATTTTTAATTACATGCAATTACAAAAGTATTTAGATCCATTTGCTGGATATTTTTCATGGCACAACCTCTTTAACAGTATCCTGCCCACAATTTGGAAATAGCTATTGCTAGTTATGATATGGGTTCACCTTCCATCGAGATCCCTGGGCAAGGCTTCATTGGACATGAGGTTGCGGAGCTACAGACAGTGATTTCTACTATCATGCCGGCAGACAGAAGCTGGATAACGGGGTTAGGGGGGTGGCTAACAATTTAATCATGGCGTTTCTCAGTGATTGCAGGAAAACCACATTATTTCAGAAATATAGACATTTTGTTACAAGTCAGTTGTCAAACTTCACGTTTTTAGGATTAAAAAAAACTGCAATTTTGCTACAATGCTTTAGGCTACTTTCACATTTGCGGCAGTGTGATCCGGCGGGCAGTTCCGTCGTCGGAACTGCCCGCCCGATCTGCCGCTGACTGAAAGCATTTGTGAGACGGATCCGGGTGCGGATCCGTCTCACAAATGCATTGCAAGGACGGATCCGTCTCTCCGCTTGTCATGCGGACCGACGGATCCGTCTTGTACATTTTTTCACATTTTTACCGATCTGCGCATGAGCATGCTGGAGCGACGGATCCGGCATTCCGGTATTCTGAATGCCGGATCCGGCGCCAATTCATTCCTATGGGAAAAAATCCCGGATCCGGCGTTCAGGCAAGTCTTCAGTTTTTTGGGCCGGAGATAAAACCGTAGCATGCTGCGGTTTTCTCTTTTGCCTGATCAGTCAAAACGACTGAACTGAAGACATCCTGATGCATCCTGAACGGATTGCTCTCCATTCAGAATGCATGGGGATATGCCTGATCAGTTCTTTTCCGGTATAGAGCCCCTAGGACGGAACTCTATGCCGGAAAAGAAAAACGCAAGTGTGAAAGTAGCCTTAGTCAGAATATGTTTTTTTCAATCATCTCGTTTGCACAATAGTGGAATTTTTTTCTATTTTACCCCAATATTGCATCATTTTCCAGTAACTTCTGATCCAACAGGATATTGCACATCTGGAAGCCAAAGTAAATAGTTGACGCATTCAATGTGTCATGCATCTCCTTACTGGAAACAGCAAATATCCTGGTGTTGTTGTGCCAAGAAGACCTTCAGCCTCAAGGTTAACAGACCCTGTTCCAGTCCATTAAGCAGTTGGTATATTTTTGTCTTTTACTTTAAGAGATGAGCTGGTGACGCTCCACTGAACTCTACTTAAGCTTATCTATTGGCAAATGTCCTGGCCACAAATAAGCCAGGTCAGCTCAGCTGGGCAAAGTTTAATGCACTCTCTGCAGATATCAATGGGCGTTGACACGTCAATCATTCCCTGTACGCTACTGCGGAGAAAATGATCCGATTGAATATTTGAAGAGCTAGATAGGTCTTATATTATAAGATTATCACATTTAAAGGATTATATCACCTAAAGTGTAATCTGATTCAGGATTTATCAGAAGACACTTAGGATAAGCCTGCAAACACAGGTGCCATTATTTCCGGGCATATCGGTGTCAGATGTCTGGGCATTAATGGCACTAAATGCATACTTGCCAAGTAGGTACCTGAAATGTTTTACCACGTGGCCCACCCATTTATAAAGGACAAGCCCCCCCAACCAAGCAATTTGAATGGTTAGTAGTGCATATGAAACCCTTCACCGCCCCTCAAAATGAACACGGATCCAGGAACAGACACCCTAAACATATACAGATCTAATATCAGGCAACCTCTAAAGACACAGACCCGAGACGATACATCCTAACCGAAAACAGGCCTGAATTTAAACTTCCAAACAAATACAGCCCCCCTTAACGAATACAGACTCCCAATGTGAAAGGTGTAACATGAAGCCATGAGTCCCCATGGGTCTGTAAACAGGGCCTCCATCTACCATTGGCCATTTAGAATACTGTCCTTTTCTGGTTTGTACCAGGGCCCTGCCACCTCTAGACAAATGCAGTCCCAGGCAAGACCTGATAAACAAATACAGACCACAGACAAGACCCCCTATACAAATGCAGTCCAAGATGAGACCCCCAAACAAATACCATAGATGAAACCCCCTAAACAAATACAGACCAAGACAAGAGCCCCCTAAACAAATATAAGCCCTAGCTAACAGCCCCTAAACACGTTCAGACCTTAGACGAGACCCCCAAAACAAATACAGACCCCAGATAGGAGCCCCTAAACACGTTCAGACCCCCCAAAACAAATACAGACCCCAGATAGGAGCCCCTAAACAAATATAGACCCTAGAGGAGACCCCCTAAGCAAATAAAGACCTCAGATGAGACCCCCTAAACAAATACTGAGCCCCTAAGCAAATATAGACCTTAGATGAGAGCCCCTAAACAAATACAGACTCCTTCAATAAATACAGTTCACACACCAGACCCCCCGGCCTAAGAAATAGTCCAGACCTAAAGTCCGCCATACACGGTATATTACCTTCACGGACATATTGTCACAGATGTGTAAAAGACGACTTAGGCCTCATGCACACAGTGGTTTTTTTGCGTCCGCAAAAAAAACGGATGCGGCATCAGTTTTTTTGGAGGATCCGTTTTTTTCCCCACAGATCCCTTGTAATAAATGCCTATCCTTGTCCGCAAATGTGAAAAAAGTAGGACATGCATGAAGGGAAACACGGACAACGGACGCGGAACACAAACGGATGAACTATCAGCATTTTTTTGCTGACCCATGGAAATGAATCCTTTCCGCAAAAAAAAAACGGAACGGAGGCCGAGAAAAACAACTGTCGTGTGCATGAGGCCTTAAGGCGAGTATCGCTATCAAGTAGTGATGAGCGGCAGGGGCAATATACGAATTCGTGATATATCACAAATATTTAGGCGAATATTAGCCAAATATTCGTGATATTCTTTTGGATTGTGCTATTATGCACGCGCACTAATCACTATTAGCTACATAAGTGATGAAAATGGTTGGCAGCAACTTTCGAGATGGTGAGGAAGAAGTCCTGATCACGGTAAGCTAAACAATAGCTTTATATGCAGATAGAGTTTTTCAAAGTATTCAAGATCGCGCAAATCGCCACCAGTGATTCGAATATTTTAGCGCAATACATACAACTGCACCTTTAATCAGGTCTGACAACATAATACTGATTGTTGAACTTAGTATTGTTGTGACATCACAGCACTATGTCTGTATGGACAGCAGAGAAATCTCTCACATGCACATTTTTCCTGCCGCACACTATAACCTACACTACACCCTGCGCTGGACCCTATTAGCTATTCAGCTACACAATTCCCTATTACTATCTTAGGGCACTTTAAGGCCCCTTTCACACGGGCGAGTATTCCGCGCGGATGCGATGCGTGTGTTGAACACATTGCACCCGCACTGAATCCTGACCCATTCATTTCTAAGGGGCTGTGCACACGAGCGGTGATTTTCACGCATCACTTGTGCGTTGCGTGAAAATCGCAGCATGCTCCTCTTTATGCGTTTTTCACGTAACGCAGGCCCCATAGAAATGAATGGGGTTGCGTGAAAATCGCAAGCAAGTGCTGATGCGGTGCAATTTTCACGCACGGTTGCTAGGTGACGATCGGGATGGGGACCCGATCTTTATTATTTCCCCTTATAACATGGTTATAAGGGAAAATAATAGCATTCTGAATACAGAATGCAAAGTAAACTAGCGCTGGAGGGGTTAAAAAAATAATAATAATAATTTAACTCACCTTAATCCACTTGTTCGCGCAGCCGGCATCTCTTCTGTCTTCATCTGTGAGCAATAGGACCTTTGATGACGTCACTACGCTCATCACATGATCCATCACCATGGTGATGGATCATGTGATAGACCATGTGATAGACCATGTGATGAGCGCAGTGACGTCATCAAATGTCCTATTGCTCACAGATGAAGACAGAAGAGATGCCGGCTGCGCGAACAAGTGGATTAAGGTGAGTTAAATTATTATTTATTTTTATTAACCCCTCCAGCGCTATTGTACTATGCATTCTGTATTCAGAATGCTATTATTTTCCCTTATAACCATGTTATAAGGGAAAATAATACAATCTATAGAACACCGATCCCAAACCTGAACTTCTGTAAAGAAGTTCGGGTCTGGGTACCACAGTCGGTTTTTTATCACACGCGTGCAAAACACATTGCCCCCACGCGATAAAAACTGAACATCGGAACGCATTTGCAGTCAAAACTGACTGCAATTACGTTCCTACTCGCGCGGGTTTGCCGCAATGCACTGGGACGCATCCGGACCTAATCCGGACACGCCCGTGTGAAAGAGGCCTAACACTTGCGGCAGAGGATTCTGGCAGGCAGTTAAGTCGCAATCCGGACGCAAACTGATGGCATTTGTCAGACGGATCTGGATGCGGATCCGTCTGACAAATGCATTGAAATACCTGATCCGTCTCTCCGGTGTCATCCGGAAAAACAGATCCGGTATTTTTTTTTTGCATTTTTAAAGGTCTGCGCATGCGCAGACCGGAAAGCCGGGTCCGTTTTGCCGGAACACTTAATGCCGGATCCGACACTAATACACTCCAAAGTAAATTAATGCAAGTGTTCAGTCTTTTGAGATAAAATTGCAGCATGCTGCGGTATTTTCTCCGTCCAAAAAACGTAAGAGGGACTGAACTGATGCATCGTGAACAGAATACTCTCCATTCAGAATGCATTAGGGTAAAACTTAAGCGTTTTTTTCCGGTATTGAGCCCCTGTGACGGAACTTAATACCGGAAAACAAAAACGCTAGTGTGAAAGTGCACTTGGAGCCTCCACAGACACCAGATATAATGGAAAGATCTGCACCTGTTCTGTATTTAGAGTCGCACCTGGTTTTGGCTCACAATCACTGATGGAAATCACTGACCGAACACTGACGTGTGAACAAGGCTTTAGGCTGCGTTCACACGGGCAAGATTTCCGCGCGGGTGCAATGCGGTAGGTGAACGTATTGCACCCGCACTGAATCCCGACCCATTCATTTCAATGGGGCTGTTCAGATGAGCGGTGATTTTCACGCATCACTTGTGCGTTGCGTGAAAATCGCAGCATGCTCTATATTGTGCGTTTTTTCACGCAACGCAGGCCCATAGAAGTGAATGGGGCTGCGTGAAAATCGCAAGCATCCTCAAGCAAGTGCGGATGCGGTGCGATTTTCACACACGGTTGCTAGGAGACGATCGGGATGGAGACCCGATCATTATTATTTTCCCTTATAACATTGTTATAAGGGAAAATAATAGCATTCTGAATACAGACTGCATAGTAAAATAGCGCTGGAGGGGTTAAAAAAAAAATAAAAAATTATTTAACTCACCTTAGTCCACTTGATCGCGTAGCCCGGCATCTTCTTCTGTCTCCTTTGCTGAACAGGACCTGTGGTGACGTCACTCCGGTCATCACATGATCTTTTACCATGGTGATGGATCATGTGATGACCGGAGTGACGTCACCAAAGGTCCTTTACCTGTAATTAATGCTCACCACAGGTCCTGTTCAGCAAAGGAGACAGAAGGAGATGCCGGGCTACGCGATCAAGTGGACTAAGGTAAGTTAAAAAAAAAAAAAAATTTTAACCCCTCCAGCGCTAGTTTACTATGCATTCTGTATTCAGAATGCTATTATTTTCCCTTACAACTATGTTATAAGGGGAAATAATACAATCTACAGAACACCGATCCCAAGCTCGAACTTCTGTAAAGAAGTTCGGGTTTGGGTACCAAACATGCACGATTTTTCTCACGCGAGTGCAAAACGCATTACAATGTTTTGCACTCGCAGGGAAAAATCGCGGGTGTTCCCGCAACGCACCCGCACATTTTCCCGCAACGCCCGTGTAAACAAGGCCTTACACTAACTATATGGAATATTTATATGCGATTTGGAATGTAATTTGAAAAAGCGCAGCACAGTGTTCCAGCTCCTCTCTTCTCCCTCACATGAAACTCCACAAAATGGCTGCTGGGGAGTGTCTTCATTTATATAGTGGAGGGGCAGGTAACTTTCCTATTGGTTGCTAGGGATGTTGCTAAGCTGTGACAAAGCCGTCTCATTGGCCCACAAGCTAGAAGAAGGGAGGGATGATCACCTGATCTGTACTGTGTTAAAAAAAAATTAAAAAAATATTCGTCATTACGGATATATAGCGCTATATTCTAAATATTCGCGAATTCTCTAAGTGCCGGTATTCGCGATAAAAATGCGCAATACGGATATTCGCGCTCAACACTACTATCAAGCTGCAGACTTTTTTGGGAAATGTTATTCAAGCTTTCAATATGAGATTTTATAGGAGGTGTAATTCTGCCCCCTGCTGGTAGATCCTGGTGAAGAACCAACCAGACAAAATAACTGCAGAAGGAGATCGCAGGAGATATTTTATGTGTCTGTATCTTCATTAAAACATGAATTATTACTCCAGTGATAATAATCATCAGGCAGATAGATGAGCAGATACTGTCCATGGAGAGGCCGCAGCCCCGGGCATAGAAAGCAGTGTCATCCAGCTTTCCATAGACTCTGAGTGACATATATCCCTCCCCCAGTCTCTCATCCAGTACTAAGTATCACAGTGGTCATGGAAGTGTCTGGATCTGGCATTAGGTCCATGAAGCAGGAAGCCCAGTATGAACAATACTATAGGTCCATGTAAATGAAGGATCATCTGTCTATAATTTCCACTGGTCAAGGTTTTTGTCACTTGATGGCAAGAATCGCAGAGCGTGCAGCGCAGTTCTGGCTGACGGAACAGCAGAACCCTGCCGGACCCTATAGCTCAGTGCGGCCCGTTGGGTGCCGCTCAGATCTGCCATACTGGCACAGTGATATGGATTCCATCACAAACCGAAACCGTAGCACAGATGTGAGCAAAGCATTAAACGGTGCCTATCATTTTCAGAAACGTTTCCTTGATCAGTGGGGGCCCAGGTACTGAGACTCCACACCGATCCCTATAATGAAGAGGCTGAGTGATGAAGAAGCTGAGTGATGTCATCTTCCGTCTCTAATTGGTTCTCCTTGGAGAGAAGCAAGAGGCGCACAGACTCCTAGAAATCCGCACACTGCTCGCTCCGCGGTCATCAGAGATGAAGGGGCGCGCCCCTCAGCTGAGCACTTCTACCACTTCATTTTAGCATTTGGTGGGGGGGTCTCGGCACCTGGGTCCCCACTGATCAATACTAATGACGTCAGATGTTCCGTAAAGTGAAAAGCTAAGGGTGCATTTACTAATCCTATCTATACAAAGTGAGGACAAAGGTTAAAGACTTGACTCCCCTGATATGTCCATTTTATTATTTGCATTGCCCATGTAATCATCTTTAGTGATGAGCTGCATGGGGCAATATTCGAATTCGCCATATTTCTCGAATATTCATCATAAATTCTCAAATTCACAAATTTGCGATTATTTTCTTGATTGCGAAAATCGGCAATGTAATATTCGCGTATTGCGCGCGCGCAGTACAGGCGTGGGTCACTTTTGCTACATTTTTGAAGCTACTAGGAGTTTCCTGAGACTGGAGAAAATGGTTGGCAGAACATTACACTGGCTTTATATGCAGATAGAGTGTGACAATATATTCACGATTGCACAAATCGGCAATTAAAGGGAACCTGTCACCAGGATTTTGTGCACAGAGCTGGGGACATGGGCTGCTAGATGGCCGCTAGCACATCTGCAATACCCGGTCCCCATAGCTCTGTGTGCTTTTATTGTGTTAAAAAACAGTTTTGACCCATATGCAAATGAACCTGATATGAGTCCTGTGTCCGGAGATGAGTCCAGCGGAAAGGAGCCCAGCACCGCCCCGCGTCCTCCGAATCTCCTCCTTGCCGGCTGACGTCACAGAGCTGGAGCGCCGAAATCTCGCGATGCGCAAGCGCAGTGTCGGCATCATGTTCATTCCCTGTACTGGCATCAGCTGGACTCATCTCCGGACACAGGACTCATATCAGGTCATTTGCATATGGGTCAAAACTGTTTTTTAACACAATAAAAGCACACAGAGCTATGGGGACCGGGTATTGGGGATGTGCTAGCGGCCATCTAGCAGCCCATGTCCCCAGCTCTGTGCACAAAATCCTGGTGACAGGTTCCCTTTAATGATGCGCATATTTTTTCGCAATACGTGCAACTTGTGACATCACAGCACTATGTCTGTAGCATGTATATCACTCTACCTAACACCCTGCACTGGAACCTATCAGCTACACTATATCACTATCTACCCTACACTGACTATCTCCCACTAACTATCTGTAGTGTATATATATATAAGCTATCTAACTAACTAACGTAATGACACAGAAGAGCACAGAGCGCAGCAATGACACTGCTCTCTCTCTCTCAGATCTGCAAAAAACTGTAAAAAATGGCTGCTGGGGAGGTTCTTATATAGTAAGGGGTAGGCAACTTTCCTATTGGTTGCTAGGGATGTTGCTAAGCTCTGACAAAGACATTGCAGCCTTCTCATTGGCCCACAAGCAAGAAGCAGGGAGGGATCATGGGTTCAGATGAAAAAAAATCTAGAATATTCGCAAATACGAATATATAGCACTATAGTCTACTTTTTTGCGAATTCTCAAAGTGGCGATATTCGCGATTAAAATTTGCGATTCGAATATTCACGATCAACACTAATCATCTTTCCATATGCCTCTTAAAGGGGCGGTGCCACCATTAAATGTTATATACATATAATTCAGCAGGAAAAACGAGTTACTTTTGTAATTTACTTTCTTTTACGGAAATGCTCCAGTTATGAGAGTTTCACCTCCTGGTGTTACAGGGAGAGAGCTGCAGCAGAAAGGACATGCCCCTTTTCTGTGACAGGAAGATACAGTAGCTGCAGCAGAAAGGACACCCCCACACAAGCTGTGAGAGGGAGAAAGTTGCAGCATTACATTACATATACCAGTGGTTAGCACAGGTGCCTTGCAGCGCTGGGGTCCTGGATTCAAATCTGACCAGGCATGGACAACATCTGCATGGAGTTTGCATGTTCTCCCCGTGTTTGAGAGGGTTTCCTCCGGTTTCCTCCCAGACTCCAAAGACATAGCGATAGGGAGCTTAGATTGTGAGCTCTTCTGCGGACAGTGAGTGATGATGATGTCTGTACAGCGCTGCGGAATATGTCAGCGCTGTATAAGTGAGGAAAATAAATAAAATAGATGATCGGTCCAACTAAAACTGATGCGTTCTGCTGACAATTATCTGAGGTCGATAGAGCAATAATTGACTTGCATTTTTTAACCCTTTATTAATTGCCATGCAGAGCATGTACAGGAGTTAGTGGAGCTTTTATGACACGTCAGATGGGTCATGAGAGTCCCATCACCGGGAGCCCGGCCGAGAAGTTATCCCACCAAGGTTACATACTGGTTGGGTGGAGTTGTACATAACTGGATCAGATCATCAGCCTTGACAGCCTCCATTCACTGACAGCAAACAGACTCTAGCGAGGAAATGAAATACAAAATGATATTAGAGCATTACAGAACTGGTCATTATACGGGGAATCTGTGAGGCAGGGATTTGGTGGCCTCTGTCTTCTGCACTGGTTTTAATGAATAAACCACATCTGAGATCAGCTGTGTCTTCTGCTAATGGGTCCGCACAGTTCACCCTTCTTCACTGATCAGATACTACAACCCCCAATTTACATGTTTATTAAGAAAGACCATGAGAAACAGAGAAGTGCTCCACTGTAATCATACAAAAAAGGAATAAGTATTATACATGTAAAAGCTCCTTCCGGTCAGACAAAACCTCAGCTTTACATACTGCCCCCCGATAATACAGTCAGCGCTGATCTCAGGATCACCGGGGGTCCCGGCAGTCGACGGGGCAATCACATATTCTACCTATCTATCACCACTTCATCCTATTGGAATAATCCTCTAATGATCAACAATCTCAGGACATCTCCCCCATTATAGGGTTTTATTCTTTTTTCAGAGAGTATTTAGAAAAAAAAATGACCAAGACCTGACCTTCCCCGATCCCCGCAGCTGCTTCTCCAGTCCCTGCTTCTCTCTACTTCTTGTCCCTGCTTGACACGCCGGAGATGCCAGGATAGGCTCGCTCAGCCAATCACCGATGAGGTGGGCCACTAGCAAGGCCAGTGATTGGCTGAGAGTCCCATTCCTAGCATTTTTGGTGTGTTGAGCTGAGCTTGGACAGGAAGTGGAGAGCCACAGGAACCAGGCCAATTTTAATTTTTTTTCTCCTCATTTTCCAAGGGCCATATTTTTTCTACTTTTCAGTTATCATAGCCGTATGAGGGCTTATATTTTTGTAGGACAAACCATATTTTTTAATGGCGCCAGTTAATATTCCGTACAATGTACCGGGAAGCTGGAAATAAAATATTAATGGGGTGGAATAGTAAAAAAACAAAAAAAAAAACACAATTCCACCTTTGTTTTAGAGATTTCGTATTTGTGGCCTTTCTTGGGCTGTAAATTACATGTTACCATCATTCTGCAGGTCAATACAATAGCAGTTATTCCAAATATAGATAGCTTTTATGTTTTACGGTAATACTTTTAAAAAATAAAAACACTGAAACAACCCTTTTTTATATTTCTGTCTATGGAGCCATGAAAGGCTCCTATTGTTGTGGAGCGAGCTCTAGTTTTTATTGATACCATTTTGGTATGAATGACTTTTTGATAATTTTTTATTCAGTTTTTTGGGGAGGTAAAGCAACCAAAAAAAGCAAGCAATTTTCCCATTTTTCTGTTACGCCTTTCACTGTCCAGGATAAATACTTTAATATTTAGTAGTTTGGCATTTTTCGGATATGGCAATACCAATGATGTTTATATATTTTTCTTATTATTATTATTATTATTATTATTTGTAAAATTGGAAAAGGAGGTGATTTGAATTGGTTGAACTTGATGGACGTTTGTCTTTTTTCAACCGTATTAACTATGAATTATTTTAATTTTTTCTATATTTAAAAAAAAAATTATTTACTTTTTTTTTCTTTATTTTTAACCCCCCTACAGGACTAGAACATGTGATTTTTAGATTGCTTATACCAAAGACTGCAATGGTTTACCATTGCAATCTATGGTAAAATTGCTGTGTACCTATTAAGCCCTGCCATAGGCAAGGTTCAGTAGGAACTCTTCTATGGTGGCCTGGGAGTTTTTACAAGGTTCCTGGCTGCCGCACAAACCAAACGCCTCCAGAATTCTTGTTGCAGGGCACCATTCGGTCACCAGGAGCAGCCCTCATCTGGTATCAACAGACCACATCATCTGAGAGGTTAAATATTTATTCCCAATTATGGACTTCATGTTCTCAGAGGGTCCTGCTGAAGACAAGCTTTTTACATATCCATATAGTAGTTATAATGTGCACAGCATGGAACTCAGCTTCTTATTTTAACAGAGGCTTCATCAAGAACATAGAGGATAACATGTAAGGGTTCAGTGAAGGAGGCGCGGAAGGTGTGCAAGTGTCTGATGGGGTCACTCAGTTCGTAGAAGGACAGACGCCCGGCCTCATAGTCTAAGAAGACTCCAAGTGTTGGACAAGTTGGATTTACATCAAGGATTATTTTGACTGAGTTATCAAATGCTAAATGTCTTTCTTCAGAAAGAAACAAACACCAAGATTTATCGTTCTGTGTAATAGCAGACTGATCTCCATTCCTTTCTATACTAGGATAGGACATTCCGATGCCACAGTCTCCTATCTGGTTCCACTCTGCCTCCCAGTAATGTCTTCCTGAAGAGAAGCTACATCGGCTTAATACTTGGCAGTATGTCTGGAACCTTCCGGGAGATTCTGGTCGGCCCTGATTTATGTCCAAATCTGTTGCTGTTCTCAGATCTTCTGATAATCCTATGTGTGTATGAGCCGTGTCCACATCCAGCAATATGTCAGGAACATGGATCCCGAACTCTGATGTTACATAAGTGATAACATCCTTCATAGATCTGTGTAATATTAATGAGATCAGAACATCTTCCAGATCATCAGCCATCTCATTGTCTCTGACTGCAGCTCCTTCTTCTGTCTCCACTCTCTTGTTACTAAGGGATGCTCTTTGGTCTGATTCTTGTAGGACAGTTTTTGGATAAGTCCCATAATTCTGTACTTTGGAGTCAGACACTTGAACTTCTGCTTGTCCTGGGACCAATCCTACCTCCTCAGAATTCATCTGTCCACCATCTCCCCTTGTGTCCTCATCATCTGCATGGCTACATACTGTAATGTCACTTTCTTTTAAGAGTCTTATTGGGTCAGTGAGAAGACACATCTCCTCCATGTGACGCATCTTTCTAAACAGCTCGTCCTCTTTTATTTCCATCTTCTTGATCAGATCATCTATCTCGGACACCATCTTAATCTCCTGCCTGGAGATCTCACTCAGAACTTTCCTTTCTGCAATGTCCAGTTGCTCCCTAATGTTCATAAATAACGTATTGATGTTCTTTCTCTTCTCAGAGACTTTCTCCTGGATCTTTCCCTTATCGATGTACAGACTCTGGATTTTTGCCTGAATTTTTGCTTTTTGTGGGTTTAGTTCATCCAGATATTTCCTCAGTTTCTTCTTCTTCTTCTCTGAAGCTTCACCTAGACGTTCCACCTGGTGACCCCTGTGTTTGCCGAACAGACAACAAGACACACATAGACAAGTATCATCCTCTGGGCAGTAATACTTCAGAACCTTCTTGTGGATGGAACATTTTTTCTTTCCAAAGGAGCTGGTGGGTTCTGATAATACATGATCCATCGTCTGGTTGTGGACGGTCAGGTGGTCATCACATAGAGAGTTCTCACACTGCAGACATGACTTCACAGCTGGTACAGGAGACTTTGTGCAGTAACTACAGAAGGTTCTGGTCTTCTCCATATCAGGCTGAGTAGATAAGAAACGCTCCACTATATTACTTAGCTTCCGGTTCTTCTCCTGGGCTGGACGTTCTGGATATTCCGCTCTGCAGTCAGGACAGGAATACACTCCGCCTGCCTCCTTTGCATCCAACACACTTACAATACACGACCGGCAGAAGTTGTGTCCACATCTCAGAAATACGGGATCCGTATAGAGGCTCAGGCAGATGGAGCAGTTCAGCTCGTCCCTCAGCTCAGCAGACGCCATTGTAGCACGGAAGAGCAGGAATCGAAAGTGAAAAGGTTTCTTTACTTCCTACAAAGGGCGGAGATCTTCTGAGAACAAACTATTAACCCCTGCAGGTCAAGGACTGTGTTTAGTTCTGATTTAGAATGTGGAAGATATAGGGGCACATTTACTGTAGTATCTGCGCCTGTTTTCATGAGTAAAAAATCTGTTTCCAACTGTCTTATTTTTTAAGTCTCATTTACCAACTGATTTTGCACCTTTTTTGAGTTTTAAAGGAGTTGTCTCATCATGGACAATGGGGGCATATCGTTAGGATATGCCCCCATTGTCTAATAGGTGTGGGTCCCACCGCTGGGACCCGCAACTATATCGAGAATGGAGCCCCGCAAGTGAAGGAGGGCGCACTGTGCATGCGCAGCCGCCCTCCATTCATTTTCTATGGGGCCGGCGAAAATAGCCAAGCGCCGGCTTGGCTATTTTTTGTCGGCCCCATAGAAATGAATGGGAGCGGGGGCCGCGCATGCGCGGTACGCTCCCATTCACTTCTACTGGGAGCCGTCTTGGTTGTGGCCGGACTAGAGTCCTTCAGCCACCACCTTGTGGGGCTCCGTTCTCGATATAGGTGCGGGTCCCAGCGGTGGGACCCGCACCTATAAGACAATGGGTGTACAGTCGTGGCCAAAAGTTTTGAGAATGACACAAATATTAGTTTTCACAAAGTTTGCTGCTAAACTGCTTTTAGATCTTTGTTTCAGTTGTTTCTGTGATGTAGTGAAATATAATTACACGCACTTCATACGTTTCAAAGGCTTTTATCGACAATTACATGACATTTATGCAAAGAGTCAGTATTTGCAGTGTTGGCAGTGGCGGATTACAATAGGGACGTTCGGGTCGCCTATCACCACCATAGGCTTCAGGCCTAGTAGGCCTGAGGCCTATGCGGTAGTGAAATCCCGGCGCAGGCGTGCGTGAACGTGATGACGTTATTACGCGCGTGCGTGATGACGTCATCACGCGCCTGTGCCGGGACACAGCACATTGACGTGTGCACGCCTGCCTCATCCCGCCTTCGTCTGCGATCAAGTGCCTGGCCCTGGACGGTGAGTATTTAGCTTTTCATTCAATTTTTTTTTTTTTATTTCATGTGCCTACTTTGGGGGACATGTGGGGGACGACACACAGAGGAGGACATATTCAAGGGACCTCGAGTACATGGGAGGGGGAATGTGGGGGCTGTGTGGGGCTAAATTATTATGGGAGGGACTACTATGTGGGGGCAAATTACTATGTGGGGGCAAATTATTATGGGAGCCGGACTACTATGTGGGGGCAAATTACTATGTGGGGGCAGTGTGGGGGCAAATTACTATGTGGGGGCAGTGTGGGGGCAAATTACTATATGGGGGCAGTGTGGGGGCAAATTACTGTGTGGGGGCAAATTACTATGTGGGGGCAAATTACTATATGGGGCTGTGTGGGGCCAAATTATTATGGGAGGGACTACTATGTGGGGGCAAATTACTATATGGGGGCAGTGTGGTGGAAACTATTGTGTGGGGGCAGTGTGGGGGCAAATTACTATGGGAGGGACTACTATGTGGGGGAAACTATTGTGTGGGGACAGTGTGGGGGAAATTGCTATGTGGGGGCAGTGTGGAGTAATTGCTATGTGGGGAAAAATTACTATGTGGGGGAAACTATTGTGTGGGGGCAGTGTGGGGTAATTATTGTGTGGGGGCAGTGTGGGGTAATTGCTATGTAGGGGCAGTGTGGGGTAATTGCTATGTGGGGGCAGTGTGGGGTAATTGCTATGTGGGGGCAGTGTGGTGTAAATTACTATGTGGGGGCAAATTACTATGTAGGGGCAAATTACTATGTGGGGGCAGTGTGGGGGAAACTATTGTGTGGGGGTAATTTCTATGTGGGGGCAGTGGTGAAAATTACTATGTGGGGGCAAATTACTATGTGGGGGAAATTACTATGTAGGGGCAGTGTGGGGCAAATTACTATGTAGGGGAAATTACTGTGTGGGGGCAAAGTACTATATGGGGGCAGTTTGGGGGAAATTACTGTGTGGGGCAAATTACTATGGGGGAATAACTATGTGGGGGCAGTGTGGTGGAAATTACTATATGGGGGTGTTGCTATTGGGGAGGCACTGTAGGGGCAATTCTATTATTTTTGGGGACACTATACAGGGATTATTGCCTGGAGCACAATAGAGGGTGTTATTACTCTAGGGGACATTTTAGCTGCTGTGGACACTATAGGGACATTTGGGGTAATTTATCAAACTGGTGTAAAGTAGAACTGGCTTAGTTGCCCATAGCATCCAATCAGATTCCACCTTTCATATTTGACAACTCTTTTGGAAATCCAGTTCTACTTTACACCAGTTTGATAAATGACTCCAATTATGTCTATTAGGGTCACTATTTTTTAAGCAGTATAGTACCTTGGACATTGGGGGGCACAACGGGCACAGGTATTGGGGGTGGCAGCAGGATGAGGAGGAATTGAGAAATCTAACGTGTCTGTGTTACAAACTGTAGAGACGAGATGCGGCTGAAAGAATTTGCCATGTCGGTCTGGGTCAAATGGAGGAGAAGAGGAAAGAGAAGGTCTACATGACAGGAGATGTCACTGGATGTAAGAGGTATGTGGTGCTGTATTCTCCTCCATGTCTTTTTTTTATTATAATTATATGTATTTTAAATTTGGCGACCAAATTTTTCAGTTTAGGACCCAATTTGGGGTATTTTTTTTTTGTCTGAAGATGTCATATGGCCTAAGAAGAGACTGTGGCGCTCATGAAGCACCGCAGCCTCTTCATACAACCAAGTTGGTTAGACAGCCCCGGGCCTATCATGCACTTAATCCGCCCCTTAGTGTTGGCCCTTCTTTTTCAGGACCTCTGCAATCCAACTTCTGGGCCAATTCCTGACTGATAGCAACCCATTCTTTCATAATCACTTCTTGGAGGTGGCAGAATTAGTGGGTTTTTGTTTGTCCACCCGCCTCTTGAGCTTTGACCACAAGTTCTCAATGGGATTAAGATCTGGGGAGTTTCCAGGCCATGGACCCAAAATGTCAACGTTTTGGTCCCCGAGCCACTTAGTTATCACTTTTGCCTTATGGCACGGTGCTCCATCGTGCTGGAAAATGCATTGTTCTTCACCAAACTGTTGTTGGATTGTTGGAAGAAGTTGCTGTTGGAGGGTGTTTTGGTACCATTCTTTATTCATGGCTGAGTTTTTGGGCAAAATTGTGAGTGAGCCCACTCCCTTGGATGAGAAGCAACCCCACACATGAATGGTCTTAGGATGCTTTACTGTTGGCATGACACAGGACTGATGGTAGCGTTCACCTTTTCTTCTCCGGACAAGCCTTTTTCCAGATGCCCCAAACAATCGGAAAGAGGCTTCATGACTTTGCCCCGGTCCTCAGCAGTCCATTCACCATACTTTCTGCAGAAGATCAATCTGTCCCTGATGTTTTTTTTGGAGAGAAGTGGCTTCTTTGCTGCCCTTCTTGACACCAGGCCATCTTCCAAAAGTCTTCGCCTCACTGTGCGTGCAGATGCGCTCACACCTGCCTGCTGCCATTCCTGAGCAAGCTCTGCACTGGTGGCACTCCGATCCCGCAGCTGAATCCTCTTTAGGAGACGATCCTGGCGCTTGCTGGACTTTCTTGGATGCCCTGAAGCTTTCTTAACAAGAATTGAACCTCTTTCCTTGAAGTTCTTGATGATCCTATAAATTGTTGATTGAGGTGCAATCTTAGTAGCCACAATATCCTTGCCTGTGAAGCAATTTTTATGCAATGCAATGATGGCTGCATGCGTTTCTTTGCAGGTCACCATGGTTAACAATGGAAGAACAATGATTTCAAGCATCACCCTCCTTTTAACATGTCAAGTCTGCCATTTTAACCCAATCAGCCTGACACAATGATCTCCAGCCTTGTGCTCGTCAACATTCTCACCTGAGTTAACAAGACGATTACTGAAATGATCTCAGCAGGTCCTTTAATGACAGCAATGAAATGCAGTGGAAAGGTTTTTTTGGGATTAAGTTAATTTTCATGGCAAAGAAGGACTATGCAATTCATCTGATCACTCTTCATAACATTCTGGAGTATATGTGCGGTACGCCAGACCTGCAGGGTATTGCGATTGTGAGGTCACGGTTAATGCCTAGCGAGGGTTACTCACAGTTTTGTAGGGAAACCCTGGGCAGGCATACAGCAGTGAAGGAGAGGCTGGCACAAAAGTCCACTGGGGCACACTCTGTATTTAGAGACCAGGCCTGGTGTTGGATGAGGTGCCCTGGATGTCGCAGGTGTTTTATGTGCCTGGGGCAAGGTCCCTTTAAGGTACTTGACGCCAGTGCCAATTGAACGGTGGCACGCCGTATATAGAGATAGATGGAATAATGGAGGAATCAGTATATAAACCAAATGTCTTTTTACTTGAAGTTCACGGTGCAAACTTTATACATACAGTTCAGTTGATAAATGGTTGTGATGCAGTTCCTCAGACAATACTTTTAAACAGGTAGACGTCAGATGGCGGCAGGAAATAAACAGGCAAGATACTTGGAGGAACACAAAAGTGATTGCTTTACAGTGCAACACTGCTCTATCCCCTTCAGCTATTTTAGCTGGCTGGATGCCAAGGCCCGGATGCCTAAGTGCTGGCTTTTATCCTTGGTATATCGTTCCTTTCTCCAATATCGGCACTTGCTGTATTCTATATAACCTCTGTCCATCAGGGTACTTATCTGACCTGGTGCTGACTTGAATTGACTGGAGGCTGACTGCTGGCTTTCTCCCAGGAGGTGCTATCCTGCTACTGGGGCGTCTTCAGAGCTAACCTAGGCTCTCTTTATCCTCAGGTAGGCTAGGATCCCTCTACTAGCCCCCTGGTTACAACTAACAGCCTGGGCTGTCCAGCTGCATGTCAGGGGGAGGCTCTAGCTTGTGCCTCCTCACTCGTCTCAGCAGACCCCTGACCTTGAACTCCCAGAACTCGAACTCTCTTCTCCTGTCTGGGCCTGAATACTTATACCAGGGCTACTCTAGCTCCCTCTAGCGTCTAGGATGACCAACTACAGAGACTAGGCCTGATACTACCTAATACAGGGAAAAACATTACATACAAAACAATACTTTACAATTTACATAAAATATGCACAATTGGAAATGACACTCCTGTCCCTAGTGAAGAGAAGTCACGCACACCCCAATTGACCCTCGTGTAGTGCCCACGCTTAGTCCGTGAGGCCACTACATATGCAAATTGCTATTATAAATACTTAAGCAGCAACTTTTCCAATTTCCAATATTTATGTAATTCTCAAAACTTTTGGCCACGACTGTATATCCTAGCGATATGCCCCCATTGTCCATGATTATACAACCCCTTTAACCACCTCCGGACCGCCTAACGCAGGATCGCGTTCCGGAGGTGGCAGCGCTGCGCAGAGTCACGCATATACGCGTCATCTCGCGAGACGCGAGATTTCGCTCAAAGCCGGCCCGCGCATGCGCATCGCGGGCCGGCAAAATTTAAAGAACAAGTTCGTCACCAGCCTGCCAGGACGATCATTGGCTGGCAGGCTGGCGATTTTCAAAAAATCCAATCACAAGCCATATAACAGATCATATTAGTAAATATGATCTGTTATATGGCTTGTCTGCTCCTCTGCTGGTCCTTTTCGTCGGTTGGATCCAGCAGAGGAGCAGACATCACTGTGAGTACACGAAACACTTCACTGTGAGTACACGAAACACTTCACAAATCTGTGTGTGGTTTTGTGGGAGTGATTGCAGATGGCTGAGTGTGGATTGCAGCAGAGATCATTGAAAGTTAAGTGTTTGTATTTTTGTACTTGCATTTAAAATCGTTTTTTTTTTTTTCTCTGCTTAATTAAGGCGAGTGCCTGGGGCAACCAGGTGCTATAAATTGAGCCACTTATACTCTTCAGAGCCTGCTCTTTCTGAGGCTTGCTCTACTAAGTGGCTTCTTATTAAGTGGAGTTAAAAAATAAGGAGTTTAAGAAAAGGAGTTTGGAAACTAAGGTTGGATATAATTTCCTTGTGTGTTGTTGACTTAATTTTACGTGGTCCTTCAACTACAGCAGACAGGGTCTAAATCTAAATCATTTATACTGTTTTACTTTTTTACTGTTGTAATCCCCATTTAGTATGTGTTGCACAATTTACAACGCAGTCCAGTGCACATCTTGCATGATGTATGCAGTCCTGGAACAGCCGTTCGAGGGTGTATATCTTTGTTCTAGATGTGAGCAAATTACCCGTTTGGAATCGCAGATCGAGTCTCTAAATGGGCAAGTTGCAACACTGAGAGGCATTGATAATTTGCAAAAGAGTTTGCTTCTCACCGAGCAAGCACTCTTTGGGGTAGATGAGGGGGAGGGTGACAGAGAGGAGGCTGAGGAAAGTGAGGTAGCTAGCTGGGTAAAAGTTAGAAAGCGGGGTAGAGGGAAGAGTGCCAGGGAGGCTAGCCCTGATCTGACACACCCCAACAAGTTTGCACGTTTGGCAGATGAGGGGGATGTCAGTCCGGGGACGGCACTGCTGCAGCTGGACACTTCCTCTGCCAGTCAGGGGAATGTCAGCTCCAGTAAGCAGGGAACCAGGAGAGCAGGGCAGGCCAGACAGGTGCTGGTAGTGGGAGACTCCATTATTAGGGGAACAGATAGGGAAATCTGTCACAAAGACCGTGATCGCCGAACAGTGTGCTGTCTTCCTGGCGCTAGAGTTCGACACATCGCGGATCGGGTTGACAGATTACTGGGAGGGGCTGGAGATGATCCAGCGGTCATGGTCCATATCAGAACCAATGACAAAGTTAGAGGTAGGTGGAGAGTCCTTAAAAATGATTTCAGGGATTTAGGTCAAAAGCTGAGGGCAAGGACCTCTAAGGTAGTATTTTCCGAAATACTGCCTGTACCACGAGCCACACAAGAAAGGCAATGGGAGATTAGGGAGATTAACAAGTGGCTCAAGAACTGGTGTAGGATGGAGGGGTTTGGGTTCCTGGAGAACTGGGCCGATTTTTCTATCGGCAACAGGCTCTATCGTAGGGACGGGCTGCACCTCAATGGGGAAGGGGCAGCTGTGCTGGGGAGAAAGATGGCTAGAAGGTTGGAGGAGTGTTTAAACTAGGGACTGGGGGGGAGGGTAATTACATTATAGGAGGGGAAGATAGTGCAGATAGAGACCGGGGGCAAGGTAATAAGAATGGGGAGGAATGGAAGGAGGGACTAGAACAGTTCAGAAGGAAAGGTGTAGGGTAAAAAATATACATAAACCTCTCAAATGTATGTATACTAATGCCAGAAGCCTGACTAATAAAACTGGTGAACTGGAATTAGTGATGTGTGAGGAGGACTATGACATAGTGGGAATAACTGAGACATGGCTGGATGATAGCTATGACTGGGCAGTTAATGTACAAGGTTACAGTCTGTTTAGAAAGGATCGTCAAAACCGGAGAGGGGGAGGGGTCTGCCTTTATATAAAGTCCTGTCTAAAGCCCACAGTCCGAGAAGATATAAGTGAGGGACATGAACATGTGGAGTCACTATGGGTAGAGATACATGGAGCTAAAAACAACAATAAATTACTAATAGGAGTTTACTATAAACCACCTAATATACCAGAGTCCACAGAAAATCTACTACTAAACGAGATAGACGAGGCGGCAAATCATAATGAGGTGGTTATTATGGGGGACTTTAACTACCCAGATATAGACTGGGAAACTGAAACTTGTATATCTCATAAAGGAAACAGATTCTTGGCAATAACCAAAGACAATTATCTCTCCCAACTGGTTCAGGACCCGACTAGAGGGACGGCCATACTGGACTTAATATTAACCAATAGACCTGACAGAACAACAGACGTGCAGGTCGGGGGACACCTGGGAAATAGTGACCATAAAGTAATAACCTTCCAATTATCATTCAAAAGAGCGTTTCTACAGGGAGGAACAAAAATACCAAACTTCAAAAAAGCTAAATTTAGCCAACTAAGAGAGGCCATAGGCCAAACTAACTGGGACAAAGTCCTCACAAATACAGACACAAAATGGGATATCTTTAAAAACATCCTAAAAACTCATTGTCAGAGGTACATACCGTATGGTAATAAAAGGTTAAGGAACAAAAAGAAACCAATGTGGTTAAATAGAACTGTAAAGAAAGCAATAAATGACAAAAAGAAAGCATATAAAACACTAAAACAGGAGGGTTGCACGGAAGCACTGAAAAACTATAAGGAAAAAAATAGAACATGTAAAAAACAAATAAAAGCGGCCAAACTAGAGACCGAGAGATTAATTGCCAAAGAGAGTAAAACCAACCCTAAAATGTTCTTCAATTATATAAATGTTAAAAAGTATAAATCTGAAGGTGTCGGCCCTTTAAAGAGTAATGAGGGGGGAGTCGCAGAGAGCGACGAGGAGAAAGCAAAGCTGTTAAATATTTTTTTCTCCAATGTATTCACTGAGGAAAATAAATTGTCAGATGACATGCAGAATGTAAAAATAAATTCCCCATTAAAAGTGTCCTGTCTGACCCAGGAAGAAGTACATCAGCGGCTTAAAAAGATTAAAATAGACAAATCGCCAGGACCGGATGGCATACACCCCCGTATCCTAAAGGAATTAAGTAATGTCATAGCCAGACCCTTATTTCTGATATTTGCAGACTCTATACTGACAGGGAATGTCCCACAGGATTGGCGCGTGGCATATGTGGTGCCAATATTCAAAAAGGGGCCAAAAACAGAGCCTAGAAACTATAGGCCGGTAAGTTTAACATCTGTTGTGGGTAAACTGTTTGAAGGTTTTCTGAGAGATGCTATATTAGAGCATCTCAACGGAAATAAGCAAATAACGCCATATCAGCATGGCTTCGTGAGGGATCGGTTATGTCAAACTAATTTAATCAGTTTCTATGAGGAGGTAAGTTCTAGACTTGACAGCGGCGAATCAATGGATGTCCTATATCTGGACTTCTCCAAAGCATTTGACACTGTACCACATAAAAGGTTAGTATATAAAATGAGAATGCTCGGACTGGGAGAAAACGTCTGTATGTGGGTAAGTAACTGGCGGAGTGATAGAAAACAGAGGGTGGTTATTAACGGTACACACTCAGATTGGGTCACTGTCACTAGTGGAGTACCTCAGGGGTCAGTATTGGGCCCTATTCTCTTCAATATATTTATTAATGATCTTGTAGAAGGCTTGCATAGTAAAGTATCAATTTTCGAAGATGACACTAAACTGTGTAAAGTAATTTACACTGAAGAGGACAGTATACTACTACAGAGTGATCTGGATAGATTGGAGGCTTGGGCAGATAAGTGGCAGATGAGGTTTAACACTGATAAATGTAAGGTTATGCACATGGGAAGGAAAAATGCAAGTCACCTGTACATACTAAATGGTAAAACACTCGGTAACACTGACATGGAAAAGGATCTGGGAATTTTAATAAACAGCAAACTAAGCAGTAAAAACCAGTGTCAGGCAGCTGCTGCCAAGGCCAATAAGATAATGGGTTGCATCAAAAGGGGCATAGATTCCCGTGATATGAACATAGTCCTACCACTTTACAAATCGCTTGTCAGACCACACATGGAGTACTGTGTACAGTTCTGGGCTCCTGTAAACAAGGCAGACATAGCAGAGCTGGAGAGGGTCCAGAGGAGGGCAACTAAAGTAATAACTGGAATGGGGCAACTACTGAGAGATTATCAAAATTAGGGTTATTCACTTTAGAAAAAAGACGACTGAGGGGAGATCTAATTAATATGTATAAATATATCAGGGGTCAGTACAGAGATCTATCCCATCAGCTATTTATCCCCAGGACTGTGACTGTAACGAGGGGACATCCTCTGCGTCTGGAGGAAAGAAGGTTTGTACACAAACATAGAAGAGGATTCTTTACGGTAAGAGCAGTGAGACTATGGAACTCTCTGCCTGAGGAGGTGGTGATGGTGAGTACAATAAAGGAATTCAAGAGGGGCCTGGATGTGTTTCTAGAGCGTAATAATATTACAGGCTATGGCTACTAGAGAGGGGTCGTTGATCCAGGGAGTTATTCTGATTGGAGTCGGGAAGAAATTTTTTATTCCCCTAAAGTGGAGAAAATTGGCTTCTACCTCACAGGGTTTTTTGCCTTCCTCTGGATCAACTTGCAGGATAACAGGCCGAACTGGATGGACAAATGTCTTTTTTCGGCCTTATGTACTATGTTACTACTATGTTACTATGTAGCCCCAGATCACCCCCCTGCACCCCAATTAACCCTTTGATCACCCCTTTGATCGCCCCTGTCAATCACTAGTGAAAGACAAAAAGTGATCAGTGTAAACTGTCACTTTTTTTTTTCACTAGTATTGACTGATAGGTTTTAGGATAGTTTAGGCCCCTTGGTTAGGTAGTTAGCGCCAGTTAGCGCCCACCCCACCGCACCGCAGTCACTTTTATTCGCTGATTAGCGTATCGCTAATCAGCATTTGTACTTTTATAGTATCTGTAAGTGATCAAAACTGATCACGGTCAGATCTATAATTGTATTAGTGTCACCTTAGCTCGCCCTCCACCCAAAACGCAGTGTTTGCCCGATCAGGCCTGATCGGTCGCCCACACGTGCGTTCACCCACGCCCGCCCCACCGCAGTGACAAAAAATATATATTTTTTTGATCACTGCACATTCATTTTACACGCACTGCGGCGATAAAAAAAAAAGCAGTTTTGATATTTTTTATCAACCGCAGCGGCCTCTGGTACTTCGCTAGCCTCCCCTTTGTAAGACAGGTTTGCTTTTTTTCTTTGGTAGTCTCAGGGAATACCCCTAAATTTAGTAGTCCAAAATGTCAAACAGGGGGTATTCTTCTGAAGAGGCCTACAGGATTCTGACCCAGTCGGATGAGGAGTGGGAACCCTCATCTGACGAATCTAGCGGGTCAGAATATGAACCTGTGGAAAGCAGTGGCTCTCTGACCCAAAGTTCGGACGAGGAGGTGGAGGTCCCTGATAGCACCAGGCGTACCAGGCCCCGTGTCGCTAGACCACAGGTTACGCAGGATCCGCTTCAAGAGCAGCAGAGTGGGGCTGTCGCTGCCGGATCACGTGGTGAGGCATACACCAGCAGCGCAGCCCTTCCTGGACCTAGTACCAGCACTGCCGTACAACATGGTGAAGTAGCGAGCACCAGAAGGGCAGTTGAAGCTGGTACGGTGGCACGTGCAATAGTTACCCCGTCGCAGCCACCGCACAGACAGGCCCGTAGACCCCCTAGAGTCCCTGAGGTGCTGGCAAATCCTGATTGGCAGTCACCAACTTCAGCCGCACCAGTAGTTCCCCCTTTCACCGCCCAGTCTGGAGTTCGGGTTGAGACGGCTCAAATCGGTTCGGCCCTGGGATTTTTTGAGCTGTTCTTGACTGCGGAGCTCTTGGACTTAGTCGTGGCAGAGACAAACCGGTATGCCACACAATTTATAACCGCAAACCCGGGAAGCTATTATGCCCAGCCTTTCCGGTGGAAACCAGTCCAAGTTTCCGAACTTAAAATTTTTCTGGGCCTTCTCCTCAACATGGGCCTGACAAAAAAGCATGAATTGCGGACATATTGGTCCACGCACCCGATTCATCACATGCCCATGTTCTCTGCTGCTATGTCCAGGACACGATTTGAGACCATCCTCCGTTTTCTGCATTTTAGCGACAACACCACCTCCCGTCCCAGAGGCCACCCTGCTTTTGACCGGCTCCACAAAATTCGGCCACTCATAGACCATTTCAACCAGAAATTTGCAGATTTGTATACCCCCGAGCAAAACATCTGCATAGACGAGTCCCTAATACATTTTACCGGGCGCCTTGGCTTCAAACAATACATACCAAGCAAGCGTGCCCGGTATGGGGTCAAATTGTATAAGCTCTGTGAAAGGGCCACAGGCTATACCCACAAATTTCGGATCTATGAGGGAAAAGATCAGACCCTGGAGCCGGTCGGTTGCCCTGACTACCTGGGGAGCAGTGGGAAGACAGTCTGGGACTTGGTGTCACCCTTATTCGGCAAGGGGTACCATCTTTATGTGGACAATTTCTACACAAGTGTGGCCCTCTTTAGGCATTTGTTTCTAGAACGGATTTGCGCCTGTGGCACCGCGCGAACTAGTCGCGTGGGCTTCCCCCAACGGCTTGTAACCACCCGTCTTGCAAGGGGGGAGAGGGCTGCCTTGTGTAACGAAGAACTGCTCGCGGTGAAATGGAGAGACAAGCGTGACGTTTACATGCTCTCCTCCATTCACGCAGACACGACAATCCAAATTGAGCGAGCAACCCGTGTCATTGAAAAGCCCCTCTGTGTCCACGACTATAATGCGCTCATGGGAGGGGTGGACTTCAATGACCAGATGTTGTCTCCGTATTTAGTTTCCCGCAGAACCAGACGCTGGTATAAGAAGGTGTCTGTATATTTGATTCAATTGGAGCTGTACAATAGTTTTGTTCTCTACAGTAAGGCTGGGAGAACACGATCCTTCCTCAAATTCCAGGAAGAGATCATCGAGAACCTCCTGTATCCAGGAGGTTCCGTGGCCCCATCCACCAGTGTAGTTAGCCGTCTACACGAGCGACATTTCCCCAGTGTCGTTCCTGGTACCTCAACCCAACCGTCACCCCGAAAAAGATGTCGTGTCTGTAGCAGGAGTGGAATAAGGCGTGACACCCGCTATTTCTGTCCTGACTGTGCTGACCACCCTGCCCTATGCTATGGAGAGTGTTTCCGGAAGTACCACACACAGGTACACTTAGCATAGGGATTCCATCTCACAGGACAGGCACACAGGGCTATTAGGGCCCATTCACTCACAGCTGCTGCAAACCTCTCCTTTCACCTGGGATAAAGTGCATAACGTACTTCGCCACATCTTTGGGCGATTTGCGCTTTGCACATTGTCCCATGGGGAAGGAGAGGTTTGTTCTATAAAGGTAAAAAAAACTAAACAAAAAAAAAATTACCGGTAAGTAAAAAAGTTAAACGTTCAGTTAAAAAAGTTTAAAAAAAGTTTCTATGTTCTGTTCAACAGTTAATAAAGTTATTGCTTTGCGGCCTGGTTTTTTCTTTTTTGTTTTGTTTTTTTTACCTTTCAGGTGGACCAACCGATCGACTAGCTGCAGCACTGATGTGCATTCGGACAGAAGCATTGCGCTGCTGTCAGATTACACGCAAGTCGGTGTATGCGGCGCTGCAAGACGAGATTTCTCCTCTGCAGTAAAAGATACGTTTGCCGAGGCATATGAGCTGAGGAGGTGGCGGTGTTCATATACTTTGGCAAACACTTTGTATATATTAAAAAAAAAATCCCGGCAATGATTTATTCATCCACATCGATTGATGTGAATGGAGAAATCTGGTTTGCCAGGGCATACGAGCTAAGTGGGCATGGATGTTGGGCGGAGCTCCTATGTCCTGGCAGACGCCTTTCCCCTCCTTTTTCTTTTTTTGGCAGAGATTTTTTCATCCACATTGATCGATGCGAATGAAGAAATCTGTGCCGTTCATTTTTTTCTTTCAGCCCAGAGGCTGAACGGAAAAAAAAAATCTCATTACCTGTATGCTCAATATAAGGAGAATAGCAGAAACTCCTAATGCTGGGCATACATGTAATGATTGCGGAGACCCTCAAATGCCAGGGCAGTACAAACACCCCACAACTGACCCCATTTTGGAAAGAAGACACCCCAAGGTATTCGCTGAGGGGCATATTGAGTCCATGAAAGATTGAAATTTTTGTCCCAAGTTAGCGGAAAGGGAGACTTTGTGAGAAAAAAATTTAAAAAATCAATTTCCGCTAACTTGTGCCCAAAAATTTTTTTTTCTATGAACTCGCCATGCCCCTCATTGAATACCTTGGGGTGTCTTCTTTCCAAAATGGGGTCACATGTGGGGTATTTATACTGCCCTGGCATTTTAGGGGCCCCAAAGCGTGAGAAGAAGTCTGGTATCCAAATGTCTAAAAATGCCCTCCTAAAAGGAATTTGGGCACCTTTGCCCACCTAGGCTGCAAAAAAGTGTCACACATGTGGTATCTCCGTATTCAGGAGAAGTTGGTGAATGTGTTTTGGGGTGTCATTTTACATATACCCATGCTGGGTGAGAGAAATATCTTGGTCAAATGCCAACTTTGTATAAAAAAATTGGAAAAGTTGTCTTTTGCCAAGATATTTCTCTCACCCAGCAAGGGTATATGTAAAATGACACCACAAAACACATTCCCCACCTTCTCCTGAGTACGGAGATACCAGATGTGTGACACTTTTTTGCAGCCTAGGTGGGCAAAGGGGCCCACATTCCAAAGAGCACCTTTCGGATTTCACAGGTCATTTACCTACTTACCACACATTAGGGCCCCTGGAAAATGCCAGGGCAGTATAACTACCCCACAAGTGACCCCATTTTGGAAAGAAGACACCCCAAGGTATTCCGTGAGGGGCATGGCGAGTTCCTAGAATTTTTTATTTTTTGTCACAAGTTAGTGGAAAATGATGATTTTTTTTTTTTTTTTCATACAAAGTCTCATATTCCACTAACTTGTGACAAAAAATAAAAACTTCCATGAACTCACTATGCCCATCAGCGAATACCTTGGGGTGTCTTCTTTCCAAAATGGGGTCACTTGTGGGGTAGTTATACTGCCCTGGCATTCTAGGGGCCCAAATGTGTGGTAAGGAGTTTGAAATCAAATTCTGTAAAAAATGACCAGTGAAATCCGAAAGGTGCTCTTTGGAATATGGGCCCCTTTGCCCACCTAGGCTGCAAAAAAGTGTCACACATCTGGTATCTCTGTATTCAGGAGAAGTTGGGGAATGTGTTTTGGGGTGTCTTTTTACATATACCCATGCTGGGTGAGATAAATATCTTGGTCAAATGCCAACTTTGTATAAAAAAATTGGAAAAGTTGTCTTTTGCCAAGATATTTCTCTCACCCAGCATGGGTATATGTAAAATGACACCCCAAAACACATTCCCCAACTTCTACTGAATACGGAGATACCAGATGTGTGACACTTTTTTTGCAGCCTAGGTGGGCAAAGGGGCCCATATTCCAAAGAGCACCTTTCGGATTTCACTGGTCATTTTTTACAGAATTTGATTTCAAACTCCTTACCACACATTTGGGCCCCTAGAATGCCAGGGCAGTATAACCACCCCACAAGTGACCCCATTTTGGAAAGAAGAGACCCCAAGGTATTTCGTGATGGGCATAGTGAGTTCATAGAAGTTTTTATTTTTTGTCACAAGTTAGTGGAATATGAGACTTTGTAAGAAAAGAAAAAAAAAATCATCATTTTCCACTAACTTGTGACAAAAAATAAAAAGTTCTATGAACTCACTATGCCCATCAGCGAATACCTTAGGGTGTGTACTTTCCGAAATGGGGTCATTTGTGGGGTGTTTGTACTGTATGGCCATCGTAGAACCTCAGGAAACATGACAGGTGCTCAGAAAGTCAGAGCTGCTTCAAAAAGCGGAAATTCACATTTTTGTACCATAGTTTGTAAACGCTATAACTTTTACCCAAACCATTTTTTTTTACCCAAACATTTTTTTTTTATCAAAGACATGTAGAACAATAAATTTAGAGCAAAATTTTTATATGGATGTCGTTTTTTTTGCAAAATTTTACAACTGAAAGTGAAAAATTTCATTTTTTTGCAAAAAAATCGTTAAATTTCGATTAATAACAAAAAAAGTAAAAATGTCAGCAGCAATGAAATACCACCAAATGAAAGCTCTATTAGTGAGAAGAAAAGAAGGTAAAATTCATTTGGGTGGTAAGTTGCATGACCGAGCAATAAACGGTGAAAGTAGTGTAGGTCAGAAGTGTAAAAAGTGGCCTGGTCTTTCAGGGTGTTTAAGCTAGGGGGGCTGAGGTGGTTAAGACTAATTCAGAAGTTTTTAAACTTTTGCACCTAATTTCCATCCTATTTATGTAGGTGCGCCTTATTTTGTGTAAAAACAGCCTAATTTCTACTCCACCCCAGGGCTGGCATACTTTTCTGTCTCTTTTTTTGAATGGTGAGTTGCGCCGCGATTTGCCTACATGGAGACATGTCCCAAAATTCTGCTTACTTGTGCCACATTTTCATGCGCATACTAGTTAGGCCAGTTTCACACTGGCGTTTATCTTTTTGTAGGGATTTTCACTGCAGATTTCACCAGGGCCAGACTGGAGATAAAAAACAGCCCTGGAAAAAGTTGCATACCAGCCCCACAGAGGAAGGGGGGGGGTCTTTACTATTTAGTGGAATAGAGGGGGGCCTGTACTATATGGCGGCGCAGAGGGAGAGCTTGTACTATATGGTGGCACAAAGGGGGAGTCTGTACTATCTGGGGGGCACAAAGGGGGAGTCTGTACTATCTGGGGGCACAAAGGGGGAGTCTGTACTATCTGGGGGCACAGAGGGGGGGCTGTACTATATGGGGGCACATGGGGGGGCTGTACTATATGGGGGCACATGGGGGGGCTGTACTATATGGGGGCACAGAGGAGGGAAATTTTAATAAATGTAGTATTGTAGTATGACAGACTTGTATAACTTTAAAGGGGTTATCCAGTAATTAAAAATGTATCCCCTATCCACAGGATGGGACTCCCCCAGCGATGTCCAGAATGGGGCCCGTATTTGTCTTGGCAGACAGTGGTGGACCACTCAGCGCTGTCCCGCTATAGCCGGTGATTGGCTGAGCGGACTCCACACGGATTGGCACTGTAAGATTCATGAAGTCACTATAACGCATAATGCAAGCAAGATGCAGCGTGTCCGAGCCTCTGCTACATAACGCACAAACATACAGCGCAGCCGGTTCCTACAGCCCTGACACAGCCGGTATTCTGCCAGATTCCTATACCTTAGCAGAATGCTATTCCCGGAAGTGACGCAGCCGCACCGGAAGTGACAAGGCCGCACTGGAATCAGTTGGAGGAGGGTGTGTGTGGATTCGTAAAAATAATTGCACCACCGCGGGAGAAGCACCTACTTCATTTGCATGCGCAAAACCGTACTCCGCACGTGCGCACTCAGCACTGCTATGTGGTGACCCCACCACCCCAATATCCTGCAATCACCTCTGCTATGTGGTGAGGCTGAACTGCTCCAGATGATGTGTCCGCGCGTGCGCACTCAGGGGTAGGGAGATCTGATAGAACATTTTGCACTGAAAGATCTACCTACCCCTGAGTGCGCACGCGCGGTGTACAGTTTTGCGCATGCAAATGAAGTAGGTGCTTCTCCCACGGCGGTGCAATTATTTTTACGAATCCAGTGGATCTGCGCTTGCGCAGATCCACACACACACCCTCCTCTAGCTGATCCCGGTGCGGCCGCGTCACTTCCGGGTATAGCATTCTGCCAGGTATAGGAATCTGGCAGAACACCGGGCCCAGTCATCAATCTTTTAAAGCTGTTGATAATTTTGGATGGCTAGGCTTGAGAATTTATATGTGATCAGGATCATTTGTGATCAATGATAGAAAACTGTTGTCTGCCAAAAGTTTGATCTCTCAGGTTGGATTTTTTTCAGGCATCGTCAGTATGGCAGGACTGCTGAATGTGGCTGATCATTTGATGATATAATTGTGCCTCTAGCCTGAGACTGTGCATCCTCGAAGTATTTTCATTAGAAGCATCAGTGTGGCTACTAGACCTCAAGACCTCGTCAGCCTCCTACCTGACGGCCCTGAACAGCCTGATGACAGCTCCACACAAGCAGCAGCTACCAGGCTAAAGGACCTTGTGTGATGTCATGATCACGTGATCAGTCACATGTGTGGGAGGAGTCAGGCTCCGGGCAATGTCCGTGCCAGAGCCGTGCTGATGGGGGGGGATGGGCTCCTCTGTTACTGCACCGGCCAAGGAGCCTCAGCCTCCTCGCGGCCGTGCGGCAATCAGAGCTACCGGCCTAACGGGAATTTTCCCGGTAATTGTCCCGGTAGGCCAGTCCGGCCCTGGATTTCACCCTCTAGAGGAAATCCGAGTCCAGATCTGTGACAACAACAAGGTAACACATGCGGATTTTGGTGCAGATTTGGTATGGAAACGCAGCAAAAACCTCACAGAAATCAAAGCGGAAATCCACATACACTAGACTGCCCTAATGAGCTCATGAACCAGTACATGAACATGTGTGGCCCGCGCCCATGCTGGCGGTGTGCACTCCGTATCATTGTGGAAGCGCTCATCTCTATATTCATCTGTGTCGCCGTCTCCCTTCCCCGTTCCTTTGGGCCCGCAGCCTATCAGAGGCCGCTGCAGGCGGCACGATGACGTCATCGTGCCGCCTGAGCCATACAGCGCGGGACACAGGCCAGAAGAGGCCTGCATCGCATCTCTGCCAGCCTCATGGAGGTAAGTCTAAGTGTTTTTTTTTTTTTTTTTATCTGGCACACAATGCACGGCACTATGGGGGCATCTTTGGTTGCACTTCTTACTGGCATATTATTGGGGGGCACTATGGGGACACTGTCACGACTGTGACTGATCCAGACAGGTCTGGGAGGAGAAGGTCGCAGCGACTTGCTACTCGCGATAGCTTGTGAGTTTGCTCCGTGGTTCAGGGTATGTCATCTGGGTTTTGCCTTGTGAACCTTTTTGTCCTGACTGGGAGTTTGTAGGCATCCTTCTCAGGTGAGTCCTGTCTGCCACTCCCAGCTACTATATTAGTTTCACTTTCACTTGCAGTCATTGCCAGATATAGTCCTTACTTCCAGTTCTATTCTGACCTTTGAAGGAGATCGTTTGATGGTGTTGCTGTGGAGCTCTTGTCCGGCGTGGACTGTCGTGATTGGGATCGCCTTCTCTGCTCGTGACTGGATAAGTCTATCTCTAATATAGTTTGTTTGTTGCTGTCTTCCCCTGCTGTTCTCCTAGACATGAGTGATGGTGACTAGCGCTCCCATCGGCCTTTCCCCACTCTAGGCTTTAGGGTGACTGAGGGTTTAGGCATCCTGCTCGCCGCACGGGTTCACACCCCGTCTAGGGTATCAGGGCAGACAGGTGCCAGCTTAGGGTTAGTCAGGGGTGGCCATACTATTCCCATCCGTAGATAAGGGTCCCCCTTCCCCTCCGTCTGGTGCGACACGACTGCTGCTGGGGTAGCGGTCGTGACAGTATATCTGGCCCTTTAAAAAAAAAAAGGAAAAAGTGACATTTCTTTTTTTTTTTTTTTTTGCTTGCTGTTTTGCTTTGTATTTTTCTCTTCCACTATGGATCCGGTTACGGTTTTGGTGAAACAATTTCAGGGATTATCCCTTGAAGTGGCAGGATTAAAAGCAATAGTGCTGCAGCAGCCATCCTTGGGTTCCACCGTTGCTACGGGAAACCAAGGTACTCCTGAGCCAAAAGTGGCTTTACCTGATAGGTTCTCAGGAGGGAGAGACCAATTTGTAACCTTCAGAGAAGCTTGCAAATTGTTCTTCAGGTTACGCCCTAGATCCTCCGGCGGTGAGGAACAACGGGTGGGTATTGTAATTTCTCTCCTGCAAGGAGATCCGCAGGTTTGGGCTTTCTCCCTACCATCAGACTCTCTGGCCTTATGATCAGTGGAGGAGTTTTTTGAAGCCCTGGGTCTCGTATATGATGACCCGGACAGGGTCTCACTGGCTGAGTCTAAGCTACGTAGACTTCGGCAAGAGAACCGGTCTGCTGAACTATATTGTTCCGAATTCCGTAGGTGGGCTACTGATACGTTATGGAACGACTCGGCCCTTAGGAGTCAGTTCTGCCAGGGGTTGTCTGAAAAATTAAAAGACGCGCTGGCGGTATACGAGGTCCCTGGGTCTCTGGAGGCTGCTATGTCTCTGTCCATAAGAATCGACAGACGACTCAGGGAGAGACTATTAAATTTTACGGAGGCCTCTATAGGGCAGGGATCGGTTTGTTATGATCCAGTCGAACCAATGCAAATAGGGGGCGCCACTAGACGGGTGAATCCTCCTAAGTTCCGCTGTAGGTCAGAGGTTTGTTTTCGTTGTGGGGGGAGGGGTCATTTTGTAAAGGTTTGTCCCTCAGAACCCAAGAGACCACAAACAAAGGAGCCGCCGGGAAAACTAGAGTCCCCAGATTGTGCGGAGGATAACAGTCTGGGCGTATTCGTTTCCTCCATACGCATGTCTCAGTTTTTGTTGTCCGCTACCGTTGAGGCGGGCAATAAGACTGAGATCTGTTCCGTCTTTTTGGACAGTGGGGCGGGGGTCAACTTGGTGGATTCACGGTTTGCTCAGGCTCTGGGTTTTACTCCAGAACCGATTCGCAGAACTATTCCTGTTTTTGCCATCGACTCCTCCCCTCTTACTCAGAAAGAGTTAACTCAGATCATTCATAATATCCATCTGCAGGTAGGGGACCTCCATAAAGAGCATATCTCGTGTTATGTCCTGGACGGTCTTCCGGCTCCTATGGTATTGGGGCTTCCCTGGCTGGTGACTCACAATCCAGTGGTGGATTGGCAGGCCGGGGAGATTGTGGAGTGGAGTGAACATTGTAAGGACAACTGCTTGAGTAGTAGGTGCTCTACACTCTCTGTAACATCTTTGCCTGCCTTTCTGTCAGATTTTATGGATGTGTTCTCTGAGAAGGGTTGTCAGGGGTTACCACCTCATCGTCCATATGATTGCCCGATTAATCTACTACCTGGGGCCAAACTACCTAAAACCCGGTTATACAATCTTTCCGGCCCGGAGAGGAAGGCTATGAAAGATTATATTTCGGAGAGTTTGGCTAAGGGACACATCAGACCCTCTTCTTCACCTGTGGCTGCAGGGTTCTTTTTCGTTAAAAAGAAAGATGGGGGCCTACGTCCTTGCCTGGATTTCCGGGAATTAAACCGGATAACTATCCGAGATCCCTATCCTCTTCCTCTCATTCCCGACCTCTTTAATCAGGTTGCTGGTGCTAAATGGTTCTCCAAAATGGATCTCAGAGGAGCCTATAACCTGGTTCGCATCAAAGAGGGGGATGAGTGGAAGACGGCTTTTAATACTCCGGAAGGGCATTATGAAAATCTGGTCATGCCATTTGGTCTTACTAATGCGCCTGCGGTATTCCAACATTTTGTCAACGATATTTTTAGTCACCTTATCGGGAGATTTGTTGTGATATATCTTGATGACATCCTGGTCTATTCCCCGGATCTGGATACACATAAGATCCATGTGAGACAAGTGCTGCAGATATTAAGGGCCAACAAATTGTTTGCTAAGTTAGAAAAATGTGTGTTCGCCGTAAAAGAACTGCCATTTCTGGGGTATGTGTTGTCAGATTCAGGTTTCCGCATGGATCCAGAGAAAGTCCGGGTGATTATAGACTGGGATCTGCCTGAGAACCTGAAGGCATTGCAACGCTTCCTGGGGTTTGCCAATTTTTATAGAAAGTTTATAAAGAACTATTCCTTGGTGGTCAAACCACTGACGGACATAACCCGTAAGGGATCCGATTTTTCCAAATGGTCACATGCAGCCAAAACTGCCTTTGCATCTCTGAAGGAGAGATTCACATCGGCCCCTATTCTCGTACAGCCAGATGTCTCGCTTCCTTTTATTGTAGAGGTTGACGCATCAGAGGTGGGGGTGGGAGCGGTACTATCTCAGGGCCCGTCCCCTGGTGAATGGCGTCCGTGTGCTTTCTTTTTGAATAAATTGTCTACTGCAGAAAGGAACTATGATATTGGCAACAGGGAACTTTTGGCTATTAAGTTGGCTTTTGAGGAGTGGCGTCATTTTTTGGAGGGGGCGGTTCATCCCGTCACGGTGATTACTGATCACAAAAACTTATTATATCTGGAGTCTGCTAAACGTCTCACCCCTAGACAGGCTCGGTGGTCGTTATTTTTTACTAGGTTTAATTTTGTAATAACCTATCGCCCGGGGGCAAAAAATACTAAGGCGGATGCATTGTCTCGAAGTTTTCCTGGAGGGGGTGATGTTGAGGTACCAGAGCCCATTTTGCAAAAGGGGGTGGTGGTCTCTGCATTACACTCAGGTTTGGAGGGGAGGGTGTTGGAAGCTCAGGGGGACGCCCCGGCCTCCTGCCCCTCGGGTAAACTGTTTGTGCCAGAAAATTTACGACTGGAGATACTAAAAGAACACCATAACTCCACACTGGCAGGACACCCAGGTAGTAGGGCAATCTCTGAGTTAGTGTCTCGTCGGTTCTGGTGGCCTAAATGGCGCCAGGAGGTATTGAATTTTGTGTCTGCATGTGCTACTTGTGCTCGTTCAAAGGTAGATCATACTCGTCCGGCAGGGCGTCTTTTACCTCTGGCCATCCCCAACAGGCCTTGGACGCACCTGTCAATGGATTTCATTACGGATCTACCAGTATCAGCGGGGAAGACTGTTATTCTTGTAGTTGTTGACAGATTCAGTAAAATGGTGCACTTTATTGCTCTTGCCGCATTGCCTAATGCTAACACACTGGCTCAGGTTTTTATTGACCACATCGTGAAGCTTCACGGGGTCCCTTCCGATATTGTTTCGGATCGTGGTACCAAATTCGTTTCTAAATTTTGGAAAGCTTTTTGTTCTCGTTTAGGGGTTCATCTGTCGTTTTCTTCATCTTTCCATCCACAGTCCAACGGTCAGACTGAACGTACCAATCAAAACCTAGAGACATATTTGAGATGCTTTGTTTCCGAAAATGGTCATCTTATTTACCGTTAACCGAGTTTGCCATTAATAATCGTCGTCAAGAATCCACCGATAAGTCACCATTTTTTGGTGCGTATGGTTTCCATCCTCAGTTTTGTACGTTTAGTGAGGGGGGGCCGTCTGGGATTCCCGAGGAGGAACGATTTGCGTCTTCACTTTCTTCAGTGTGGCAGAGTGTGCAAGAAAGTTTGAAGAGAATTGGTGGTAGATACAAACGTGCGGCTGATAGGAAGCGCTCTGAAGGTCCGGACCTTGGGGTGAATGACTTGGTGTGGTTGTCTACCAGAAATATCAAGTTGAAGGTTCCCTCGTGGAAATTAGGTCCGAGATTTATTGGTCCTTATAGGGTAATTAAGATCATTAACCCGGTGGCTTTTCGTCTGGAGCTACCTCAGACTCTAAGGATCCATAATGTCTTCCACAGATCTCTGCTTAAGAGATATGTAGAACCTCCTGAACCATTGCCACTACCGCCTCCTCCGGTGGTTGTTGATGGCAGTCTTGAGTTTCAGGTAGAAAAGATTGTTAATTCACGATATGTTCGCCGCTCTCTTCAGTACCTGGTGCACTGGAAAGGTTATGGTTCCGAAGAGAGAATGTGGGTTCCAGCATCAGAGATAAAAGCGGACAGACTCATTCGGGCTTTTCATAGCTCCCATCCGGAGAGGCCTGGTCTTGAGGGTCCAGGGGCCCCTCATAGAAAGGGGGGTACTGTCACGACTGTGACTGATCCAGACAGGTCTGGGAGGAGAAGGTCGCAGCGACTTGCTACTCGCGATAGCTTGTGAGTTTGCTCCGTGGTTCAGGGTATGTCATCTGGGTTTTGCCTTGTGAACCTTTTTGTCCTGACTGGGAGTTTGTAGGCATCCTTCTCAGGTGAGTCCTGTCTGCCACTCCCAGCTACTATATTAGTTTCACTTTCACTTGCAGTCATTGCCAGATATAGTCCTTACTTCCAGTTCTATTCTGACCTTTGAAGGAGATCGTTTGATGGTGTTGCTGTGGAGCTCTTGTCCGGCGTGGACTGTCGTGATTGGGATCGCCTTCTCTGCTCGTGACTGGATAAGTCTATCTCTAATATAGTTTGTTTGTTGCCGTCTTCCCCTGCTGTTCTCCTAGACATGAGTGATGGTGACTAGTGCTCCCATCGGCCTTTCCCCACTCTAGGCTTTAGGGTGACTGAGGGTTTAGGCATCCTGCTCGCCGCACGGGTTCACACCCCGTCTAGGGTATCAGGGCAGACAGGTGCCAGCTTAGGGTTAGTCAGGGGTGGCTGTACTATTCCCATCCGTAGATAAGGGTCCCCCTTCCCCTCCGTCTGGTGCGACACGACTGCTGCTGGGGTAGCGGTCGTGACAGACACTTCTTACTGGCACATAATTGGGTGGCACCATAGGGGCATTTATGAGGGCAATTCTTACTGGCATATTATTGGGGGGCACTATGGGGGCACTTCTTACTGGCACATTATTGGGGCACTTCATACTGGCACATTATTGGGGGCTCTATGGGGGTACTTCTTACTGGCACATTATTGGGGTCATCTATGGGGGCACTTCTTACTGGTACATTTTTGGAGGGCACTTCTTACAGGCACATTATTGGGGGGCACTATGGAAGCATCTATGGGGCCCGTCTTACTGGCATATTATTGGGGGGCACTATGGGGGCATCTATGGGGCACTTTTTACTGGCACATTATTGGGGGGCACTATGGAGGCATCTATTGAGGGCACAAAGAAGGAGTATTTTATATGGGAGAAGAGGGGAGTGGAACACTAAGGGGGCATCTAGAGGCACTTCTTACTGGCACATTATTGGGGGGCATCTATTGAGGGCACAAAGAAGGGGTATTTTATACTGGCAAATTATAGGGGACACTGAGGGCATTTACTGGGGGCACTATATACAGTGGATATAAAAAGTCTACACGCCCCTGTTAAAATGTCAGGTTTCTGTGATGTAAAAAAAATGAGACAAAGATAAATCATTTCAGAATTTTTCCACCTTTAATGTGACCTATAAACTGTACAACTCAATTGAAAAACAAACTGAAATCTTTTAGGTAGAGGGAAGAAAGAATATAAAAATAAAATAATATGGTTGCATAAGTGTGCACACCCTTAAACTAATACTTTGTTGAAGCACCTGATTTTATTACAGCACTCAGTCTTTTGGGGTATGAGTCTATCAGCATGGCACATTTTGACTTGGCAAGATTTGCCCACTCTTCTTTGCAAAAACACTCCAAATCTGTCAGATTGCGAGGGCATCTCCTGGGCACAGCCCTCTTCAGATCACCCCACAGATTTTTTTTCTTTCAAATCTTTGTTTATTGCAAGCGAAAGAAATCAAAAGTAAACAAAGTAGGGCAACACGCCCTCAAAACAATCATGAAGACAATGTGAGCATAAATAAGACATGGGTTACAGTAAATTTTTTGTAACAGGTGATGACATTTGAATGGCATTGGTATAGGTAAAAGCAAGAGACTGCAGGTCCGCAGGAAGCATACAAAAACACGTCTAGTTATAAACTATATTAGCAGAGAAAGCAAAGCCGATAGTCGCTGAGGCAGAGAAGGTAAATCATATAGCTCCGAAGAGCGTCAATCAGTGACAAGATTAGGCCCGGTTACGGGTTCTTATGCGTAGAGCCACCGTACCACTCCAGCCATGGCTTCCACATAGTCAAAAATTTATTGTGAGAGAGTGTCTCCCAGCTGGATAGTTCTTCAAATTATCTTCTATGTTCTATTATTCATCTTCTATGAATTTCATTTACCTTCTGTACCCATTCTTCCACGGAAGGGGCTTGCTGAGACAGCCAGTGAGGGGGGATTAATAGCTTCGCTGCTGAAACCAGGTGTGCTAACAGGGAGTGTTTGTGTAGAGGGAAATCACTGGTTGGCACATTCAAAAGCACTAAGGAGGGAGTAATAGGTGCAGAGAGAAGGCATATATGTTGGATGGTGTCAGCGATAGCGGACCAGAATGGGGTAATTTCCCTACAGGACCACCATATGTGGTATAATGTTCCCCTCTCCTCCTGACATCTCCAGCACAACCCAGATGAAGTTGGGTCCATTTTCTGAATGATATCCAGAGATCGATACCACCTGGTCAGCAACTTAAAAGAGTTCTCTTGTACTCTTATGCACCTGGAGAACCCATGAGAATTCCGGAGAATGATAGAAACCTTTTCATCAGACAGCGATAGGCCCAAATCCTCCTCCCATTTTTGTATAAAAGCCGGTCTATTGGAGGCCCCTAGACTAAGTAGCTTCTGGTAGAGAAGGGATAAAATCTTCTTTAACGGTCTGTCTGAATTGACTAATACATCTAACCAGGAAGGAATAAAATTCCTAGGAGCAGTTTGTATATACCTCTGGCATATTAGGGAGAAGTGCGAATAATGTATGGAGGTCCAGTTAGTTGCCAGTTGAGAAGTCTGGAGGTCCCGCAGAGAGGGAAGTTCTTGCCCTTTCAATCTATTGCCTGCTAAGGAAGCACCAAAGGCTGACCAGATGCCAGAAGTCGTCCGAATAATTTGGGTCAAAAAAGTAAGTTAATAGGCGTAGAGGCAAGAAGGGAGATGGGGCGGGTGGGAAATTGAATGAAAGGGCTACCGCATGCCAAGCGCTTAACACCCCCTTAAGTGAGAGAGGGAAGTCAAAACCACTAGCAAGTCTAGGCTTTATGGACCAAAGTCGGGCCTGTTCAGATGGTGTGAGTATATGGCGGGCTATTTGGCAACCTAATTTAGTAACCTTGGGGTTTTTTAATTCAATGAGGAGGGTCAGCTGGGTTGATTTATAATATGTTTTTAGATCAGGCAAGCCGAATCCCACTTTTGTTTTTGGGGAGTGTGAGCAAGGAGTAAGCCAATCAAGGCTTCGCCCGCTTCCAAATAAAACCCGAGAAGATCCTACAGATGGTTAAGAAGTAGGAATCTGGTATATGCATGGGCAGAGTCTGAAGAAGATATAAACATTTTGGAAGGATATAAGTTTTTAAAATGTTTTTCCTACCGATCCAGGACACATATGGAATGTCCAGATCTTTTAACTGTTGTCTAACATCAGAGAGTAACGGTAGATGGTTTAGTTGGAAAGTCCTGTCAACACAAGCTGGGATGTTTACACCTAGGTAGTTAATATGAGAGACCTCCCATTTAAAGGGGGAAGTACGCTTCAAGTCGAAGATCACGTGTTCTGGGACCCTGATCCCCAAGGCCGTACATTTAGAGAGATTTATTTTAAAGTTTGAGAGGTAGCCAAATGAGTCAAATAGTGTCAAGATGCTTGGAAACACCACCACAGGGTTCACAGCATGAACCCACCTGCAGGCCTTTAATGTTATCATCCTGCCTGATCGCCTGCAACAGCGTCTCCAAGCAGAGGATAAAGAGGGAAGGGGACAAGGGGCACCCCTGCCTTTTCCCATTAGCTATGCGAAATGAAGGGGAGAGAACTCCATTTACCCTGATACGTGCATATGGCGAGGAGTACAGGGACAGCACCGCACAAACAAACTGCTTCCATAAATTTCCAGTCTACTCGGTCAAACGCCTTCTCAGCATCTGTGCTGAGAAGGGTAAGTTGTGAGCCAGTCAGCCAAGTATATTCAATGGCCTGCTGTACCCTGAAAGTGCCGTCCCTGCACTCCCTTCCTCCCACAAAGCCCGCTTGTTCCGGAGAGATTAATCTTTGGAGGAGGGGGCCTATTCTGTTAGCTAGAATTTTAGCTCAAAGTTTTGTGTTAGCATTTAGTAGGTAAATGGGACGGTAGCTAGATGGTAGGGCATGATCCTTACCTTCCTTGGGAAGCACCACTATGTGCGCCTCCAAGGATTGTTCCTTCATAGGGGCACCCAGGAGCAGGGCATTAAAGTACGAAACTAAGTGGGGGCCAAGGACGGGGAGGAATTTTTTATAATAAGATATTGTGAACCCGTCAGGGCCCGGGCTTTTCCCCTGAGGGATAGAGGAGAGGACCCTGCTAACTTCCTCTAGAGTGATCAGAGCAGTTAAGGAGTCCTGATCTTGTTCATTAATGCTAGGTAAGTTGAGAGGCGCAAGGAAGTCAGATATCTTGGAGAGTCTTTCGGATAATGCCGTGGGGGTTTCGGGCAGGCGGATATTATATAGGGAGCGGTAATATGCCGTAAACGCCTCAGCAATCTCCGCGGTATTAGTAACAATAGGGCCGTTGGCTGACTTAATTTGGCCTATGTGAGATTGTTCCACTCTTTTTTTGATCAAAGCGGACATAATCTTATTCCCCCTATCCCCGTGTGCATACTGTTTGTGGCGTAGTTTGAAAAGAGCATTCGCTGCCTTAGCATTTAGAAGCGTTTTTAGTTCGTTCCTTAGGGATAAGAGGAGCTTATGGTCTTTAAGAGCAGAAGTCTTCTTATGGGAGCATTCTATTTGAGAGAAGGGAATTGATGTTAGCCAGTCTCTTCTTCTTTACATAGGAGCCCAGGGAGATAAGCTCTCCTCGGATGACAGATTTATGAGCTTCCCAAATAGAAGGGGGGGGTTCCGAGTATTCCCTTAACGTTTTTGTTAGGGAAGCTAGCTGGGAGGGGGTATTTAGGAGCGTAGGATTGAGACGCCATGTCCATTCCCTTGATATAACCCCAGGTATAGACAGGGAAATAAAAAGTGGAGCATGGTCAGAGATTGTTATGCTATGTATGTCGACCTTCCGTACCTGTTGTAGGCAACGGTCCTGTAGGAAAAGATAGTCTAGCCTCTGGTACGACCTATGCGGGGTAGAATAAAAAGTGTAATCCTTAGAATCAGCATGCAAGGACCTCCAGACATCATTAAGGCTAGGATCCCGTTTTTAGTTCGTTCCTTAGGGATAAGAGGAGCTTATGGTCTTTAAGAGCAGAAGTCTTCTTATGGGAGCATTCTATTTGAGAGAAGGGAATTGATGTTAGCCAGTCTCTTCTTCTTTACATAGGAGCCCAGGGAGATAAGCTCACCTCGGATGACAGATTTATGAGCTTCCCAAATAGAAGGGGGGGGTTCCGAGTATTCCCTTAACTTTTTTGTTAGGGAAGCTAGCTGGGAGGGGGTATTTAGGAGCGTAGGATTGAGACGCCATGTCCATTCCCTTGATATAACCCCAGGTATAGACAGGGAAATAAAAAGTGGAGCATGGTCAGAGATTGTTATGCTATGTATGTCGACCTTCCGTACCTGTTGTAGGCAACGGTCCTGTAGGAAAAGATAGTCTAGCCTCTGGTACGACCTATGCGGGGTAGAATAAAAAGTGTAATCCTTAGAATCAGCATGCAAGGACCTCCAGACATCATTAAGGCAAAGACCCCGTAAACAGCTATGAAGTCCCCCCAGTGCTCTATATGAAATAGCCGACTTCCCGGAAGAAGCATCTAGCAGTGGGTTTAAGACAAGGTTAAGGTCTCCACCTACGATCAACAAGCCATTGGAAACCGCAGATATATCCTTAAAGATTTTCCTGAGTCAAGCTACCGTCTGTTTGTTAGGGGCATATAGGTTGCATATTGTGACCTCTGTGCTACCCAATTTACCAGAAAGAAACAGAAATCTGCCCTCAGGATCTGCAACTATGGAGGTGGAGGAGAAGGGAACATTTTTATGAACCCCAATACTAACTCCTCTAGAGGAGCTGGTGTGGCAGGAGTGGAACCATTTGGAGTAGTTGGAACGCGACATATTTGGGACATGGCCACTACGGAAGTGAGTCTCCTGCAGCATCACTATGTCGGCTTTCCCTCTCTTTAATATTTGAAATACGCGGCTTTGCTTAACGGGGTTAATACACCAATTTACATTAAACGATGCGATGTTGAGCGTCAAGTCGGCCATACTTGCAAATAGCAAAGAGAAAGCTGATACCCGCTATGTGTCTTCATGAAGAAACCCAATGACAACACCAGAAAGGTTAGCAAGAAGAACAGAAACAAGAACAAAATAAAAATTCTGGAGTAAATCAACATACGATGCGATATATAAGCGCTCCGAAGAGCGAGATAGGGGGAGGTAGGTCTCAAAAACCTTGTAGCCTGATCTGCCCAAGCTGCCCCTGAGTCAGGCAAATAGGTTGAGAACCAAGTAACATTACATTGATTTAGCCCCGATTAACCACAATGGCAGATGTTAAGCAAAGTGGATTGTAGGAGTTGGGGGGAGGGGGGGGGGGATAAAGGTGGTAAGGACGGAGGATTAAGGTAAGGTAATGTGAGGTAAGGGGAGGGGGAAAAGGGAACTTGCATCAATAAGGTGACAGCCGAGAGACTGAAGGACAAAAGGACGCCTATGGAGGCAACAACAGACACGGCCTTTCATTAATGAAGATAACCAACCAGATATTCAGAGAAGGAGAGACGATGGCTCAATCCAACTCTGGATAGTTAACTTATGCAGAGGGAGGGTGGCTCCAACTATGCACCCGGAAAGATTTATAGCTATCAGTCATTGGAGTCCATCCTCGGAGATCTGCGCTTGCCGGATCTTTATCAATAAACTAAAAGGGGCAGTAACTACTAAAATATCACTTTTATTAAATAATAGGAGTAAAACGACGGCCCCTACAGACAAAACAACAAGTAAGACACATACATACACGAACTGGTACAAAAAAGACCAGTAAATAAAGATATTGGTAAGGTGTTATTGGTGGACTGGACCATGGATGGCAAGCCGGGCACGGCTATGTCAGAAGAAGTTAGCAAACCCTAGTGACTCCCTGCTTGGCCTGGTCCACCCTGTAACAAATATCCTCAGGACGGGGTCCAAAAAGCCCCGCAAGGGGTGGCCCAGACAGGAACTCCTAACCTAAATAGATGACCCTAGTGAGGCCCTCAAGCATCAGGAAGAAAAATCCGTCCAGAGGAGCAAAAAAACACACAGGTGTACCAAAATAAACGTAACCCCACCACAGAAATTATCCACAATGGGGGATAAAAGTGAGAGGAATACTCAAGTGTCCCGACGCGTTTCTTCACAAAGAGTATGCCCCAGGATTCATCAGGGGACACGGGGCAGTACTACAGTCAGGTTACGGCTGAGTCTAGAAATCATATCAGAAACAAAGACTGAATAAGTAAAACAGCATATGCGTGCTTCCATACCATCAGCCCACATCGGGCCATGAAGGCAGGTTACTTACTTTTGTATGGCATCGGTCAGGTGTATGGCTAAAGTTCCACCAGCAGGCTGTGACCCAGGGTGGTGGTGTCCGCAGTGGTGGGGTGACCGGCAGCCATTGTGGCGATAAACGCCCCTTTTATAAGGCTGTGGGGCCCTGTGCGTTATCAAAACAAGCCCCCGGCGCCCCGTATAACGTCGCAGCCAGTGCGCCCGTCATCCGGTCTTGTCACCGGAAGTGACGCACTTGCACATGCGCAGAGAGCTCTCCCTGCGTGTCACAGGCCCGAGGTGGAACGCACAGAGGCGCTTCCGCATCACGTGACCGCCGCAGTCTGCCCGCAACACAGGCCATCATAGCATCGCGGGGGTCACGTGATCGGAGCGCAACAACAAGCAATTCCAGGTGAACTAATAGGAGCCGTGTCAGGCACCATGCCCAGACGGGATAGTATCACCATGGAATATTTACAATAATATGCACGACCACTCCTCCGGTCTGCATGCAGTAGAAACTTGGTTACCCCCCTCATTAGGGATTACCGATAGGAGGGGCTTATGAACCCAAACATTACAAAGCTGGGATTATGAATCTAACATAGGAATAGGGGGGAGCGGTGCACCGCTCTTTGGTCTGGTAGGACCTCAACCTCCCCATCCTTTATATCTGAGGGGGACATGGCAGTGTCTGGCCACAGTTCCCCTAATAAGACCAATAATACAGAGGTTATATGACCAGGATAAACTGATACCAGGAATATGACTAGGAAAAATTGGTATTTACAGAAAGCACGAGAAGTTTAATTGTTCATTAAGGCCCTGAGGGGTGACTGTGTTGAGGGTGAAGGTCCACCAGCACTCCCTCTGTAGAATACGCCTATTCCAGTCTCCCCCTCGTAGGGGTCTTGGCACCCGCTCAATGGCCATAAAGGTGATGGCCGAGGTGCGTCCGTCATGTGCCGTCTGCACGTGGCGTGCTACGGGGGTATCTTTGTTGTTACGGATGTCCCCGAGATGTTCCCCCATGCGTTTGCGTAACTCCCTAAACGTTTTTCCTATATAGCGGAGTCCGCAAACGCATGTGACCAGATAAATCACGCCCGCCGTACGGCAATTCATAAAGTCCTTCACCTGATACACAGTATCATTAGGTTCCCCAGTGAAGGACTTACCCTGTGAGAGGCTGCCGCAGAAGCTGCAATGTCCACATCTGTGGCAGCCCGTCACGGGTGTGTTCTACCACGTCCGTGGCTTCGCCAAAGGGGCAAAGTGGCTGTGCACGAGTCTGTCCCGCAAATTGTTGCCTCTTCGGAAAGTTAGTGAGACACTAGGGCCCAACACATCCGAAAGATCCGGGTCCATGAGAAGTGTCTTCCAATGTCGTGACAAGATCCCCCTCACCTGAGAGGCCGCGGCATCAAATGTACCTATCACCCGGACAGTACCTTGAGATTCCTTCTCCCTGGTGGTAACAGGATGGAGAAGCTCTGTCCGGGTCCGTGATTTGGTCTTCTCATACGCCAGTCTGAGGGTCCTATCAGGATACCCCCTCTCCTGAAATCTCGCTCTTAGGTACCTCGCCTGGCGCCTGAAATCACCGGACTCAGAACAGTTACGTTTCAATCTCAGGTACTGTCCGGTCGGAATACCTCTCTTCAGGGGCACAGGGTGGCAACTATCCCATCTGAGAATAGAGTTGGTGGAGGTGGGCTTACGATAGATGGAAGTGCTGAGGCCGCCCCTCCCGTCCCTACAGATCACCACATCCAGGAAGGGGAGGCGGTCCTCCACAATCACCGAGGTAAACCTCAGGTTGAAGTTGTTTGTATTCAACTCCGAGATGAACCTCTCAAAGTCGCTCTCTGGTCCGCTCCACAACACGAAAATATCGTCAATGTAGCGTGACCAGAGAGCGACCATATCGGCGAACCACGGTGACGGTTCAGCAAACACAACAGACTCCTCCCACCAGCCCAGGAGCAAATTGGCATACGATGGGGCACAAGAGCTACCCATCGCAGTGCCCCTGAGCTGGTGGTATATGCGTCCATTAAACAGGAAGAAGTTGCTCACCAATATAAACCTCAAAAGTTCAAGAGTGAAGGTATTGTGCTCCACATATTGTTGGCCCCTGGTCTTCAGAAAGTGGCTGCTCGCTTCCAAACCTCTTTCGTGTGGAATGGAGGAGTACAAAGCCTCCACATCCACAGAGGCCAGAAACCAGTGTGGCTCGATGCAGATGTCCTCCAGTTTTCCTAATAGATCCCCCGTGTCTCTGATATGAGACGGCAGAGATGACACAAAGGGGCGTAGCACCTTGTCCACGTAGATACCGCAGTTTTGGGACAGGCTTCCCACCCCCGAGACAATAGGGCGTCCCCTGATTGGGGTGGTCTCCTTGTGCCCCTTCGGCAGACAATAAAATGTAGCAGTGACCGGATGGAGTGGATATAAAAACTCATATTCCTCACCACTAATGAGGGAGGCTTTCTTTGCTCTATCCAGAATGTGTCTCAGAGTCCCCTGTAGGCCGGTGGTAGGATTACTGGGAAGTATTTCATATCCCATCCCATCCTCCAGGACTGTGAGACACATTCTGCGATAGGCCAGCGTGTCCATTATTACAATATTGCCCCCCTTATCTGAGGGCTTGATGACGATATCTTTGTCCCTTTCAAGATTAGCAATCGCCATCCTTTCTTCCCTACTACAATGAAATTTTTGTGGGATATGATGTATGGTGGATAGCTCTGTGGTCACGTGTTGTAAAAACACGTCCACACACGATACATCACCCATCGGGGGCATTCTAGTATTTTTGTTTTTGAGGGCCGTGAAAGGGCCTAGCCCTTCTGCATTAGGTAATGCTCGATCAAGGTTGTAGAGAAGATGTACGTCCTTTAAGATATCCATGGGAACACCCAGTTCACGGCTCTCTTTCCTATCCCTAAGCTTGTGAAACTTATGCCACTTTAATTTTCGGGCAAAAAGGTGGAGGTCCCTCGTCCACCTAAAGGCATCAAACTTATTGGTGGGAACAAATGACAGTCCACGTCCCAGCAGTTTCAGTTCTACTTGAGAATGAGCACGAGCAGAAAGGTTAATTACTCGTTTATCTGGGGAGGGAAGTATATCAGTCACAGATGCAATATCTATGACTGAACGTTCCGACTCCTCAAGGGGTAATAATGTGCCCCCTGGTCTAAAAAAGGGGAGCCTGGTGCCGGTGTCGGGAGATTTTGGGGGGGGTTTTGTGGATTCTGTCTTGGGCGATAATTGCGTCCCCTAGACCTATTCGACCCACGTCCTCGCCCCCTATTTTTAGGGAATCTCTCTCTTTCCACGTCAGATGTCTCCATGTCCGTGGAAGAGATATCTTTGTTCTGAGTGACTGGTGGGTTCGTCAGAAACTGATATGCCCTATTATCCCGAAAGTCTTGAGAGTCTCGATTGAATTGCTTGTGTTTGCGGTCCTTTAGTTGATATTGAAACCGCTCCACCGCGTTCTGTAACTGGACCTCCTTAGTTGAAAACTCTGGTTCGGACTGAAATTTCTTGGCAATCTCAATCTGTTCGTTGAGATTGCCTTCTACTCTACCCAAGACCTGCCTCTCCTCATCCAAGAGAAGCTGCATAAGTCTCAGGGAACTGGATGTTGCCTCCCTCTCCCACCTCTTCAGGAATTCAGGATTCCTAATGCGGTGTGCAGGAGACAGGGTAATACGCAGACCCCTGGGCACTAGTCCCTGTTTAATGTAGTGCTCCAGGCCCTGCACCTCCCACCAGGAGCTGATATGTTCCCTGTAGAGGCGAGTAAGTTCCGAAAAGGCACCATTCAGAGTAGGAGTGTATTTTTTCTGAACAAATGTTTGCTCAGAGAAAACCACACTGGCCTCCGATACCCAAATGTTCCTGTCTAGACCTGTACTCAGAAATCCTGACATTCCCCTGTTGATGTAAATATAGATTAAAGGTGGTCAGTCAGGAGAGGACAGGAGTGTCTCCCTGAATACTGCTCAAAAAACGATATCAATAAACTAAAAGGGGCAGTAACTACTAAAATATCACTTTTATTAAATAATAGGAGTAAAACGACAGCCCCTACAGACAAAACAACAAGTAAGACACATACATACACGAACTGGTACAAAAAAGACCAGTAAATAAAGATATTGGTAAGGTGTTATTGGTGGACTGGACCATGGATGGCAAGCCGGGCACGGCTATGTCAGAAGAAGTTAGCAAACCCTAGTGACTCCCTGCTTGGCCTGGTCCACCCTGTAACAAATATCCTCAGGACGGGGTCCAAAAAGCCGCGCAAGGGGTGGCCCAGACAGGAACTCTTAACCTAAATAGATGACCCTAGTGAGGCCCTCAAACATCAGGAAGAAAAATCCGTGCAGAGGAGCAAAAAAACACACAGGTGTACCAAAATAAACGTAACCCCACCACAGAAATTATCCACAATGGGGGATAAAAGTGAGAGGAATACTCAAGTGTCCCGACGCGTTTCTTCACAAAGAGTATGCCCCAGGATTCATCAGGGGACACGGGGCAGTACTACAGTCAGGTTACGGCTGAGTCTAGACACTGCCATGTCCCTCTCAGATATGAAGGATGGGGAGGTTGAGGTCCTACCAGACCAAAGAGCGGTGCACCGCTCCCCCCTATTCCTATGTTAGATTCATAATCCCAGCTTTGTAGTGTTTGGGTTCATAAGCCCCTCCTATCGGTAATCCCTAATGAGGGGGGTAACCAAGTTTCTACTGCATGCAGACCGGAGGAGTGGTCGTGCATATTATTGTAAATATTCCATGGTGATACTATCCCGTCTGGGCATGGTGCCTGACACGGCTCCTATTAGTTCACCTGGAATTGCTTGTTGTTGCGCTCCGATCACGTGACCCCCGCGATGCTATGATGGCCTGTGTTGCGGGCAGACTGCGGCGGTCACGTGATGCGGAAGCGCCTCTGTGCGTTCCACCTCGGGCCTGTGACACGCAGGGAGAGCTCTCTGCGCATGTGCAAGTGCGTCACTTCCGGTGACAAGACCGGATGACGGGCGCACTGGCTGCGACGTTATACGGGGCGCCGGGGGCTTGTTTTGATAACGCACAGGGCCCCACAGCCTTATAAAAGGGGCGTTTATCGCCACAATGGCTGCCGGTCACCCCACCACTGCGGACACCACCACCCTGGGTCACAGCCTGCTGGTGGAACTTTAGCCATACGCCTGACCGCTGCCATACAAAAGTAAGTAACCTGCCTTCATGGCCCGATGTGGGCTGATGGTATGGAAGCACGCATATGCTGTTTTACTTATTCAGTCTTTGTTTCTGATATGATTTCTAGACTCAGCCGTAACCTGACTGTAGTACTGCCCCGTGTCCCCTGATGAATCCTGGGGCATACTCTTTGTGAAGAAACGCGTCGGGGCACTTGAGTATTCCTCTCACTTTTATCCCCCATTGTGGATAATTTCTGTGGTGGGGTTACGTTTATTTTGGTACACCTGTGTGTTTTTTTGCTCCTCTGGACGGATTTTTCTTCCTGATGTTTGAGGGCCTCACTAGGGTCATCTATTTAGGTTAAGAGTTCCTGTCTGGGCCACCCCTTGCGGGGCTTTTTGGACCCCGTCCTGAGGATATTTGTTACAGGGTGGACCAGGCCAAGCAGGGAGTCACTAGGGTTTGCTAACTTCTTCTGACATAGCCGTGCCCGGCTTGCCATCCATGGTCCAGTCCACCAATAACACCTTACCAATATCTTTATTTACTGGTCTTTTTTGTACCAGTTCGTGTATGTATGTGTCTTACTTGTTGTTTTGTCTGTAGGGGCCGTCGTTTTACTCCTATTATTTAATAAAAGTGATATTTTAGTAGTTACTGCCCCTTTTAGTTTATTGATATCGTTTTTTGAGCAGTATTCAGGGAGACACTCCTGTCCTCTCCTGACTGACCACCTTTAATCTATCTTGCCGGATCTTTGCCTCCAAACGGTGGACCAGGGGGTGGGAAGCGGAGGAGGGTCGCCATCTTGCTGGACAGGAAGCCATGATGGAATGTCTATAGGAGGGATCCGTAGAACACCCCACAATTCCTGCAAGTCCTCCGGGGTACGAACGGTGAGTCTTCTGTTCCCTGATGTGATCAGAATGCCAAACGGGTATAACCACCGATAAGGGATCCTTGCAGACTGTAGCGCTTCTGTGAGGGGCTTTAGAATCCGCCGCTTCTGGAGGGTGGAGGGCGCCACATCTTGAAACAGTTGGACAACGGTGTCCGCTATCTTCACCTCCGGTAGGCTCCTGGCTTTGTCTAGTATGGCCTCTGTGTCACGAAAGCTCAAAAGGCCACAGATGATGTCCCTTGGACCTTCTGCCGGGGGAGGTTTAGGACGCAGGGCTCTATGCACCCGTTCCACCACTATGGATTTGGCTCTATCTGTGTCACAGCCAGACAGCTGAGAAGCGCTCACAGGAGCTTCTCAGATCCTCCTCCTTGAATTTCTTTGTTTTGGTTTAGTTTCTCATCTCGTTAGTCTATCTCAGCTGTCATGCAGTTAGACTGATCGCTACCCTTTAAGTTCCTCCCCATAATGCAGTAGTGTGCGGCTGATACAACTTCCTGGAGTGTGTGTGCATGCTGTTCCCAGTTCCCTGTTCCCAGTCGTCAGTCGTCATTCGTTTGCAAGATAAGTGCTGTTTATGTATTTATGATTTTGTCTTTTCTGGATCCAGGTGACCCTGACTCCCTCCGTGTCAGTGTAGGGAGCCGGTGGTCGTGTCCCTTCACTATTGTAGGGTCTTCAGGTAATAGATAGCCGAGGAACGTGGATATGCGGCCATCCACCTTTGGGGTGTTCGCATAGGCTGAGCAGTGAGGGAGAGCGGCAGGTCTATTGCAGGGGTCTCCCTTTGTTCCTTAGTTGTGGATCCAGAGAGACATTGTTTATATGGTATTGTCTTGTTTCCTGTACACCATCCGTGACATTATCAGCCGCCAAAACCGTCTCAAGCATGGATCCGGTTTCACTTTTGGCTGAACGCTTTCAGGGTCTTTCTTTGGAGGTAGCTGATCTCCGTAAGACTTTTTCTCAGTTTCAAGTGACCGGTTCAGCTTGCGTTCATGGAGTTTGTGCTGAGCCTAAGATCTCGCTCCCGGATACGTTCTCCGGGGGTAGTGAGAATTTTGTGCGTTTTAGAGAGGCTTGCAAACTCCATTTTCGCCTTCTTCCCCATTCTTCTGGTGATGAAGAACGGAGGGTGGGGATCATTATATCGCTGCTCAGGGGTAACGCTCAGTCCTGGGCCTTTTCGCTGCCGGAGGGGGCACGGCCCCTTCGTTCAGTGGATGAATTCTTTTTAGCCCTGGGTCAGATATATGATGATCCGGATCGTATTGCTCAGGCTGAGTCTAGACTACGTCTGTTATGCCAGGGTAAACAATCCGCAGAGATATACTGTTCAGAATTTCGGAAATGGACAGCAGATACGGGTTGGAATGATGCTGCACTCCGAAGTCAATTTTGCTATGGTCTTTCAGAGGGATTGAAAGATACATTTGCCTTTCATGAAAGACCTACCTCCTTGGATTCTGCTATGTCTCAGGCTGTTCGTATTGACAGGCATCTTAGAGAGAGAGGAGAGATCTCTCCTTCCTGTCATACTCAGTCCCGGGACAGTGCAGCGGTCTCATTCTGTGCACAGGGGTCTCAGTCGCTGTCAGCCCCTTCTGAGCAGGAGTCCATGCAGCTGGGGTTGATTGCCTCTGACAATAGAAGATTCAGCCCGCAGGGGAGGGTTTGTTTTTGTTGTGGAGGTATAAATCATCTGGCAAATGTTTGTCCCTCTAGGAGATTCAGGCAGTTTTCTGGGAGTAATAAAGAGACAAAAAGGAAAAAATCTTTTAAAAATGTTCCGTCTGTTACTATTGGCAGGGTTGAGGCGGAAATTGAAGGTTTTCCGTTTGCTTGTAGTTCCCGTTTTGTCCTGCCTGCTAGGGTGGCGCTAGAGAGCAAGAGCATTTTTTGTGAGATTTTTGTGGATAGTGGAGCAGCTGTCAACCTCATTGATAATCAATTTGCAATAACTCATGGTTTCCAGGTATGCACTTTGGGAAAGGATATTCCTGTTTTTGCTATTGATTCAGCTCCACTTTCTCAGAAATCATTAAAGGGCATAGTTCACAATATCCGTTTAATTCTGAGTGATGCTCATGTTGAGGATGTGTCATGTTTCGTCCTTAGCGGTTTGCCTACTCCTCTAGTGTTGGGGCTACCCTGGCTCACTAAACATAACCCCACCATTGATTGGCAAGCGAGGCAAATAAATGGTTGGAGTAACTTTTGCAGAGAGAATTGCCTCATAACATCTGTTTCTGAGGTTTCTACTAAGACTGTACCACCTTTCCTCTCTGAATTTTTGGATGTCTTCTCTGAGAGTGGAGTTCAGGGTTTGCCTCCGCACAGGGAGTATGATTGCCCTATTAATCTCATCCCAGGCGCCAAGCTGCCTAAATCTCGTTTATACAATCTCTCCCAACCTGAGAGGGTCGCTATGCGTGCTTATATCTCTGAGAGTCTGAGAAAAGGACACATACGACCCTCGAAGTCACCTGTTGCCGCTGGTTTTTTCTTTGTTAAGAAAAAAGATGGTTCTTTAAGACCATGTCTGGATTTCAGGGAGCTGAACAGTATCACTATTCGTGATCCTTATCCGCTTCCTCTGATCCCGGACCTGTTTAACCAGGTTGTTGGGGCTAAAGTCTTTTCCAAATTAGACCTAAGAGGGGCATACAACCTGGTTAGGGTCAGAGAAGGAGACGAATGGAAGACGGCTTTCAATACCCCTGAGGGCCATTTTGAGAATTTGGTTATGCCTTTTGGTTTGATGAATGCCCCAGCCGTTTTTCAGCATTTCGTCAACAGCATTTTTTATCATTTAATGGGAAAATTTGTATTAGTGTATTTGGATGACATTTTGATTTTTTCTCCTGATTTCAAGACTCATAAGGAACACTTACGTCAGGTCTTGCTCATCCTGCGGGAGAATAAATTATACGCAAAACTGGAAAAATGTGTGTTTGCGGTTCCAGAAATCCAATTTCTGGGGTTTCTTGTCTCCGCTTCTGGTTTTCGCATGGACCCCGAGAAGGTCCGCGCTGTGCTTGAGTGGGAGCTTCCTGAGAATCAGAAGGCGCTGATGCGTTTTTTGGGCTTTGCCAATTATTACAGGAAATTTATTTTGAATTATTCCTCTGTTGTTAAACCACTCACTGATATGACCAGAAAGGGGGTAGATTTTTCTTCCTGGTCGGTAGAGGCGCGTAAGGCCTTTTCTAATATCAAGGAGAGTTTTGCTTCCGCTCCCATCCTAGTACAACCTGATATTTCGTTACCCTTCATAGTTGAGGTTGATGCTTCTGAGGTAGGGGTGGGTGCGGTCTTGTCTCAGGGTTCCTCTCCTGCCAAATGGCAACCGTGTGCCTTTTTCTCAAAGAAACTCTCCTCCGCAGAGAGAAATTATGATGTGGGAGATAGGGAATTGTTGGCCATCAAGTTGGCTTTTGAGGAATGGCGCCATTGGCTAGAGGGAGCCAGACACCCTATTACCGTGTTTACTGACCATAAAAATCTGGCCTACTTGGAGTCAGCCAAGCGTCTGAACCCGAGACAGGCCAGATGGTCTTTGTTCTTTTCAAGGTTTAATTTTGTTGTTACGTTCCGCCCTGGGGTTAAGAATGTGAAGGCAGATGCCCTCTCACGTTGTTTTCCGGGAGGTGGGAATTTTGAAGACCCGGGTCCCATTTTGGCTGAAGGTGTGGTGGTCTCTGCTCTTTTTCCTGAATTGGAGGCAGAGGTGCAGGCAGCCCAGTCAGAAGCTCCTGATCTTTGTCCTCCTGGGAGGTTGTTTGTGCCTCTCGCTTTGAGACACAAGATTTTTAAAGAACACCACGACACGGTCCTTGCTGGGCACCCGGGGGCAAGAGCCACACTGGATCTCATCGCTCGGAGATTCTGGTGGCCTGCGCTTCGTAAGTCGGTTGAGGGTTTTGTGGCAGCTTGCGAGACTTGCGCTCGTGCCAAGGTCCCTCATTCACGGCCATCAGGTCCTCTCCTTCCTTTGCCCATTCCTTCCCGTCCTTGGACACATCTGTCCATGGACTTCATAACGGACTTGCCTCGTTCCTCGGGGAAGTCTGTGATTCTGGTGGTGGTGGACCGTTTTAGCAAAATGGTGCATTTTATCCCTTTTCCTGGTTTGCCCAATGCTAAGACGCTGGCGCAGGCATTTATTGACCACATTGTCAAATTGCATGGGATTCCTTCTGACATAGTCTCTGATAGGGGCACGCAGTTTGTTTCCAGATTCTGGAAGGCCTTCTGTTCTCGCTTGGGGGTTCGGTTGTCATTCTCTTCTGCTTTCCATCCGCAGTCGAATGGCCAGACAGAGCGCGTCAATCAGAATCTGGAGACATATCTGCGCTGTTTTGTGGCGGAGAATCAGGAGGATTGGTGTTCTTTTTTGTCCCTTGCTGAGTTTGCTTTAAATAACCGTCGTCAGGAGTCCTCTGATAAGTCACCATTTTTTGGTGCATATGGGTTCCATCCGCAGTTTGGGACTTTCTCGGCTGAGGGCTCTTCTGGTTTGCCTGATGAGGACAGATTCTCCTCGTCTTTGTCATCTATTTGGCAAAAGATTCAGGATAATCTAAAGAGCATGAGTGAGAGATATAAGCGTGTGGCGGATAAGAGACGTGTGCCTGGTCCGGACCTGAATGTTGGTGATCTGGTGTGGTTGTCTACCAAGAATATCAAATTGAAGGTTCCCTCCTGGAAGTTGGGTCCTAGGTTTATTGGGCCTTACAAGATCCTGTCTGTCATCAATCCTGTTGCCTACCGTCTTGATCTTCCTCAGACTTGGAAGATCCATAATGTTTTTCATAAGTCCTTATTGAAACCTTATGTTCAACCTATTGTACCCTCGCCTTTGCCTCCTCCTCCGATTATGGTTGATGGAAATCTTGAATTTCAGGTCTCTAGGATTGTGGATTCTCGTCTTGTCCGCGGTTCCCTCCAGTACCTCGTTCATTGGGAGGGTTATGGTCCTGAGGAGAGGATGTGGGTCCCAGTGACGGACATTAAGGCCTCTCGTCTCATCAGGGCTTTCCATAGGTCCCATCCTGAGAAGGTGGGCCCTGAGTGTCCGGAGTCCACTCCTAGAGGGAGGGGTACTGTCACAGCCAGACAGCTGAGAAGCGCTCACAGGAGCTTCTCAGATCCTCCTCCTTGAATTTCTTTGTTTTGGTTTAGTTTCTCATCTCGTTAGTCTATCTCAGCTGTCATGCAGTTAGACTGATCGCTACCCTTTAAGTTCCTCCCCATAATGCAGTAGTGTGCGGCTGATACAACTTCCTGGAGTGTGTGTGCATGCTGTTCCCAGTTCCCAGTTCCCTGTTCCCAGTCGTCATTCGTTTGCAAGATAAGCGCTGTTTATGTATTTATGATTTTGTCTTTTCTGGATCCAGGTGACCCTGACTCCCTCCGTGTCAGTGTAGGGAGCCGGTGGTCGTGTCCCTTCACTATTGTAGGGTCTTCAGGTAATAGATAGCCGAGGAACGTGGATATGCGGCCATCCACCTTTGGGGTGTTCGCATAGGCTGAGCAGTGAGGGAGAGCGGCAGGTCTATTGCAGGGGTCTCCCTTTGTTCCTTAGTTGTGGATCCAGAGAGACATTGTTTATATGGTATTGTCTTGTTTCCTGTACACCATCCGTGACAATCTGTCCCCCATATGTAAGCAAACAGTTCCTGCATAGTGGCAAAGAGGTTTTCTTTGTCTTGAGCTTCATGGAGGCCCCGAATCCGTATATTCTTTCTGCGGCTACGATTCTCCTGATCTTCAATCATTAGGAGAGCGGTGTTAAGGGCAGCCCTATGTGAGTCCAGGCTGCTAGCCGTAGATGCTGCATAGGAGTGCAAGACGTCCTGGGATTGCTTAAGGGCCTCTACCCTGTTGCCTATTTGGCGGATATCAATTTTTATGGTGGACAGATCTGCTGCAATTGGGGCCAGCGCCCTATGAAGTGCAGAATCAAAATAGTCCTTTGATAAGGGACAGGTATCACTCACCCCCTGATTGAGTTGGGGATCGGAGTCTGTGCTGAGAGGATCGTCTCCCGTGTCACCATCCTGCTTGCGGTGAGGCCCCTTCTCATTCTGCGCCATCTTGTCCTCACGTGTGGGGAGCTGGGACGACCGCTTATTGAGGAATTTATCCATCTTTTTGCTGGATGTGCAAGCCGATAAGGCACTGGCTGTATTGCCGATAAGGCACTGGCTGATCTTGACCATCTCACGGGGAGTAGAATGCTTTAGGCGCTGAAAGGCAGCTTGTCAGCGGGAGCACTTCTCTCAAGCAGCCGCCATCAAGCACGGTCAGGCTCCGCCCACTACCCCACAGATTTTCAATCGGATTCAGGTCTGGGCTCTGGCTGGGCCATTCCAAAACTTTAATCTTCTTCTGATGAAGCCATTCCTGTGTTGATTTGGATGTATGCTTTGGGTTGTTGTCATTCAGAAGGATGAAGTTCCTCTTCATGTTCAGCTTTCTAGCAGAAGCCTGAAGGTTTTGTACCAATATTGACTGGTATCTGGAACTGTTCATAATTCCCACTAGCTTAACTAAGGCCCCAGTTCCAGCTGTAGAAAAACAGCCCCTTGGCATGATGCTGCCACCACCATGCTTCACTGTGGGTATGGTGTTCTTTTGGTGATGTGCAGTGTTGTTTTTGCACCAAACATATCTTTTGGAATTATGGCCAAAAATTTCAACCTTGGTTTCATCAGACCATAACACCTTTTCCCACATGCTTTTTGGAGACTTCAGATGTGTTTTTGCAAAATGTAGCCTGGCTTGGATGTTTTTCTTCATAAGAGAAGGCTTTCATCTTGCCACTCTACCCCATAGCCCAGACATATGAGGAATACAGGAGATTGTTGTCACATGTACCACACAGCCAGTTATTGCCAGATATTCCTGCAGCTCCTTTAATGTTGCTGTAGGCCTCTTGGTCGCCTCCCAGACCAGTTTTCTTCTCGTCTTTTCATCAATTTTGGAGGGACGTCCAGTTCTTGGTAATGTCACGGTTGTGCCATATTTTCTCCACTTGATGATGACTGTCTTTACTGTGTTCCATGGTATATCTAATGCCTTGGAAATTATTTAGTACCCTTCTCCTGACTGATACCTTCTAACAATGAGATCCCTCTGATGCTTTGGAAGCTCTCTGTGGACCATGGCTTCTGCTGTGGGATGCGACTAAGAACATTTCAGGAAAGACCAACTAGAGCAGCTGCACTTTATTTGGGGTTAATCAGAGGCACTTTAAATGATGGCAGGTGTATGCCGACTCCTATTTAACATGATTCTGAATGTGATTGCTTAATTCTGAACACAGCTACATCCCCAGTTATAAGAGGGTGTGAACACTTATGCAACCACATTATTTTAGCTTTTGCTTTTTTGTTGTACAGAGTTGAGTTGTACAGTTTATAGGTCGCATTAAAGGTGGAAAAAGTTCTGAAATGATTTATCTTTGTCTCATTTTTCTACAGCACAGAAACCTGACATTTTAACAGGGGTGTGTAGACTTTTTATATCCACTGTATGGGGCATTTTATACTGGTACATTATGGGGGGCACTATGAGGAAGGGGGAGAGGAGCACTATGGGTGTATTGACTTGGGGGCATCATATAGGGGTATTTTATATTGGCACACATTATGGTGGTATTTTTTTTACTGGTATACATTATAAGGGGGCATTTTTCTATTGTCACGTTATAAGGAGAATTATTACTACTGGGGGGGCATTATGTGGGCTTTATTACTACTGGGGGACTATGGGGAACATGACTACTAGTATGAGCATTGGGCATTATTTGAGCATTATTACTTCTGGGGCACAGTGGGGACATGTTGGGGGCACTGTAGGAGCACTATTACTACCATGTGTGCTCCAGCAGAGAATTATTACTATTGGTGGGACTTTGGGGAGCAGTATTACTGTGGGGGGCACCTTGGCACAGTATTAGCCAAGCACAGTTATTTTTGACAGACATTGGGCCAGATTTATCATTACACTTACTCCACTTTTACATATGTCCAAAGTCACTTTTGGATAAGTCAGATTTATTAATGGTCCTTTAATACTGTGATAAATGTGGTTGGACAGTAGCAGTTTATCCTTCAGTAAGCGGCTTTACAAAAGTCGCACGTCTTTACGAAAAAGTTGCATGTTCTATTAAAAAGTTGCATAAGATAAGCATGGTCCTCACTGGAGTGAAATTGCAATTGTTTGCGTCTTTTTAAATTGTCGCAATAGTAAATCTGTTTAGAGATTCATTTACATAAGAAAACACGCCCACTTTCAGAAAACTGGCGAGCATAGCGCAGAGCCAATAAAAGATTGCGCAAAAATTTGCGACTTTTTCACTCCATTATTTTGACTTGAGCTTAGGGCCGTTTTCTACAGCCGGGCGAGGGGCGCATCACTCAAGAGGGGGGCGTCGTCAGCAGGACCCAGCGCTGGAGGGGGCCCTTTCTGTCCGGAGGCAGCAGGAGATGAGCTCTGTGCTTCCATTGTGGAAGAGGCCTGCATCGCGTCACTGACAGCAGCATAATGTAAGTATAAGTGTTTATTGTTTTTATTATTTATAGTATACTGTGGCAAGAAGGGGGGTGGGGGCCCTATATACTGGTACAATATGGAGGGGTACCATGGAGAAGAGGGGAAGCACTATGGGGGCCCTATATACTGGCACAATATGGGGGGGGGCACTAGGGAGAAGAGGGGAAGCCCTATGGGGGCCCTATATACTGGCACAATATGGGGGGCACTAGGGGGAAGAGGGGAAGCACTATGGGGGCCCTATATACTGCCACAATATGGGGGGCACTATGGAGAAGAGGGGAAGCACTATGGGAGCCACTATGGAGAAGAGGGGAAGTACTATGGGGGCCCTATATACTGCCACAATATGGAGGGGGCACTATGGAGAAGAGGGGAAGCACTATGGGGGCCCTATATACTGCCAAAATATGGGGGAGGCACTATAGAGAAGAGGGGGAAGCACTATGGGCTCCACTATAGAGAAGAGGGGAAGCACTATGGGGGCCCTATATACTGGCACAATACGAAGGGGGCACTATGGGAGCCCCTATATACTGGCACAATATGGGAGGGCACTATGGAGAAGAGGAGAAGCACTATGGGGGCCCTATATACTGGCACATTATGGGGGCACTATGGAGAAGAGGGGAGGGAGCACTATGGGGGCATCTACTGGGGGCCCTATATACTGGCACTCATTATGGGGGGGCCCTATGAAGAAGTGGGGGGTAAAGGAGCACTATGGGGGCATTTACTGGGGGCCCTATTTACTGGCACGCATTATGGGGGGCACTATGGAGAAGTGGGGGAGAAGAGCACTATGGGGGCATTATATAGGGGCATTTAATACTGACACCCATTTTGGTGCCACTATGGGGAAGGGGGGAGAGGAGCATTATGGGGGCATCTATGTGGGGCAGTCTATAGGGGCATTTTATACTGGCACATTATGGAGGACACTATGGGGAAGGGGAGGAGCACTATGGGGCATCTTCTGGAGGCACTATATAGGAGTATTTTATACTGGCACAAATTATAGGTGCACTATGGGCACCTAAGCTCAACTGGGGGCACACAGTACGGGTCATTGGAACACATGAGGGCATTCTGGGCACATTGAGGGCACTAAGAGATGTTTGTTTGTTTTTTACTGACACACAACGGGGCATTTTATGTACTGTCACACATTTTAAAGAGAATTATTACTACTAGGGGCATTATGGTGGGCTTTATTACCTTACTTCTCTGACACAATTACTGTTGGGGGCACTGTAGGAGCACTATTACTACTAAGTGCATTCTGGCACAGAATTATTACTATTTTGGGGATTTTGGAGAGCACTATTACTGTGGGGGCACCCTGGCACAGTATCAGCTTAGCACAGTTATTTTTGGGGGACATTATGGTTACACTATTAGTGTCAGGGACACTATTTGCTGGATGCAGTTATTTTTTAGAGCATTGTGTTCCAATAAATATTGAAGGGGGCGCTATCTGTGTGTAACATAGTAACATAGTAACATAGTAAATAAGGCCAAAAAAAGACATTTGTCCATCCAGTTCGGCCTGTCATCCTACAAGTTGATCCAGAGGAAGGCAAAAAAACCCTGTGAGGTAGAAGCCAATTTTCCTCACTTTAGGGGAATAAAAAATTCCTTCCCGACTCCAATCATGCAATCAGAATAACTCCCTGGATCAACGACCCCTCTCTAGTAGCTATAGCCTGTAATATTATTACACTCCAGAAATACATCCAGGCCCCTCTTGAATTCCTTTATTGTACTCACCATCACCACCTCCTCAGGCAGAGAGTTCCATAGTCTCACTGCTCTTACCGTAAAGAACCCTTTTCTATGTTTGTGTACAAACCTTCTTTCCTCCAAACGCAGAGGATGTCCCCTCGTCACAGTCACAGTCCTGGGGATAAATAGATGATGGGAGTGATCTCTGTACTGCCCCCTGATATATTTATACATAGTAATTAGATCTCCCCTCAGTCGTCTTTTTTCTAACGTGAATAACCCTAATTTTGATAATCTTTCAGGGTACTGTAGTTGCCCCATTCCAGTTATTACTTTAGTTGCCCTCCTCTGGACCCTCTCCAGCTCTGCTATGTCTGCCTTGTTTACAGGAGCCCAGAACTGTACACAGTACTCCATGTGTGGTCTGACCAGTGATTTGTAAAGTAGTAGGAATATGTTCTCATCACGGGCATCTATGCCCCTTTTGATGCAACCCATTATCTTATTGGCCTTGGCAGCCGCTGCCTGACACTGTTTTTTGCAGCTTAGTTTGCTGTTTATTAAAATTCCTAGATCCTTTTCCATGTCAGTGTTACCGAGTGTTTTACCATTTAGTATGTACGGGTGACTTGCATTATTCCTTCCCATGTGCATAACCTTACATTTGTCAGTGTTAAACCTCATCTCCCACTTATCGGCCCAAGCCTCCAATCTATCCAGATCCCTCTGTAGTAGTATACTGTCCTCTTCAGTGTTAATTACTTTACACAGTTTAGTGTCATCTGCGAAAATTGATATTTTACTATGCAAGCCTTCTACAAGATCATTAATAAATATATTGAAGAGAATAGGGCCCAATACTGACCCCTGAGGTACTCCACTAGTGACAGTGACCCAATCTGAGTATGTACCGTTAATAACCACCCTCTGTTTTCTATCATTAAGCCAGTTACTTACCCACTTACAGACGTTTTCTCCGAGTCCGAGCATTCTCATTTTATATACTAACCTTTTATGAGGTACAGTGTCAAATGCTTTGGAGAAGTCCAGATACACGACATCCATTGATTCGCCGCTGTCAAGTCTAGTACTTACCTCCTCATAGAAACTGATTAAATTAGTTTGACATGACCGATCCCTCACGAAGCCATGCTGATATGGCGTTATTTGCTTATTTCCCATAAGATGCTCTAACATAGCATCTCTCAGAAAACCTTCAAACAGTTTACCCACAACAGATGTTAAACTTACCGGCCTATAGTTTCCAGGCTCTGTTTTTGGACCCTTTTTGAATATTGGCACCACATTTGCCAACTAGAATTTGTGTAACTAGAATTTTCAGGGGGTTTATCGGTTTATGCAGTATAGTTTTGGGGGTGCATGATGGGATGTTGAGAAGGTGGGAGGATGATGGAAAAGTAGGAAACTAAGATGTCTGTCAAACTCTGCAGAGAGAAAAGATGGCTGAAAGAAATTATCATGGTGGTCTGGTCTGAATAGAGAAGATAAAGAAAGAGAACATCTACATCAGAGGAGACGTCACTGAATATAAGAGGTATGGGGCGCTGTATTAGGCTACTTTCACAACTGCGTTAATGATTCTGGCAGGCTGGAATTCACTACAATGGGGTACGGCAGACATCCGGCCACAATCTGGGGGAGGGGGGGGCACATTTTTGATGTTCACCCTGTTGGTAAATTTCCCTAGAAACTGCTTGAGCTAATGATAAATCTGTCCCATTATGTTTACCCTATTAGTGTCAGGGACACTATTTGCTGGGCGCAGTTATTTTAGGACACTGTGTGCCAATAATTATTGAAGGGCACTATCTTTGTGGTACTAGTATTATCAGGGGGTTTATCTGTTTCTGCAGTATAATATTGTGGAGCACAGCAGCACAGTATTGGGGGTGGTAGGATGATGTGTCCAGAAGATGGGAGGATGATGGAAAAGTAGTAAACTAAGATTTTTTTTTTTGTCAAACTGCAGAGACGAGAGATGGCTGAAAAATCATCATGGCGGTCTGGTCTGAAAGGAGAAGATGAGGACAGAGAACATCTACATCAGAGGAGATATCACTGGAAGTAAGAGGTATGTGGCGCTGTATTTCCCTGTATGTTATGTAGTGATATACGTAATGTTAGGAGGGAAGGGGTTAGGTTGAGAATTTGGTATGGGGGAAGGGGGGGTTGCTGTTTCAATTTTCGCCTCAGGCAGCAGAAAGGCTAGGTACACCCCGGGCTACGGTCATGTGCATGAGGCCTTAAAAGAATGGCAACAGACTGATTTATTAACTCAAATAGATTCACAATGAAAATTAAACTTTCTAACAACAGAAAAACAGGAGCAAAAATAGGCATAAAATTATACTAGCATAAAAAAGTCGCACTTCACCACAAAAACAGACAAATAAAAGTGCAGCGTACTCAAGTTGTGTGTAGTAGGTGTTTCTGGGTGATGTAGTGCAATAGACACTAACCTGGTACAGCTGACTCTCTGCAAGGGCAGGTATAGGTAGAAATAGTTCGTGACGCCAGTGCCAAGTAAACGGTGGCACGCCGTTTGCGGATGCAGGAATAAATTGAGGAAACGTAGTTTTAAAACAGAACTCCAACTTTAGTAGTTTGCAGGCAGAGACAATAGTGGAAACGCAGTTCCTAAGCATACAGTCGATTTTGCAATTCGGTCGATGCAGGCAATTCAGTTATAGCAGGGTAATTACAGAGTGTTGAACACAGGACTTGCAGCACAGGAGCTTGCACTCTAATTCTGTCTGATCCTGAAATACAGCAATTCTTCACCAAGGCCCATTAACCTAATTCTGGCTTTATATCCTTGGCTATGGCTTTTATAAGTACCTCCTCTGTCTTTCTGAGTACCTCTGGCTTTCCTGATCTTTGCCTCTGTCTCTCTCAGCTTCTGGACACTTCCTCAGGTTCTTGATCTAACATATTCCTGTTTCTGCATATGGGAATTCAGGAGGGAATCTTCTCCTGGACAGCAGGCTTCAAGCCTGGACTTGTCTCAGACATTGTCTAATCTCCAACTGTAGATTACAGACACTAGACTCCGTCTGCCTTGCACTTCCCTGACTGGGCCTTATATAAACTAGGGCTCCCTAGCTCCCTCTAGCGACTAGAAGCTGGAATGACACCCCTGCAGGCCTGTACATGCAAGTTTCAGTAACAGAAAAATACATACATTACATGACATTTTATAAAACTGACATATAACAACTTCCCCATAATTAGGAGGGACGACAGCACACCAAGTGACACTTTGGTAGTGACGGGTATTACAGTCCCCGTACACTACATACCCCACTGCTTTAAGCTGAGTACGCCCTCGTACTCCATCATGGGTCGCCCAACTGGAATCTCTACCTGAAATAGAAAAAAGAGACATGCAGGCATACATACATGTAATTCATCTGCATTTACATTTACATCAGGTCCAATTGGCAAAGGTGAAGGGTGGTGACAAGGGGCGTCGTTCTCTTCTCTCAGGATAATGAATGGAACGGGGGCGCTGACCTGGCACAGCGTAACATTATAACCAGGATAGTCCATGACAATGAATAAGTCCATGATAGAACAGCAAAATGGATAAAACAGTATAAAAGTTCTTGGAGGCTCAAAGAACAAACATGAGTCCGTACCCAGGTCATTTCTTATTAAATCACAGAGGCTCTCATGCGGTGGAGTCCATCTCTGGGCACAATACTTTTAAAAGAATAAGAATCTCAGAGGCTCAGGTACTTTTGAGTCTGTCTCCGGGCACGGTTCCTTAGTATGAAGTTGCACAATAAAAGGACAGCAAAGACAAGTGCTGTAATACCCCTGATCAACCTGAAAAGGGGGTGAAGGGTAAAAGGTGCAACAAAGGAACAGGCACAACTTGGCGTGGGTAGCAAAAGCAGGCAGGAGGTCCTGGAAACAAGCCTGGCCTTGCTGACTTTGTAATTTCAGTGGTCAACACCTACCACTGAGCCGTGGACAAACTGGCAGCCGCAACAAAGGACCAGGAAACATAGGACTCCTGTCCCGAAAGGGTTAACATCGCTTCTGATGAAATCAATCAAAGGCCTAGCAGGCTGATTCACAGTGAAATATTGTAATCACTTGGCTCCGCTGGCAAGTATCGTCTGTAGTAGTCCTCTACAGGAGGATGGGCCCACATAACAGTGTCAGGGGGCAGCTGTAGAGTAAAGGGGCCCCTAATAGGTATTGGCCCCATAGGCCTAGGGGTGAACCCTCTGATGGACCGTGCCGGCCCTGGCATGATCACTGCAGGGTGTGACGTGCTTGGCACCGCCGCAGCAAGCGGTCCGGTGCTCTGGGTGCAGCAGTTTACGGCAATCGCGGGTCCGGTCTGGGGCACTGACGGAGCGGTGGCAACATAAGGCGGTTTACGGGTGGTGACAGGCACCCTTACCTCATCCTTCCTCGGCGGCGTCTGGATCCTGGCGGTGTATGTCCTGCGCAACTCCCGCAACTTTTCCTCCAGCCGGACGATCTGCTCACCGATGCTCTCTGTGTCGGAGTCGCTGTCCTCTGCTGGCGCCGCCGGCGCAGGTACAGTCACCGATGGCGCGGACTCGGCCTCTGCAGGTTCAGGCGATACGTCTGGTCTCCGACCCATCCGGATGTTCTTAAAGGTAGCACTAAGTCCTTTTAACTGTTCCAGCTCTGATATGGTCCTCTCCCGACGAGGCAGCTCGGGGGAAGGATAGGGGCTCACCCATTTCTCCAACACGTTTGGCTGCCAGAAGACATTAGGCCCAATGAAGGAGCTCCGCTCCTGAAAGGCGTGATGGGCCGGCTCTGGAGAGCGTTCAGGTTCCCGCTCGCAGCCAGAGTAGTCTTCTCCTTCTTCTGCCTCCCAGTCCTCAGGAGCTCGCTTGGGACGGGTCACGGCAGTTGCATAAGGGCCTCGTAGGCTCTCGGCAGGGGTGTACTCCACTTCCTCTCCCTCGCGGAGGCTGTGCTGGTACGAAGGGAGGTAGTCTCTTTTGACAGACCTTCGATTAACATAGAGGTCTCTGCCAGTTAGATAGTCCTGAATAAACCCGTAGCCACGGGATTTGTCAAATGAAAGCACCACTCCCTTTCTCCTTTCCAGGCGGGGTTGGGTGTGCGTATGTTTCTCATGTATGGTCTTGGTTAGTTCCTCATAGACGATTTTAGTCTTTGTATTCCGCTTTATAGCGGCCTCTCGGATCTCCGCCATCAGGGAGGACCATTTAAAAGATGGCTGGAAAAAGTCCCTCCACGAGCCATAGTAGGGCTCGGGTTCTTTCTCCCTTGGGCGGCAGGCGGGTTGCTCCGGTCCCGGAGAGTAGGCCGGTGGAGCCTCCTCTAGCTCTACACCGATGTCAGTCATCTTTTCAATTTCAGGTGCGGACGCTGCAGCAACACTCTGCTCACAATCCAACATGCTCGATCCTTCTGAGGAGAGCGATAGGGTCGCATCCATTAGAGTAGCCAGCTCCTCCCATTGCATTGGGGAGCCGCCCCCCAGGTATTCCAGTATATGGAAGGCGGTGTCCATGCTGGCAGACATGCAAATGTCCAGATAAGCCGTGGCGCCTGCCCTTGACCTTCTTCCCGCTCTTTCCTCAGAAAGGCGCCAATTTTTCCCGCCTTTTCGGGATGAAGGAGACGCAGCAGTAAATTCAGCAAGCTCAGCGGCCATCTTTAGGTGCAAACGCTGTCTATTCACTGACAGCAAGCAGGATTGTAAAAAGTCCACAAAACCACATTCCAATGCGGCGATTTTCTTCCTCTGTGCAGCGCAACACTGCACAGCGCTTTTTAGAGTTTTTTTTGGTACACTTTGGGTATGATTTTCAGTCCACAAAGTCCACTTGAATAAACAGGCAAATTGTCACTTTGGTCACAGGGCAACTGTATAAGGCACAAAGTTCACGCTTCTTGCACTAGAAAGCGTGCAAATCCTGTTCGTGACGCCAAAAGAGAGGTGCAGCGTACTCAAGTTGTGTGTAGTAGGTGTTTCTGGGTGATGTAGTGCAATAGACACTAACCTGGTACAGCTGACTCTCTGCAAGGGCAGGTATAGGTAGAAATAGTTTGTGACGCCAGTGCCAAGTAAACGGTGGCACGCCGTTTGCGGATGCAGGAATAAATTGAGGAAACGTAGTTTTAAAACAGAACTCCAACTTTAGTAGTTTTGCAAGCAGAGACAATATTGGAAACGCAGTTCCTAAGCATACAGTCGATTTTGCAATTCGGTCGATGCAGGCAATTCAGTTAAAGCAGGGTAATTACAGAGTGTGGAACACAGGACTTGCAGCACAGGAGCTTGCACTCTAATTCTGTCTGATCCTGGAATACAGCAATTCTTCACCAAGGCCCATTAACCTAATTCTGGCTTTATATCCTTGGCTATGGCTTTTATAAGTACCTCCTCTGTCTTTCTGAGTACCTCTGGCTTTCCTGATCTTTGCCTCTGTCTCTCTCAGCTTCTGGACACTTCCTCAGGTTCTTGATCTAACATATTCCTGTTTCTGCATATGGGAATTCAGGAGGGAATCTTCTCCTGGACAGCAGGCTTCAGGCCTGGACTTGTCTCAGACATTGTCTAATCTCCAACTGTAGATTACAGACCCTAGACTCCGTCTGCCTTGCACTTCCCTGACTGGGCCTTATATAAACTAGGGCTCCCTAGCTCCCTCTAGCGACTAGAAGCTGGAATGACACCCCTGCAGGCCTGTACATGCAAGTTTCAGTAACAGAAAAATACATACATTACATGACATTTTATAAAACTGACATATAACAACTTCCCCATAATTAGGAGGGACGACAGCACACCAAGTGACACTTTGGTAGTGACGGGTATTACAGTCCCCGTACACTACAAAAGTACCCCATCCCTGAAGTGGAATAGATATTAGACTATTTTTGCGACAAACTCAGGTGCAAAATAGGCACATATAGGTAAAACAAAAAAATTCTACAAAAGTTAAAAAACTTCTGAATTATTCGAAAAATTTTAAATAGGTGAACGAGGCGCAAAAGCCTCCAAAACAGGTGCAATTTCAGTAGTAAATGGCACTAAAAAAATAAGGCAGTCTAAAACAGCGGGCATTACACTCTTTTTGCCCCATCACTATCTCTTATGGTTGATCTAATGTCATCTTATGCATTTATTCCAGATCCTGCACAATGTGTATCTCTATTTCTATGCAACTGTTTATGTCAAATGTAATGTGCCTGGTTCACCAGCAGATGGCGGCAACATTGGCGGAGCTAGTTTATCTGGAATGGAACCTTTTTGTCCATTCCAGCCCTTGCTAGAGAGTGAGGAGTGCAGTCTAGCTAGTGAAGGTCAGTCTATAGGACGCCCGGTTCCAGGGAGGTTGTGAGGGAGTTCGTCCCTTCTGGGCGAGCCCTGCCTAAGTCTGCAGAACACCTTCAGTTCTGTTGGAGCCAGGGGCCCAGGTACAAGCCTCACAAGCCAGGAAGTGTAGTTCCCTGGAAGAAAATAAGAATACAGATCAAGATAAAGATACAGATAAAGACAGAGTCAGACTACAGAAAGTAAAGTTCAGCAGAAAGGAAAAGTTCCTATTTAATCCAGTCAGCATAGCAGAGCCAAAAAGTGACAGATGTAGCAGAGCTGAGACTGTTTGCCTGCCACAACCTATGTCAAAATCTGCTGAGGACCAAGATAAAGTTTGAAGATTGTTGCTTATGTAAGTTTGTTCCAGTAAAGCTGTTAACTGCTTCAATACAAGTCTGGACTCAATTAATTCTGCAAATCCCTCAACTATTCACCCTATTTGCACTGCTTTGGACTGCAACGCCTGGGGTTCCAGGATATCCAGGTAGGAGCACCGTGACACATGCTACACCACCAAGGGACATTAGGCCACCCTTACACCACTCTGGCATTTCTACCCTGGGTACCACCATATCTACTAAAAGGGGGACTCCATCCCTCGTTGCTGAAATGCAACTGGTGTCACGAAAAATTACATTTACCACATCTTAGAGGGACCCCTGGCCCATGTCACCAGTAGTCCGCTGCACAAACACATTAGTAAATGTGCCCCATGACTTCAAGGCCTGTAACTGAGTCAGCTGTATGGCAATTACGTCTCAGGACATAGATATCAGTGGGCGGGACACACAATCAGATCCCTCCCACAGAGTAAAAATCATGTCATGGAGCCTGAGAGACACAAACCTAGGGGGATTTTATATTGTAGTTCTATGCAAGCCCACAGGGGCGTTGCTAGGTTAAAACATTCGGGGTCTGGGCCCCTAATGTTTTGTCACAGGCCCCTAATGTACTGCCTGCCTGCTAGATACAACTGTATGGCCATCCTCAGGACAGCAATACAATTGAATCGAATGCCCTGCAAGAGCTGAAGGACCTGTGATGACATCGCAGTCCATGTGATCAGTTCTAAATGCAGTAGCTGAAAAGGACCTGCAATGATGTCACCATCATGTGACCAGCGCAGGAAAGGAGGGCGCAGCAGTGAGGAGGAGAAGTTCTGAGAAGAAGCTGTGGGGAGTTCTTCTACATGAAGAGAGGTAAGTGAAGGGGTAGATTACTCAGTGTGAGAAGCAGAGCAATGTTGGGAGTTGTAGTTATTTAACTGGGACAGTATGTTAGGGCTGAAGGCAGGGAAGTTATTTACATGGGACTGAAAGTTGAGGGGGTGTTGTTATTTACATGGGACTGTGTGTTAAAGGCGGCTGTGGGAGGGAGTCATATTATTTACATGGGACTAAATGTTGAGGGGTAATGCTATTTACATGGGACTGTATGTTGAAGGTGTCTGGGGAGGGAGTGATGTTATTTACATGGGACTGAATATTGAGGGGTGATGTTATTTACATGGGACTGTATGTTGAAGGTGGCTGGGGAGGGGGTGATGTTATTTACATGGGACAGTATATTGGAGAGGGCTGGAGAGATAGTGTGATGGTATTTACATGGGACTCTATGGTGGAGGAGGGAAATAATGTTATTTTCATGGGACTGTATGGTGGAGGGGCTGAGGCATTATAATTTTTGAGGACAGTTAACCAAGGAATATTGGTCGATTTAGAGAATTATGCATTGGGGCTTGGGCCCCGGATCTTTTGAGACCCTAGCAACACCCCTTACAAGCCCCATCATCACTGGTGTCATGATAGTATCATACAGGGGGGATCTGTGTATGTTTCTTATACTGACTCTGGGGCAGCTCAGGACAGCACAGCTCTGTAGTTATGGCAACACAGGCTGCGTCCTAGTAGGGGACAGCATGGGATCTCTGTAATGGCACCACCTAGGTAAATGAAACTTTGGGAGCATGTATAGCTCCATGACTCCAGGATTCATTTTTAGTTTATGCCTGAAGTGGCCCTTTAAAGGGGTTCTCCAGGAATTATGAAAATACTTCAATATTACCTTCTTATAAATATATTCCCAAATACCTTTCATTAGTTATAATGGCTCGTTTTGTCTAGGGAGCAACCATTAGGAGAAATAAAATGGCCGCCATCCTATAAGCACACACAGAACCTGTCCTAGTCACACAGCAGGACAAGTTACCTCACAACACTGAGCTAAAGAGCTGCCTCATTGTCCTCTGTGCTGCTGCATCGAGTAACAGCGCAGGCGCAGAGGCTGTACTTCAGGAACAGCAAGTGTTCATCTGCTGCAACCTAGAATTGTAGCGCCTCATGCGCCTGTATGTATTGGTGTGTGCGGTATATTCACTGCTGGTTGATATTGGAGGGTGCAGTATATTCACTGCTGGTAGATATTGGTGGGTGTGGAATATTCACTGCTGGTATATATTTATGTAGCCAATATATTCAGTGCTGGTAGATATTGGTGTGTGCAGTATATTCACTGCTAGTATATATTTATGTAGCCAATATATTCAGTGCTGGTAGATATTGGTGTGTGTGGTATATTCACTTCTTGTATAGACTATTGTCTGCGGTATATTCACTGCTGGTATAGATTGGTGTGTGCAGTATATTCACTTCTTTTATAGACTGGTGTGTGTGGTATATTCACTGCTGGTATATTCTGTATTTATGTGTGTTGTATATTCACTGCTGGTATATATTAGTGTGTGCAGTATATTCACTGCTGCTAGTTATTGGTGGGTGCGGTATATTCACTGCTGCTAGTTATTGGTGGGTGCGGTATATTCACTGCTGCTAGTTATTGGTGGGTGCGGTATATTCACTGCTGGTAGATATTCAGATAGGAATAGCGGCTGCTCCTACAGAACGAATGGATAAGGGTGCTCACCTCTCGGTCAACCTAGACCGTCTAGGAGAAAAATGGAAATGGCAAAGTGATGAGGGGTACTCCAAATTCGGGAAATGATAGACAGCGCTATGCGAATAAGTCAAATATTTAATCGACCAATAGATAAACATATAAGCAGTAAAATCATACATGCAATAAAACAGTATCTCAGGTGAATCTGGACACTGGATGACAAAGGTCCCGGTATATCCTCTAATGACAGATAAATAATTGCAAGGGATGATGATAATACGTGGATGTCAATCCTAATCTGTGGCCCAGCGGTATGCTCCGATAGGTCAGGATAAAAGGAAAATCTCTTTCAGACTCTTGCCGGCAATGCTACATAAGCACTCTATAATGTCCCAACAACCGTAGATGTGTCCCACTTCCCCAGCAGGATAAACAGGTAATAATGACAGTGGCAGATATACTTTACCACACTTCGTCACATGCTGGACAATCTGCTCGCTTCTCGTGCCGCTCTACCCAACGCGGCGTCCCACGTGGTATGGAGTCTTCAACGTGACGTCTCACGTGACTCTTTGGCTTCACAGCGGTACGGTGTCAAGCGCTTAATGCGATCCTGGATTGCGTGCTCCAGCGCATTCACTTAGAAGGTAATGCACAGTAGAAAGTGACTCAAATAGTCCATAGAGGAGCAATAATAGCAGGAATAAGCAAATCCCGTGGATAGATCCTTGCAGATAGAAAAAGTTCACTGTCCAGTGGCGTAACTACGGGGAAAGCAGGGGAAGCAGCTGCTTCGGGGTCGGGCTGCCAAGGGGGCCCGGCGCCCCGGCAGCGTGTGTGACAGTTTATTTTCAAGTTAGTTAAATATCGATTCTTGTCTTAATGTTCAGGGCAGCAGCGGCTGACCAGGCCCCCTCGCTAATGTGATCTAATCTTACTGTCTCCTAAAGTCTCCTGATGTGTCTGGGATTCGAACCCACAACCAGTGTATCAGAGGCAAAGCATTTACCCACACAACCATAAAGGCTGCATTGCAACTGATTGAAACTTCTACTGTTACACATGACAGCTGCCCCAACACACCCAGCACTGCTATATCTCTATATGACAGCTGTCCCAGCACACTCAGCTCTGCTATATCTCTATATATGAGCAGCTGTCATGTGTATAGATGTACACTTAGCCAGCTATAACAGTAGAAGTCTCATATTTTTTCAGTCAGCAGCAAGGCAGCTCTTATAGTCTTGTGGGTCGTGGGTTTCGAATCCCAGCAGAAACCTTTCTGAAATACAAGCACTGACTCCATATATGGACATACAGGGCGGGACACAATACAGGGCGGGACACAGGAAGAGGCTGCATCGCATCGCTGACATGGAGGTAAGTAGAAGTGTTTATTATTATTTTTTTTAATACCCGACTGTTACTGCCATGGGGGGAGCGGGAGGCACTTGATACTGGCACATGGGGGAGGGGGGTTGGCACCTGATACTGGCACCTGGGGAGGGGGGGTTGGCACCTGATACTGGCACATGGGGGGGGGGAGAGGCACCTGATACTGGCACATGGGGGGGGGAGAGGGGTTGGCACCTGATACTGGCACATGTGGGGGGTTGGCACCTGATACTGGCACATGGGGGGGGAGGCACCTGATACTGGCACATGGGGGGAGGGGTTGGCACCTGATACTGGCACCTGGGGGGGGGTTGGCACCTGATACTGGCACATGGGGGGGAGGGAGAGAGGCACTTGATACTGGCACTTTTTTTGTGGGGGGGGGGGGAGATGGCACTATGATACTGGGACATGGGGGGGAGGAGAGAGGCACTTGATACTGACACCTGGTGGGGAGGGGGGGTTGGCACCTGATACTGGCACATGGGGGCGAGAGAGGCACCTGATACTGGCACCTGGGGGGGAGGGGGGTTGGCACCTGATACTGGCACATGGGGGGGGGGGAGAGGCACCTATTACTGGCACATGGGGGGGAGGGGTTGGCACCTGATACTGGCACATGGGGGGGAGGGAGAGAGGCACTTGATACTGGCACTTTTTTTGTGGGGGGGGGAGATGGCACTATGATACTGGGACATGGGGGGAGGAGAGAGGCACTTGATACTGGCATGTGGGGGGGGGGTTGGCACTTGATACTGGCACATGGGTGGGTTTGGCACTATGATACTGGCACATGGGGGGGAGAGAGGCACTTGATACTGGCACTTTTTTTGGGGGGGAGATGGCACTATGATACTGGGACATGGGGGGAAGAGAGAGGCACTTGATACTGGCACATGGGGGGGTTTGGCACTATGATACTGGCACATGGGGGTGGGAAGGAGAGAGGCACTTGATATTGGCACATTGGGGGGGGAGATGGCACTATGATACTGGAACATGGGGGGGGGGGAGAGGCACTTGATACTGGCATGTGGGGGGGGGGGTTGGCACTTGATACTGGCACATGGGTGGGTTTGGCACTATGATACTGGCACATGGGGGGAGAGGCACTTGATAGTGCCATCTCCCCCCCAAAAAAAGTGGCAGTATGATACTGGGACATGGGGGGGAGAGAGAGGCACTTGATACTGGCACATGGGGGGGTTGGCACTATGATACTGGCACATGGGGGGTGGGAAGGAGAGAGGCACTTGATACTGGCACATTGTGGGGGGAGATGGCACTATGATACTGGGACATGTGGGGGGGGGGGAGAGAGGCACTTGATACTGGCACATGATGGGGGGGCATCTATGGGGACACTTACTGGCACATTATTGGGGGGCATTATGGGGGACACTAGGCCGGCAGCCTATCAGAGGCCGGACACTGAGGAGCATCTTCTGGGGCACTATATATGGGGCATTTTATACTGGTACATTATGGGGGCACTAGCAGGAAGGGGGGAGAGGAGCACTATGGGGGAATTTACTGGGGGCACTATATAGGGGTATTTGATACTGGGACATTATGGGGGCATTACAAGGGGGTATTTTTGCACTGTCACATTATAAGGAGAATTATTACTACTGGGGGGGGGCATTATAGTGGGCTTTATTACTCCCCCATGGTATGACCCCTAGTAGCAGCACCAGCCTCTCTCTGCTCTGCTATCCCTCTGCCCCTTCTCCAAATCCTTATTATGAAATCTTTCTCATTAGGATAAAACACATCAGCTCCGCCGAGCCCCCGGCCAAAGTGTTGAAGTGGCGTCCGAGATCCCCAAGGGTCAAGTAACTGTAAGTTTTCATATGAAATATGTATAGCATCCACTGTGCCCCACAATATACAGTATACCTCTACACTGTGCCAAAGGAGTGGGGTTTACACAGGAGGAGGGAGGTGCGAAGCGCGCTGGAGGGGCCCTTACAAATATTTGCTGTGGGGCCCAGTCACTTCTAGTTACGCCCCTGTCACTGTCCCAACAGAACCAGACGCGTTTCAGGGTATACACCCCTTCCTCAGTGGTGAAGATATTTACTTGTATGGTATATTCAGTAGTTACTTGGCTTTCATACTTTTTTTTTATGGGGGGGGGGGGGGCATTTCAATTTTAGCCTCTTCAGGCAGAAGAGCTAGAATGGGCCCTGCTGCTAATATTACAGCAGCGGGCAGGGCTTAGCTAGAACTGACTGGGCTCCCCCCTCCCCCCCCCCCCCCCCCCCCATTGCACGCACTCATCACATACCGTACATGGACATAGTAAAGATGTAGTAGAGTTAACACTCATGCTTTATGAGATGTGTTATCTAAACTAAATGTGTTAAGCAAACACCTTCAATTGCTTTCTCTGTATATTTCTCTCTTCTTTCTGGTTGTGACTTTCCTTGTAATCTACAGAACTATATGTGTAATATCACCAACAACCAGCTGGGGGCAGCAGAGCCCAGACTATGGACAGCACATTGGTCCTCATGTGCTATCATTCTAGTTATTCATTATCTGTTCCATTTGATGTGCAGCAAAGATTGATGGAGAGATGTGAGCGTTCTAAAGAAAGTGGCCGGACATTACAGCAATGGCATTGTATCCTTTTCCTGGAGGAATAAGTGATGGAGTGAAGATGCCCCAGCTAAACACTGAATATCTGTGCGTTGTATAGGGAGCCTTTCAGGGCGGTATAAGCTGAGCTTCCACTATTCAGATCCCTCCAGATATTAGTAGATATTATAGGGTCACTCTGGTTATTTCTACACAAACAGAATTATCTAGTCAGGAACCCGATCGGTGATTGAAAATGATAAAACAGAAAATATTCCAGGAAGCTGCAGAACTTTTCATTAGAATTAGGCCTCATGCACACGACCGTTGTTCTGGTCCGCATCCGAGATGCAGTTTTTGCGGCTCAGGTGTGGACCCATTCACTTCAATAGGGCCGCAAAAGATGTGGACAGCACTCCGTGTTGCTCCGTTCCGTGGCCCCGCAAAAAAAATATAACATGTCCTATTCTTGTCTGTTTTGCGGACAAGAATAGGCATTTCTACAATGGGCCGCCTGTTCCGTTCTGCAAATTGCTGAAGGCACATTGTCGGCTTCCGTGTTTTGCGGATCCGTAATTTGCGGACCGCAAAAAAAACAGAACGGTCGTGTGCATGAGGCCTTAAGCTGTAGAAACCAGAAACCGCGTAACATGCGATGACTTTTCTCCCTGTAACGCTTTCTTCTATACAGAGAACTGCACGTTCATGGCCAGAGATCATGCGGCCTACGGACTCTGCTCCCGCCTCAGTGACCACGATCCCTCAGGACGACTACTGCCCTTTCTTCTGGACTCGGGCCTAAAGAGGATGTGATGGATCAGATGAATGACATGGAATGTATCTGGTGAGCCGCGTTCAGGACCCGCACTTATACGTCCCTGATTTTTACTGTATGATGCCGACCCTTTAAATGCCTGACGGACAAGTGCTTGTCACATCTGCACTGGAGGCTCTGTTCGGGACCTCTGTTGCAGATTCTGTCAAAAAGACGGAACAAAAAAAGTCCTGCATGCAGGTTTTTTGTCCATTAAAAACACAGGATCCTGGCTGGGAACTGAATGACCTCAATTGTAGTCAATGGAGTGCAGCTACAGTTGAAGTCATTCAGGTGGTGATATGCAGGCTATAGCAAAGGACCAGCCCTTCTGTCAGCATGCTGTCTGGTCATACAGGAGAAAACAGAACGACTTACCTTTTACATCCAGTGTTGTCTTCTCTGATGTAGATGTTCTCTTTCCTCATCTCCATTCGGTAAAAACCACCAAGTCCCATCCCTGCAGAGTTTATTACACAGACATCTTAGATTCCTCACTTTTGCATTATCGTCACCACTCCCTTCTCAGCACAGTCTCCACATCCTATTGTCCCAAGTGTGTCGTCCTTTTGCCATCCCCAATACTGTCCCTGCTGTGCTCCACAATGCCTCCAAATACTGTACTACAGGAAAAAAAATGCCTCACTTATAATAAAGCCCCCTAAAATGCCTCACTTATAATAACAGTGCTCCCAGTAAAAATAATGCCCCCTAAAATAACCTGGTAATAAAAATTCCCCTATAGTACACCTACTATTAAAAAAGCCCCCAGTATTGCCACCTATAGTGTCCCCGGTATTAAAATTTCCCCCATAGTGCCCCAGTGAGTGATGCCCCTTATAGTGCTGCCAATAATGCCCCCTATATGCCCCCAGTGACTAATGGCCCCTATAGTGTATAGTTGCCTGAAGTAAAGGTATTTTGGAGTCTGGATGTTTGTGAAAATTTATTGCTACTGTGCAAAGCAATTAACTCACTACTTTAGTGCAGTTTGAAGGGTTAATTTGCACTGTGATTTGTGCCGTTGTTTGCACTCATACTGTTTTATACTATTGAATTGCAACAGTTCATTCGCACTGTTATTGCATTGTATTTGTACTAAATTGGGGAAAGGGTTAAAACGCAGCCAGCTCACACAAAGAGACTTTGGGAATTTCTAGTTGTTCACGGAGATGCTCAGATTGTACACTGCAGTCATAAGAGACTATGCAAAGCTAAGTTTTGGAGGGAAAAGCTAGACACAGTGAACTTTTGACAATCTGGTTTAGCCCTTTCACACTGTTGTTTACAACTGTAAACTATTTGCTCATTCACATTGACTTGTACCAGAAAAAAGGAAGCGGTCAACACGCCTTCATCGATGCAGTGGTGGGTGCACGTCTCCTGCGGAAGTGGCAAGGTTCCCCTAACTGTTGGGTATATCCACAAATATCAAAGAGGTACAGAGACAGCACGTCCTTTCTTTGAAGAAAGAACGTGCTGTCTCCGTACCTCTTCCCATTGACTTGTATTGAGGCTCAATGCAAGTCTATAGCAGCCTTGAACTGCAACATTGTTTAGGCTGTGCTTCTCTAGCTTGACTCCTCCCACTAGAAGGCTCTGGATGAGTTAGAAACTGTATAAAAGTAGAACAGTCAGAGCCCCTAGTGGTCCGTGGCTAGAGATCAGTGTTAGGGCTCATTCACACGACCGTATGAATGGGTCCACATCCGTTCCACAATTTTGCGGAACGGGTGCGGACCCATTCATTTCAATGGGGCCGCAAAAGATGTGGACAGCACACCGTGTGCTGTCAGCATCCGTTGCTCTGTTCCGTGGCCCAGAAAAAATTATAGAGCAGAACGCACAAGGGCGGCATCTGTGTTTTGCGGATCCACAATTTGTGGGCCTCAAAACACAGCGCAGTCGTGTGAATGCGGCCTAAGCTGGAGAAACTCTGCCAGACTGCACGATTGGCCAGAAAATGACACCGAGACAGGGTCACCTTGCCCAATGACTGAGCTAAAAACCCTGGGCCACAAAGCCCTTTGGCCAGGGTATCAGCCTTGTGAGAGAGAGAGAGAGAGAGAGAGAGAGAGAGGGGAAGGGATAGGTAGCCCAGGCCTTTCCTCAGCACAGAACCTTCTGCTAACAGGAAGGATACTGGAGAAACCAGCTCAGTGCCTTGACTGTATTATCCAAGGGACCCAACGTAGCTTTCGGACCACTCCAAACCCAGACAATGCAAGAGACTGATCCGTGTTTTTCATTTGTGTATGCTGTTTCCCCTAAGAAGCCACCCTAATGCCTTTCCATTTTAAAGGACTCCACCTGCTATAAAAAAAATTCCTAGTTGTGCTCGTTGCGCTTCCCCTTTCCTACTCAGGTTAAACCAAACCACCTGAGATGTTTTAAGCAACGGCTGTTGAACAATTTTCTCATATACATTTATTTAAAATTTAGTTGTCAGACTATCCCTTAGGAAAGAAATGAAATAAATACATAAACATATAAAGAAATGATACAGCCCATTTTCGTCCTGTAAAATGTATCCATGGGAGAGCTGGATAGAAGTAAAGTCGTCAGTCATGTGAGCCGTCATGAGACCTGGCTTTCAATTAACCGCTGAGGCATTTAACAGGTGATTAGTGGTTTATTGAGGAGCAGAACAGGTACAGTATATACCGTATTACTACCAATGGCAGTATCTCATCATGTCTGCCAATGTCTATGTAGAAACAGATCTGTGTATGGTTTTTTTACACTAATCTTTGATAACAACATGACAACATCAACTAGAGACAGGCAGCCATTTTACAATATTATCTACAGACAGACACATACTGTAAATATGCACAGTAATGTAGTTACTGTATAAAAGGGTTTCTACCACTTCGTTTTCACATAATTAGCTTTCAGACACCAGCGATCCGCTAGTGTCTGCTCTACCGAACAATCCTAATATAATAGGTTTTGGTGCAGCCGTTTCGCTAAAAAAAGAACTTATATCGATATGCTAATGAGCCTCTAGGTGCTATGGGGGAGTCATTAGCACCTAGAGGCTCGGTCTACCTTCACAAAAGGGTGCGGCACAGTGCGTCCCTCCAGCCCGCCCATCTCCTCCGGAATGCGATCCTCCCTGTGAGCCAGCAGACAAATTCTCGTGCATGCGCCGTGCGCGTCTGTATTCGGCGCATGCGCAGTGAATGTCTGACCGCTCCCTGCACAGACATCTCCACTGCGCCTGTTCCTCGGAGCACTATGACGTTATCGGGGCAGGCGCAGTGGAGATGTCTGAGCAGGGAAGCGGTCAGACATTCACTGCGCATGCGCCGAATACAGATGCGCACGGCGCATGCACGAGAATTCGTCTGCTGGCTCACAGGGAGGATCGCATTCCGGAGGAGATGGGCGGGCTGGAGGGACGCACTGTGCCGCACCCTTTTGTGAAGGTAGACCGAGCCTCTAGGTGCTAATGACTCCCCCATAGCACCTAGAGGCTCATTAGCATATCAATATAAGTTCTTTTTTTAGCGAAACGGCTGCACCAAAAGCTATTATATTAGGATGGTTCGGTAGAGCAGACACTAGCGGATCGCTGGTGTCTGAAAGCTAATTATGTGAAAACGAAGTGGTAGAAACCCTTTAAGCACTACAAAATCATCATTACACCCCTCGTCCTATTTACTTATCATATGCATGTGTGCTGACATGTCATTTAATCTACGTGTCGGACTAACCAGAGTTTCTTTAGTAAACATATTTTTTGCTTCTGATCTTCTTAATTGCTCAGACTCTGTGTCACGCTCTAGTGTAGGAGGGAAACCCCACATTGAACATAGGAGGGAAAGGGGAAAGGAAATAAGGCCTGAAAACTAGGGAAGGAAGATGGACACCTCCTAGTGAAAACCCTAATCAAAGCCCTGACTGACTATCCGTCCCTTTCTTAGTCATGTCAGTTAAGGGTTTCACCACTGTCGAATAGTTCTGAATACATTTTCGGTAATATTTGGTGAACCCCAAAAACCGCATAAGAGCCTTCAAATTTTTGGGTCGATCCCAGTCCAATACAGCACGGACTTTCTCCGGATCCATTTCGAAAACCCGAAGACGGCAACAGGTAGCCCAAAAATTGTACCTCGTGTACAGCAAAAACACACTTCTCTAATTTTGCATACAATTTATTATCCCTTAGGATCTGCAACACCTGTCTAACGTGATCCTGATGTATCTCCACCTCTAGGGAATAAATTAGAATGTCACCCAAATACACGACGACAAACCTCCCCACAAGGTGATGAAAATTGTTATTCACAAAATGCTGGAAAACTGCAAGAGCATTGTTCAACCCGAAAGGCATGACCACGTTCTCAAAGTGACCCTCAGGAGTATTGAAAGCTGTCTTCCATTCATCCCCTTCCTTGATCCTGACCAGATTATATGCCCCCCTTAAAGGGAACCTGTCCTCAACTTTATGCTGACGTCACTGAGGGCAGCATAAAATAGTGACAGAAATGCTGATGTCAGCGGTGTGTCACTCATCAGCTAAAAGTAAGTGGTTGCTAAGAACCGCATCATAATGATTGCAGCCCAGGCCTGGAAAAGAGTCAAATCTACCTGAGAAGAGTCCTGATTATTCATAATCTCCTGCTCTCCCGCCATCTGCTGATGATTGGCAGTTCTCTCCTAGAGAGAAGGGGAGAAAACTAGGTAGAAGACTGTCAGTCATCAGCAGGTGGGCAGGAGAGCAGGAATTTACGAATAACTATGACTCTTCTCAGGAGGCCGTGACTCTTTTCCAGGCCTAGTCTGCAATGATTGTGATGTTCGTTCTCGGCAGCCACTTACTTTTAACTTTAAAATGACAGACCGTTTAAATCAACTCACCTGTCTCTAATTTATGCTGCCGTTAGTTTTAGTTGATGACAGGTTCTCTTTAAGTCCAACTTGGAGAACACCTTGGCACCAACAATCTGGTTAAACAAATCAGGAATCAAAGGAAGGGGGTAAGGATCACGGACAGTAATTGGATTGAGTTCACGGAAATCCAGACATGGCCGAAGACCTCCGTCTTTTTTTTTTAACAAAAAAAAAACCTGCTGTCACTGGAGACTTGGAAGGTCTTATTTGTCCATTAGCCAAACTCTCCGCAATATACTCTTTCATGGCCAGTCTTTCAGGTCCAGAGAGGTTATACAATCTAGATTTGGGCAATTTAGCTCCGGGAATAAGGTTGATAGGACAATCATATTCCCGATGCGGAGGTAAATCCTGGCATCCACTAAGAAAATACATCGGCGAAATCAGATATAAATGAAGGCAACGTCTTAGTAGTTAAAACAGAAAAAGATGTATTAAGACAATTGTCAACGCAATAATCACCCCAATCCAGAATCTGTCTAGCTTGCCAATCGATGGTTGGATTGTGCTTGCTCAACCACGGCAAACCCAGAACCACCGGAGCATGGAGACCCTCCAACACAAAGCACGAGATAAATTCCTGATGAAAGTCACCCACTCGTAATCTGATATCATGCACCACTTGCGATAAGCACTTCTGAGTTAGAGGTGCAGAATCAATAGCAAAAATGGAAATATTTTTCTCTAATGCACTCGGTGACAACCCGTGCATACGGACGAACTGAGCATCAATCAGGTTCACCCCAGCCCTGCTGTCGATCAACACCTCAATCCCCACAGTTTTTGACTTTAGCGCCACCTCAGCAGTCAGGAGAAATCGGGTACTACCAGTCAAAGACAAATGCACATTTTCTGACTCTCCTCTCACCCTTCCAAGAGACAGATGGGAATTAAACGTCCTTTTTTTTTTTTTTTGACGATGAATGTATGGACATACTCCGATAAACTGTCCCTCCTTCTCCTCAGAAAAAACACACTCCCTTCTTACGGCCAGTATGCTTAAAATCAGATCCAGGAGTAGCTCTACCTAACTGCATGGGTTCGTCCCCAGACCTAAACTCAGGAGTATCTTCACCCGAAGTGTCAGAGGAGGATGATACATCATGTGATAGTACGTCCTGAGAGTGGCCCCTAGATCTTTCTCTTAGGCTATCAATGTATATGGCAAGAGACATAGCAGCCTCCAGAGACACAGGAGTTTCATGAAAGGACAAAGCGTCCTTCAGCCTCCCTGATAAACCCTGACAAAACTGGCTACGGAGAGCCGGATGGTTCCACTCAGTAGCCGTAGCCCACCTCCTAAACTCAGAGCAATAAATCTCAGCAGAACGATCTCCCTGATGAAGGCAACGCAGCTTGGTTTCGGCCAGGGATGTCTAATCCGGTCGGTGGACTGTGCATCCCCCTTAAACAATGAAATAACCACACCGAATCACTGTTTCTCATCCCCAGAAGAGTGTAGACGTAGTTTAAATACAGTTTGCACGCCTCTCTAAACAAAATGAAATTATGACGTCCCCTAGAGAATCTGTCCGGGAGAGCAACTTTAGGCTCCAGATAGGCCTGGTTTCCACCACCACCACCAGGACCAACAGCCTGTGGTCTCTGCATCTGCAAGACAGTCATGCGGAGATCGGCTACTTCCAAAGACAGCTCTTGCAACTGTCCTGCCAATGCAGCAATTGGATCCATGGCTGCACTCAAACAAACAAACAAAAAATGACGGTTTGGGCGGTTTATAATGTCACGCTCTAGTGTGGGAGGGAGACACCACTCCGATCATAGGAAGGGAAGGGGAAAGGAAATAAGGCCTGAAAACTAGGGAAGGAAGATGGACACCTCCTAGTGAAAACCCTAATCAAAGCCCTGACTGACTACCAGTATGAACAGACCCCAGAGGTAGGTGAGTTCATATGCAGGAATACCTAGAGTCCTATCTAACCCTAAAGGACCCTGGTACTAATGACAGGAATGAGACATCCTGTTTCTCCAAAAGGAAGGATGAACGGGAGTCTCCCTAAGGCCTAATACAAAACAACAAGGAAATGCAACACACAGAAAAGCCAAAATACAAAGGGAAAGGTAACATTTAACCTCCAAGAAGCTATGGCAGCACCAGGAACTCAGCTGAGATCCAAACACCAGCTATTCACAGGTCCAACTGAAGCTATAAACTGCACAGCATAGTGGGAGAGACAACTATAAATAGGGAAAGTTAAATGACCACAATAGCAACACCTGGAGGTTAAGGATGTGGCCAGTGCCAGAAACAACACAGAAGCCTATTGATCCACAAGATAAACAGGTCAAATCAAACCACGTCTCCTGCCACTCACTGTCGCGGGGACGTCCATATGTCTCGGTATCACAGGGTTTTGGAACCGCGCTGCTAGAGACTATGTCTCCCGGTCAACAGTGGATAGCAAGAGGGTATAAGCCCCTCTCCTCGACACCCACAGGGTCCGCTCCTGACCTCTTCCTCTGCAGGGATAAAAGGAGATAGGCAGGATAGTGAAGCACCCTCTTGCAATCTTTTTTAAAACGGTTTTATTCTACTCACAAAAGTCGGTAGACAAAAGGCATAAAATATAAATCAGTCGTCACGTTCCTGCCCGACCCGGGTTTCGCTGCCTTGCTTCTTCAGGGGCGAAGAAGCAAGGCAGCGGACCCTGTGGGTGTCGAGGAGAGGGGCTTATACCCTCTTGCTATCCACTGTTGACCGGGAGACATAGTCTCTAGCAGCACGGTTCCAAAACCCTGTGATTTGTCTAAATAAGTGTGAGTAACCTACCACACTATTCCGGGACCAGCAGCAGCGCAAGTAATTGTCCGTGTTGGGACACAGGACTGACTTTCTGTTTTTTGTATTTAATATGTCTCGGTATGTCCGTGACACTCTGGTGCTATTTCTTGATTTTGACTTCTCTTATTGCCCTCGTCTTTTCAATAAAGGCAACGGCGTCAGCCCATGCCATCAAAGGGTTCTCCCAAAACTCACAAGTATCAAAGTCAATTTTCCACTTTCTTGGTGTTCTCTACACTAGACTTGTCTGCAGATAATTATATAAGGTCATCAGCCCTGCTGGTTGGTTGGTGTACCCCAGGGAGTTTGGGCAGATGACTCCCTTTGAGGTGCAGCCCCGGACAACAGTAGTGCAAGCAGCAAGGCCTTGTTCAGCATGGCAGACCGATCGTTAAAGTCCTTTCTTGTTGGGTGGCAGGCCACCAAAACCTGGGTTTTACCACACCTGGTGTTAACTTGGCCAGCACCTGGGCACTGCGGAGGTTGTCACTCCTGGCTCTGCTAAACAGCTGACGCAGTCTCTTCTTAGGGAAGATGAAATTAAAGACAAACTTGAACAGTTCCTCATATTCTAGCAGGAAATACTCTGTTTCAAAATAAATTTTGTTTGAGATTAAAGACGTTTTCATGCTTTTCATATTGATAATGATTAGGGATGAGCGAATCGACTTCAGATGAAACAAAGGGGTAAACTGCCAGGATGGGACGAGCTCACCAAAGGTGTTTTGTAAAGACAGAATGTCCCTGCATTAACGTCTGTCCTGATTTGCTAATGACCTGCAGCAACAGGAAAATGCCTTATATAAAGCCTGAAATCAGCAGCCGTTCGTGGTTGCGGTAAAAGAGCTGAAGAACCCACTTGTAAAAGAGCTAGCCTTACAGACCGCAACCTGTGAAAAAGCAATAACCTAAAGATCGGATATATACATATATATATATATATATATACACACACACACAGTTGCAAGAAAAAGTATGTGAACCCTTTGGAATGATATGGATTTCTGCACAAATTGGTCATAAAATGTGATCTGATCTTCATGTAAGTCACAACAATAGACAATCACAGTCTGCTTAAACTAATAACACACAAAGAATTAAATGTTACCACGTTTTTATTGAACACACCATGTAAACAAACATTCACAGTAAAGGTGGAAAAAGTATGTGAACCCTTGGATTTAATAACTGGTTGAACCTCCTTTGGCAGCAATAACTTCAACCAAACGTTTCCTGTAGTTGCAGCTCAGACGTGCACAACGGTCAGGAGTAATTCTTGACCATTCCTCTTTACAGAGCTGTTTCAGTTCAGCAATATTCTTGGGATGTCTGGTGTGAATCGCTTTCCTCAGGTCATGCCACAGCATCTCAATCGGGTTGAGGTCAGGACTCTGACAGGGCCACTCCAGAAGGCGTATTTTCTTCTGTTCAAGCCATTCTGTTGTTGATTTACTTCTATGCTTTGGGTCGTTGTCCTGTTGCAACACCCATCTTCTGTTGAGCTTCAGCTGGTGGACAGATGGCCTTAAGTTCTCCTGCAAAATGTCTTGATAAACTTGGGAATTCATTTTTCCTTCGATGATAGCAATCCGTCCAGGCCCTGACGCAGCAAAGCAGCCCCAAACCATGATGCCCCCACCACCATACTTCACAGTTGAGATGAGGTTTTGCTGTTGGTGTGCTGTGCTTCTTTTTCTCCACACATAGTGTTGTGTGTTTCTTCCAAGCAACTCAACTTTGGTTTCATCTGTCCACAGAATATTTTGCCAGTACGGCTGTGGAACATCCAGCTGCTCTTGTGCAAACTGTAAATGTGCAGCAATTTTTTTTGGACAGCAGTGGCTTCCTCTGTGGTATCCTCCCATGAAATCCATTCTTGTTTAGTGTTTTACGTAACGTAGACTCGCTAACAGGGATGTTAGCATATGCCAGAGACTTTTGTAAGTCTTTATCTGACACTCTAGGATTCTTCTTCATCTCATTGAGCAGTCTGCGCTGTGCTCTTGCAGTCATCTTTACAGGACGGCCACTCCTAGGGAGAGTAGCAGCAGTGAAATTTCTCCATTTAGAGACAATATGTCTTACCGTGGACTGATGAACAGCAAGGCTTTTGGAGATACTTTTATAACCCTTTCCAGCTTTATGCAAGTCAACAATTCTTAATTGTAGGTCTTCTGAGAGCTCTTTTGTGCGAGGCATCATTCACATCAGGCAATGCTTCTTGTGAAAAGCAAACCCAGAACTGGTGTGTGTTTTTTATAGGGCAGGGCAGCTGTAACCAACACCTCCAATCTCATCTCATTGATTGGACTCCAGTTGGCTGACACCTCACTCCAATTAGCTCTTGGAGAGGTCATTAGTCTAGGGGTTCACATACTTTTTCCACCTGCACTGTGAATGTTTACATGGTGTGTTCAATAAAAACATGGTAACATTTAATTCTTTGTGTGTTATTAGTTTAAGCAGACTGTGATTGTCTATTGTTGTGACTTAGATGAAGATCAGATCACATTTTATGACCAATTTGTGCAGAAAGCCATATCATTCCAAAGGGGGTCACATACTTTTTCTTGCAACTGTATATATATATGCTGTGTATATATATATATATATATTATTTTTTTTTTTTTTTTTTTTTTTTTGTCTTCCATTTTTTGACTTAGGTGAGCCATCTATTGTTTTTTTTTCTTCTAATATTCTAGAATGGTGGGGTGACCGGAGGTTCTATTTTAACCCCATACTCTGGTAATAACTGTATCTGATAGGGTTAAAGTTTCCAGCGTCTCCGTTCCTTCTGTTGTAGGTTGAGTTAACACTAATCAGCCTAATGATTTTAATTAGTAATTGTTTAGGCCCCTTTTACACAAGCGATCCGGATTGGCTCAGGATGCGTTCAGTGAAACTCGCACCATTTCGCAAGTACAGTCAGTTTTGTCTGCAATTGGGTTCAGTTGTTCAGCTTTTTCCGTGCGGGTGCAATCAGTTTTGATGCTGTTTTCAAGCGCTTGAAAAAAAACTGAAGGTTTACAAACAACATCTCCTAGCAACCATCAGTGAAAAACGCATTGCATCCGGATGAGGGCTCATTCACACGACCGTGGTTTGGTTCCGCATCCGAGCCGCATTTTTTGCAGCTCTGGTGCGGACCCATTCACTTCAATGGGGCCGCAAAAGATGTGGACAGCACTCTGTGTGCTGTCCGCATCCGTTGCTCCATTCCGTGGCCCCGCAAAAATTATAAAACATGTCCTATTCTTGTCCGTTTTGCGGACAAGAATAGGCATTTCTAGAATGGGACGTCTGTTCTGTTCCGCAAATTGCGGAAGGCACACGGGCAGCATACGTGTTTTGCGGATCTGCAATTTGCGGACCGCAAAACACGGCACGGTCGTGTGAACAATCCCTAACCATGTGTTTTTCACTGAAGCTCCATTCACTTCTATGGGTCCAGGGCTGTGTGAAAAATGCAAAACATAGAAGATGCTGCGATTATCACGCATGTCCTATTCTTGTCCGCATTTTCTATATACTGCTAGCCATGAGCGGTCTGCATAATGCGGAACGCACACAGCTGGTATCTGTGTTTTGCAGATCGGCAATTTGTGGAATGTAAAGCATTTACAATCGTGTGAATGTAGCCTTAATTGCTCATGGAAATAATATGGTGAAGGTATATCTCCCCTAAAGTGTCTGGGCCCTTTCATGTTATCTGTGGGAACGTCTTCAACAGAAAATAGACATCACTACAAAGAGGGTGTCTGTAATGCAAGGAGATAACGGGAACCTCTGTCTGGGACCCTTTTATGCTTTGTGGAGATGTCCCCAGAGGAAAAAGGACGGTGTTAGAAAGTATGCGTCCATTCACGTCGCCGCCAGAAGAAATGTGAGACTTCCCCCACGAGATTTCTCTCGAATTCTCAAGTTCTCGCTCTTTCCCAACGGCAGAGAGAGGCAGCCGCCCATATCCAGCAGCTGGTGCTAGGTGGCTGCCTCCCGAAGAACAAAATGCCTCCGTAGGAGTGTTTTTTTTACACTAAACTTTATTAACAACATGCAGGGCTGTTTCTGCCATGAGGAGAGATGAGAATCTCGCCTCAGGTGGCAGTTTTCACTATTTTTGAGAGGGCGGCATACACACAGCACACTGCCACCAGTGTTCACATTAAGCTGCGCTCCCCTCCCCTCCTGGAGCACAGGAAGTTGCGGTCTTGTCACTCACCGACCACTCAGCTCCCCGCGCTCCTCCCTTCCTTTAGGCCGGTGGCGCACAGAATGGTGAAGCAGGAAGACTTCTCCCTGCTCAACCATTCAGCCTGCAGGCACAGATCACGCTGCCGGCCTGTGTGGGAGGAGCCTGCAGCCCGGAATTCTGCATAAGCTCCTCCCACACAGTGCTGCAGAGCGATCTGTGTCTACTGTGGAGAGAGGACTGTGAGCTTCAGGAACGGGGCAAGCTGAGTAGGTACTGTGTTTTTTTCGATAACTTTTTTTTAAAAACAGAAATTAAATTGCTACTGCAAAGGGGGCACAGAACAGAGGGCATTACTACTACAAAGGGGGCCCAGTGGGCATTACTACCATAAGGGGGCACAGAGAGTATTATTATTACAAAGGGGGCACAGAGCAGAGGGAAGTACTATTACAAAGGTGGCACAGTGGGCATTACTACTATAAGGGAGGCACAAAGGTCATTATTACTACAAAGGGGGAACAGAGCAGAGGGCATTACTACTACAAAGGTGGCACAGTGGGCACTACCACCATAAGGGAGGCACAGAGGACATTATTACTACAAAGGGGGCATAGAGCAGAGGGCATTACTACTACAAAGGGGGCACAGTGGGCACTACTACCCTAAGGGGGCACAGAGGGCATTATTACTACAAAGGGGGCACAGAGCAGAGGGCATTACTACTACAAAGGGGGCACAGTGGGCATTAGTATCATATAGGGGGCACAGAGGGCATCACTACTATAAATGGGCACAGAGGGCTTTTCTACTATAAAGGGGGCACAGAGGGCATTGCTACTATAAAGGGGGCACAGAGGGCATTGCTACCATAAGGGTGGGCAGAGGGCATTGCTACTATAAAGGAGGCACGGAGGGCTTTTCTACTATAAAAGAGGCACAGAGGGCATTGCTACTATAATAGGGGCATTGAGGGCATTACTACTATAAAGAGGCACAGAGGGCATTACTACTATAAAAGGGCACAGAGGGCATTGCTACTATAAAGGGGGCACAGAGGGCATTACTACTATAAAAGGGCAGAGAGGGCATTACTACTATAAAGGGGGCACAGAGGGCATTACTACTATAAAAGCACACAGAGGGCATTGCATTACTACTATAAAGGGGGCACAGAGAGCATTACTATTGTGAAAGGGCACAGTGGGCATTGCTACTATGAAGGTGGCACAATAAGTATTATTACTATGAAGGGGCAAAATGGGCATTATTACTATGAAGAGGGCACAATGGGCATTACTACTGTGAAGTGGCACAATGGGCATTACCACTGTGAAGAGGGCACAATGGGCATTACTACTATGAAGGGGCACAGAGGGCATTACTACTGTGAAGGGGGCACAGAGGGCATTACTACTGTGAAGGGGGCACAGTGGTCATTACTACTATGAAGGAGGCACAAAGGTCATTACTACTGTGAAGGGGGCCCAGAGTGCATTATTAATGTGAAGGGGGCACAAAGAGGGCATAACTACTGTGAGGGGGCATAGCTATTATGGGGGAACAGAGTGGGCATTACTACTGTGAATGGGGCACAATGGGCATTACTACTATGAATGGGGCACAATGGGCATTACTACTGTGAAGGTGGCACAATGGGCATTACTACTGTGAAGGGGCCACAGAGTGCATTACTATTGTGAAGGGAGCATAGAGAGGGCATAACTACTGTGAGGGGGCACAAAGAGGGTATTATCACTTTGAAGGGGGCAGAGATGTGTCTGCCCCTCTGTGTGTCACAATCCAAATTCCAAATTGCATACAACCCTACTACATCATACTCAACCAATCTGCAAATAGTTATTGCTAACTGCATATTGCAAATTGCGACCAAATTCAGCAAGTAGAACTATTAGTTAGACCTCCGATATATCTCTCAGAGAGATCATAAAGTGCTGAAATAACTTAAAGTGACAGTACAGATACTGAAGAGAGAAATATATCCACCATTTTATGTTGAATGACAAGATTGAACAATTGAACCACCATCTTATGCATGCCGCCGTTTTATGATACTTTATTCAACACGTGTTTTGTACACGGACTATCTGCTGCGGAGGTGGCAGTGTTATATATGAAGAAAAGTTAAAGTTAATAAAGAAGTTATTTGAAGCATTTGGTGTGCTCTTTAAACCTACTGTTTCCATAGGACGGCGCTAGAGGAATTACAGAGTAATAGACAGTCCGGTTAGACTAAAATTCAGAGATATTAAAATTCTTCTAATGCCACAGCGCAAAAGGCACTTCATAGTGCTGCGCATGCCACAGAGGAATTATTAACCTCAGAGGGCGAAGCGATAGCGCTCCTCAACTTACACAGTAAAGTGTGCATTAGAGCAGCAGAGCGCCAGCATATACCGCCGCGCAGCAACTGTTCCCTGAGTGAACAAGCAAAGACACCTCAGCGGAGCTATCATAGAGGCCATAGAATGTGTGCATTAGTCAAACTGCAGTCAACTCTTAAAGTGGCAGAACGGCAAAGGCAAAATAGTCAGAGAAAGAGCGCCAACCCTCCTGCGATCCCTAGAGAGAGAAAGAGACGCATGGTGGGAGGCCAAAGTCCAGAGCTAGTGTGCCTGCACCGCTATCCATGGAGAGACCTCATACATCAGCCAGCTAGTTTCCCACCACTAGGACCAAAGCCTGCAGCAGAGTATCCAAGCCAGCGCATCGCAAGTCTGCACAGAGCATCGCAAGTAATCATAGAGCAACGCAAGTCATCATAGATCATCGCAAGTCACTGTCATAGGTTAAGGGGAAGGGAAAACACCAAATACACACCACAACGAATAGACAACAATCTAGGCCTCAAAAGCTAAGGAAGATGGTGATCTAGTAATCCCTAGGCCTTTCCCTAACTCCTGCCAGTATGAACAGATTCTGATGGTGGAAATACTCATACGCCGGATACCTAAAGCCCTGCTAAAACTGACGAGCCCTAGGATAGGTAGCAGGGGATGAGACAGCTGGTTCCTTCCAGAATGAAGGAACCTGAGTCTCCCTGAGGCCTAGAAACAACACACACCAGATAATAAGAAACAGCGAAGGCAACAAGTACTTAGCTTAGAGATGTATGGAGAAGCAGGAGATCCAAGACAAACCAGCACTAGCAACTCCAAGCAGAAACTATCAACCGCATGGTCAGCAGTGTGAGGCGGATCTAAATAGAACCTCATCACTGATAACAAGCGGCACCTGAAGAGAGATGAGATCCTGCCAAACAACAACATACATAGAGGAGACCTGTCAGATAGCCTCACGTACAGCAAGTCTATCCGATTTTCTCACCTCACTCACAGGAGGGACCGTGACATCATCACAGAGCATCGCAAGTCAGCACAGAGCATCGCAAGTCAGCGCAAGCATCGCAACACATCAAGAAAAGACACGTCCCCTTTAAGACAGACATTTGTTCCTGCTCTTCAGAATAAGGTCAGAGCTTTCCTTATTACTTATCATTGCACATAGGTTTTGGTATAAAGTGACGTTTTCGTGTTCAGAAATAAGAGACTTTAAAGTAAGACAAAGGACAGTTTGTATTACGCGGACTCTAAAGTATTTAAAGTGAAAGTCATTTATTGCCTGCATTTACTAATATTGCATTTAAAGTGAAAGGTCCTTTAATATTCGGATTGATTGTTATAGCATTTAAAGTAAAATGTTTGAGTATAGTATTACCATGCCATTGTTAGAGGATACAAGGATAGCTAGAGTAGAAGTTGAAGAGCAGGGGAACCTGTTTGAGGTAGAAGAGTCTGATGCAGCATTAGTCTTGCCTCAAACAAATATAGCTCAAGCAGATGGACTAAGACATTCATCACGTGCCAGAAAACCGACCCCAAAGATGCTGGAAAATCTGAAGCAAGAAGCAGCATTAAAAGAGAAAAAGTTTGCCCGAATGTATGATAAAAATTATACATTAGAGGCATTCGTGGAAAGCTAAAACAAGAAAGTATAAAAAGGAACTTGAGTGATATGGTAGAGACAGTAGAAGAATCTGAATCAGAGCTTATGGCAGCATATGTCAACCTGCGGTCATTTACGACACCTTCCCAGGACATTGTAAGGAACATGGACACATGTACTGCGGTTACTAAAGATTTGGTAAAGCTCATGAGAGAACTATCATCTGCAGAAAACTATGGTGAAGTTAAAGCAAGAAGTAGAATGAATGAGCTTTTTATGAGAGACTATGCTAGGTCCTTAGGTGGAACCACAATCTCAAGTGTAACTTCCTTCGCTAGCAGAAGTGCCACCCACTTATCAGAGTCCTCAAATACTTCAGCCAAAAGAAAGGAATTAGCTGAACAAATTGCTGTCAAGAGAGCAGAAATTGAGATGGAAGATGCCATCGAGGCACAGCGCTGTCAAATGGAAGCACAGCGCCATCAAATGGAAGCTACAATTATATCCACGGCACTCTCATAGATTTTTGCACAATGATATATATTTTATTTTATTGATGTTTGCCAATACCAACTTTATAGTTCAATCATCACATGAAAGTCAGGGCCAACGTTTCGGTCCACCCGGGACCTTGATCACGGCCTATGATAATACAAATAAATATACAGTAGAAGTAAAATATTGGCTCACAATAAAGAATAATAGATAACCGAACGGTTATCTATAATAATATGTCTCATGGAAATCAATGTATATAGTACCAATCATATTTTACATTTTATAGGGTACATCAGGTACTGGAGTAAGATAATAGATCAATGCATACACAGTTTAGTCAAAATTAGAAATCCATGCAAAGTTGTATAATTAATAGAATTAATAGAAGAAAAAGAAAAGAAAATATCTGGTAGATTCTCAGAATATTTCAGAAAGTTCATTAGTAACAAATGGCATAATATAGATCTCCATATAAAGTAGCAAAAGACCTATATAAGAAACGATACAGGGATCTCACATGGGGCCTTCGAAAAGTGGCCACAGTCACAACTGGACATCTGATATCTTATTGCCACAAATTCTGGCAACGATATAAAAATGGAAGCTGAAATGGAGGCACAGCGCCATCAAATGGAAGCTGAAATGGAGGCACAGGGCCATCAAATGGAAGCTGAAATGGAAGCACAATGCCAACAGATAAAAAGTCTGGAAAGGCAGAAAGAAGTTAAGATCTTAGAAGACTCATAGTACACGAGGAAGATATGAGTAAGAGTAGTAATAGATTAAAATCTGTACTAAGTGAAGAAAAAGACTCCTATTTTCCTTCACACGCTCAAGACAATGAAAGAAAATCTCCAGCACTTAGTGAGAAAATAAGTCATTATCCTTCCATCCCTGCTCAGAAAGACAAACAAAAGCCTAGTCTAGTGTTAGGAAAAGGTGTGTGAATTTACCCTCTATCTCTACCAGAAAAGAAGAAAGGGACTCACCTAATTTTGAACTAAGTGAGAAAATAGAATCGGATGATTCTATTCCTAGATGCCACGGCAGTGCTCAGGAGAATGTTACAACCATTTTCCTAGCGAGGCCACAGAGAACAGTCCTAGCTAGACTTCCCGTTCCGGAACCTACTGTATTTTCAGGAGACATACTGAAGTTCATAGAGTGGAAGGCAAGTTTTGAAATGATCATTGAGCATCATTGCTTCAGTCCAGTTGACAAGTTATTCTACCTTCAGAGATATGTTGGTGGGGAAGCAAAGGAAGTTCTTGAAGGTAACTTCTATAGAAGAGATGAAGAAGCCTACAAGCAAGCTTGGGAAAAATTGTATGCAAGATATGGTCATCCTTTCTTAGTACAAAGAGCCTTTACAGAGAAACTGAATAACTGGCCTAAAATAGGTCCTAAAGAACACCAGACTCCAAAAGTATGAAAATGGGAATAACATCCAGTATGCGGCAGTCCTGTGGGCAAAAATGCCTTGTGGATGCTAGAGGTCAGAGGAGAATGGGCCGACTGATTCAAGCTGATAGAAGAGCAACGTTGACTGAAATAACCACTCGTTACAACCGAGGTATGCAGCAAAGCATTTGTGAAGCCACAACACGCACAACCTTGAGGCTGATGGGCTACACCACTACAAACCAGGTACCACTTATCTCCACTACAAATAGGAAAAAAAGAGGCTACAATTTGCACGAGCTCACCAAAATTGGACTGTTGAAGACTGGAAAAATGTTGCCTGGTCTGATGAGTCTCGATTTCTGTTGAGACATTCAAATGGTAGAGTCCGAATTTGGCGTAAACAAAATGAGAACATGTATCCATCATGCCTTGTTACCACTGTGCAGGCTGGTGGTGGTGGTGTAATGGTGTGGGGGATGTTTTCTGGGCACACTTTAGGCCCCTTAGTGCCAATTGGCCATCGTTTAAATGCCACGGGCTACCTGAGCATTGTTTCTGACCATGTCCATCCCTTCATGACCACCATGTACCCATCCTCTGATGGCTACTTCCAGCAGTATAATGCACCATGTCACAAAGCTCGAATCATTTCAAATTGGTTTCTTGAACATGACAATGAGTTCACTGTACTAAAATGGCCCCCACAGTCACCAGATCTCAACCCAATAGAGCATCTTTGGGATGTGGTGGAACGGGAGCTTCGTGCCCTGGATGTGCATCCCTCAAATCTCCATCAACTGCAAGATGCTATCCTATCAATATGGGCCAACATTTCTAAAGAATGCTATCAGCACCTTGTTGAATCAATGCCACGTAGAATTAAGGCAGTTCTGAAGGCAAAAGGGGGTCCAACACCCTATTAGTATGGTGTTCCTAATAATTCTTTAGGTGAGTGTAGTTCGTCAATGAGAAAGCACGGATAGCATGTAATCCAGTAACATCATCTTATGTCTTAAAATCCTTAGAAGAAAGGCCTGCAAGAGAGCTAAGACACGCAAGAGCAACTAGCTTTGCAACTAACACAGCAGCTAAAAGTCCAGATACCTACGGGAGCAAGTCCAAAGTCACTACTGGGATCAGTAGAGAGACAGAACCAACAAATCTTCAGACTACCTTCAAATGTATGTTCTGTGGAGAGAACCACTCCATACACAAGTGCCAACTATTGAAGGAGAAAAAAAGAAATTTGTACTTGATAACCAACTGTGTTTTGGATATCTAAGAAAAGGCCATGTTACTAAGGAGTGTAAGAGAAAGGCCACATGCAGCGTTTGCAAAGGACGCCATCCTACACCACTACATGAAGAACGTCCAAAGAAAGATAAATCCTCAATACCTAAAGATACTGATGAAGAAAAGAAAGTATCGGTATTCTCTTGCAGAGTGAGGGAAGGAGAAAGCAACGGCACATCAATGGTTGTACCAGTCTGCATTTCAAATCCTCAAAGAATGAACAAGAAGGTATAGCCTATGCGCTACTGGATGCCCAGCGTGACGTCACCTTCATTGATCAAGAAATCTGCAAGAATCTACAAGTGGCTACAGAACCAGTGAAGCTCAAACTCACCACAATGATGGGAAGAGACACATTAGGGAACAGTCAAAGGACTGATAGTTAGAGGACTTCATTCAAACTTCACATTAGATTTACCTCCAGCTTATACAAAAGACGATATACCTCTAGATCGAGATCGCATACCTACCTGTGAAACAGCCAGTAAATGGGAGCACCTACTTGTCATATCTCATGAAATTCTAGAAGAAAGTATTCAGCAGAATCAACAAGGTCATTACCTTTTAGAGAATGACCTTGTCTGCCAAATAACAGAAATCTTGCCCTAGCAAGATTGATATGTTTGAAAAAAAGGATGGGAAGAGATCCCAAACTCAAGAATGATTATTTGAAATTCATGGAAGGCATCCTTAAAGGAGGACATGCAGAGAAAGTTAACCAACCTAAAGAAGGAGAAGTGTGGCACATCCCACATCAAGGTGTTTACCACTCAAAGAAACCAGATAAGATTAGAGTAGTATTTGATTGCTTAGCAAAGTACGATGGTGTTGCATTGAACGATTATCTACTAAAAGGACCAGATCTTACAAACACTCTGCCTGGAGTACTCTGTAGATTCAGAAAGTATCCCGTAGCAGTCATGTGTGACGTTGAAAAGATGTTTCCCCAGTTGCATGTGAAGATACCTCAGCTGGGTGAGATAACTGAAATCCAGAAAGCTGCAGTGGTTTCAGCAAAGTGTAGTTTGCTGAGACAGTTTTGTCTAAATGTTGTTTTGGGCTGTATTTCATGTGGACTGGGGGATAGGTTTGGTAGTGGGATCTGCCAGTCCACACCCTTCCACTACATGTATTGCCTTTTGCCGGAGGTGATCACAGGTGAGGCCTGCTGCTGTAATCAAGGAGGGATAAAACAACCCCCTGTGTATGACTTGGAGGGAGAAAGGCTGAGGAAGCCTGAGAGGCTCTGTGTGGTCTCAGCCAGGAGGGCTGAGGGGCCACAAGGCTTTGTTAAGTCTGAAGTTTGGGGGGCCCAGCAACGCCTACAGAAAGAGGGTCGCACGGTCAGAGTCGGGAGGACTTCTGGACCATCTCCCCCCAAGGGTGCTGGTGTGGTCACAGCCTGGAGGCTGCTGGACCGTATATATGGCTGAGGAAGACGGATCTAATACCGCGTGTGACCGGTAAGGTAGAGACAACACGTGTATTGGGTACAGCCCAGACGGGCAGGTGTTTATTTTTGATGTTTATGTGTGTGATGGAGCTGAAGTGCCAAAATAAAGCACCTTTTGGACTTGATCCCCGTTGTCAGAGGAAAAGTCTGTGATTGCGACCCCTTGAGAGAGAGCGATCCCTTATAGCATACTGGTAATAGGAAGGAAGTGTGGTTTTTCTGCGGACAAAAGGGCCATTTTATCAGAGTATGTCCATGCATTCAACGGCAAAAAGAAAAGAGGGACATTTAATTCTCATCTGACTCTTGGAGGGGTGAGTCAGAAAATGTGCATGTCCTGGGGTTAAGAACGTCAAAGCAGATGCCTTGTCACGTAGTTTTCCTGGAGGTGGTGATTTTGAAAATCTGAGTACTATACTGTCGGAAAGGGTTGTGATATCCGCTCTTTACCCTGACCTAGAGGTTAAGGTGTTAGAGGCCCAAAGAGATGCACCGGATTCCCTCTGGGAAACTGTTTGTGCCATCGGAATTGTGCCACAAGTTGTTTGAGGAACATCACTTTATGGTTCTTAAAGGACACCCTGGGAGTAGATCCACTGCCGACTTCATCTCTCGTAGATTCTGGTGGCCGGGGTTGTGTAAGTGTGTTGAGGACTGTCAGCTGTAATACCTGTGCACGTGCTAAGGTGACACATACTCTGCCTTCCAGATCTCTACTTCCGTTGCCCATCCCGTCCAGACCACGGACTCACTTATCCATGTATTTTATCACTGACCTACCTAATTCTTCAGGAAAGACAGTTATTCTGGTGGTTGATCGCTTTAGTAAAATGGTGCACTTTATAGAGCTGAAGGGCCTACCTAATGCTAAAACACTTGCACAAGTGTTTGTTGACAACATTGTGAAACTCCATGGCATTCCCTCTAACGTGGTCTCGGACTGTGGGACAGATTCTGGAAGGCGTTCTGTACTCGACTGTGGGTACAACTGTCTTTTTCTTTGGCTTTTCATCCTCAGTCGAACGGACAGACGGAGCACACTAATCAAAGTCTGGAGACTTACTTAAGATGTTTGGTCTCTGAGAACCAGGAGGAGTGGTCTTCTTTTTTTTGTGTTTGGCAGAGTTTGCCATAAACAATTGTAGACAGGAGTCCACTGGTAAGCCGTTTTTTGGGGCATATGGGTTTCACCAACAGTTTGGCACATTTTCTGGACGTTTCTAGTCATCATTGTCAGCTATATGGCAGAAAATTCTAAATAACTTGATGAATATGGGCAACAAGAATAAACGTGTGGCTGACAGGAAATGTATGAATGGTCGGAACCTAAGATTGGGTGATTCTGTGTGGCTGTCCACAAGATACATTAATTTGAAGGTACCTTCTTGGAAGTTGGGTCCAAGATTTATTGGTCCATATAAGATCACTGCCTTTAATAATCGTGTAGCTTTTCGTCTTGAACTTCCTCAGGCCATGAAAATTCATAATGTGTTTCATAAATCTTTGTTGAAGAGATATGTTGAACCTTTGGAGTCGTCTTCCTTGCCACCCGCTCCTGTCATGGTGGACGGTAGTTTGTAATTTCTGATCACCAAGATAATTGACTCTCGAGTTCACCGTAGATCTCTTCAGTATCTTGTTCACTGGAAGGGTTATGGATCAGAGGAGAGGATGTGGGTATCGGCATCAGAATGCCAGTCGTTTGGTGAAAGCTTTTCACAGGTCTTACCCGGATAAGGTTGGTCCTGGGTGCCCGGAGGTCACCCGTAGAAGGGGAGTACTGTCACGGACGTTCCCGCGACAGGTGGCAGAAGATTGGTGAGACTGGCAACACGTGGTTTGATCCGACAGGTTTAGAGTTGTGGATCAATAGACGTCTGTGTTGTTTCTGGTAATAGCCACACCCCTTGAATCAGGTGTTGCTAATGTGGTCATTTAACCTTCCTTATTTATTGTTGCTTCTCTCACAATGCTGTGCAGTTTATAGCTTCAGTTTTAGTTGTGGATTGCTGGTGTGTGGATCTCGGCGGAGTTCCTGGTGCTTCCATAGCCACTTTGAAGTTAAGTCTTTCCTTTCCCTTTTGTATATATTTTTTGGGTTCTGTGTGTTGCATTTCCCTATTGTTTATATTAGGCCTGAAGGAGACTCCTGTTCGTCCTTCCGTTTGGAGGAACAGGTAGTCTTGTCCCTGCCATTAGTACCAGGGTCCTATAGGGCTAGTTAGGAATCTGTATTCCTGCATATGAACACACCTACCTCTGGGGTCTGTTCATACTGGTAGTCAGTCAGGATTTTGGTCAGGGTTTTACTAGGAGTCCCTCTCCTTTCCCTAGTTTCCAGGCCTTATTCCATCACCCCTTTCCTTCCTATGTTCGGTGTGGTGTTTCCCTCCCACACCCGAACGTGACATCTGGTGGCAGTCTACTGGGCTGGCAGGGCTCTGTTTCAATGGGGCAGTAAAAAAACCCTCTCAGCTTGTCTGGGTTGTGAGCATGTGTTGTGCCACGCCGAAGGTAGGGTGGACCACCCACTCTCACTCCCTGTGCCTTCCTGTGCCAGTGCAGACAGGAGGTGTCTGTGTAAACTGTGCCAAGCTGACCTTACGTACTCCCAGGGAGGGCATAACGTCACGTCTTGGTGACTAGTGACAAAACTGTACTGCGTGATCCCGACATACAGTGACGTCAGACAGGGCTGCGAGGTGCGGTATCGTCACAGGGGTTTATTTTCTTGCAGGACAAGTTGTATTTTTTAATGGCACCATTTAATATTCCATATAATGAGGTGGAGTTGTAAAAAAAATTCTGCCATTTTTTAGAAGTTAGAACTTACACATAACCATCATTTTGCAGGTCAGTACAATTACAGTGATGCCAAATTTACCTTTGGGAGAAAAAAAAAGTATTTTGTACTGCCATATTATGACACCCACAAGTTTCTTATATTTCTGTCTATGGAGCTATGTGAGGCGAGCTATAATTTTCATTGATACTATTTTGGGGTATGTACGAGTTTTGATAACTTTTTTGGGGGGAGGCAAAGCAACACAAGGCAATTCGGAATTATTAATTTTTTTCTTTAAATGTTATGGCGTACATCGTATGGGATAAATACTTTATATTGTAATAGTTCAGGCATTTTTGGATGTGCTGATACCAATGATGTTTATATGCTTTTATTTATAAAGTTAGGGAAAGGGTGATATGAATTTTTAATTCTTTTGGGTTTTTCTGTTTTAAAAATGTTTAACTTAATTTTAGCCCCTACCCCCATTACAGGGCTTGAACATGCAATTGTTAGCACGCTTATACCATACACTACAAGTGTTCCTATTAAGGTCTGCCATAGGCAGGGTTCAACAGGAACTTTGCTACAGCAGATCTAAGACCTTCACAAGGCTCCCGGCGCTTCCATATAGGCAAGGGAGGAAATTGCCCCCGAGTCCTTAGAGGCCCCCAAGCCCATCACCCGGCACCGGCCCGCAACTAACGGCAGGTCACAGGGAGATGAACGCTTTCATTGTGGAAGCGCTCATCTCCATAGTCATCTGTATCGCCGTCCTCAGGACAGAGATACAGATGGCTGTGCTGTGGGGCAGGGGAAGGAGAGGCATCTCCCTTCCCTGTTCCTCTGATAGGCTGCCGGCACAAGGCCCACAAGCCTATCACAGGCCGATGCAGGTGGCACGATGACGTCATCGCGCCACCTGAACAATACAGCGTGGGACACAGGCCAGAAGAGGCCTCCATCGCATCGCTGTGTGATGGAGGTAAGTATAAGTGTTTTTTTTTATTTTTTTATACCGGACTATCTTTTACTGCCACATGGGGGGAGCGGGAGGCACTTGATACTGGCACACACATGGGGGTGGGGGGGTTGGCACTTGATACTGGCACATGGGGGGGTTGGCACTTGTTACTGGCACATGGGGGGGTTGGCACTTGATACTGGCACATGGGGAGGTTGGCACTTGATACTGGCACATGGGGAGGTTGGCACTTGATACTGGCACATGGGGAGGCATGGAGAGGCACTTGTTACTGGCACATATTGGCGCTGTATTTCTGTAGTGATGGGGAAGGGGACGTTAAAGTCTGTAAGTGTCATGTGGTCATGTGGGGGGGGGGGCCCTTATTGTTTTTCACCCCAGGGCCCCATTTCACCTAGAACCGGCCCTGCCGGTTGCCATAGCGTTTTCATTGCAGAAGCAGAGTTTTGTTACTCCCGAAAGAAGATCACTTAAGATGCCATGGTCACAACTGACCACAGCATGTAAGGGGTTAAATGTTTATGATCTGAGTTATATCCCATCGCAGACACTGCCAGCAGGTGTCTGCTATATACCACAGCAGTTTCCAGCCCGCTCAGCTTCTGAGTGGTTGCCATGTTTAAAACCCCAACATGTACAGCAGATGTCACCAAAGGGATTAACCGTTTCTGGCCCCTTTTTTTTTAAAGGATAACTGTCACATTTAGACCCTAATTTCAATTTTCATATATGTAGTTACTAATAACATTATATTCCAGAATCCGTTACTATTAGACTGACTTACCCCATATTTAATAAGATTCAGCCCTTAGCAACCAGTCTGCATAAAACTGCAATTTCACTATTCAGTTAAGATGGCCGCCACTGCCCTCACCCTGAGGCTAATCCCACCTGCCCTCACTAGCCAGTAACAATAGCCCCCCAAAAGTGTCAGTAACCAGAGCCCTCCCCCCTAAAAGGTTAATCTCCTGCAGCACAAAGGGGTCCTCTTACCACATGTTGCTATCATTTATACACTGAGCAGACGGCAGATCTCCCTTCCCCGGTCTGCGCTGCTTCAACTCTGCATTCTTCAGCTCTGCTGAGTGAGGGAGCGTCTGCCAAGCGCAGGGACAGGGAGAACTGCACACAGCCCAGGCACTGTTATCAGCTGCTGGGGAGGACCTGGCTTTAATCATTTACTTACAGTCCCTGGCTGTCAGTAATGTGACCCTGCACGCTGCGTGCTCCGTCCTTCAACAGAGGACGGACCATGCCTAGCAACTTTATTTTAAAGGGATTCTGTCACCAGGATTAACGATATGTAGATATTTATATGTGCCCATTAGTCTTCATGCAGTGTTTACAATGATCCCTCTGTTTATGCTCTGTGTGCCTTATATTCTTATAAAAAGCGATCTTATTCATATGTAAATCACCTCTGTCAGGAGCCCAAGGGGTTGTCCCACGATCTCCTGGAGCCCATCACCGCCCATCGATCCGGAGCCCAGCACCGCCTACTACTTAATTTATTCACTGCACTATCCTGACGTCATGTAATCTCTGCTCCGTAGTCTCGCGCAGGCGCAGTGGACACTGTAGTCTGCGCCCATGCGGACTACTGGCACCGGCTTCAACTTGTCCACTGCGCATGCGCCGGCTCCCTGCGCACCCCGATCGGACCGGAAAAGACTCTCTCTGTGCAAGCCGGTCCTAGGCGGAGGAATCTTCTGGCAGCAATCGCTCCTTTGACAATTTTCACCGACTTGCGCAGAGTAAGAAAGTATTTTCCGGTTCGATCGGGGTGCGCAGGGAGTCGGCGCATGCGCAGTGGACAAGTTGAAGCCGGTGCCAGTAGTCCGCAAGGGCGCATATAAATATCTACATATCGTTAATCCTGGTGACAGAATCCCTTTAGGCCTCATGCACACGACCGTTGTTGTGTTCTGTGTCCGTTGTTCAGTTTTTCGTGATTTTCTGCGGACCCATTGACTTTCAATGGGTCCGTTGAAAACTCGGCTAATGCACCGTTTGTCATCCGCGTCCGTGATCCGTGGTTCCAGTCCGTCAAAAAAATATAACCTGTCCTATTTTTTTCACGGAAAACGGTTCGCGGACCCATTCAAGTCAATGGGATTGTGAAAAAACCCGCGCCCGTTTTTTTCCTATCATTTGCATGGCAAACTTGACTTAGACTTTTTTTTACTTTCCTTCATGTCTGGTGATCCTCCAAAAATAAAGGAAGACACACGGAAACAAAAACGGATCACGGATCACGGAACAACGGAACCCCATTTTGCGGAACGGAACACAACAACGGTCGTGTGCATGAGGCCTTAGGCCTACTGCACACGACCGTATGGCTTTTTCAGTGTTTTGGGGATCCGTTTTTCACGGATCCGTTGTTCCGTTTTTTGTTTCTGTTGTGTTTCCGTTTCTGTTCCGTTTTTCCGTATGGCATATACAGTATACAGTAATTAGATAGATAAAATTGGGCTGGGCATAACATTTTCAATAGATGGTACAGCAAAAAACGGAACGGAAACGGAAGACATACGGATGCATTTCCGTATGTGTTCCATTTTTTTTGCGGACCCATTGACTTGAATGGAGCCACGGAACGCGATTTGCGGGCAATAATAGGACATGTTCTATGTTAGAACGGAACGGAAATACGGAAACGGAATGCATACGGAGTACATTCAGTTTTTTTTGCGGAACCATTAAAATGAATGGTTCCGTATACGGAACGCAAAAAACGGCCAGTAAACGGGGAAAAAAAACGGCCGTGTGCAGGAGGCCTTAAGCACAGGTAAGAGTAGGCAGTACAGGG